>NC_064866.1:1687500-2327500 GCF_024139225.1 Suncus etruscus | reverse complement strand
GTTTGTTCCTCTGGTGAACTAGGTAAGTGAGTCAGAATATTTGGGGGTATAACTTATGAAAACCTAAACCTAGGATATGCTCCAAGGTGAAGAAACACTAGATACATAACTTGGGGGTATTTCTATGCAAGAAATAAAATGAGCTTTATTGAGAATAAAAAATAAAAAAGAGGATCAGACTAGACCCGTGGTCGGCAACCTTTTTTTTTTCCAACGGAGCCAAATCTCGCCAAAACCACGATTGAAATTTATTTTGAGAGCCACACAGGGCGCGCACTGACAGCGGTTAGGAGCAGAGTCCTGACTCCTGCCCGGCACACAGAAAAGCCAAATTGAAAGTGGAAAGAGCCGCATGTGGCTCGCAAGCCGCAGGTTGCCGACTACTGGGCCACTAGACTAATATTGCCCATGTCTTTAGAATCATTTCTGTAAAGTTCATGGCATGGGGCTCAAATAATCCATTAGGCTGTTGCCTCCTTTATTAATGAGTTTTTTCTCATTGTGTCATCAGTAAAGGTTTATGATCAGTCCCTGCTTGGAGAATGGAAACAGAATCCAGAGAGCAGCTCCTCCAACTTCCTTTCAATTTAGACTTGAGGTTGATTTTGCCCATACTTTCTACTTTTCTGACCTCCTGATGCTCCTTGGTTGGATTTTTGTTTTGTTTTGTTTGTTTTGTTTTTGGGTCACACTGGCAAAGCTTAGGGGTTACTCCTGGCTTTACGCTCAGAAATTACTCCTGGCAGGCTTGGGAGACCATATGGGATGACAGAATTCGAACCACCATCCTTCTGCATGCAAGGCAAATGCCTTACCTCCATGCTATCTCTCCGGCGTGCTGTGTAGATTAAGACCTGCCCCTCTTGAGTGCTAGAAGGGAATTAAGCTGATGAAGTATGTTTCTGTGTCTTTAGAACAAAGTTTATATCCCAACTAAGGACCAGAAGAGCCAAAGACATTAAATCATAGCTCCCAAATTCATTCAGGAATAGAAAGCCGCAGTATAAATTCTGCTCCTAATTTCATCACTTTCTTGCTACATGGCTTAAACAAGCCATTCAACTCTGAAATGGCTCTTGATTGCAACAGGATAAACTTAATCATGTCTAATTAGTTATTGATAATTACTACAAATGATCAAAACTATTCATGGAAGTAAGAGAAACATACTCTGAAGTGGATCTCTTCCCTTTCCTTGACCCCAAAGGTTAATCAAACTACAACAAGATGCCTAAACTCCTGGAATGCATTATGACTATCATCGATAATTTCTATGAATATGCTGGTAAAGATGAGGAGTGCGATATGTTGAAGAAGTCAGAACTCAAGGAACTTATAGTAACTGAGTTTCATCAAATTCTGAAGGTAAGAATTCGACATAAAGATTGAAGATAGCTGTAAGTCTCTTTTTGACACCTTTTTTGCCCTATGTCAAATTCCTTGAGTTATTTTTATACTTATATAGAGAACAGAAATTTGCAAAGGTGTGAGGTCAAAATTTGACCCACAATGATTTCTAAAATATGACAAAATGAGAAGCTCCTACTAACCCGAGAGAACATAGGGAAGATAATATTATTGATGAGACTAATTCTTATGGAGTAGAAATGTAAAAACGATTGAAAAATAGAAGTAGGGAAAGTGAATCTTCTCTTTCTCTGTCTTTCTTCACCTCTAATATTCTCAATAGGAAAGAGTCTTAGCATATTTTATTTCTATTTCTACATCCAAGTACTATGAGATCTTTCAACTAAAGAAGTTAGCACCTTACTCCTAAATCATAAAAGAGTGACTACTGCATCGAATATCAATCTAGAAATAATTATTTGGAAATTTATATCTAGTTACTGTTCATTAAATGCAGATGCTTTCTGAGTATTTATAAGTTCCCCAAAGAGTCTCATATTTGGAGTGCCAGGTAGAAATTTCATCATCTCCCCTTCAGGCTTTTTTCATTTGTCCAACACAAAAGTCCAGTTCCACTCTGACTTCCTCTCTCAGTAGGCAGCATCATCCTCCACCTCCCATCTAATTCGTCAACAATATCTCTGAAAAACAGCATATTTATCTCCACCACTACTGCCAATTCTGAGATTCAAGTCCCCTTTCCCTCCTACTTCTAGTCTTGGCATTTGGTAAAAAATATAATTTTTTCACAACTCAATTCAAAATCTTTCAACTAGAATGGGCACAATAGGCTGAATGCATGCTCTATATTCAGGAGACATGGGTTTGCTTCGAAGCACCACATGGTCTCACAAGTACTATGGGGAGCAATGGGAGAGCACAGTCACAATGCTAGTATCGTCCTAAAATAAAATAATAACAATAGTAATGACAAAAATCCTTCAACATCCCCAAGCTCTTAAAATAATCCAAAGTTTCTTAGCATGAATTAGCAGGTTCCTCTGTTTGTCTCTAGTCATATCTGTAGTCAGCTATGTCTGCATCAAATAGTTCTGTATTTTTTTCAGCTTCTGTCTGAGTTATGTCTTTTCTTACTCCAGTTACATGTTCATATTCTCTTTTCAAAATAGCCGTTTGTACACCTTTCCCCTCCTTTTTTATCCTTTTATTTGGCTAATTGCAATATATCTTTCATATATATATATATATATATATATATATAGAGAGAGAGAGATATCTTTTGGGGCTGGTGAGGTGGTGCTAGAGATAAGGTGTCTGCCTTGCAAGAATTAGCCAAGGAAGGACTGCGGTTCGATCCCCCAGCATCCCATATGATCTCTCCCAAGCCAGGGGCAATTTCTGAGAGCTTAGACAGGAGTAATCCCTGAGCATCAAATGGGTGTGGCCCCAAAAACAAAAAAAAAAAAAAAGAGAGATATCTTTAAATATATCTTTGATATATTTTTATAGGATACCACTTTTTCTCATTAGCATCCTTGAACTCTGGTGGAACTCATCTACAGTATTCATTATCACAAAACATAAAGTAATTTTAAGTTTGGATGATTAGTCCATTTTGGGGTTTTGGGACCACAACCAGTGGTGTTCAGGGTTTATTCCTGGTTCTACATTGATAAATTACTCCTGGCAGGCTTGTGAACCATATGGGATGCCAGGGATCAAACCCATTTGCCACATGTAAGGCAAATGGTCTACCCATTGTGCTATCACTCCAGCCCAATAACTTTTAACCTTTTAACTCAGGAATCAAACTTATGACTTCTTTATCCCTTACATGTAATTCATGCTAGGTAGTAAGTACACAGCAAATCTTTGTTGGTTGATTAATTAAGTTAAAACTGAACAAATTATGTTCATGTATCCAGAATTATTGTTTATAAATTAACAAGTCACTTATATTTTACTTATTTCTCATAAAAATTGCTCTTTCCTGTTACATCTTTACATTTTTCATTTTCAATTGCATCTTCCATTTTTTCTGTATTATTTACAGCATATTCCTTTCTGTCTTCCTATTTATGACAGGTAATTCTAGTCCAAAGAGCTCTATAGTTGAGATATATTGCATTAAACCCTTAGGATGGGTTTGGATAGTGGTGGATGGTGATGGAGGGACCTTTCTCTGCCATCCCAGGCCACGTGGCTCTGCAACCCCCTTCAGCCGACAGGTCTGGATATTCATGAGAGCAGCAGATAGAAATCTCACTCACAGGCAGGCTTCCAGAGAGATAACATCTTTATTGGCCCTGGCCATCACGTGTGTGGCATATATCATAACCATTTCTGCATGCTATCCTTAGCTTTCCCTGCGTCTTAGCCTTTCCAGCCATGTCTCCTCCTGTTCCCTCTCCATGCTGGCAAAGGCCCTAATCCCTTGGGTCAAAGGCCTTTTCTAACCTTCCCAAGACCCCTTCCAGGAATGGGCGGGTCTTATAGGTAGTTACACGTAAATCTAGGTTGGAGCCAAAGAGATCCATCTAAATAATTTATTTATTCACATTTCTGCAATTGCTTTGCTGTGTGTAATTCATATTGACAAATGGTAATATTTTGTATCTTATTTTTAAACAGAATCCAAACGATCCAGATAGTGTAGATAACATCATGCAAAGCCTGGATCAAGATCACAACAAGAAAGTGGATTTTGTTGAATATCTTCTGATGGTATTCAAGTTAACTCAGGCCTGTAATAAAATTGTTCGCAAAGAATATTGCCAAGCTTCAGGGTCAAAGAAAAGAGATCACAGTAACCAGCACCAAGAGGAACAAAGTGAAACCGATGAGGAAGACAAAGATCAAAGGTCTGACACTCATTCAAGTTGGAGTACAGGAGAGGATGATTCATATTCCAGGGAATCCAGACAAAAGGGTATACATAAACCTGTGTCTAGTTCCAGAAGAAAAGAGCATCAAGGTGACTCATCTAGTTTTGGGGAGAGAAAAAGAACCGGAGATAGAAGGAAAGGGTCAAGTTCAAGCCACTTTAAGAATAAGCAGAAAAACAAACATGACTCTCATTATCAAGAAAACTCTGAGAGTGAAGAGATAGGTCTTACTCAATCACGTAATTATAAAAAAAGATCAAACTCAGGAAATTGGTCACACAGTTGTGGAGAAGGAAATGTTCATTACTCAGAGGATGAATCCTCCAGTTATGGGGAACACAATTCTAGTGCAAATGAATCTTTTGAAAATAAGCATCAAGGGAAACTAAGACATTCACCTAGTCAGGGGCCTGAATTCAGTTCAGGGAGTTGTGGAGGACATGACAACTGGTCAAATTCTAATGATACCAGTGGTTTTGATCATGGATCTGGCTACCAACAGTCCTCTCAACAGAAGCAGTATAAGCAAAATAGTGAATCTCAAGCAAAACATTGTGAAGAACAAGGATACAGTTCTGGTTCAAGTGATAGATCCAGCTCTGGAAAATATAGATCAAACTCAGACCAGTCTTGTAGTCCAAGAAGACGAGAATCTTGCACAAGAGGACAATCAGAACGAAATAGACAACAAAAATATGGTTCTAGACAGTCTTCACGCTCAGAAGAATATGGATCTGAATCTGAACCAAGCAGAGGCAAAAGACAATCAAGGCCTTATCAGTCAACATCTCAGAGAAAATATAAAAGAAGTTCTAGTAATCAGTCAGGAAACTACAACAAACAAAAACATGAATCTGGTTCAGGAAAACTTTCAAACTATGGTGGCCAAGAATCTGGATCTGAAGAATATTCAAGCTGTGGAGAGAATGGTTATAGCACAGGACAGTCATCGGGTTGGGGTAAAAGTGGTTCTCAATCAAGTCAGTCTTCAAGCTGTGAACAGCATGCTTCAGGCACAGGAAGCTGGGGACAAACTGGATCTACATCCGGCAGGTCATCTAGATATGGAGAACGAAGTTCAAGTAATGAGTCTTCCAGCCACAGAAGACATGGTTCTGGCTGGGGGAAGTCATCTGGCTTAGGACACCAGGGTTCAAGCAGAGAGCAATCTTCAAGCTATGGTCAAAGTGGATCTGGCTCAGGGCAGTCTTCAAGCTGTGGACAGCATAGTTCAGGACAGTCATCCAGCTTGGGTCAAAGCGGATATGGATCGGGTTCGTCATCTAGATATGGACAATATGGTTCAAGCAGTCAGTCTTCTTCCACCCACAGTAGACATGGCTCTGGTTCAGGTCAGTCATCCAGAGAGAGGCAACAAGGGTCCAGCTCAGGACAATCTGGCTTTGGCCACCAGAGTTCAAGCATAGGGCAATCATCAAGCTGTGGTCAAAGTGGATCTGGCTCAGGACAGTGTTCCACTGGTGGATATGGTTCAGGCACAGGACAGTCATCCAGCTGGGGTCAAAGTGGATCTGGATCGAGTCATTCATCTAGATATGGAGAGCACCGTTCTAATAGTCAGTCTTCCAGCCACAGTAGACATAGTTCTGGTTCACGCCAATCATCTAGAGAGAGGCAACAAGGGTCCAGCTCAGGACAATCTGGCTTTGGCCACCAGGGTTCAAGCAGAGGGCAATCCTCAAGCTGTGGTCAAAGTGGATCTGGTTCAGGTCAGTCTTCCACTGGTGGACAGTATGGTTCAGGCACAGAACAGTCATCCAACTGGGGTCAAAGTGGATCTGGATCAGGTCAGTCATCTAGATATGGACAACATGGTTCAAGCAGTCAGTCTTCTTCCAGCCACAGTAGGCATGGCACTGGTTCACGCCAATCATCTAGAGAGAGGCAACAAGGGTCCAGCTCAGGACAATCTGGCTTTGGCCACCAGGGTTCAAGCATAGGGCAATCCTCAAGCTGTGGTCAAAGTGGATCTGGCTCAGGGCAGTCTTCCACTGGTAGACAATATGGTTCAAGCACAGGACAGTCATCTAGCTGGGGTCAAAGTGGATCTGGATCTAGTCAGTCAACTAGATATGGACAACATGGTTCAAGCAGTCAGTCTTCTTCCAGTCATACTAGACATGGCTCTGGTTCAAGTCAGTCATCTCGAGAGAGGCAACAAGGGTCCAGCTCAGGACAATCTGGCTTTGGCCACCAGGGTTCAAGCAGAGGGCAATCCTCAAGCTGTGGTCAAAGTGGATCTGGCTCAGGACAGTCTTCAAGCTGTGGACAACATGGCTCAAGCACAGGACAGTCATCCAACTGGGGTCAAAGTGGATCTGGATCAGGTCAGTCATCTAGATATGGACAACATGGTTCAAGCAGTCAGTCTTCTTCCACCCACAGTAGACATGGCTCTGGTTCAGGTCAGTCATCCAGAGAGAGGCAACAAGGGTCTAGCTCAGGACAATCTGGCTTTGGCCACCAGGGTTCAAGCATAGGGCAATCATCAAGCTGTGGTCAAAGTGGATCTGGCTCAGGGCAGTCTTCCAATGGTGGACAACATAGTTCAAGCACAGGACAATCATCTAGCTGGGGTCAAAGTGGATATGGATCTGGTCAGTCATCTAGATATGGACATGGTTCAAGCAGTCAGTCTTCTTCCAGCCACAGTAGGCATGGCACTGGTTCAGGTCAGTCATCCAGAGAGAGGCAACAAGGGTCCAGCTCAGGACAATCTGGCTTTGGCCACCAGGGTTCAAGCATAGGGCAATCCTCAAGCTGTGGTCAAAGTGGATCTGGTTCAGGTCAGTCTTCCACTGGTGGATATGGTTCAGGCACAGGACAGTCATCCAGCTGGGGTCAAAGTGGATCTGGATCGAGTCATCCATCTAGATATGGAGAGCACCGTTCTAATAGTCAGTCTTCCAGCCACAGTAGACATAGTTCTGGTTCACGCCAATCATCTAGAGAGAGGCAACAAGGGTCCAGCTCAGGACAATCTGGCTCTGGCCACCAGGGTTCAAGTAGAGGGCAATCCTCAAGCTGTGGTCAAAGTGGATCTGGTTCAGGTCAGTCTTCCACTGGTGGACAGTATGGTTCAGGCACAGAACAGTCATCCAACTGGGGTCAAAGTGGATCTGGATCAGGTCAGTCATCTAGATATGGACAACATGGTTCAAGCAGTCAGTCTTCTTCCAGCCACAGTAGGCATGGCACTGGTTCACGCCAATCATCTAGAGAGAGGCAACAAGGGTCCAGCTCAGGACAATCTGGCTTTGGCCACCAGGGTTCAAGCATAGGGCAATCCTCAAGCTGTGGTCAAAGTGGATCTGGCTCAGGGCAGTCTTCCACTGGTGGACAATATGGTTCAAGCACAGGACAGTCATCTAGCTGGGGTCAAAGTGGATCTGGATCTAGTCAGTCAACTAGATATGGACAACATGGTTCAAGCAGTCAGTCTTCTTCCAGTCATACTAGACATGGCTCTGGTTCAAGTCAGTCATCTCGAGAGAGGCAACAAGGGTCCAGCTCAGGACAATCTGGCTTTGGCCACCAGGGTTCAAGCAGAGGGCAATCCTCAAGCTGTGGTCAAAGTGGATCTGGCTCAGGACAGTCTTCAAGCTGTGGACAACATGCCTCAAGCACAGGACAGTCATCCAACTGGGGTCAAAGTGGATCTGGATCAGGTCAGTCATCTAGATATGGACAACATGGTTCAAGCAGTCAGTCTTCTTCCACCCATAGTAGGCATGGCTCTGGTTCAAGTCAGTCATCTCGAGAGAGGCAACAAGGGTCCAGCTCAGGACAATCTGGCTTTGGCCACCAGAGTTCAAGCAGAGGGCAATCCTCAAGTTGTGGTCAAAGTGGATCTGGCTCAGGGCAGTCTTCAAGCTGTGGACAACATGCCTCAAGCACAGGACAGTCATCCAACTGGGGTCAAAGTGGATCTGGATCAGGTCAGTCATCTAGATATGGACAACATGGTTCAAGCAGTCAGTCTTCTTCCACCCACAGTAGACATGGCTCTGGTTCAGGTCAGTCATCCAGAGAGAGGCAACAAGGGTCCAGCTCAGGACAATCTGGCTTTGGCCACCAGGGTTCAAGCATAGGGCAATCATCAAGCTGTGGTCAAAGTGGATCTGGCTCAGGACAGTGTTCCACTGGTGGATATGGTTCAGTCACAGGACAGTCATCCAGCTGGGGTCAAAGTGGATCTGGATCGAGTCATTCATCTAGATATGGAGAGCACCGTTCTAATAGTCAGTCTTCCAGCCACAGTAGACATAGTTCTGGTTCACGCCAATCATCTAGAGAGAGGCAACAAGGGTCCAGCTCAGGACAATCTGGCTCTGGCCACCAGGGTTCAAGCAGAGGGCAATCCTCAAGCTGTGGTCAAAGTGGATCTGGTTCAGGTCAGTCTTCCACTGGTGGACAGTATGGTTCAGGCACAGAACAGTCATCCAACTGGGGTCAAAGTGGATCTGGATCAGGTCAGTCATCTAGATATGGACAACATGGTTCAAGCAGTCAGTCTTCTTCCAGCCACAGTAGGCATGGCACTGGTTCACGCCAATCATCTAGAGAGAGGCAACAAGGGTCCGGCTCAGGACAATCTGGCTTTGGCCACCAGGGTTCAAGCAGAGGGCAATCCTCAAGCTGTGGTCAAAGTGGATCTGGTTCAGGTCAGTCTTCCACTGGTGGACAATATGGTTCAAGCACAGGACAGTCATCCAACTGGGGTCAAAGTGGATCTGGATCAGGTCAGTCATCTAGAAATGGTTCAAGCAGTCAGTCTTCTTCCAGTCATACTAGACATGGCTCTGGTTCAAGTCAGTCATCTCGAGAGAGGCAACAAGGGTCCAGCTCAGGACAGTCTGGCTTTGGCCACCAGGGTTCAAGCAGAGGGCAATCCTCAAGCTGTGGTCAAAGTGGATCTAGCTCAGGACAGTCTTCAAGCAGTGGACAGCATGGTTCAGGCACAGGACAGTCATCCAGCTGGGGTCAAAGTGGATATGGATCGGGTCAGTCATCTAGAAATGGTTCAAGCAGTCAGACTTCCAGCCACAGTAGACATGGCTCTGGTTCACATCAATCATCTAGAGAAAGGCAACAAGGGTCTAGCTCAGGACAATCTAGCTTTGGCCACCAGGGTTCAAGCATAGGGCAATCCTCAAGCTGTGGTCAAAGTGGATCTAGTTCAGGTCAGTCTTCCACTAGTGGACAACATGGTTCAAGCACAGGACAGTCATCTAGCTGGGGTCAAAGTGGATCTGGATCTAGTCAGTCAACTAGATATGGACAACATGGTTCAAGCAGTCAGTCTTCTTCCAGTCATACTAGACATGGCTCTGGTTCAAGTCAGTCATCTCGAGAGAGGCAACAAGGGTCTAGCTCAGGACAATCAGGTTTTGGCCACCAGGGTTCAAGCAGAGGGCAGTCATCAAGCTGTGGTCAAAGTGGATCTGGCTCAAGGCAGTCTTCAAGTGGTGGACAACAGGGCTCAAGCACAGGACAGTCATCCAACTGGGGTCAAAGTGGATATGGATCAGGTCAGTCATCTAGAAATGGTTCAAGCAGTCATTCTTCCAGCCAAAGTAGACATGGTTCTGGTTTTGGGCAGTCATCCAGAGATAGGCAACAAGGGTCTAGCTCATCTGGCTCAGGACACCAAGGTTCAAGCATAGGGCAATCATCAAGCTGTGGTCATAGCGGATCTGGCTCCCAGCAGTCTTCAAGTGGTGGGCAGCATAGTTCAAGCACAGGACAGTCATCCAGCTGTGGTCAAAGAGGATCTGGTTCAGGTCAGTCTTCTAGCATCGAGCAGCATGGGTCTTGCTCAGGTCATTCATCTAGCTATGGACAGCATAGTTCAAGTATGGGACATTCATCAACCTCCGGCCAACATGTGTCCTCCTCTTGTCAGTCTTCTAGTCCTAATCAATGTGGCTCAAGTCAGTGTTCTAAACCCAACAGATTTGAGTCTGGCTCAAGTCAGTCTTCTTGTAATCAACATGGGTATGGAACAGGTCAAACTTCCAGTAATGACCAGCAATGTTCTAATTCTGGTTGGTCATCCAACCATAATCAAAGTGGGTCTAGCTCACATCATTGTTCAGGCTCTGAGAACTATCAGGGTGGTTCACCTTGCTCTTCTGGATCTTGTTCTGTTACTGGCACTGGACAAGATAGATCTGGCTCATGTTGCTCATCTAGTTCTGAGCAATATGGTTCTGGGTCTGCTCAATTTTCCGGTTCAGATCAGTATTGTGCTGGCTCATGTTACCCACCTCAATCTGGACAATGTTATTCTGGATCTAGTCAGTATCCTAGCTGTGAACAATCTGGACAGTGTGGTTCTGGATATGATCAGTATTATGGCTATGAACATTATGGATCTGGCTCATATGGCTCATCATGCCCTGACCAATATTGTTATGGATCTGGTCAGAATTCTCACTGTGGTACTACCAATACAGTGTTACTTCACAAGACTTCAAAAAATGTAGACTATAATAATCAAAGAAAAGGGAATAACTCTACTAGGAGTGGTATTAGCTCAAGTTTCTACTGTTTGAGTAGCAGCACTCCACTTTATGAATATGTTCAAGAGCAGAGGTATTACTTTTGACAAACAATGAATAAAACGAAATGAAATTCGAGCAGAAATTTAGAAAATATGAGACTTACTAATTAATCAATAATTATGAAATTACTTTCTAATGGGAGATATATCTGGTTTTCTTTTTCTTTTAAATATGCAACTGTATTCCTTTTTCTTGGGTTCCTTCTAAAGATTGTAGAGGTTCTGGCTACTTTGCTAAGAAATATTAAATTGAATAAATTCTATATGTGCAACTAAATTTGGAAGATTAATACAAATTATTTAAAAATCTCGGGGCTTAACTAAGGGTTCTTTCTGAGAGATTTATTATTCATGGTATGATAACACATTTAAGCCTGTATCTTAGAAGAGCATGCTGTTACAGAGTAATTACTAGTTTCAGACCCCAAACGGATCACAGACATGAAGCATGATTTTAGATTTGCCACACAGAATGATGGCAGTAAGAAGAAAACCTCAAACAAGTTAACTTTACCTTTGGTGTTACTTAAATCAACAAACTAACAACAGGCATTAAAAATTGATATGAGGGGCCCGGAGAGACAGCACAGTGGCGTTTGCCTTGCAAGCAGCCGATCCAGGACCAAAGGTGGTTGGTTCGAATCCCGGTGTCCCATATGGTCCCCCGTGCCTGCCAGGAGCTATTTCTGAGCAGACAGCCAGGAGGAACCCCTGAGCACCGCCGGGTATGGCCCAAAAACAAAAACAAAAACAAAAACAAAAAAATTGATATGAGGATTTTCTCCGTAGCCATGACAGCTATGGAAAAACAACAGCTGTTTCTTAAAAAGTAGAAATATAGCAATTCAGGATTAAAGGGTTTATGTGGGTGTTGCCATGATTAAAGGAAGAATGACATTGTCTCCTATTCCTAAGAATTTTCTCCATAATAAAAACATTGGAATTGCTATAGACGTGGTTCAGTAGTAACGCATATACTTGGTATGCATAAGTCTTGGATTCTATGCCCCAAACTTAAAAAATAATTAAAAGAGAAATAGAAAAGCCAACAAAACATTGTGGAAGATTAACAGCATGAAATTACAATGGCTACAATCTATTTCTACAATTTATTGACTTTTCCAATATAAGTTATCACTTTTGTCTAGATGGAAGCACTATCACTGTATAACTCTTAACTTGACATAACATGTTTGTTCAAAAATGGACAATATACGAAGTAATTTGGTTCATCTCTACTTCATTTTATTCCTCAAATACAGATGGTCAGACTAGAAACTACTTAAATGAAAATTCCAGGGCCCATCCTTCATACAACACAAAACTTGCAAATAATTTTAATTTAACTAAAAAAATCATCAGTTTTGTAATAAAAGAGATACCATGAATGTGACCCATCATGTGCCTTCATATGTACGATCATGGGTTCATCTGTTCATTCCCCATCACAACATGTCCCCTGACCACCAACCGGTATAACTTCAAAACAATAAAAACAAAATTACTAAGGAATTCGGCCCATAGGGTAGAGCACATGTTTTTATATGTGTGAAGCCCTAGGTTCAATCACCAGTAATTTCTCAAAGCCCTGTAGAGATGTCATGCAATCTCTCTAAGACTATCCATGACATTTTTCAAATAAATAGATCAAAAATTCCTGCAATTCAATTGGAACAATAAACATGCCCAAATAGTTAAAGTAATACTTGGGAAAAGATAATGGGAGGCAGAACGTTCCCCCTCTTAAACTGTATTGTAAAGCAGTAGTCATTAAAACAGCATAGTATTGGGATAAAGATGGACTCTCAGATCAACGGAATAGACTTGAATATTCTGAGACATGCCCCCCAGGTATATAATCAATTAATATTTTATAAAGGGGCAAGAAATATGAAGTAGAGTAATTCAACAAGTGATGTTGGGAAAACTGGTCAACTTTATGCAAAACACTGAACTCAGACCTCTCTTTAAGGCCATCCACAAAAATCAAATCAACATTGATTAAATACCTTGATATCAGAACTAAAAGGTAGAAGGTATAATGTACATAGAGGAAAATGTACGCAGAATACTCCATGACATTGAAGCGAAAGGCATCCTCAAGGATGAAACGCCACTGACAAAACAAGGGAAGCAAAGATAAACAAATGGGACTACATTAAATTATGAAGCTTCTGTATCTCAAAGAAAATGGTGAGTAAAAACTAACCATGGAATGAAGAAACAATTGACTCAATCCCTAGATGATAAAGGGTAATATAATATAAAATATACTATATATACTGGTAGAACTTAGCAAGAATAAAACATCTAAGCTCATTCAAAAATATGAGGACAAGAAATGAACAGACATTTTCTCAAAGAAGAAAAACAGATGGCCAAAAGACACATGAAAAAAATACTCCACATCATTAATCATCAGGGAGGTGCAAATCAAAACATTCTATCTAACATCACAAAGACTGGCACGCATCACAAAGAACAAGAATAACCAGTGCTGGTGTAGATGTGAGAAGGACTCTCATTTACGACTAGTGGGAATGCTGACTAGTCCAGCTGTTTTGGAAAATAATATGGATATTCCTCAAAAAACTAGAAACTGAGCTTTCATATGACCCAGAAATAGCCCTCCTGGGAATATACCCTAGAAACCCAAAAATCCAATGTAGAAACTGGGGGTGGTGGTTAGCAGGAAATGTGCACTGATGAAAATCATATTGTATGACTGAAACTCAATTATCAACAACTTTATAACTATAGAAAAATAAACTATATTATGCAAAACCCTTATAACTATGGTGTTTAAACAAAATAAGTTTTTAAAAAATTAAAATGTAGGGGTTGGAGCGATGGCTCAGTGGTAGGGCATTTGCCTTGCACGCAGCTGACCCAGGACTGACCTTGGTTCGATCCCCGGTGTCCCATATGGTCCCCCAAGCCAGGAGCAATTTCTGAGAGCAGAGGGAGGAGTGACCTCTGAGCAATACCAGATGTGGTCCAAAATTAAAAAAAATTAAAATGTAAATTTTCAAACATGACTAGCTTTTCTCCTAAGGAGATTAGAAACTGAGAGAAAAACAACAGTCTTACATATACTTGTATCACAGTCATTTTAGTAATATCTGAAGCAAATATCAAAAAATATTTATTAGCACCAATTCTGACAGACATGAATTTATTCAAAATAAACATAAAAATGTTTTTGTTTTTAAGAATTGGTTTATTGGCCAACAAAAATGACTGGATAAGAAGTTATGGTCAAAAATACTCAATGAAAAATAACTAATATATTTTTAAAATGAAATCTTGCCTCCTCAGCAACTGAAATGGAAGTTGAAGTGATGTGCTAAGAAAAGGAAATGACAGAGAATTGTGGATGGTCTTTTTCACTTGAGTAATAATATTAATAAATAAAGTAGAGGCTGATGAGATAGAACAAAGTTTCTTGTCTTGCATGTAGGTAACGCATGTTCAATACCCAATACTGTTTATAGTTCCCTGAGCTCCACAGGAGGAATCCATGAGCACAGACATGAGCAAGACGTGTTCACGTTCAGTGCTTCCCAAAAGAAACTAATGAAATATAAGAAAAATGGTGGGATTAGAGCGCCTGCCTTGCGCACACTAGCCTAAGACCAACCATGGTTCGATCCCCTGGTGTCCCATATGTTCCCCCCAAAACCAGGAGCGATTTCTAAGCACATAGCCAGGAATAACCCCTGAGCATCACTGGGTGTGGCCCCAAAACCAAAAATAAAATATTAAAAAAAACTATATTAAGAAAAATATTGTAATTACTAGAAGGCATATTAGGAGGGTAAGAAGGTAGGAGCACTAGATGAAGGAGTAAATTTGACAGTGATGAATGACATCATAGTTTTGGGAAGGTGATTTCTACAAATACATTGAGGAAAGGAGCTATGTGACTATTACAATGTACAAAACTTATATAGTATTTTGGGGGGCCAGAGCGAGAGCACAATAAGTAGGATGTTAGCATTGCATCCAATCAATGTGAGTTCAATCTCCTGCATCCCATATGGTCCCCCAAGCCTGCCAAGAGTATCCTGAACACTGCTGGGTGTGGCCGAAAGCAACAACAACAAAAGAAAACTTATGTTAGTATTTTAAACCAATATTAATTAAAATGATTATTTCAAAAGAACAGAATCAATGTAAGATTAGGAGTAGAAGAATTAGAAAGCTATGCAATCAAAAAATGGGATTACAGGGTTCAGTAGTAGAGTTGCTCTACATAACAAGATCCAAGTTGAAAAAATTTGAATGGTGACTAAAGTGGAGTGAAGTAGTATAATGAAGGATATGAAAGAGAAGGACACCGTTGTGTCATCAAAACTGGTTGGTGGAAGTTTTCCAGCCACTGTGGAAATAGGTATCAATGTCCTCATTGAATATGGTTTTAGGACAAGGAATTAACTGAGGAATAAAATGAGGATGGAAAGAGGGTGGAGTGGAGTGCATCTGAGGAGAAGGAGCTGTTTAAAGAAGCCACAAAGATGAACAAAAACATGCTTAGATCACAAAACAATGGAGGGAAAGAATAGTACCCTACACAAAAACTGCCAAAGAGTAGTGTCTTTCAGGAACAGTCTAGTTTCCTTTAAGGTGAAGAAATAATTGCCTCAAATAGCCATTGGATTCCAACTTTAGAGTTCAATGATGCAGAATTCACCCAGAGAGAAATGGGAGATTTCTATCACTTCCATGCTCCATACACAAACAACAAAAGAAGAACAGGGACCTCTTTATTAGAAATGTAACTGTCAACTACATCAAGGAAGAGAAAAAAGTTTCCCCATCTTTTTTACAATAAATGAGTAAACCAATCTAAAAGAGCAGATTCAAACCTCAGAGAAATAACCATGAAGATTCAGAAGTAAGTTTTGGCTATGGGATGTGGGAATGGGTCAAGGAATAAAGAGAGTAGCTTGCATAAAAAGAAAATGAAAATGTTGCAAGTTCGGAGTGAATCCATCCATATGTAAGGGAAATAAAACAATGTACTATGATTTAAATCCCCATAAATGGAATTAGAAGGCTGGGAAGATAGCTCGAAAGAATGGAATATATCTTTATATGTGAAGCCATGAATTCAATCCCTGACACCCTATGATACCTCGAGCACAGCTATCTGTAGCTCTGTGACCGCCCAAACTACTTTACCCCCAGTAGTACAGTGCCAAAAGTGATCTCCAATAGCCATAAAGACAGTTTAGACTTTAGAGTGTAAGGTGCTTGTTTCACAAACACCCTACCTGAATTCAATACGTCACACCATATATGTTCCTCCTTCCCAGTCAGGAGTTATACCTGAGCACAAATCTGGGAATAATCCTTGAGCATTGATAGATGTGTACCCCCCCCCAAAAAAAAATAAAATGTCCCTTTATTTTAGAATTGGCTCATTCTTTAACTTTAAAGCAAAACAGAGTAGGAGCAGAGTTCCTTTCGTTCTCTATGCAACCCCTCAAAAACGGCCATACTTCCTTTTTTTTTCTTTTTTTTTTTTTTTTTTTTTGGTTTTTGGGCCATACCCGGCGTTGCTCGGAGGTTACTCCTGGCTATCTGCTCAGAAATAGCTCCTGGCAGGCACTGGGGACCATATGGGACACCGGGATTCGAACCAACCACCTTTGGTACTTGATCGGCTGCTTGCAAGGCAAACGCCGCTGTGCTATCTCTCCAGACCCACAGCCATACTTCTTTACTGTCATGGATTTCACAAACATCTTCCACCAAAAAATAATCCTATTTGGACCTGTCACCTTCCTCTGGAGGCACTATTACTAGCAGAAACACAGTCCTCCGTCAAATTTCAACTTACTACCACACCCTTAGTCACATCCTGCAAATGTCACTGGGAACATGGTAGCCTGTGTCAGATAAGCAGCCCCTTATGGTGACAAAATGTATGTTTTCTAAATGTCCCCTTGAATATTAATAGCCAATAGCTGCATTTTTGAACATGTACCATGTGCTAACACTGCCCAAAGACCTTAACTCCAATAACCATGAGATAATTTTTATTCTTACCCATATTATCAGATAAGAATGAGGTAGACAACTTTCTCAAAGAAAAACAACTCTTAAACAGGAAGATTTAGATGTTTAAGCAGGAAAACTTAGATTTGAGGCCAGGCAATCGAGTTCTAGAACTCATATTCACACACTTTATAAGATTCTGCCCTTGGAAGAGGTTACAATAGCTAACATAAGGCTATGTTTGAAATAAGTCATTTTTTTCCATCAGCTCCTCTCAACAAGTTCTCACTGATTTCCTTCATTTTTCTTCCTATGTTTTCAGCTTTCACATCTAAAACATAACAAGGCAAGTTATGCTATCATATCAAAGCAAACAGAAAGCAAGGTTTCAGAGAGAGAAATGGCTCCACAAATGAAGTTCAGGAGCACCTGGTCCTTTGCAAAAATCTCATCAAGGCTAAATTCATGTTTCCAACGAAGTGCTTGCCTTAAACATTGCCAACTGGTGTTGAGTCCCTTGCACCACATATGCTCTACTCTGAGCCCCAACAAGAATGACCCTTGAATGCAGAACCAGGAGGAATTCCTGAGCACTGCCATGTGTGAACCAAAAACAAGCAAACAAAACACCTCTAATAAATGGGATGTTATGACAAAACAACTGGGAACCCCTTCTATATGAGGCATTCAGAAACAGTAACTTTGAAATGCTCAGAGATACACGAGTAGATATATAGATTCTAATAATATTCTGTTCCTAAAAATTGATGTCAATTTCCCAGAAACTTTTCAGCATTTAAGGATAATATATGATGTGATAATGCAAACTTCTTGACCTGCGCTAGCTCTGCCCTGCCTATCATTCCTTTCCCCACCACTACTCCCAAACACACCCTTTCTATTACATGTAGACAAATCTCTCATTGTCCCACAGCACCTCAAGTCACCCCCACCCTGTTCTCTCCCTACACTTAATGCTACCTCTCTTTCACAACCAGGATGGAGTTCACCTTCCTCATCCTTTAGCTCTGCCAAACCCTCTCTTTAAAATATTAGTCCTCATCCAATTATTTACTTAAAAATACTGGAGCCGGAAAGATAGCACAGTGGATAAGGCATCCCATATGGTTCCCGGAGCCTGCCAGGAGTGATTTCTGAGCCTACAGCCCAGGAGTAACCCTAGAGAGCTTACAGATGTGCCACCCCCCCCCCAAAAATTATACAGTCTTCTGCCCTTCGTTGCTGCTTCAGAACACAGATCTCTAATACAGAAGACAACAACAGTCTCCTTGAAACCAATATGGGTAAGACAGAAAAGGAACTCAACACCAGTTCATAATTCTCAGAGCAATAAGCTATGAGAACTGCCTAGAGCTTAGAGGTAGCTTGAAAGGATAGAGCAATATTTAACCAGTCTCTCTAATCTTACACTTAGATCTTAAATGAATTTTCAAAAATTTAATTCAGGCCACAACCGGCAGTGTTCAGGGCTTATGTCTCTGACTCTGTACTCAAGGATCACCCCTGAGTCTATGCAGGACACCATATAGGGTGTTAAAAGCAAACGCCCTACCCAATGCACTATTGCCCCCCACAGTTATAAATGAGAGAAACGATGGCAAGGAGAGATGGGGAAAATCGCAGGACAAGTACTTAATGGGCACCTAGGAGTAAAGGGAAAAACACAAGCCTGGTCTCATAGATTGATTCAACACAGAGTAGAAGGAATAAAGTCTTGTGAACAAGAGTTCTCAAGGGGTGTGGGGAGAGGGGAGAGTGTAACCAAGGACACCATATGTCCACTGGCAACAAAAGGAAAAGAGAGTCCCTGAATCTAGAAATTAAGTGTGGGTGACCGAGTTGCCGAAGCTGAATTCATTCTAAGCTGTAGCTAGAGTTGACCAGTAAAATTGTTTGGGTGAGGGAAGAGTGCTTAGAGAGAAAAAGATGAGAGAGAGTAAATGAAGGCCAAAATGTTTATAGATAGATTAATCCAGTATAGGTGGCAGGATTCACTTCTAAATTCCACAGTGCTTGAAAAAATATTAAATAATTATTACTAAAAAGAAAGATGACAGAGTAGTGGTGTTAAAGAACCAGGGGAAATATTCCAAACTAAACCCATGTAATTAGTTAAGCATGCTAAGAATTGTGCTGTTTTACTGGAACCCTTCATCATTCTTTGACAGAGTTGTAATCCATTGACAGACCTAGAAATTAAGTGAAACTACACCTCCTTTGCCAGCAACTTCCTCTGAGATCTAAGTCATTTCATCACTCTGAGTCTCAATAACCTCAACTACAAGAGAATAAAGAAAATGCCGAAATTATTCATAATGCTTCATCTAAACCACTGTTCCCTGGAACTCGGCGTTATTCACTTGATTCTTTTTGAATCTTTGTTCAAATCATGCTTTTCTAATGTGCATTAGCCCAGCCACTTTTTTCAGTATTATAACCCTTCTATGTCCATAATTCTAGCCCCATGTACTCTTGTCTATAGGGCTTTCTTTCTTTTTCCTTTTCTTTATGTATTATTAAATATATCATAATATTTTACTTGAGATGTTTTAGGCCAGTTTGGGCTGTGTTCAGAATTACGCCTAACTCTGTGCTCAAGAAACATTTCTGATAGTACACAAGGATGCTGAAAGACTGAACTAAGTTTGGCTGCAGGCAAAGTAAGCGCCTTAATTCTGGACTATTTCTCTATCCCCTGAATTAACTTATTTTTTATATTAGCTGCTAAGATGTAAGTTATATGTAGACAAGGATCTTTGTTTCATTTTCTGTTCTCATTAATAGATCTATATATAACTATATATAAGTGTACATATAAACTATATACACATACATAATTGGCCTCATGAGACTAACCAAGGAATAGGTGAAGGGAACGATCACTTTTACATGTTAGTTTGAAGAGCAATTTTGTATAAAATTAACATTTAGATAAAATCAAGAGAGATAGTACAGTGGGTAAAGAAACGTCCTTGTATATGGACAACTTGAGCTCAATCTCTGGCACTAGATACAGTCCCCCAAGTACCTGCACAAGGAGTGCAGATTAACATTTAAATCAGTAAACTTGTTTGAGTAGAGCAAAAAGATATAATCCATGATCAAGAGAAATGATCCAATAGAATTGGGTATGTAATATACACATAATTACATATTCTATCTGTCATTGTATAGCATATATATTTATATGTTGTCTCTGAGGAACATTTCTGGACAGAGCCTTTATTAATTGAATATGTGTGTGAATCTAATAAAAGTCAAAATATTTTTCAAGATGAGAATAACAGGTTATTAATATTCTTCCTAATGTCAGGGCCTCCTAATGTCACTTTCTGGAGCAAACCCTACATCCCATGGCCATGCCATAATGTAGATCTATATATACTGATATGGGAAAGAACAATCATCTATCATGCTCTGGGGCCATCTGCTGGTAACTATACTACCTCAATTAAACAGTTGGAAATCTCATGCGGCCTGACAGCCATTCCTGCAGGTACAGCATGTTGAGGGCGCCCCCTTGTGTAAAATGCCAAGATTTCAAACCTCCAGGACATGAGCATTTCATGTATTCTGTTCCCCTCCTTGGGGTGCTCAGGGACTAGTCCTGACTGTGCTCAGAAGTGATGCCTGACAGAACTTTGAGGGCCATATGTGGAGCTGGGCATTGGACCAGGATTGCACGCAAGGCCTTACCTCCTCTTCTCTCTACTCTCATAGGATTTGTAGTGATGGAAAATCAAACCCAGGGCCTCACCTATGCAAGCCAGGTGCTATGCCACTGAGTCAGATCCCCAGCCCTAAAGTGTTTAATTCTATCTCGAATATGATATTGGTATAAGGCTTTTAACTCGGTGAGAGGTTCTGATTTATTTAAAGAAAGTATTAGGTACACAGAAATTGCAAAAAATATGAAGTAGAGTCCAAGTGAAATAAAGTCAGAGGAAATTGTCAGTCTAATAAGGATAAAGGATAATAAGGTTCATTTTCTATGGCTACTTGGAGTGTTTTGGGGAGCAAGATTAACATATAAATTGGTGAACTTTGAGTAAAAAATGGCCCTTCGTAATGTAGGTCTTCATCCAAACTGTTGAAGGTGAATTGAACAAAAAGACTCACTGCCTGGGAGACAGAGAGATAGTACAGTATGAAGGCACCTATCTTACACATGGCCTATTGGGATGTAATCCTAATAACTCATCTTCTCCACCAGGACCATCATGAGTAAGCCCTGAGTACAACAGGTGTGCCCCAAAATATCCCCCTCCACATTAATTAAAGTCAAAATACCCGCTACCTGAGGAACAGGAAATTATCCAGCAGACTACTAATATAAAATAAACATTTTAGTGGTGTCTCCTGACAGCAGAGTTAAAATAACCTCATCTGTATTGACAGCTTTCCTGTGTCTGCAGTTTACAAGCTTGCCTTACAGATTTTGTAGTTTCCAAGTTCTCCCATAGAAGTATTAACCAATCCCCTATAATCGATTTGAATCATATGATATGAAGATAAATACTAGCTGAATGGACATCTAGAAAAAAATGATTCTATTGGCTCTGTTGGAGAACCCTGACTACTAGAATGATCTCAAAACAGAAACAAAGAGGTCTTGATTCTAATACTTTGTTCTCTGGTGCTGAAGGGGTTACCCATGACTTTTTCACACTTGCATACTTATTCTAGCGACACTTTTTGTCTCCTTCTCTTTCCTCCCAAGTTATTTGTACATCAGGTACTACAGCACTTGCAGTGCTCACTATTTATTCTTGAAGAGAAACAATACAGTGTAATGTTGGGGTTCTTAACCCAAGACTAAATATCCAATGTCCAATAAAGACTCCCTCATATAACTGGAAATACTTACAAAAATACCTACACCTGAGATCTGGGGAGTTTTGTTTGTGTTTGGGCCACATCTGGTAATGTTCAGGGCTTGCTCTTGGCGATGCACTCAGAAATCACTCCTGGCAGAGCTCGGGAAACTATATGGGGTGCAAGGAATCAAACCAATATTGGCTGCAAACATGGCAATTGTCCTATCCACTGTACTATCTCTCTTTCCCCCTTCCTGAAATTCCGTTGAAACTACCAAAAGATATCTAACAGTGATCCTCAAATTTTTTAAACAGGGGATAAGTTCACTGTCCCTCAGACTGTTGAAGGGCTAGACTATTACAGTAAAAACAAAAACTATGAAAAAAATTTTATGCACACTGCATATGTATTATTTTGAAGCATATATAATATTTTGAAGTGAAGAAACAAAACAGGAACAAATACAATATGTGGCCAGTGGGCCATAGTTTGAGGACCACCAGATATCTAAATTCTCAACTGGGAATGAGTACCTTTCCCCCTCTCCAGGCTCTTTTTACTCCTTTGTTTCCCTTAAGGTAGAGACTGACTTAACTGATTAGTGAATTTTGTAAAAAATAAACAAATAGTTGACGCAGAACTATGGGGTAAATTCTGGGGCTCTCTGGTTGGCTGGTGTCCCAGGAGGTCACAGTTGCCGCATGCAGCTTGCTTTCAGTCACTAGCAATTCAAGGTATTTGCCATGTTCATGTTCATGCTGACCCCAGAATGGATGGGTCAGCAGTAATGAGCAGCACACAAGAAACCAGACAGAATCATGAGTAAAAGTGCATCTCGGTCAGGGGTGTTTAGCCTCTTGGATCTTACTGAGCCAGCCAAGCTTCCTGCTCTCTGCTGCCACTTTTATTAGCCAAAGTTTAACATAAATTACCTGAGGAGCAACAGGATTGAGTTAATTAAGGACATTTGTGCTAAATAACTCAGAAAAGGTGAAAGAAAAAGTGATTTTACAAGTGTATGATAACACAGGGCCAGAGAAAACATGAGGAAATATGTTTGTCTTAAATGCAGCTGACCCAGGTTCAATCTCTGGCATCCGAGATGGACTTCTGAGCACCATCAGGAGAAATTCCTGAATGCAGATCGAGGAGTAACCCTTAAACAATGCTGGATATGGTCCCCAAAACAATAACAAAACAACAATAAGTAATTGACTCAGCTTAGTGTTTTTATTTAGGAATTGCAGAGATCTTCTATGGCCTAGTAGAATTTATGCAGAGAAACATGGCTATCCCAGGGTTGCCATGGTATAGGTAAGTCTTGATTAGAATACTTTTGCAAAAATAAACAATTCTTTCCAGTCTCTAGTACTTCCATCAATAAAACAGTGAAAAGCATCTAATTGAATCAATTCACAATATGCGTTAAAGTATTCTTACATCTGGTATCTATACCTTTAAGAAAATTATATTTTAAAACTCCAAGGACCAGGAGATAGCATGGAGGTAAGGCGTTTGCCTTTCATGCAGGAGGTCATCGCTTTGAATCCCGGCGTCCCATATGGTCCCTCGTGCCTGCCAGGAGCAATTTCTGAGCTTGGAGCCAGGAATGACCCCTGAGCACTGCCGGGTGTGACCCAAAACCACCAAAAAAAAAAAAAAAACTCTATGAAAAGTCCATGTTAGATGGTAAAACTTATATAGCTATAACCCCTCAGTGAAAAGTATATTTTGGAATGATACCTTTTTTAGAGTTGCTCAGGTAGCATATAGTTTGCCTATAAGAAGTTGTTATTTGAATCATAAAAGGTAAGATTATTGAGTTAGAGCATCTGAATTCAAATCCTGTCTATCACTCTGACTAGCTGTGTTACTTGTACAGGTGATGCAATGCCTATGTCTGTTTTTTTTTAAGCTATTAAATGAGGGTAATAAAAGGAAACTGAAATCTTGAAAAGCGCCAAAAACCTTTTGCCATGTTTCAGACACAATATTAGTTCAAACATTCTAGGAACATTTTTCTCTTAAATAAAGTATATGAAGTCAACAAAGAACAATGTTGGCTGGTATTGTAGTAATTTAAAAATTAAATCAGGGCCCGGAGAGATAGCGCAGCGGTGTTTGCCTTGCAAGCAGCCAATCCAGGACCAAAGGTGGTTGGTTCGAATCCCGGTGTCCCATATGGTCCCCCGTGCCTGCCAGGAGCTATTTCTGAGCAGACAGCCAGGAGTAACCCCTGAGCACCGCCAGGTGTGGCCCAAAAACAAAACAAAACAAAAAAATTAAATCAGGCATAAATATTTGGATCAGGAACAAGAATTAACTTGTAGATAAACCTGATCCAGAACATAGAACTCTATATTCCCAGAAGAACCCCTCAGATATTGGCTCTTCTAAATTCTCAGAGCACATTTAGACAAGTGCGATGTATACAAGGCCTTGCTCACCAATAATATAGACTTAATTCCTCAAAACTACCACTAGGTGTCTATAGATACTCTTCCCTTCCAGCTTCTGAATCCACAAAAGTGGCTTTCAGAAGAGCTTCTAGAAGGACTCCTCCCATTTTTTGCTTGTTTGATTTTTCCCTGATTTTATTTTTTTTCATTCCTTCAAACAGAACCACATAACTTGAACCAGCTTGTTCCGCCTCACAAATTGAGGGGGAAATAATGGAGGGTACCAAGACCAAACAGAACATTAAATAGAAACAGACTTAAACACCAAATCCAAAGCCAACAACAACATAATCTACCCAATGTACAATAAGCTAGACACAGAGGGGACCACTTATACTAGCAGCCCAGGGGGTAAAGGAAGGGGATATGGGATGCATCTTGGGATGAAGGGAGGACAACATTGGGTGGAAATGCCCCTGATTCAATGTTAATATGTACCTAAAATATTACTGTGAAAGATTTGTAATCCACTTTGGTCAAAATTAAAATTATTATTAAAAAAAAAGTTAGGTGGAGATCATGTGATTTTATCAGTGGCAAACTGTCCTAGAATCCAGGTTTGAGGAGGCTAGTTAGTTTGCAGTATTAATCTAAAGTGCTTCAGGGCAAGGAGGAGAAATATATGCTAAACATCCCAGAGGAATCTAGGACTCCTTCCAAGTCAAAGAATCCTCTAGTCTACAAGAAAAAAAAAAAAAAAAGATTGAAGTGGCCTGACACTTGATGCAACTAAGATTATTCTTAGCTATGCCTTTAGATATCAGCACCAAAACATCTAGTTTATACTAGCCAGCTAAGATGCATTTTCTTTATTATCTGAGTACGAGCATATAACATTGTCTGGAACACAGAATCATCTCCCAAATACCAACCTCTGTCTTTGCCATCTACTATTGACAACTTTAGTAGATCATACAACTTTTCTCTCATAAACACTTGGTATTTGTACTTCAGTAATCACCATACCTTTTCAGTCTTGCTCTACAGCTATTTATTAGTTTTCTTCATTACTTAATTAACACAGCTTACCTAATACTGATCCAGAGCATAGCAATTCTGCCTTTTTTTTTTTTATCATATTGGCTTACATATCTTTCACAGTAGTATTTTAGGTACATAATAACATTGAATCAGGGGAATACCCATCACCAAATTTGTCCTCCCCCAACCCCGTTCCCTTCCTGCTTTTAATTCCTTTTAATTCTCTGCTTTTAATTCCTTGCAAGGCTATACACAGTGATTTACATGTAAATTCAATAAATACTTTTTGAATTATGCCAATGGTGACAAACTTGAGAGGTCTGTATGAATTCTAAATGTGTATATATATATATATATAATTATATATATATATATATATATATATATATATATATATATATATAATGAGAGACTCACACTCAATGGTGCTCAGTTTACTCCTAATTTTGCATTCAAAGACCATTCCTGGAGGTAATATGAGGTGCTGGGAACCGAACATGGGTTAGATATATGCAAGATACTTGCAAAGGTACTTGCAAAGTATCTTGCATGTACTCTCTCTGGCCCTAATGAAGATTTTATGCTTGTGCTTGCCAGCTGCCTTGCCACCCTAGAAAATGGCAAGCATCTCCCCAATGAATATAGCACATTGAAGTGGCTCTGGACAAGTTTGAGAAGACCAAGGGTAGTAAACTCGATGAGGTCTATATTCTAGAATTCCTCACTCTCCAGTTGCCCTTATGTCATTTTTGTCTGTTTCTCTCCCAACTCTTGGTCTCTCATCTGTTTTTCCTCTCCTTTATTTCCTTTCCCCTTGCCTCTACTCTCCATCATTCCCCCCTGTGTTTTCTCCCTTTTCTACTTTCCAGCGTTACATAAACATAATTAGAACTCCTTACCTAAGATTAGGGTTCCACATATCAGTACAAAGGCTGTGATATTTGGAAAATGAACAGTAGATATAACTATTGTAAAGAGCCTTTTACCTATCTCCTATCTTGTATGTTGTTCAATCATTAACTTGCCCCTAAGCTTCCACTGTCTTTTCACCAAGCCCCCCAGTATAAGATCATTATCAACTTTTTCTATGAGAATATATCATTTATAGTCAAATATACTTACTGGGCCTCCAATCCCAGTAAATGACAGTGAGAAAACCATCAACATTAAGGTCCCAGGTCAACATTAAGTCAACCACTAAGTATCCCCTTCATACCTAGGGGAGAAGGGCAATAGGAACTTCACAACCAGTGAGAGAAACAAGCCCAAAGTAGACTCATATCGAAGAACACTCCCAATATGTATCTTTACTTAGCCTTGTCTCTGTGCTAAACTAGATAAAATCAGCTAGACACATATTCTATCCAGTTTGAAGATCCAACTTATATTGATTTGCATCCTGTCCTTTAGTAGAGTTCCTTCCTATTCCACAACCTTCATAGCAAAGACTAATCTGAGAACTACACTCATCTCACAGACCTGGCCAAATGAGACTTAGGACCTGCAGAACAACTTATATTTCTGGTCATAATTACAGGGAATATTTCTCTGAAATAAAGGAAGATCTGAGGAGGCTGAAATTCAGAGTCACTCTAAGAATTAATACCACTGGCTGATATGGCATGGATATCCCCACCTGAGTCCAGAGGCATATGAAAGTCAAGATTAACAGAGTTGCAAGAGACTAATATCCTCTTTTCTCTTTCCCAGTCACACAAATATTTTTTGGTTGATTAACTGGTTAAGTTGGATTTGGTTTGGGGGCACTCCCAGACCAAGGGCCTCTACTCCTTGCTTAGAGCTCAAGGAGCCATAAAGTGACAGGGAGTGAACCCGGGGCCTCATAAATGCAAGGCAAGTATCCTACCATTGAGTCATACTGAAGCCTTCCATTTTTGTGGGGAATATACCCAGTCATGTTCAGGTGTTATTCCTGGCTTTACACTCAGAAACTGGCAGTGATCAGGGGCACATATGGTGCTTGGGATGTACTCCTGGTAGGCTCAGGGATCATATGAGACACTGGGGATCAAAGACCACATGCTAGGCAAATGCCCAACCCCTATCTCTGAAAGGTAAGCATCTTAACCCCTGCACTATCTTCTCAGTTTTAATAAAGGAGAGCACAAACTACAGGAAATACAGAGATAACATGAGTGTAAATATGTTAGATAATTTATCATGTATGAACAGGTGAAAGAATATATTTAAGAGATGAAAGAAAGAAAGAAAGAAAGAAAGAAAGAAAGAAAGAAAGAAAGAAAGAAAGAAAGAAAGAAAGAAAGAAAGAAAGAAAGAAAGAAAGAAAGAAAGAAAGAAAGAAAGAAAGAAGAAAGAAAGACAGAAAGAAAGAAAGAAAGAGAGAGAGAGAGAGAGAAAGAGAGAGAAAGAAGAAGGAAAGAAAGAAAGAAAGAAAGAAAGAAAGAAAGAAAGAAAGAAAGAAAGAAAGAAGAAGGAAAGAAAGAAAGAAAGAAGAAAGAAAGACAGAAAGAAAGAGAGAGAAGAGAAGAGAGAAAGAGAAAGAAAGAAGAAAGAAAGAAAGAAAGAAAGAAAGAAGAAAGAAAAAGAAGAGAAAGAAGAAAGAAGAAAAGAAAGAAAGAAAGAAAGAAAGAAAGAAAGAAGAAAGAAGGAAGGAAGGAAGGAAGGAAGGAAGGAAGGAAGGAAGGAAGGAAGGAAGGAAGGAAGAAGGAAGGAAGGAAGGAAGGAAGGAAGGAAGGAAGGAAGGAAGGAAGGAAGGAAGGAAGGAAGGAAGGAAGGAAGGAAGGAAGGATGTCACGGAAGAATTCTATGAGCCTTAAATTATATTATTCCAGAAGTCAAGAACAGAATCAAGGAGCAAAGATTCAAATAGATTATAGTTCTAAGCAAGTTGCTAATTCCTATGGCTCTAATACTCAGAGCAGGACAGGAAGCCGGCCAAGAAGTTGTAGCACACATCAACCAGCAGAGGGATGTCTTACAATTTATGAAATGTGCAGCAGAAAGTCTACCACTGAGATTAGCTGGAATATAACAAATTCACTTCTTTCATGCCCCGGAAGAACAGAAGAATTGGTCTTTATGTGATTAAAAAGTCCTGCCAGGCACCAATTAAAAACTATGGAATAGAATTCAGGAAATAGTACGGTGATTATGGTGTGTGCCCAGTTAAAACAGAGAACCCAAGTTGGATACCTGGCATCATATCTTATCTGAGTCCCAGTGTGCCACTGACTATGAAGACCCCAAGCATCTAAAGGCCTTTCCATGGAACCACCTGCCTATCCAACCAAGAATTACTGGTGGGAGTCCAGGCCTCCTGAGAACTGTTTGGAAGGTCTGCCCTTCATCTATCTTTCCTTCAGCCTAATGGTAGGCAGGAGAATGGGACTAACTGGGATTAAAAGCAAATCTTGATCTTAAGTCTGAGTTCCATCTTATACTAACTAGGTCAGCTAGATTAATAAAACTTTTCTGAGCTTCATTTCCCTAACTCTTAAAGTGAGGTGACTACTCCTCAAGCACAAACCAACATAAGAACATGGCCGTTAGGTAGGGGTAGAACACAGAAGAGTTGCAAGCAGCCAGGGTTCGGGGTAGTCTCTATGACTGATCTCTACCCAAGCTTGGTCTTTCCTCTTGGCACAAGAGACTCCTCTATTTTTTCCTCCATAAACCCAGGTATGCCCAAAGGCCCTTGAACTCACCGTCTTCCCAACCACTTCAAACATTCCAAAGGATTTCCTCAACCTCCATCAACCCTGTCCTAAGTAGCAGTTCCCATAAAACTAAACTACCCTGACCAATTCTGGCAACCAAACCCTCAGTTTTCTTTATTGCAAGGATTTCATTAATATGTAACTCAGAACTGACTCAGAGCAAATTAAAAATGATTTCCACAATGACCTGATGGTCTGTCTCTTCACTAATGATGTAGAAATACGAAAAAGAATTCATCAAAACATGGGACAAAGAATTGAGCTGAGATATAAGGAAGTATTTTATGCATTAAACAAACTCTAAAGTAAGTAATATATTTGAGGTATTACTCATCTGTCTATTTGTCTTGGTTCCAAACCTATTTCCAACACAGAATAAACCAGAAGTGGTTCATTTTTCTGAAGAGGGGCAAAGAATAAATGTTTAATGCATCTGGGGCCCAAGGTTATTTCATAAACTATATACAAGTATGAAAGAACAAATTCTCACAAAATTTTACAAAGTTTGCAATATGATCATTATTTTATTATAAATTTTCAGGTCTAACAAAGAAAAATTGCAATTCTTTCTTAAGGATTAATACTTTGCGCAACTGGTTCAAAGTTATTTTTCCCAGTGATCAAAATAGATTGTAAAGAATATGTTAATGCTAGTGCAGAAAGAGATTTTACATTTTCCATCATTAAAAATATTTTTATACAAAAGATATTGCCAAATATATATCTTTGTGGGGGTTGGTGGGCTTTTGGGGGAGGGCTTATTTGGGGATAGTTCAGAGGATTAAACACATGCTTTGTACATCCTACCACATAAGCAATCTCCAATCCCCAAAGAAATACTCTTTTCTCTTTTATTTTTGCTGGGGTAAGATTGGACCACAACCAGTGGTACTCAGGGGCTACTCTTGGTTATGAGTTCAGGACACATTCCTGCTGTTTCTCAGGGAACCATATGACCATGTAAAGCGGTCATTTGTATGCAATACAAGTGCCTTGACCCCAAATGATCTCTTTAATCCACCAAAATATGGTTTTAGTTGAACCTATCTATTAGTAGGAAGGCATTTATAGACTTCTAATAGATTTGTTTGTTGATTTGGTTTTGGGTTTGGGGCCACACCCGGTGACGCTCAGGGGTTACTCTCGGCTATGCACTCAGAAATCGCTCCTGGCTTAGGGGACCATATAGGACACCCTAGATCAAACCAAGGTCCATCCGCATGCAAGGCAAATGCCCTACAGCTGAGCTATCACTCCAGATCCAAAGGAGAATGCCCAAACAGGGACATGAACCCTGGACCCTAAAATTAAAAATCTGATAGCTCTACCAACTGAGCAATCTGGGCAAACTTCTAATAGATTTATCTCTTGTTAATACTTTATGGCATTACATTAAACATGGCATTATATTAAAGAATAATTCTCTCCAATTAAAAGGATACAGACAACTATTCTGTTTTTCCCCAGTTTTTATTAGAACTCCATGACTTACCAAGTTGTTCATAATAGTTTTTTAAGACATTAAATATTCAAACACCAATCCCACCAGCAGTACAACCTCCTTTCACCAATGTCCCCAATCCCCCACCTCCCACCATAATCTGCATTCATACAAGCACAAACCAATTTACTTCATATTACTTATTACAACAAAAAGGCAAATACTAATGATCAAAACTTAGAGTAACATAGGTCAATCTGAAATGGTTGTTATAGCTCTTCATGACATTACTAAGTCAGTGTCCAAGGTTTTACTAGGCTGTGCTAGTGGAGCCTTCTGTGTAACTGTGTAGACTCACTGAGCTTGGAAAATAACTATGTAACTCTCCATCAGGTATCCTGTGATATTACTGGGCTTATGCTTCTATAAGGTATTGAGAGGCTGCATTCAGCCATGTAGTCCAGGATTTATAGATCTAAATCAAATTTGGTGGCTTGGAAATTTGGTAAGATTAAGTCTTGAAGCTGGGTTGTTTCCTCAAAGGGTGTAAGGGATGTACTTCAGTTGCTGTAGTTTATGCAAAAAGAAAATCTATTTTACCAACCCACTTTCTGAGAAAGTCACAGAGGTATCAGCTAGGACTGTACTACCTATGAAGTATTGGTGGCCATTATTTATTTTGGAAGTTGGTGGAGGAACTGGGCCATTTTTCTGCAGGGAGGATGGAGGCAGTGGGTAGGACTGCTGGGTTTTTGGGTGATGGGTTGGATGAGGGGGCTTAGCCCAAACCCCAAGAGAAGACCCAGAATTTTTCATCCTGTAGTCCTATATTACCGGAGAATATATAGCTGCTCATATTGTTTGTTTTTAGTCACAGAGCTGGGCTGTTTCACTCCTCATTTTAAATTTTGATAGTACATAAAATATATAAAATAGTTTTGTGTGTGTAATTCTGAGCTTAAGGGACCCCATCTATATTCCTCTCCTAGGCTGTCAGCAGGAACAGAACTTCACTTTGTTCTAGGGTCAGGTGAAACCCATTAACAAGAACAGCCATAAACAAATCATTCAACTCCCAGAATCACTAAACCCTTGATTGTGATTGTGAATTTACACCTTAAACTGTGTTGCTATAGGAATATGACCTGCCTTTGGCTATAAGCAGAAGCCAGGTAAACAAAGAATAATTTATGCTCTTTGCTTTCTTTTGTTTTAAGAAAGGGGCAGAATATTATCCCATCCCCCATTCTTCCTGTAATCTGATCTGCTAATAAGGCCTGCCCATTTCTGGGAGGGGTCTTTGGTAGGTAACAAAAGGTTTGGCCTGAGGGGCAGTAGGAGATTTGGGGAGAGAGGATTTGGCTTCGGATTGAGCTAGAGAAATGGCTGTAAGAAGCTAAAATGCAGGGCAAGCTGAAGAGAGCATGTTTAAATAGGTTTAAGATTATAGGCCACACATGTGGTGGCTAGGGCCATGAATAAAGATGATATCTCCTGGAATCTGTCTGTGGATTTCCTCCCCGCTATCCTGAACTTGCAGACCTGCCTGGTGGAGTGGGTTGCAGAAAAGTGGCCTGAGCTGGGGGAGAAAGACCTCTCACACTCCATCTCTCCATCCACCTCCATCCAGCCTCATCCAAGGGCTTTCATTCTACAGTGACTACCCCCTATTACTGCTGTTCTCTAGAACTGTAGCCGTTCAACCATGAACTAACCTATTTCGCTTGCTTTTCTGATCATAGTTCCCTCTGCACTTTACCCATTGTATCTATTGTCTGAATAGTATTTGATGTTTATAAACATCCTTTATGGGCCCATCACTGACTGTCATTGAGGTCATAAGTTCTTTGGATGCCGGTCCACTCATGGGTACTGAAAAGGGAAATCAGCCCCCCCCCCACCAACCTTGGTGGGTGCCCCGCCCTTTAGGGAAGTTGTCACGGCTTTGGCCCCACCCTTAAGGAAGTCGTCACTGCCTCGGCCCCACCTCTACCCCTACCTCACGAATCATTGGTGTTATCGTAGCGGAAGTCCAGCCCTCAAGGACTCTTCTTCCCCTCCCACTTCCCATCCTATATAAGGGGGTGACGAGGGACCCACGAGGTCTTTGGTCCCCTTTCTATTCTGGGGGAACTTTGACCCTGGCCATTTGACTGGTCAGTATTAAAGCACTTTTTCAAAGCATCTGCTGGAACTCATCAGCCTCTTCATTTCTCTGCGCCGGGTAACTAAATTAGGACTTTCGAACTTTTCATTTTGGCGAGCCACCAGGAGTCCTCATTCCCGGCATGGAGTTATGAACAGGTGTCTGGTGAGTTCTGATGTGTATGTGTGTGTGTGAGAGCGCGCGCTTTGCTCCGTGTCTGTGACCAGCGGGAAGCTGACTTTGTGGTGGTTTGGCTAATGTTATGAGCTCTTTGCTCGATGTGGAAACCGAGTAGAAGCAGACTTTGTTTCATAGGGGGGTTAGAGTCCCCCCGGGTGACTAAGGAATCTTCCACCTGATGCGTTTCCAGGTGTGTGTGGTTCCCCATCTGATGCGTATACCAGATGGGCAAGAGGTTGACGAACTTTGGCTGCTTAGGTCACGACCCTGGTGGTACCCCAGGGGTTCAGTAAGAGCGGCGGGAAGACGTTCCCGCTGCTGCTAGGAGGCTGTCTGCCTGTGATTTGTGGAGCTCAAAAACTTGGTTGTTATTAGCATAGCCGGCTGTCTAGGAATCTGTGTGTCTCTAGGTTAAAAAAAAAATGTAAATGTTTTTAAGCATGTTCTACCAAAAGTAGTAAGTATTCATTCTTTCTGGTTTTCAACATTAATTTGTGTAACGTAAATTCCTGGTGTTTTCTGTTTAGAAAACTAAGTGAATTTCTATATTTAGAATTAAGCATAATTAAAATATTATTTTGCAATTTTTCATTATATGTTACCAAGAACATTAATATTTGTATCACAGGAGGTTTTATAAAATTGGTCATGGTTTTATTTAAAAATGTATAAAATGTTTCGTTGCAGAAAAAAATTCTAAAATTATCTAAGTAATTTAAGTAATATTTGCTTTTTCTCTTCTCCCAGAACCTTTTAGTACCATTTATGTCATGGCATCATGTTGCTTTGCACAGAATACAAGCAAATGGCTTTTCTCTCTGCATGAGGAGTAGTCCTCATGCAAACAGAAAATCAAAAAATTAGTAAGGGAACCCCAAAGCCCTCTTTCAGAGGAATAATTGGAGTTGGGGCGGTGTGACAAGCAGGCACCTGCGAGAAACTGAAATAAATGGCCTGAGTAAGGAAATTGAAGATTTTCCTAGAAGATCATCACAGCCTGTGGGCCCTGCTCTCTCCCTCAAGCTCAGAAGAGAATTCGAGGTCAGTCTCTTCCAAACCTGGAGAGGAGTGGAACAGACAAGTCACCTCTAAAAATTCCTGCAGAGGGTGAAATGCCCAGCCAGAAGAACCTCATGCTGAACCGACCAACTCATCAGCCAAACCTGAGTGACTGTGAAAAACCTGCAGTGTCCACAACCTATCCTCAGAAAAGCTCTGTAAGTAATGGGGGTGCCCCAGATGGAAATTTCTCCAACAGTGCTGTATATGTGCAAAGGAAAAAGCCAAGTTATTCAAATACCGGGTAAGGTACAAGGAAAAGGTGGAGAGAAAAACCATTTTTGGTAGCTAATTAAAATTCTAGTGGGCCTAATTTAAAACCCACTTCTTTGAAGTAACTTATGTGAAAATGCTCTTACTAGTTGTGTAAAACCAAATCATAAATTGTAAATGCAAATGTTAGTCTAACTGAAGTAACTCAAAACTGTGTTTATTCATAATGCTATAATGCTTTGTTTTCTGTTGATTAATTTGTGCTATCATTACAGACAATAAGAACAGCTGTGCCATTCAAGTTGTGCTATTTACTGCTCCAAGGCCTGAGTGGGTTAAGTAATATTCCCCTGTATAATTAATCTAATCCTTTTCAGGTGTTAAAACTGTAAAAGTAAACCAGTTAACTGCTCCTTTAGGGAAATATGAGATTTCACCCTATCTAGAGATTGAAACTGCAGTCCCCTGTCAGCCTGAAGTAGCTACAGAAGATTGATCTTCGACCACGTTCCCTCTAATAACTTCTAGGGTAATGAAATCTCTAAAGCAAAATGGTCATCAAAGAAAAAAAAACTATAAGGGGAAAATAAAGGCCGCAGAAATTAATAAGCCAAGTTAACTACTAAGAATAACATTATGCCTATCTATCCCAGAGGTTAAAGCAGGTAGCAAAAATTATGCTTCTCTTGGTAATGTTAAAAAGTAAAACAGTCATTAATAAAAATAAAATTTCTTCATCTCTGTCTAACCCAGTGCAGGAAAGGCAACTGAAGTTTAGGGCTCTCTACCGCAACAGCTGTTTAAGTTGCAGAAATGAAAAAAAAAAAAGCAGAAACCTCCTTATTTTCGTTGTGGAATTCACAGCCTATGTGAAAAGAACTGCTGTCAAGGTGAACTGCATGCTTCCTGGGTTCACGCCTTCCATCTAAAACCTGAAAAGTGGAGCACACTGAGGATCCTCTCAAGATACGGGTCCGGCGGGCACACTTCAGCCCTAATGCACTCACTAACTCTGAAAATGCTCTCCCTGGCACTTGCTAAGGAAGGGCTCGAACTGCTTACCTCCGGTCCTCTACTTCCAATGTGTGTGTTTGGGGGAGCCGGAATGGGTGTGTAAAGCAAAACCTCAGCCTTTAACTCCCTCTTGGGGGTGGGGGAAATTGGCCTCTGGCTGTCCCTGTCTCACTAGGTAATCTAACCTTTGCTTCTTCTAGCTGTACTTATGTCAAAAGGTAATCCCGTTTAGCTTTAAATCTTCTGTTTGCTATTCATAACAGCACCAAATCTGTAAACCTGGGTCAGGTAGAAGGTACTCAGTGCTCAAAAGTCCTGCCTGCTCCCTCTAGCCCAGGGTATTTACCTCCGAAACGGGTATAAATATGTGGTAAAAATTTGGCTTATGCATCCCAGCATTAGTGCTCCCCAACATTAACATCATCCCAGGAACAGAGCCCATCCCTCTGCCTAGCATACATTTCTTAGGCACTCCTAGGTCTGAGCACTCTACTGGTAGGGCTCAAAAGTTGCAGGAAAATTGGTAACTGGAAAAGCAAAACTAGCAGGGCTAAACAGAAATAACAAACTCTCACAAAAGTTAATTTCAAATGTGTAAAACAAAATCAAGCACCATCAAGAGTAGCTGGCCAAGATACAAAGCTATTAAATGGTCCCTTATGGTCTTTATGGAATGGAATTCTCCCCTATCTAATACTCCTACTGGGGCCCCTCCTAAGCCTTTTTACTTCTGGTAGCCATTGGCCCATGCAGGGTTAGCTCATGCAAATAATTATGACCAGTAATATCAAAAAGTAAAGGCCCCAAAATCACATTGGCTTCTAGGATTAGAAGCCTCCAGTACAAGAAGTGGGGATTGAAAAGGGAAATCAGCCCCCCACCACCAACCTTGGTGGGTGCCCCGCCCTTTAGGGAAGTTGTCACGGCTTTGGCCCCACCCTTAAGGAAGTCGTCACTGCCTCGGCCCCACCTCTACCCCTACCTCACGAATCATTGGTGTTATCGTAGCGGAAGTCCAGCCCTCAAGGACTCTTCTTCCCCTCCCACTTCCCATCCTATATAAGGGGGTGACGAGGGACCCACGAGGTCTTTGGTCCCCTTTCTATTCTGGGGGAACTTTGACCTTGGCCATTTGACTGGTCAGTATTAAAGCACTTTTTCAAAGCATCTGCTGGAACTCATCAGCCTCTTCATTTCTCTGCGCCGGGTAACTAAATTAGGACTTTCGAACTTTTCAGTACCATCTTGAAGACTACCAATTCAGCCTCTCTGAGGGCCACCCAGAACTCCCTTGCAACAATCCCAACAATAGCAGTTGCTTTTGAAATGGCTTTATCACTGTTATTTCATGTTATAGGCTTTTTTGCCTTATAACTTTAGAATGAATTCATTAAAAAAAAAAACATTATCAAATCTGCTACAAACACTAATTTACAAAATTTTTTGTGTAATGGATAGTAGATAAGGATGATTCTTCTGATTCTAAAAACTTTTCAGAAGCCAGAGTGATAGTACAACAAATAGGGAACTTGTCTTACACACAGCTGACCCAGGTTTGATTTTTGGCACCTCATGTGATTTCCCCCTAGCACCACCAGGAGTAATTTCTCAGTGCAGAGCCAGGAGTAACTCCTGCACAAAGTAAGTGTGCCCTCTCCCTGCAAAAATGAAAATTTTCCATTTCAACTCCCACTCAAAACATAAAAACAAATCTGACAAATGCTATCCCATCGAGACTATTAGGTGGTGGGTAATGAAGAGTTAGAGCTTCTGTTTCTGAACAAAACACAAAAATTACAGAACTAAGTACAATTAAGTCACAGAAGCAAGCAAAGTACACCATGGACATCACTGGTTCGATATACCTGAAAGATTCAATTTTTCTTTAAAGGGCCTACTGACAAGTAATGCAGTTATTAATCACAGGCTTTAAACACTATTTTTTGCAAGCATTTAAAACATTTCTAAATTATCGTTTATTGCTCAAAAATATTTTACCATTAGTTGTAAAACATATTACAGTAGCTACTTTAAAGATCTTACCATTTTATCTAATTTGAATATATCCTTTTTTTTTTTTTTTTGGTTTTTTTGGGTTACACCCAGCAGTGCTCAGGGGTTACTCCTGGCTGTCTGCTCAGAAATAGCTCCTGGCAGGCACAGGGGACCATATGGGACACCGGGATTCGAACCAACCACCTTTGGTCCTGGAGCGGCTGCTTGCATGGCAAACGCCGCTGTGCTATCTCTCCGGGCCCTAATTTGAATATATTCTTGCAGGTAATTGTTGTATACATACTATTTGCAAAGGTTAATTAGTTCATTTAAATTCAATATTGAAAATCTCAATCAAAAGCTGAATAGTATCAGAAATATCAACTCACCAAGAAAAATCACCAAATTTTGCATGTGTTTAATTTTTAACTGATGCTTTTTGCCAGTCTGTTTTTGTTTTTTGTTTTCAGCCACACCCAGTGATGTTCAGGGGTTACTCCTGGCTATGTGCTCAGAAATCGCTCCTGGCTTGGGGAACCAATGGGATGCCAGGGATCAAACTGAGGTCCGTTCTGTGCCAGCTGTGTGCAAGGCAAAGGCCCTACCACTGCGTTATCACTCCGACCCCATGTTTGCCAAAGTCTTAAGCAAGTATTTTCTTCAAACACAGTCCTTTAGCTGTTGCAATTGAGCATATGTAATTACCTAATCACAACAATGGTAAACAACTTTTTTTGCTTGGTTAATAAATATGAGCCACTTAGAAAGTGACTTTGGTTATTATGTCATTTTTATTTTTTGGTAAAGAAATTATGCTTAGATGAAATGTTCCATTTTATTTTTCTAATTGAATCACTACAAGATACAGAGTTTAAAAGTTTTGATGGTTAGGCCAAGGGAATTCCCTTTCTAATCTCCCCAATATTTACTGTGCCTATGCAAGAAAAAAAAAGGAGTAGCACAAATCAATTTTTTTTTGTTTTGTTATTGTTGTTTGTTGTCATTTTTTTTACTTTTTTTTTTTTTTTTGAGCTTTGGTTTGTTTTCATTTCAGGACTGTGGTTATTGTGTGGCTGCTGTCTATATTGCTCTGGTGCTTTTTGAGTCTTCTGTTTGATTTTCTTTTTATCTTTTCTTTTATTTTTTTTGTATTTTTGTTATGTTTTTCTTCCTTTTCCCCTACTGCTCTTATATTGATAGATATAGTCTCCAGAAGAACTCCTCCCATTTTTTAATTGTTTGATTTTTGCCCCATTTTATTTTATTATTATTTTTTTCTTCTCCTTCCTTCAAACAGAACCACACAACTTGAACCATCTTGTTACACCCCTCAAATGTAGGGGGAATTTATTAATATTAAGTAGAAGTAAAAAATGATCCAACTTAAACACCAAATTCAAAGCCAATGACAACAGAATCGACATCCAATCTACGACATGCTAGACACAGAAGGGACCACTTAGACTAGCAACTTGGGGGTAAAGGAGGGGGATATGGGAAGCATGCTGGGAACAGGGGTGGAGGGAGGACAACACTGGTGGTGGGAATGCTCCTGATTCATGTCACTATGCACCTTAAATATTACTGTGAAAGATTTGTCATCCACTTTGGTCAAAATAAAAATTAAAGGGACCGGAGAGATATCATGGAGGTAAGGCGTTTGCCTTTCATGCAGGAGGCCATCGGCTCAAATCCCGGCGTCCCATATGGTCCCCCGTGCCTGCCAGGAGCAATTTCTGAGCCTGGAGCCAGGAATAACCCCTGAGCACTGCCGGGTGTGACCCAAAAACCACACAAAAAAAATAAATAAAAATAAAAATAAATTAAAAAGAAAAGTAGTGATGACTGAGTTCCAGATAATGTTCCAACACCCATCCATCCCTTCACCAGTGTTCATTTCCACCATTAATGTCCCTCCTCTTTCTTCCTCGGACTTACCGCTACGCTAGACATTTTTCTTCTCTTTCTTCCCATCCCCCTTTTAACCTTTTAGGCACCATGGATTGCAGTTCTGTTACTGAGAGTCTTTCTTTTTTTTTTTTAATTAATTCTGAGAGTCTTTCATGCGTATTACTTTACCTTCTTTCAACACCCAGTTCTTATCCAGAATGATCATCTCCTACTATCATCATAGTGGTCCCCTCTCTGTCCTAACTAAAATCCCCCTGCCCAATCCTTTGTACAAGCTTCCTACCATGGATCAGTCCTCCTAGCCTTCATTTCTGTTGCTTTGATTATTGTTCTCATTTTATTTTTAATACCCCACAAGTGAGTATGCTCATTCTATGTCTGTACCTTTCCCTCTCACTCATTTCTTCTAGCATAATATTCTCCATGTCTAACCATGTATACATGGATACATATATTTATGTATACATAAATTTCTTGACTACATTTGTCCCTAGTGACTATATAGTACTCCATTGTATAGATTTTTTTAATCCACTTATCTATTCTCAGGCACTTGGGTTGTTCCAGATTCTGGCTATTGTAAATAGTGCATTAATGAACATAGGGATGCAGTTGTCCTTTCAGCAGTGTATTTGGGCTGCTAGAGTATATTCTCAGGTGAGGTATCACTGGTTTTATAAGAAAGCTCAATTTCTAGTTCCTTGAGGAATGTCCATATTGTTTTCCATATTGAACCAATCTACATTCCCACAAACAGTAAATGAGAGTCCCTTTCTCCCCAGATTCATGTCAACATGGGTTGTTCATATTTTTTTTTATGTTTAATTTTAAATGTCCCTATTTTTATGACCAATGCCCCTTTAAGTGGACACAGTGGGGATGCTCTGCTGAGTTCTAAGCCTGATAAGATAAGCATGTGCAGCTAAATAAATCATCTCTTGTCAATTGACCTTAGATGTCACTTTCAATAGATTCTAGTGATGTCTAGTAAATCTACAATATATCATTAGATGCTTTGCCTTTTAATTCCATAGCAACAAACTATTCTCCAAAGTGCTTTCATAAAAAACACCTATTAGTCTGCTTTTCTTAATCTCTATCTCTAACTCTCTCTGACTCCCTTCCCAAACCCACTCCCACCAAACACACCTTGTGTTGTTTTTTAATTTTAACATGATGGGTGTGTACTAATACTGAGAAATCACATTAAATATTCTACTAGGGGCCCGGAGAGATAGCACAGCAGCATTTGCCTTGCAAGCAGCCAATCCAGGACCAAAGGTGGTTGGTTCGAATCCCGGTGTCCCATATGGTCCCCTGTGCCTGCCAGGAGCTATTTCTGAGCAGACAGCCAGGAGTAACCCCTGAGTACCGCCAGGTGTGGCCCAAAAACAAAACAAACAAACAAAAATTCTACTAGGGTGCATTAAAAACAGTAGGTTATAATGTACCTCTACCTATTGTAACACATCCATCACAGTGTGAAGCTACTACAGCAAGAGACAACATCAATAAAATATAAAATAATAGATTCATGTTCCTGAGCACTAATTTTCTTAGCTTTCTATGACTATTGTGTCATAAAATGGTGCTGTGGAGGTGTCTGCATTGAATTCCACTACAGCCAGGGTGCACTATCAGCAGAATTCCTGACACCTGTCACATTCCCTCACAAGTTCATTAGGTGTCATGCCTAAGTCTGTGTCACAAAGCCAAATAAGGGAGGGGATGAGGCCCAAGAGGTGGGGACATGACACCCCAGAACAATTATACCCAGGTTTCCCAAACAGTAGCAAGTGCACAACCCACACAGAAAAGTAAGTATTGCCACAGGGAAACCTGTGTCTTAATAATGCGTTGTATTATGTAGATCCCCTTAATAAGGAGGAGCTAGAAACTTTTTTAACTACCATCACTTCCTTAATCCTAAAATGCCATTAATCCCCTGGAACACTCTTGCATTCTTGAGAGCATATGGGTGGCAACGGCTATTAACAACAAAGCAAAGACCAAGGAAAAAGCAATCATGATGCCTAAGTGTCATGGCATACATAAACTTAAGGGAACTCAGGAGACACACCAGATGTATCCCCAGATTTTCCTCATGTGGAGAACTGAAATAACCCCCCAGGTTCCTCAAAAGGCCCTCTGTGGATGCATTTTCTCCTGCATGGATAGTTGAGGAATTCCCGAAGAGTTAAACCCATGCTTGGTATTACATTTTCTGTCATTATTTGGCTATCTCTCCTTTGTAAAATCTCAAGCAAAATTATGGCCTCAATCAAATAACTTGGCTCAGAAATTTCAGCACCAAAGATTACTAAGAGAAATTCTTTTCTGGATAATATTTGGCACTTAAAAGCAAAGACAATATTTTTTTCTCTTTATCAAATATGTCCTTGCAGCTTCGGTTTCTGGTAATCAAGGGCGTAGCCAGAATACAGATTTTAGGCTATTGACTCTTCTCAGAAAAGGGGAGCCACACCTTATGGGATTTGACTCCTTCCTTTACTTGACCTCTAAAACAATAGAGCCTGGCTCTGTGAAGACCATGTTCCTCGATATTTTCTACTTCCTAATAATCCCTGATTTTGCATTTAAAGTAAGCTTGCAAAGAGCTGCCTTGAGTTATAACCTTCTCCTTTGTAACTCAGAGTCCTTAAGGCTCACACCCATAGCTTAAGCATTGTTTACTGTTAAACTTTGCTTTATGATTGTAAACATTCTTCTCTATGCCTATGACTGGTTTTGCCCTATATAAAGCCCCATACTTAAAGATTAAACTGGTTTCATACCTGCCAGAAGATGTGGTGACCCCTACATACTCTATGTGTGGTTTCATTATTTCATATTTCATATTTTGCTGCCCAGGCAACCCACTCTCCCTAAAGTAGATTCATTAAAATCCCACTGATGCTGTAGGACAGAGCCACCTATGGCACCTAAGATAATAGGAAATGCAAGATGTGGCTGATGACTTGGGGAGACACTCAGAAAAGGACAGAAGACCACACTAGAGGACTGGAAATGACAAACTAGGCTTCCATCTTATAAGGGATGTTGCTTCTCATGCCCTCTTTTCCTTCACTGAGCTACCTCACACTGTAGGGTGACCATTTCCTTCATTCCTCTTTCTGGACTGAATAGCCTGAATCCTGCCTGGCTTGTTCCCAGTGTGGCTTCAGTGCCTAATGCTTAATGAGTAAGCTCAATGCCTGGGGGAATAAGACTGGTAGATGACACACAGGGGAAATGAGTTTCAGAGGCATGTGAATAACCAGGTCACAGAGAACTGTCCTCTGCTGGAGGTTGGGAGGGGTGCTAGAGGGGAGACCAAAAAGAAAATTTCACCTCCTTTAGGCACCCAAGGTCACCATCTCAGAGTGGTCTTCCTGAGCCATCTGATAACACAAATTACAATCTGCTGGTCCTCTGTCTCAACTTGCATGACCACTTTGGTTTCTCTACACATCTCATGGTACCAATGACAACCTCCATATGATGTTTATTTGATTATTCAGAACAAGATTCTGCTTCTGTAACTGCTGTTCCTAATATAGGTATTGAACAATCAATTCAATCAACAATCAACATTTGTTCAGGAAGGGAAAGTGGACTGAAAAAACTGTTCTCCAGCCCAAAGTTTATGGTCATCTCCCAAAACTTTCCTAATGAAAGTATTTCTTAAAAGTTTTCTTTCCTGTTAGACCCATGAGAGATCTAATTCTCTCTTTACCCACTCTCCAATTCTACATCTTTTCTTTGTCACAACAAAACTAATCCCTTGCCTCTAATTTTTCTCTCTCTCATTAATCTAATACATAAAAACATCTAAGTTTATCAAAAGTCAGTCCTATACACTTGTCAAAGAGTTTGTTCTTAAAGAATCTTAGAAGTGTGATACGGAGGATGTTATGGAAATACCCACTGTTAGAGGAAGGCACTCATCTTCCAGAAATCTATGAATAAGTTCTTCCTCTACATATAGCAACATTTCTTAAAGCAAAATGTTCCCCAAAATTGTGACCTATTGCATAATGTTAAGTTACCTTTTGTTTGTCAATAGTTAACTTTCTTAAGCTTTAACTGGATGCATACTTCAAAATTCTATTTAAATGAATTTATGAAAAAAAAAAGAACCAGCACAAATTTTAGGGGTTTTTTATTTTACTTATTTTTTGTTTTGGTTTGTTTTATTGTTTTTATAATTTTTTAGTTTTGTTATTGTCATTGTTGTTTCCTTTCCTTTTTTGTGCTCTGTTTTGATTTTTTTTTTTCAGAAGCGCAATTATTGTGTGTTGCATATGTCTATCGCAGGAGTGCTGATTGGATTTCTTGTTTGATTTTTTTTTTTGTATTGTTGTGGTGATTCTCTTCCTTTTTCCCTTTCTTCTCTCAAAACTGATATTTAGGTCCTCTAGAAAGACTCTTCCCACTTTTGGCCTGTGGCATTTTTACCCCATTCTATTTCTTTTTTTTTTTCCAAACAGAACCACATAACTGGAATCATCTTACTCTGCCCTCAAATTGAGAGGGAAATAACAAAGGGTACCAAGTCGAAATAACTGTATGATCATTAAATAGTAATAAAAATGATCAAACTTAAACACCAAATCCAAAGCCAACGACAACAGAATCGATACCCAATCTACAACAAGCTAGACACAGAGGGGACCACTTATACTAGCAGCACGGGGGGTAAGGGAGGGGGGTATCAGATGCATGCTGGGAATTGGGTAGGAGGTCAACATTGGTGGTGGGAATTCCCCTAATTCAATGTTAATATGTACCTAAAATATTACCATGAAAGATATGTAATCCACTTTAATCAAAAATAATAATAATAATATTGCTTATGTAAATTATTTTAGAAACTTGATTTTTAAAGGTTTGAATGTTATATACAGTAGACATAATTTAAATGATTTGGTACATAAGAATAATAGCTTTAATTGAAATGTATCCAGGTTAAAAGCACAGAAGAAAAAAATGAATTTACAATGTGACAGGCATAAGAGAACCTATAACATAAGCATTAATTATGTTCATATTTTAAAATCAGACACTTCCTGAGTGTTAGAAAAAGAAAGGTGGAAGGGGTGATCACTGAGACAAGGGTGGAATAAACTACTAGCATCCTATCATGGACGGGCCTATGTAAATTCTGCGAATATTGAGGCAGATGGACAATGACATAAGCCAAAACATGATAAAGCAGTTTGGGAAAGGCTGGCTTTTATTAAGGGCTCCTCGGGATGCAAAAGGTCTGAAAGTAACCACTGTCAACTTCTTCTAGTGCTGACTTTTCCAACATTGGCAACACCACTATGGTGGAGAGGAGGCTGGAATGATTCAGGGTCCAGTTATAGTCTCAAGGACAAATGGGTGGTGGTTTTCTGTTTATTTGTTTAAAGAACATAAATGAGGAGAGGGATGATGAATACATTTTTCTGAAAACAGGAAATAAGAAGTAGTATTATTATATTCTATTTAATACACATATATTATTATAAGTAGTAGCCAGATAAGTAGTAATCTTTGGTCTAATGTAATAAGTGAGCCAAAGAAGTAAGAATCTTTGGTCTAGAGTTTAAAACTGACCCCTCCCCATACAGGAAGGCCTGATGATAGAAAAAAATGTGAGTATCCAGTTGAATTAAAGGTTTCATCTGGGGCCCGGAGAGATAGCACAGCGGCGTTTGCCTTGCAAGCAGCCGATCCAGGACCAAAGGTGATTGGTTAGAGTCCTGGTGTCCAATATGGTCCCCCGCGCCTGCCAGGAGCTATTTCTGAGCAGACAGCCAGGAGTAACCCCTGAGCACTGCTGGATGTGGCCCAAAAACCAAAAAAAAAAAAGTGACATCTGAAGCAGTGAATATTGATCATATCTGTTTTTAGCACACTGCTTCGGTAGTCCTTCCATTACTTTTTCCTTTGAAGTTTCAAAAGGAACTCTCCAAGTTCAGCAGTTCTAAACAACCTGTTTTTTGTGAAACTAGATAGATAGATAGATAGATAGATAGATAGATAGATAGATAGATAGATAGATAGATAGACAGACAGACAGACAGACAGGCAGGCAGGCAGGCAGGCAGGCAGGCAGACAGACAGACAGACAGACAGACAGACAGACAGACAGACAGATAGACAGATAGACAGATAGATAGATAGATAGATAGATAGATAGATAGATAGATAGATAGATAGATAGATCGGTGATAGATAGATAGATAGATAGATAGATAGATAGATAGATAGATAGATAGATAGATAGATAGATAGATAGATAGATGATAGAAGTTCTTCTGACTCCAGGTCCAACTTCTCTCCCCCATAGTGGTTGATGGGCTTTCTACTTTAAGTATTCTCTACATCTTCATGTGCTGTGAATAAATTGATTGGTTTTTTTTCTATTCACTTTCTGAGCTAAGAAAGATGGTTACTCAGGGACAGAAAGACAGTACAGTAGGTAAAGTGTCTTTGAGAGTATAGCCAGGAGTAAGCCCTAGGCACTAGTAGGCAAGAAAGATATGATTACAGAACTAATGACTGCAGCAATATTCCCTTGACCCCTCTATCCTCTCTCTGTTCCCCAGCCAAGGATCCCTTCACTAAGATAACCACCTACCTATCTCCTCTTCTGCCAGATGCATCACTACACAAGTAGTGTTGGGCCTGCCAAGAATCATCAAGCATTTTAAGTCACTCTGAGACTGTCTTGTGAAAACTATATTGCCAAGTGATCGCAATAAGGAAAGTATAGTTTTAAACAAAATATATAAAATAGTCTGATTTACCACCAAAACTTTCAAGATTCAAATGAGTTCATCAGATCTTAATAGCTTCACAAAGTTCTTGTCATTGCTTCTCCAATGTTCAGTATAGAACCTCTCCATTGTGGGTGGCTAATCTATTGTCATGAAAGAAATTAATCTCTGGCCATAAAAAATTTGAGCTCCTCTCTGTAATTGGAGATCAAAATCTATTTAGCAGTGTGCTATGTAGGTGAGGAACTCTGATACTCAAGTTTTCAGAAAGGTGATAATGGCCAGGACACTTAGGAAGGGAAGGACAATGCATGCTGGCCACACCCTCCCCTGTGTTGAGTACAGAATGAAACACACACTTGAGCTAATTTAATTACTACAAGTCTTAGCAAAACTGGGGTGCTCATAACGACATACCTGACCCTTAGACTCTTCTTTCTGCTGGGCATTGACTAAAAAGAAAAAAAGGCAAAGCAGACACTCAGGACTAGAAAGCTTCCCCATATCACAGACCTGAGTTAGAACACTGGGTTCTAATTATGACTTCATCGTTTACTCCTTGTAAGATCTTACAAGAATCATTTTCTCTCTCTTGGGTTTTTTTTAATTTCTTTTCAAAGGCAAAAGCTTTTTTAAAGGTACTTGAAGTTCCTGTTTCAAGGTCTAATGTTTCATTGCATCGAAGTTGCAAAGAACTTCCTGAACTTACACTCCACCTACCCACTTTCTCAACAAAGAGTGAGGCACTAAAACATCTTGCTAAGGAAACGACTAGTCTATGCTCCTGAAAATTAGTGGCAGAAGACTGGTACATCACACAGATGGATTGAGGCCAAATAGGCAGCTGCACTCCTACCAATTTAAGACCAGCCTGGGCAACATATCATAATAAAATCATGCCTAGGCTTCTCCCTTGGCTGCCATTTTCCTCCGCAATCTCCGGATTGTGGTCACCCCTCTTCCCTGATCCTTCCAGGGGCAGAAGCTGTTGTTGTTTCTAGATGCTGCAATAAACTAATGATTTATTTCCTGCAATGTAATGGGGCCACGTGGCACAATAAAGAGGATGGGGATTAAAAGGAGATGAGTAGGCAGAACTCGTATGGTAAAGTTGTGTGGGAATTGAGCCAAACCATGGTTGATGCATACAGAAGACCATGAGGAATTGGAAGTAAAGTCTAAGGAAGAGAGTGTGCTTGTCTGAGCTATTCCCATCACAGGAGAAGAATGAATTATGAGGATAACTTTGCTATTCCCTCATCCCTCTGCCATAACCTCATTCTAGGATTATTTTCATTGTTAAGCAATCTGCCTTTCTTCCTAAACATATATCAGGAGGTTAAATGCAAACAAAAAATTAATAAAAAACAGGAAAGAGGCTCAATGTAATTGAATGCATGCATTAGTCAGCCCAAAAAGAATATTCTGACTTGGCCTTCAACTCTTCAATCTTTCCTTATTATTTCTAGGCTGTGCTGAGAATGTGCTAGATAAATATGACAAGGAGATGTATCATTCACGAGTCAGCTGCCCTCATTGGGGGAGGCAAACAATAAATTACAGAGGATTGAGGACAGCATCCTTCCCACTCCCAGATAATCTCCTCAGAACCCCTAGGCCATCCCCTAGTAAGTTCTAATACTCTTTTATTTTGCTAGCAAAGGCCTCAGAAGGATTACTCCCACTTACTGAAGGTTTTGTAAACTCCCTGCAATTTCATTTTCTTCTCTCTCTCTTTCTCTCTCTCTTTCTCTCTTTCTCTCTCTCTCTCCCTCTCCCCTCTCCCCTAGATCCAGAATCTTTCTGTGCCTGAAACCTAAAGGGATGGGACCAAAAATGTGCTTCTTAGGGACTATAGGGAGTTTTCTCCTTCAGGGAGCCCTAGAACAGACACCTTCATCATGTGGGGTCTACCCACTACCTGAAGCAGAGACTGGACAAGATAACTCCTGAAGGCCTCATTAGTCTGATTCCCACCCAACATTGCTTTCCACTTGACTACTCCAGAACTTCCTGCATATATGATAACAAGTGTTATAGACATGTAAGGCTGTGATTATTTGATTTCCCCTCAGATTCCATCCTTTCAATTGGGGCTAGGCATTATATCCTCTAGTTCTTTTCAGGAAGCTACAAAGTGTTCCTATGCTATCTCTATGCAATTCCTTCACTATACTAGCAGCTATCCCCCCACATTTTCTGGAATTATCACCAATATCCAACTCCAAACCATTCTTGCTGTATACTCCATAGAGAGCTATAAATCTTACAAAATACTACTTAATCAGATCTAAATCCCCTGCCATAATTTCCTTTGGAGCACAGAATTGCAGAGAAAAAATTTCATCCAGTTTCAACCACCCACTGGCCATCAAGTAGTTTGGTAGGCCCACAGAGAAACTGGAAAAGGGAATACAATGTCTCTGTCATTAGAGAATCCACCATCTAACTCAGAAGTTAGAAAAAAAAACACAGAGAAGATAAGTTACTAAAGAACTAAATGGGGGTAGAGCTTGGTTGATATGTCAAAATATAGTAGAGGCACTCTAGCTAGGGAAAATCTCCCAGCCTCACACCTAACTAACAACTTTATTGAGAACAACAAAGAAAAACAGAGCTTGTAGGTGATAGGTATCAATTCCTTTGTAGGGCTCAATATTCACTGAAATAGATGGACATGACCACAGTCATCTACAGAATACAAAATTGATATTATAAACATCATGTAAGGACTATAGAGTGTGGAACAGAAACAGAGAGAGGAGAGTTCTGACAAGGAAGCTTTAGAAATGTGTTCATTGGTGAAGGAGGGTGTTCTTTTTATGACTGAAACCCAACTACAATCATGGTTGTAATCATGGTGCTTAAATAAAGATATTATTAAAAAAATAAGTCATCAGCCAATTTCTGATTCAGTGATGTAAAATTTTATATATAGAAAAATTGAAACTGTAAGTCTGAATTTATGATATGGTGGAATAGCAATTCCATTTGGAAGCTATTGTCTTATTTTTTACTTATATCACTAATGCTTATTATAATTAAAACTCATTTAAAAAGAAAGAAAGGAAAGTATTTAATGTGTTTTTAAAAAATATATTAACATAAAAAATAGTAAGGGAGAGGAGATCCATAGAGAAGCAGAAGTGTAAGCACATTAGAAAGAGAGCAGAAAGAAATCCTCTGTGGTTAGAGAGAAACTACATGAAACCAAAAAGATATGCTTGCTGTGGTAGACTTGAAGAGTTTGGGGGACAGGGTTGAGACCCACCTGATGGTGCTCAGAAATTATTCCTGGCTCTGCATTCAGGTGTCACTCCTGGTAAGTATAAGGGGACCGTATGGAATGCCAAGAGATTGAACCGAGGGCAGTGCATAGAAATGCCCTACAGACTCTACAATCTCTCTAGTCTATTAAGAATTTCAAACTGGAGGCCAGGAAGGTAATTCACCCTGGTGATGTGGGAAAACAAGAGAAGATTTGACTGCTTTAGAAAAAAGAACTTAGGAGCCCTGATTTCCACATGCCAAGATTCCACAGCTGAAAACCCTACTGGGAATCCAAACAAATTGAGGACTGAACTAAAATGCTATTGAAACTTCGCAGATTTCAAAGTATACTTATTTATCCTTCCCACCCCACTTCCTCCACACCCACTCTACCTCAGGACATATTTATTATTTTAATCAAAAACTAAAAAAAAGATGTAGAATAAGAAAGATGTTGGGAAGGGGGAGCCGAGCAATAGCATATGGAGTAAGGCATTTGCTTTGCACCCGGTCAATCCCCAGCATCACATATGGTTCCCCCGAGCCTGACAGGAATAATTTCTGAATGCAGAGCCAGGAATAAACCCTGAATGCCACTGGATGTGGTACAAAAACAAAACAAACCTTTAAATTCCTCTACTGTGGGTTCTTGGTGGCTGCTGGTTGCAAAAGCCCTGAGTATAAGATATAAACCTCAGTGGTAACAGGTGTCTCTTGTCTCTACCAATATGCAGCTCAGCCAGGCTTGTTTAGCCTGTTGGTTTTCTCAAGAAATTATCTTTAAAACAACTATCCCACACCAGACATTTCCTTAAAGACACATTACAATAATCTGGCAATTTTTCAATGTGTTAAACATCTGATCCAGTCTCTTCACTGAAGTACAAGGCCAAGAAAACTGAAAACATACACCCATATATAAATTTATACATAGATATTCACAACAACATCACTTGTTACAGAGACTAACAGATATCAAAAAGAACAAAACTAACCAGTGTTGACATAAATGAGAGGAAAAACTATTTTCAACCACTGTAGGCGGTTGAATGTCAACTGGTTCAACCTTTTAGAACACAATAAAAACATTTCTTAAGAAACTAAGAATTATGCCTCCATATGACCTAGAAATCTCACTATTCTTCTGGCCTTTGACTAAAATTTTTTGGAAGGTAAGAAATCACAAAATTGTGCTCAGAACTTACTCCTGGCTTTGCACTCAGGGATCACTCCTGGAGTGGCTCAGGAGAAAATAAGGGGTATCAAAGATCAAACCCAGGCCAGTCATGTAGAAGGCAAGTACCCTACCTGTTGTACCCTGGCCTGCCTACCTAATCTTTTCACTAAAAATTAAATAAAATGTCTCCCAAAATAGATGGCAATAAATGGACAAGTGGAAAATAAAATGTAAGGGAGCCCAGAGTTGGCTCAACAAAAAAAGCTCTTGCCTCACAAACATGAGACCAATGTTTTGCTTCCTGATGTGACCCATATGCACTAAGAGCAATCCCAAAAGCTTCCAGGAAACCAACACAATGTATAATCTCTAGCACACAATCCCAAGTGCAAGAATACTGCAACTAAAATATATGTGAACACTGAACCCAAAAGTGTAATCTCCATATTTTGTGCATGAGCACCATACAACCCCAGGAAACGTTACTATAATTCAAAAGTACCACCAATGAGCATGTGTAAAAAACACCACAACTAAAGTGTGTGCCATCCCCAGTCAACAATCACAAAGAAAAAGGAGATGGGGAAATACAGTTTATCCTACAATCAAATATAAGTACTGATCACACAACATGGTTGAACCAGGAAAACAGTATGTTACGTTTTCTAAGTTGGTCACAAAAGACCACATATTATATGATTTCATTTATATGTCATTCTCAGAGAAGCAAATCTCTTAAGACAGAAAGTAAGATTAGCAAATGATCAGGAGACTGAAAATTGTATACAAAAAGAAATGATTGCTAATGGGCACAGGTTTTCCTAACAGGAACAAACATATTATAAAACTAGATTTTAGTGATGGTTGAACACTATTTAAAAAAAAACACTAAACTGTTCTTGTTAAACTATGATATGTGAAGTACATGTCAATAAAATACTGAGAGCAGCTCAAAGGACTAGAGCACATGACTGATCTATGAAGACCCCAAATTTGATTCCCATCCGGTTTCCCAAGAACCAGGGTGGAACTAATAGATCCTAGCACTGCTGGGGGTAGTACCATGCTAAGTACTTCTGAAAGTGACCCTACTTTCCTATTTGGAAGACTCAAAACAAACAAATAAGTCTCTTAAACAAAAGATTAAAAAGCTCTCACAACTTGAGAGAAAGGATTCAAACTCTGCAACATGGTCAATCTTGGGGATATCTATTTTAGTCTATAGCAGTGTTTCTTAGAATTATTTTGGATTTGGGGTCACCCACCCAGCGGTGCTCAAGGATTCCTCCTGGCTCTTCTCTCAGGAGTCACTCCTGGTGGTGCTCAGGGGACCATATGTGATGCCAGGGATTGAATCTGGGTTGGTGGCATGTAATGCGTAGTACATGCCCTACCCATGTACTATCACTCTGGCTCCATTTCTCAATATCCATTTCTCAATATTTTTAAACATTTTATTTATATAGTGGTATTTACATTATTGTTCCTCATACATTTTACAGATACATCATTCCAATACCCCCCACACTGCCAGAGAGCTCACTTGCTCCACCAGTGTCCCAGAGACCTTTTACTCCCACTTCATCACCCCTGCCTATGTAAGCTCATTCTAGAGACAAAATCTTCAGTTCTGATCATTTTGACCATTTGCTATTCCCTTAGTATGTTTCTTTTTTATTTTATATATGAGAAAGATCTCTTTCTTTTTTTAACCGTGGAGGAAGTAACAAATTGATAAAGTAAATTTTTTCAAAAATTATATATTTCACAGGTATATAACTGTAAAAAGCAACATTAATAATCCTGTGCAATATAAATTTTATGTGAAGTAGATAAAACCTACAAATTTAAATTTTAGTAAGAGTGAAGAGAGTTAAGAAAAATTTAAGATCAGAAACTGAATAGGCCTATGGAAGTATAAAAGTCTGGTTTATCCTAATATAGGAAATATTTTATTTTTGTTATAAAACATATTGTGTATGTCTGTATTACTAAATAAAGGATTATAATAAAATCTCTGTAGCTATAAAATTAACATGTTCAGATATATAACATTCAATATAAATGAAATGTAATTAATTATTACAAATGTATAAACTCCCTTAGTAGGACAGGAGTTTTGAACAAACCTTTCTAATCTAATAGAGAGTAAAAATAAGGCCATGATTGAATACCACACACAATGCCAAATCCTTTCATGCTTCTTGCAAAACTTGTTTCAAGGCTATAAATCCACTAAGCTGTTGCTTGTTCCTAAAGCTCCATAATATTCCTTCAAATCTGAATAATAATCTAACTGAACAGAGTATTCCTAGTGAGGTGTTCATTTAGCACATAAATATACTATGTCTCTAAATGTTTACTATAGAATCTCTCCATTATTTCCTGGCTCTTAATCTCATTCGATAGATCTGCTGAGAATCTGAAGACTTTCCTTTGAAAGCAAGTTCCTTTTTTGTTTTGGTTTGGTTTGGTAAAAAAAATTTTTTTTGGCTTTTGGGTCAAACCCGGTGGTGCTCAGGGGTCACTCCTGGCTCTACACTCAGAAATCGCTCCTGGCAGGCATAGGGGGACCATATGGAATGCCAGGATTTGAACCACCTTCCATTCTAGATCGGCTGCGTGCAAGGCAAATGTCCTACTGCTGTGTTATCTCTCTGGCCCCTGATTTGGTATTTTTGAGGCCACACACAGCTATGCTCATGAATATACTCCTGGCTCTGCACTTAGAAGTCACTCTTGGCAGTGGTGGGAAACAATATGATACCAGGGATTGAACACAGGTTAGCTGCGTGCAAGGCAAACACCCTATCTACTGTATTATTACTCCTGCTCCCATAAATTCCCTTTTTAATCGTGCTATGTTTCTTGATTTGTATTCAACTATGATCACTTTGCTCTTTGATTTCTTCCTGTAGGCCCCTGTCCTAAATGCTGGCCCCTAATCTTATGCCATGGCCCCTCATTTATATGATTATTATCTATGATCCCTTAGAATATCTTGGACCCTAATTTTATGATCCCTGATTAAATTGCTGATAAAAGGCACTATTAAATATTCTACAACTTATCTAACATATCATGAGTGACTCCCACTTTATATGTAGGGGAGAGTGCTTAGATATTTTAGGAAGGGGAGAGAAGATGAAATTTTGTCTCTAAAACTAAGCTCAGAATGACTGTGGTACATGCTAGATATGAGGAATATAGCTCCAAACCAAAACCTGTGCACTAAATTCCAAGAAATCCAAGACTTCTTTTCCTTGTCTCATAACATATTTACTGACAAGGTTAAAATATTGCCTGAATTAGTGTTTCCTTCAAAATCCAGTCATTCAGTTCAGCCTACCAGAAAACAGTATGGAAATTCTTCCAAAATATAAGAATTGAGCTCTCATATGACTCATTGATCCCACATTTTGATCTCTGCCCTCAAAACTTTTATTTGAAAAGATATTTGCACACCTATGTTTACTGCAACATTTAGTATAACCAGCAGACATGTAAACATCCCCAATGTCTAACAATAGATAAATGTATAAAGTTGTAGCCTGTATATTCAGTAGAATAGTATGCAGCTGTAAGAAAAGATGAGATAATAATATTTTCTGCAACTTGGATAGAACTGGGAGAGAGGGGCATTTTGTTGGCTAAGTCTGTGGAAGGAAGACAAATACCATATGATTGCATTATCTGTGATATACAGAGCAATCAGACAAAGGAATGGAAGGTATCAAATCATGGCAAACACTTGGCCCTGGATTACAGAGAAAATACCAAGAAAAACAGGTTGTAGATGGGAGAATAATGATGTGTACTGGCAGTTACATGAGGATATTGGTGAAGGGTTTGAATACTATAATAATTTAAATTTGTTGATGAATTAATTAAAGCAACAGTATGAAAGGTGGGAGGTGACTTTGAGACACTGGTGTAGACACTGGTGGTAAGTTTTAAGTCTAAAACTCTAATATCACAGTAGTATTAATAATAATGCCTAAATTTTTAAAATCTTAAAGAAATTAAAAAATAACAGTGGCACTCAATATATCATTAATGGAGAAATAGGAGGGACAGAGAAAGAGCACAGTGGGTAGGGTAGGGAATTTGCCTTATACATGGCTAACCTGAGTTTGATCTCCAGGCTCCCATATGAGCCCTGGAGCCTCCCAAGAGTGATCTTTGAGTTCAGAGCCAGGGATAAACTCTGAGCATCACTAGGTGAGGTCCAAAAGTGGAGAAAATGGGACTATAAATAAAGAAGAGTAATTCACCCAAAAGAAAAAATATTAAAGATTAAATGAGATCTTATTTGGCAGTTCTTATTATTATTTCCCGATACTTTCCAGTATCAGGAAATCTAAACAAGATGTATATCTATGATTTAGTCCCATTTCTCTCCTGGAAAAGGTGTTTATTTGTTCCATTTGCAATTTACCAAAGAAATGGTCTTAATGCCAAAGGGATGGTATGCCTTAAGATTCCACAGTAGCCTTATGATACACACAGCAATTCTTTGTGTTGTGGATTTCCTCTGACTAAAAAGGCATCCAACACCTCAAAAGAAGGAAAAAGGAAGTCTTAGAATTCCATGGCAATTATCCTTAATAATTTGACCAAATATGACAAGGAAACTCCCTGAAAACCCCATTAGCTCTAAACAGTACTTGTCACACCCATGAAGCACATCCACAGATCATGGGAAATGGAGAGCAAAGGCTGGCAATAGAGTCAGAAATTAGGAGTAAACAGATATAACATCTTCAATCTCATTCTGTCACTTTAATAAACAGAAGTACAGGCTAGGGAACAACAGTGTTCAGTGCAGGTTATCCATGCTGGACCCAGGTTCAAGCTCAGCACTGATTGCAATCTCCCCACAAGCATCCCTAGTTAACTCCTGAGTAGATATGGATCATCCTACCCCAAATAAAACAAGTAAAAGTTTAAAAAGAACTAGGGGTCTAGTTCAATGGTCCAGCACTTCCCTGCATGTCTGAGGCCTGGCACTCCATGGTTCCCTGAACAAAACCAAGAGTGAAACAAACACTTAAGCCAGAAGTAGTCCTAAGGAACTGCTAAGTGTTGCCCAAAAATGAAAAAAAAAAAAACTTAAATAGAGACAAAAGGACGCTTTTTCTTTGTATGTATACTTTTCATAATTGCAAGTATATCTTATCTTCCCAGACTGTTGCCGATTCCTTCAGTGTTAAAATTATATTAATGTACTTGAGAAGTAAAGGGAAAAATACATTTCTGACTAATTATGCAGCAAGAGGTGCTGACTTTGAAGATTAGGTTTCTTCATAGCATTCCTGCATGGATTAAGAAAATATTTTTTTTCTGACTTCAGCTTTTGTTAAAAGCTATTCTCTCACTGAGGAGTAGCAATGAACATTCCTTCTAGATATGAGGCAGTATAAAAAGCTGACTGCAAGCATAAAATAATGAATAAATTTGTTCAAACTTAGCCAGTTGCAATCTCCATAACCTTGAACAAGTTATATTTATCTCTCTCTGAATCTCTATCCCCTTGTTTTTTTTACATATCTTTATTTAAGCACCACCTTGATTACAAATATGATTGTAGTTGGGTTTCAATCATAAAAAGAACACCCCCCCTTCACCAGTGCAACATTCCCATCACCAATGTCCCCAATCTCCTTCCTCTCCCCACCTTCGCCTGTATACAGACAAGCATTCTACTTCTCTCACTCATTAACATTGTCACCATAGTTGTCAGTGTAGTTATTTCTCTAACTGCACTCACCATTCTTTGTGATGAGATTCATATCATGAGCTGGTCCTTCCAACCCCCATCTCTATTGTCTCTGGGCATTATTACAGTAATGTTTTTTTATATTTCTTAAAATCCATATATGAGTGAGACTATTCTGTGTCTATCTCTCTCTCTGACTTATTTCACTCAACATACTAGATTCCATGTATATCCATGTATAGAAAAATTTTATGACTTCATCTTTCCTGACAGCTGCATAATATTTCATTGTGTATATGTACCACAGCTTCTTTAGCCACTCATCTGTTGAAGGGCATCTTGTTTGTTTCCAGAGCCTGGCTATTGTAAATAGTGCTGCAATGAATATAGCGCACAATGAACTTTGTACAATGAACACAAAATTACAATTCAAAAATTCCTTCCTCACACCTATATTCATTGCAGCGCTATTTATAATAGCCAGACTCTGGAAACAATCTATGGCCTTGTTTTAACAGGGATAATGAACCAGAGAGATAGAGAATGGTTAGGGCATTTATCTCATAAACTGTTAATCCCAGTTGGATCCCATGTACTAAATATGCCCCCTCCCCAACCACAGAGCCAGGACTTATCCTTAAGTACTGCTGTGCTGTAGCCCAACAACCCCTACAAGGGTAAGAGGGATAGGCGAGAGAGATATAACTGACTATAGCATTCCTTTCTTAAGGAATGAGGTGAGAAATAAATAAAATAATGCATTTAAATATTAAACAAAGAGATTAACACATAAAATATCTAAAAAGTTTTAGATTAAATCATCCTGCCTTTATGACCAGGAAGTCACAATACAACCAGCAGAACACATTTAAAAACAATAAACAAACATTCCTCATACAATTTATAAGTAAGAGCAAAATTATGAAACTCCCCGTGATTCGCTCCCATTTCCACAGAGGAAGATTGAATGCAAAGTTCTGAGATCATTATCAAGTTGGTGAATAGGACAAAGTTACAAAATGATTTCTAAACTCCCTACTAACCCTAAGATTAAAATCAAAGAATCTCAGAATGTTAATGCCAAAAGAAATCCTAGAGATCAGAACAAACCTCTCATCCCATAGCTGAAGTAACCTAAATAAATCCCAGTATCACACAAGAGTTCTAAAACATATGTGATTTCTGCCATTGCATCCTTCTCTCTCCCTTATACCCATAAACCTCTTCCAATACCCCATCAGTGAAAAATAGTGATTTAAGTTGCATTAAAAAGAGTTTTTGTATCAAAATTCTCTGTGCAAACTCTTCAGGATAGGACTGTGTCTCTTATTTCTGTCTATGAAAGGGCTCATACAAAATAGAGCATATTTTCAGAACATAATCATTCTATCTGGCACACAATAGCCAGACTAACCAAAAGATACAGTTGGAAAGGAAACTCAGAAAATATTAACAGAAAAAGGGACAAAATTTGACTGCTCTTGATGATAATAGTTGATGTTTTTACCCATAACCCACTCAAATCCCATTTCTCTTTTGTTGTCTCTGAAGTCAGTATACCTTCTTATGGTTCTAAGTTTCAAAAGGTTAAGAAGAGGTATAACAAAACTCACTTGATACTCACGTGTCAAGACACAAAAGCATAAAGAGAATCGTAGCATGGTCAGTTTGAAGAATTTATAAACTAACAGACTAAAGTCCTGGTAAATATTGGGACAAGGTACAAGGATGACAAGATTTAAAAAGGCAGAAACATTGCCCAGTAAAAGTGCTGAGTCTTTAGCCTATTAGGACCACTTCAGGAACTTCATTTCTTTAGCCATTATGTTATTATAGCTAATCTTAAAGATGTGGAGATTCTCTCTCTCTCTTCTCTCTCTTCTCTCTCTCCTCTCCTCTCCTCTCCTCTCCTCTTCTCTTCTCTTCTCTCTCTTCTTTCTCCTCTCCTCTCCTCTAATCTCTCCTCCTCTCTCCTCTTCTCTCCTCTCCTCTCCTCTCCTCTCCTCTCCTCTCCTCTCCTCTTCTCTTCTCTTCTCTTCTCTTCTCTTCTCTTCTCTTCTCTTCTCTTCTCTTCTCTTCTCTTCTCTTCTCTTCTCTTCTCTTCTTTCTCTTCTCTTCTCTTCTCTTCTCTTCTCTTCTCTTCTCTCTCTTCTCCACTCTTCTCTTCTCCTCTCTTCTTTTCTCTTCTCCTCCCCTCCCCTCCCCTCCCCTTCCCTCCTCTTCTCTTCTCTTCTCTTCTCTTCCCTTCCCCTCCCCTCCCCTCCTCTCCTCTCCTCTTCTCTTCTCTTCTCGTCTCCTCTTCTCCTCTTCTCTCTCTCTCTCTCTCTCTCTCTCTCTCTCTCTCTCTCTCTCTCTCTCTCTCTCTCTCTCTCTCTCAACAAATGCCCTACCACTATACTAATTCTCTGGCACCAACTTGGAGCTTCTCAAAATCTCTACCTTACCTGACTCTTGTGTAATCTGTCCTCAAAGCCCATCATTTTTTTTTCTTCTGGCACCCAGATACCTTCTTATAGTTTTGAACAGCTATATGTAGGTCATGGCCCTTACTACCCCTCGTGCAGGTCATATTATAAACTTCCAAGGTAGTTTTCCAACTCAACCCCCTCTTACCACAGCCAAGGATGACGGATTTATTCTAGGTTGCACCAAACTGTCCCAGTTTCAGTATTGAATCTCTTGTCCTAGGAAAACCCTTGTTCCCAAACAACTGAGACAACTTAACACCTTACTACAGTCATTAAAAGCTTCCCTCAAACAATGCTTGATTATGTCACATTCCTGATCAAAATGTTTCCTAATTTTCATTTCTCATTAAAATAAATTCTTAAGAAGACCCCAAAACTGCCTTTCATAATGTAGAAGTATGCCAGAGTAATGAGTAGGGCATTTACCTTGCACACAGCTGACCGAGGTCCGATCTCTGAAATCCCATATGGTTCCAGGGCACCACCATGAATAATTCCTGAGTGCAGAGCCAGAAGAAACCCAAGAATTGCTGTGTAAGGCACAAAAACAAAGCAAATAAGGGAAAGTAAAAGAAAGTATCATGGAGTAAAAAGACAATGTTTCTGGGTCTGGCTTCATAGTCTTGAGAGATCTTTGACAAGTCAATCTCAACTCAAGTTTCCCCTTATGTGTAAAGGGAGAAAATCAAGACTAATTGAAAACATACTCTCATTCCATTCTTCTACAAACTCAATGTTTCAGACAAATTTGCCAACTCACTTTAATTCAAAGATACTTATAAATTCTCTATACTTTTAGTCTTTACCTTCACCCTACTAGAATTCCTCTTATTTCTTTTAGCTCACTTGAATCCCTGAAGAAACATTACCGTTACCTCCTAAAAGAAGTTTATATACAACCATTAAAGACTACACATGCAATCAAATGTTCTAACACTCATCACTTCACCTGAGCACTGCAACTGAAGCTCAACATCTTGTTAAACATCTTGTTTGGGGGCCAGAGAGATAGCATGGAGGTAAGGCATCTGCCTTTCATGCAGAAAGTCATCGATTCGAATCCCGGCATCCCATATGGTCCCCCATGCCTGCCAGGAGCAATTTCTAAGCATAGAGCCAGGAGTAACCCCTGAGAACTGTCGGGTGTGACCCAAAAACCACAAAAAAACAAAAACAAAAAACATCTTGTTTGACATCTTGTTAAAGCTTTTTTATTCCAACTAGACTAAAAATTTCTCCATACATTTGTATAGAATTGAGTGTGTCAATAGCAGCAAATATTAGTAATAATTAATATTTGAACATATAGGTTGAAGTCCAACGCAAAATAAAAAAGTAGACATAAACCTAGAAATAAATATTTACTTCGAATTTTCTATACTGAAAATACTTCTGGCTCAGCAAGTACTCAAAGATGAAAATAAATGGAGTCCAGAGCTCTAACAACATCTTTGTTACACATGTGATAATATTACCTATTGTCCCTCAACTGCAACTTGTTTTATTTCTTTTTGGGTTATCCCCAGCAGCATCATTGTAGGCCACTGCAACTACACATAATCAGGAAACCATCATCAAATCTTGGTAAGACTTTAATAATGCTTAAATAGTAGCATTTCGTGATCAAACTGATTAGGTATTGAATCTTCTCACCAGTCTTTAGAGTTAATTGGAAAAAATAAATCAAAATAGATCAACAGATTGGGTACACATATTTAACCTACATAAGAGAAATACCAGACTGAGGCAAATCTTTTCTGGGAACTAAATCTGGTCAAATATCTAGAACCTCTAGTTAGTTCCTACTTGGACAGATTTTTGTAAAGTGATTAGATTGATAATCATCTTAAGTATGATTCAATTTTTGTCTTCCATTAGTTTTGGTGTGTGACACAGATTAATGATCAAATAAGCTTCTGCTTTATGGGACCCCCATAGTATACTTGCCAACACATTTATACTCCCTTAATTAAATGGGGTTGGGACATGAATAGTGTCACCTACCCCAAACAGGTTTGTGAGCAAGTGGGGGAAGTAAATAAACCAAACGGTTTGCAGAGAGAGAGGTCAAGCTGGGATGAGCTGGGCTGGGCTCTGTGTGATTCAGGCTCTGCCCCAGAATGGGTGTCTCCTGGGATGGCCAAGTAGGACAATTAGAACCCCTATAAATAGGATGCATTTTCAGGTCTCAGTATCCTCTCTGGCTTCTGAATCCTCTGTACATTTCTCCATCAACAGGTAAGATGGGCATGGGAGCAATGGCAGTACCCGCAAGGTTCTTGATTGTATCTGTGATGAACTAGGCTGGAGAGGTCTGAGACTATTCTCAGTAGGTGACAGTTTGGGGAATTCTAGTGTCTCTTTTCTACTCTGATATTATGATGTATGGAGTAGTCTACTTATAATCTGTGATGTATATATGTTTTGTTCAGCATATCCTAGATACCCCAAAATTAAGGGCTAGAAAGGCTGGTGGAAAGTTTAGTCTCTCATAGTGGAGTATCTAATTCATGCAAATTAAGTCAGAATTTTAATTCATCAGAACCAAGTTCCTGGACCATGGAGACACAGAAACATTCAAATCTTACTATTAGGAATTGGCATGAACATTATTGCTTGTCTCATGTGATTCGTTAGTTATAACTTGCTCTTGTGGGCATCACTGTATACTTTGGGAAATCCGATAAATTTTAGAGCAAAGATTTTAGTTTGGAGGCTTATCAGTCCAATAACTATAATTGCCACAGCATAAGAAGAGAAGATGTTATTGTGACTAGATTCCCAAAGACTCAAATTTTAATGAAAATGTTAATTTTATGTAAATCTAGGTTGTAATATGTTTTTATCTGCAACAGTTTTTCTAGTCACCAATTCTGATTTATTATATTACAAAATAACCATCCTGGTCTGAAGAACTTGTTGGAATTTAGTATGTCAGAAAGTTTTCTTGGCCCATAAGACATAATTTTAACCTTCTGGTACTACCTTTATGGATTTTCTGACTAGTCTCAATTTTTTTCCTAATCATGAGCATTTTCATCAAGCAAGTCCCACCTGAAGTAGAAGGTGGAACATATAAAATGCCTACTATTTTTGGCTTCTAGTAAATTAATTTTTTTTCTAACAGTAGATGCAGAGTTTTCACTCACACTACTAAACTTTATATTTAGATCATTGGTCTACAATAAAGCATGGTGTATAGTTAAGAAGAGGCTCTTAAACTTCTTTTCCAAGTGGACAACTTTCCCTCCGAAAATGCCATTTTCTGGTTTTTATCCTAAAAGCAGACAAACGTTTACTTCTTTCAGGTTCACCTCTCTTTGTCAAAATGGCCCAACTCCTGACCAGCATAATAAATGTGATCAAAGTGTTCCAGCAACATGCTGAAGAAGATGGAGATTGTGCCTCACTGTGCAAAATGGAGTTGAAGGAGTTGCTCTTGGTTGAGTTTGGAGACATCCTCCGGGTAAGCTACATAGACTCCAAATCCCATAGAGTCAAGTTTGAGTTACTCTGATAGCTGTTTATAAGACTTGATGTTTTGTTTTGACTTGGTTTGAATTGTGGGGAGGAGGTTGATCATGCAACATGCTGTAATTCCAACAATTTAAGGTAGCCATCAGTTTTCTTTTATCATATATACATGTGTGTACAAACATGTTTGCACAGACATAGGCTCTCTCATGCTTTCTCTCACACACATAAAACTGCGTTGCTCTTTGTATCTGTGCTTGAGCAGAGGAGAGTAAAACTTCAAGCTGAAAATCATTTGTAGGGAAGAAAATCTAAGAACAATTAGCTCTTGATTTCTATAGCTTACTGCCAGCCATACAACTCGTTCAATAAAGATCAGTTGATCACTTACTTCATATTAGCACTATTCTAGACATGAGGGATTAAAATATAAATAAATCCAGTTTCCCCACTAGCTGGTGGAAAAGTGGAAACAATTACAAGACATGTGGCAGAATAGTAACTGGAAACCTTATACAGAACTGAAAAACGATTGAGTATTTACACTGGCAAACATCTTAGCAGTCACAGAAAAACAACTAATTTTATTCCTTATTTTATCTTCTCATAGAGACCAAATGACCCAGAGACTGTGGAAACTATCCTGACCCTCTTGGATAAAGACAGAGATGATCATGTTGATTTTCATGAATATCTCCTATTGGTATTCCAATTGGCCCAAGCCTGTTTTCATAAACTGGATGATGGTTCATGTGGAAATAGAAAATCGCAACAAGAAAGGGAACAGGGGAGAACAAAACATCCTAAGTTTCCAGGAAGTACAGGAGGATCACAAAAGCATAGGCATGAGGAAACTCGGGACTCCCATTGTGGGGAATTTGAGAGACAAGGTAAGGATTCTCACCATGATCAGTCTCAGAGGCAGGGCAGGGACTCCCATCATGATCAAACTGAAAGACAAGGCAGACAAGGTAGGAACTCCCACTGTGGTGAGTTTGAGAGACAAGGGAGAGACTCTCATCATGGTCAGTCTGAGAGACAAGGGAAGAACTCCCTCTGTGATGAAACGAGGAGACAAGGCAGAGATTCTCACCAGGGTCAGACTGAGAGACAAGGCAGGCAAGGTAGAGACTCCCACTGTGGTGAGTTTGAGGGACAAGATAAGGATTCTCACCATGATCAGTCTAAGAGACAGGGCAGGCATTCCCATCATGGTCAGACTGAGAGACAAGGTAAGGACTCCCACTGTGGTGAGTCTGAGAGACAAGGTAGAGAGACTCAACATGGTCAGACTGAGAGAGACGATAGACAAAGTAGAGACTCCCACTGTGGTGAGTCTGAGAGACAAGGTAGAAATAGTCAACATGGTCAGACTGAGAGACAAGGGAGAAACTCCCTCTGTGATGAGACAGAGAGACAAGGCAGAGATTCTCACCAGGGTCAGACTGAGAGACAAGGCAGGCAAGGTAGAGACTCCCACTGTGGTGAGTTTGAGGGACAAGATAAGGATTCTCACCATGATCAGTCTAAGAGACAGGGCAGGCATTCCCATCATGGTCAGACGGAGAGACAAGGTAGGGACTCCCACTGTGGTGAGTCTGAGAGACAAGGTAGAGAGACTCAACATGGTCAGACTGAGAGAGACGATAGACAAAGTAGAGACTCCCACTGTGGTGAGTCTGAGAGACAAGGTAGAAATAGTCAACATGGTCAGACTGAGAGACAAGGGAGAAACTCCCTCTGTGATGAGACAGAGAGACAAGGCAGGGGTTCTCATCATGGTCAGACTGAGGGACAAGTTAGGGATTCTCACCATGGTCAGTCTGAAAGAAAAGGTAGAGATTCCCACTGTGGTGAGTCTGAGAGTCAAGGCAGGAATTCTCATCATGGTCAGTCTGAAAGACAAGGTAGAGACTCCAGTAGCGGTCAAAATCGTAAGTCTAAAAAACACGAATTTTTCCTTGCTTTACAGCAGTGTGAAAGTCAAGTTCAGGGTCAGATTGGTCAGTCTGAGAGACTCAGACAACAATCAAGCTGTGGGCAGTATGGAAGATTTGGGGAGCACTCTTGCTCTAGTCAGACAAACCAACAGGAAGCAGGCTCTTACTGTGGACAAACTGGAAGACTGGGTCAGGAATCAAATTATGGTCAGGCAGGCAGACAAGGTCAGAGTTCAAGCTATTGTGAGACAGACAGACAAGACTTAGGATATCAATGTGGAGAGAGAGGTAGTCTAGGCCAGAGTTGCCAATACAGTCAGACAAGCAGACAAGATCAGAGTTCCCACTATGGTCAAACAGGCAGGCAAGGTAGAAGCTCTCCATATGATCAGATAGATAGACAAGGCCAAGGCCAGAGCTACCGTTATGGTCAGACAGACAGACAAGACCAGAGTTATTACCATGGCCAGACAGACAGGCAAGACCATAGTTATCCATCTGACCAGACATATAGACAAGGCCAGAGCTATCGTTATGGTCAGACAGACAGACAAGACCAGAGCTATCCATATGATCAGACATCTAGACAAGGCCAGACTTATCGCTATGGTCAGACAGACAGACAAGACCAGAGCTATCCATATGGCCAGACATCTAGACAAGGCCAGAGCTATCATTATGGTCAGACAGACAGACAAGACCAGAGCTATCCATATGACCAGACATCTAGACAAGGCCAGAGCTATCGTTATGGTCAGACAGACAGACAAGATCAGAGCTATCCATATGACCAGACATCTAGACAAGGCCAGAGCTATCGTTATGGTCAGACAGACAGACAGGGTCAGGGTTATCGCTATGATCAGACTGACAGGCAGGACCAAAATTATTATTATGGCCAAGCAGACAGACAAGGTCAAAGTTATCATGATGGTCAGACAAACAGACAAGACCAGAGTTATCAGAGTGGTCAGATTAACAGACAAGGCCTGAGCTCTCAATGTGGTCAATCAGTGACTAGAGGAAATGGGCAAAATGGGCACTTACAAGGAAATGAGAGAACAAGAAACTCATGTTTTGAGCAATCAGGAAGATCAAGGAGACCAAGTCATCAAACTCAAGGACAGAGCAGACACCAGACTTGGGAGCTTGAGGAGCCTAGTCAACACAAACTCCTAGCTCAAATTCAGCATGAAAAGCCACTCTATCCCAGTACAAAGCAGGGGCAACGACAGTCTCAGACCAGTAATAGCTGTGGTGAGAGACAACATCACCAGGTTGAGGAAGAGCACAACCACCAAAGCGGGAATAGTCATGGTCATAAGAGACGAGATAGCTCATGTGAGATGCAAGACAGACAACCCCATGAAGAAAGAGAAAACTCTCAGACACAGAACAGGAAAACTCATGAAGAGGGACAAAGCTGTCAGACAAGGAGCAGACAAACCCATGAAGAGGGGCAGAACCATCAGACATGTAATAGGCAAACACATGAAGAGGGACAAAGTTGTCAGTCAAGGGGCAGGCAAACGCACGAAGAGAGACAAAACTGTCAATCAAGGGGCAGACAAACCCATGAAGAGGGACAAAGCTGTCATACAAGAGGCAGGCAAACCCATGAAGAGGGACAGAACCATCAGGCACAGAGTAGGCAAAGCCACGAAGAAAGACAAAGTTGTCAGACAAGGGGCAGGCAAACCCATGAAGATAAAGAGAACCATCAGAGACAAGGCAGGCAAACCCATGAAGAGGGACAGAACCATCAGACACAGAGTAGGCAAAGCCATGAAGAAAGACAAAGTTGTCAGACAAGGGGCAGGCAAACCCATGAAGATAAGCAGAACCATCAGAGACAAGGCAGGCAAACCCATGAAGATAAGCAGAACCATCAGAGACAAGGCAGGCAAACCCATGAAGCACACCAGAATTGTCAGCAACAACAAGGTAGTCAAAGCCATAGGGAGCAAGAAAGGTACCCAGGATCCCAGCACCAACAATCCCATGGAACCCAGGACAACTGTGATAACAGAGAAAAATTACACATGAATGACAATGACCAGCGCCATGGTTCACAAGGAAGATGCAGTGATCGGACCTCCCATTCATCCCAGAGTGGTAGGGAGCACCGAGGAAGAAATCATGGTGGAAGCCAGACTGGCATTGGCCCCAATCCTCTCTACGACTATGTACAAGAACAAAAACATCATGGGTACTACTAGGCTGATGTCTACCAGAGCTGAAGTTGAGGAGAAATCGACAAGTCAAGTTATCCTTACTTCCATTTAAGAAGCTAAAGTTATGTCTTCCTCTTCTCTGTTCTGTCTACTTACAAGGATGCTTTTAAGGATTACAATTTACTTTTATAATATTTAGAAATTTTAAAGTTTCCTGGCTGGGTGAAAATCGGTGGTAAATTGGGTGAAATAATCAGATCCCAATTTTGATGAAATTGGGGTTTTAATCAGTTCCTGGTTTACTGGCCATTCAGTAGGATATAGTAGGATCACTGAAGGGTGAAAACATCTCCAAAAGTTTAGAAACAAGAAAACTTCTCTGAAGATAAACTTTTAATGATAAGAAACCTGAACATTTGTGAGCATTGACTTCTGTGAACAACAACAACAACAACAAAACAAGAAATACAAATCTCAGAATCTACAGTAACATGAAGTACAGTAAGAAATTTCTAGAAGAGGCAAGACCATAAACGACTCTGATTTTCACATTAGTTCCTGCGGTCAGTCTCCTACCCATCTCCAAAGAGACAGTGTACAGGGGTCATAGTACTTGAGCTAACGAAGCTGATTCCAGAACAAGGCTTTTACTAGTTTCTTATCATATGAAACAAGGGAAATGAATGTTATCTATTTGTATAATTTAAGAAACAAAATGTATTAGTTTATAACTCTTGAGATCTGAACCTAATGCAAGATAATCCACGGAACTGTATTAAAATACCCAATAAATGATTGGTGAGCAGTTATCTCCATGACTTTTTTCCTTTTTTATTGTGGAATCATTGAATTCTTCCCTTGTGTCCCATCTCCTAAGATTTCTTGAATTCTAAGACTTCTTGTGTTCTTTGAGTTCCTACCCTCCTCCCCAAATTAGAATCAATAAGAGAGTGAAAAGGAAGTGATCTAAATATTTTTAAGTTTTCCTTTGTCCCACATTTACCTCTACATTCAAATGGTAACTAGGTCTTACCAAGCTCTGTTCACCATTCTCTCCTTAGTCTCTTTCTGTAAATAAATCCACATGCTGTGCTTCCAGGGATAAGCAGGACTGAAGCAGAGTTGCTGAGTGAATTAATAAACCCAAGACATTCAAGAGGGAGAAAAGTATTATGAGTCAGAGGGCTTCCAGCTTTGTGGTTACTGGGCCTCCCCAAAACAAAATCTCTCTTTATTCACTAGCTCAACTCCCAACTAAGAAGGGAGGGTAGAAAGAGGCAAAAGTACCTATCGAGCTAAACTAGTCTAGGTGGAGTTTTACATGTCAAAAGAGACGGGTGAAAAGGAAAGAGGAAGCTGGGGGTTACCTTTGTTTTGGATAAAAACAGAGTGTTCCAACATCTTTCCACTTCTCTTTAAAGTTTTAATCTCCCTTACCTTCAGCAGTTTCCCAAAGATTTTCAAACAAACTTCACATTCCTTAGCATGGCACATAGGACCTTCATCATGCAATTCAGATGACCTATCCATGCAGTCCTCATGAAAGACCTTTCTTTTTTTTATTTTTTATTTATTTTATTTTATTTTTGTTTTTGTTTTTTTGGGGCCACACCCGGCGGTGCTCAGGGGTTACTCCTGGCTGTCTGCTCAGAAATAGCTCCTGGCAGGCAGGCACGGGGGACCATATGGGACACCGGGATTTGAACCAACCACCTTAGGTCCTGGATCAGCTGCTTGCAAACGCATCCAGTGCTCCAACTATGATAAGACACGGTCTTTTCTTAGTATACCATGGTCTTTTATATCTTGAATTTGCCATTCATACTCTGAAGTCTCTTCTCCCTTTTATGCCTGGTAAAAACGAGGGCATCCTATGTAGTCCAACTCGAATGTAGACACTGAGAAGCCATCCTAAGTTCTCTATCAATCCTTCCCCTAATTTCTCACTCAATTCATTACACTATTTGTCACAAATTCTATTGTAATTTTCCTCCCTTCCTAATTGTGCATAAGATCAGAATCCTAATGAATTTTGTGCTGCTTGGCTCTCAATGTGTGCTGATATCTAATGGACTGATTATTTTTGACAGGTACATAAATGTAAGATACTATTTTCACTTTGGAATAAATTCAAGTGAACATTTATGAGGCCCCTAAACCTACTATTTTTAACAATGTGAGATTAGATGAAGCCCTATTCCATTACAGTTTAATGAATAAAACTTTTTAGATATTTTACACAAACGTGTATGTAAGGCTAGAATTATAAAAGAATTATTAAAAAATTATGAAGGAACTTTTGGAACTATTGAGTTCAATATAACATCATGTTGCAGTCAGTGATTCAAAAGTCTGGAAAATAGAAATTGCCATCCTTGGAGTCAAAGTTGCGAGCCAACTCATATCTCCACTATCTTATTTTCAAATAGAAATACCCAAAATCACAGAACCTTCCAAATAGCATGCAAATATAATTAATTGGTACAAACATAATTCAAATCCAGAACTGTATTAGCAAGGGAGGCTAGGAAAATTGAAGGAGATAAAGTATAAGGAAATTGCAATGAACAGGGAGTTAGTAATTATACCTAGATGGACAGAAAAGACTTTCAGAGAGCATCTATGTTAGTGTCCTAGTTTTAGGAAAAAGAAAGAGAAAGTTTAGGACCTATGAAAATGCCAATAAGTTGTATACAATTTAAATGAAATAACTATTAATTCATAAAGTATCCTTTTCATATATATTCCCTATAACTTTAGACCTCCCCACAAAGAGCCAAATCAGAGAATAGATAATAAAGTCAAAGGTGTGGCTGGGTTCACTTGACCTGAGTTTGATTTCTGGCAACACCTGACCTCCTAAGCATCTCTGAGTTTAGCCTTATTGTTCTTGAGAATTAAAGGACCCATGTAGCGCCACATCCTCAGGATTCCGCACAAAATTATTGCCCGGATTGCCTGAACATTGCCGGGAGTTGCTCTTGAATCCCCTTAGAAGGTCCCCCAATAGGGGCTGGAACAGTGGCGCAAGTGGTAGGGCATTTGCCTTGCACTGGCTGACCTAGGACAGACCGTGGTTCTATCCCCGGGCATCTCATGTGGTCCCCCAAGCCTGGAGCAATTTCTGAGTGCATAGCCACACCCTGGGTGTGGCCCAAAAACCAAAAAAAGAAAAAAATAAGCCCCCCCAATAAAATAAACAAAATAAATAAACCCAAAGTTGGGAGGTCTAGATATCTGAAAACTGCTCAGAATTTATGAAGATTTTATTTCAGTAGGTCAGTAGAATAATTGAAGAGACTTAGCATCCTAGGCAAAACAAAACAAAACAAAACAAAACGGGAAGGAAACTTGAGAAATTAAATAAAGCAAGAGAAAATACACACATATAATTCTACAGAACAGATATAAATAATTAAAAAAGAAATGGTCATATGAATGAGGACCTGAAAATCTACCATGAAGTTGGGATATTTTGTTTTGTTCTTTTGTTTGGAAGTCATACCTAGTGGTACTTGGGCTTACTCATGGCTCTCACTGGCAGAGCTCATGTGACCATATGGGGTGTTGGCAATCAAACCCAGGGAGGCCACTTTCAAGCAAGTGCCCTACCTGCTTACTATCACTCAGGCCTCCGTATGAAACGTATTTCATTGCAAATAGAACCCACAAAAATATTTTGAGAAGAAGATGACAGAATAAGACAAAAGACTAGTAGAGAATTGCTTAAGATCGAAATAGCTACAATAAGAACAGAGAATCTAATGTAAGAATTAGTACAGAGGTCAGGCACTTGCCTTGCATGTGGTCAACTCTAATTAAATCATTTGCATGGCACCCTGAGCACCACTGGGACTTATCCCTGTCCACTAAACAAACAAACAAACAAACTAAAAAACGACACGCAAATCAAAAAGCTGAGTTAGGTGAATTAAATCTGTTAAGTTTTTCATCACGATTACAACATAAGCCATGCACTTCTTGGGACATCACAAATGGGAAGACTATGGAATCCTGATTTTTTGTTTTGTTTTGTTTTTTGGGCCACACCCGGTAACGCTCAGGGGTTACTCCTGGCTATGCACTCAGAAGTCGCTCCTGGCTAGGGGGACCATATGGGACACCGGGGGATCGAACCGTGGTCTATACAAGGCTAGCGCAGGCAAGGCAGGCACCTTACCTCTAGCGCCACCGCCCAGCCCCGAATCCTGATTATTAAGACCAATAAAATCAATATAGTGACCTACCCTGAAAAGGGTACAAAATAAATAAGAGTTGGAAACATACAAATATGCTAGAGACTCGCTAAAAGTGGGTTCTGCAATTGTTGGGGGGAATAAATCTCTTTAGGTCTAAGTCAAAGAGCAGTAATTTTTTAATTTCCTCAACTGAAATGCTTCACTTTTCTCTATATAACAAAAGGAGCCTTTAGTGCACACCCAAGTGTGTGCTCACAGGTCATTCCTACAAACACACACACACAAACACACACACACACACACACACACACAAATGGTGCATGTGCGAGCACACACACAAATCATGATCTGGCATTATTCTACTTTTCCAAATAGGTTCCCCATAATGCTCCAACCAGTATGGCACCTAGATTCCAATTTAAATATGTAACTTTCCAGTCCCCATGCCTCTACTTAACCTATTCCATTTGAATGTTCTTCTAACCTGTGAAAGTTCTACTCATTCTAATTAAGGACTTACGACAAATCCAGAATTTATTACAATGCAGCCAATTAAACATAGATGCCTCCAATACCAACCTGTGAGCCTCTAAAAGACAAGTATCTTAAGCATTAAGCATAGTGATTGGCTAATTAATGGGAAAATCCTGGCATTTATCATTTTAAAGATAAATATTTAAGACATAGTTCCACAATTTACTAATTTTATACTTTAGGAAAAAAAATATCTTTATTTAACTGTTTTCTAATCTATAAAATGGGGTTTTGAAATGCCAGTAATTGGTTGAAAATAAATTAAGGTAGCATATGCCAAGTAATTAACACCACTGCATTTTATTGTTTATTTAGTTCCCGCTTTTGCATTATTTTATTAGAAACTTAATAAGTGCTTATTTTATTATTGAAAAGTGCATCATAAGTGCCAGCTCCTTCAGGATTTTTTGAACTCCCTCTTCCAAAATAACAGTTATAACATCTGCCTTCAAGCAATGACTTTGAAAACCTTCCACAATCATCATGGTCTACATAATTATAGTTGACACTGACTATCCTGTAAGTGTTTGACTATCCTAGAAATTCCTTTAGAAACGTTATAAAAGTGTCCATACCTTATTCTTAACATCATTTTATCACCTAGAATACTTCAGAATAACATTTGGAGTATGTTTGTGGACTCGAATGCATCCTAAGTAACTCTCCCTCCTATTACATCAAGACTTCCTCCTTATTTGGCACTGCAATTGTGGTTTCATCATCCTGTTCATCCATTAGAAATACTGCTTTCATCCATCCACCCACCCCTAAAAAATCGTTCTCACTTAGACTTCCTGTAACCCTACACACATCCCTAAGTCCCACTTAAATAGAAGTTCTGAGAGGTAGGTCATTTCTTCTCAATACCATCAACACTTACCAAGATTCATAGAATTCCAGGTTATGGCCATCCTATTCTCTTACTCTCTGTCCATTGTCCTCCTCTCACTTGTAGTTTCCAACAACTAATACCCCTGAACTCCAGGGTTGGAGAGATGGTACAGTGGATAAAGAGAATTGTCTTGTATGCAGTGACCCAAGTTTAACCCCTTGCATCACATATTGTCCTCCAAGCCCTGCCAAGAGAAATTCCTAACCTCTAAGCATGCCAGGTGTGGCCCTAAAACCCAAAATTAAAATATAAATAAGTATCCCTCAACTCTATGAAAGACCAGTTCCAACTTTACCTCCTCTAATCTTTCCTCTGTCGTCTGTTATTTTGATATACTCTGAAATTTTATATATATATATATATATATATATATATACACACACACACACACACACACACACACACACACACACACAAAGATTGGCCTTGTGCATTTTATTTCTAATAGTAAGGTGTACATGATTTTTGTTGCTCCAGTTATATGATTTCCCCTTTCTATTAAAACTACATTATTAAGAAGGTAAATACTGCATTTCTCCTTTGAGCCTTGCACAAAATAGATTTTTCAACTAAATATTGCTAAGTATAAGCAGTTAGTGCCTAATAAAAACATTTATTGAGTATCCACATTCAAATGCAATTTCTTCTTGAATTTTTTATATAGGAAACTCATTATTAAAAGACAGGGATGCCTGAACGTATGTCATGTGGAAACAACTTAGACTCCAGGGAACTAGACACTGACCATCCAGCCTTGACTCCTGGACCCCAGACATAGAAACGACGGAGTTCTCCACAACAGCTCCAGGAGCCCAATCCCCTTCAGGACATGCATAATGCTTCTCTGACGCCAACATGTGCCAGTATGACAATGAGGAAATGAGAAAACAACTTGATCTAAGAGCAAGTTGTCCTTCCTCATCAGCCAACGATAAGACAAAATCAGAAAACATGTCACCCTTTTGATCTGTGCAAAAGCCAAGATTGCTATATACAGATGACTGGATGTTACAATCAGAACGAGACAGTACACATCCAGGGACCAACAACAACAACAACAACAACGAAAAGCTCTAGCCTAGCTTTTGGTCTACGATCTGTTCAACAAACAAGAGCTCCAATTCCAGAAGTTTGACTGAGACAACCGCAACTGAACGAGTCTTCCGGAAACATAACGAAAGACTTTATCCCAGGCTCCATCCTAGGAGCAACATAATGACCAAGACCACCAACTACAGAAGATGGATTAAAACGACACTGAAGAAAAAGAACTGCTAGAACCACAAAGAAAGCCTTCATCATAAGCTCCATTCCTTGAGCTGCACAGTCACCAAGATTTCTAGATACAGAAGTCTGACTTTACCATCCATGACGAAGCAGAAGTCTTCCATACACCACAAAAGCACCGAGGGGAGAGTAAATGATCATGCAAGGAGTCTATAGTTAATCCCATGACAGTACACTTCAGGGGGGGGAGAAACCCTGTATCTCCTAGGCCAAGGGAATTCCCTGTATAATATCCTCAATAGTTACTGTGCCTATGCAGGGGAAAAAGAAAAGGAAAAAAAAAGCACAAAACAATCATTTTTCCACATATTTATTTATCGATTGATCGATTTTTTGACGTCTTTATATTAGTGTAGAGATTGAAGTTGATGTCTCCAATATTATTATTTTTTATTTTATTTTCTCTTTCTCTTTCTTTTTGCACTCCGGCATGAGCTGATTTCAGAACTGAGTCTGTTGTGTGGTGCTCGTTGTTATTGCTGTGGTGCTCACTGGGTACTTAATTTGTAATTTCTTTTTTGTATTGTGGTGGTGTTTCAATTGCCTTGTTCACATCCTCTCTCAAACTGAGGTTGAAATCCTCTGGAAGGACTCCGCTTATTTTCAGCATATTTGACTTTTTTCCCCTCTTATTTTGTACCCCAATCTATTGCTTTTCTTTCCTTCAAACAAAACCACATACCTCGATTTATCTAGCTCTGCTTCTTAAATAGAGGAGGAGACAGGGGAGGGTACCAGGACCAAACAGATATATGATCACTGATAGTGAGCTGGACAAAGAGGGGACCATCTACTCTAGCATTCCGGGGGGTAATGGTGGGGTATATGGGTTGCAGAAGGAGAACTGGGATGGGGGGAGGACAAATTTGGTGATGGGTATTCCCCTGATTCAATGTTGATATGTACCTAAAATACTATGTGAAAGATATGTAAGCCATTATAATCAAAATAAAAGAAAAAAAAGAAAAAAAGAAATATATTCAAACATGGTGCTTAAATAAAAATATTATTAAAAAAAAAAGACAGGGATGCTATGAATGCCTCTTAAACAGATAGCAATAAGTCTAAGAAAGCACTCAATAGGAAGTCAGGAAATTTGAGTTTTTTCTTAAAATGAAAAGTTGGTACAATAAATCTATATGTAATGTTTTAAAATGATTAAGTACAGAAGTTAAAAACAAAAAACCTGAAAGCCAAAGGAAGAGGAATATTATATGGGGCTCTAGTGCCATCTACTGACCACTGTGGTCTTAATTGTCAAGACAAAATTGCAAAGCCTTTTGGGAAAGGGGCATCAAGTTAAGACACTGCACAAAGACCAACCTAAGATTTTCTATTACAACAGCTTTGGATGTGAAAAAGGAGAAATGTTTCTTGCTACCATATAGAATGTTCATGGAAACTCTGGGTGTGTGTGGATGTGTGTTAATGTCCCAAAGGCCATATTGTAGGACTATGCTAGCATGTTTGCCACAGAATGAGACATGTGCTTCCTGCCCAGACCATTCAAAATACATTCAATTCCATCTAATAGTAACCAGGTATTCTTTTTAGATTCTCTATGCACTGTATATGCATCATGAAGAACTATGGAGTTAAAAGAAGCAGGTTGAAGTCCAATAGAAGAGAACTTACTGTCTTAGCTCAACTACTTAACGTGAGCTTAATTCCCACATTTTAAAATTCTGATCTTCACATCTTCATATGATATCTATAATGATAATGGGGTACCCAATACATACTTGGTACATGCCTATGAAAAGATGTTTTAACGTTAAGAAAATGCAAATCAAACATACAATAAGATATCACCTCAATCTTATTAACATAATAAAAAACTACAGTTAAAGTGTTGAAAACTGTGGAAATGTTAGAATCCATTTTGTACTTTGCATTTTAATGTAAAATAGTACAGTAATCATAGACAATAGTATGGCAATTCTTCAAAAGCTTTCAAATCATATGACTTTATAATACAGAAATAAATCTTCAAGGCTTAAATCCCAAAGAAAAGCAGAGCCTTGAAGGAAAAATTGTATACTCATGGATAGCAACTCAAAATGTATAGTTACTCAAATAGCTAAAGATAAAAATAACCTAAGTTTCTATTGGTGGATAAATGGATCAACAAATGTTATATACATATAATGAAATATTATTTAGCCTTACTAAAAAGAGAAATTCTTCTTTTCCCTCCTCTTCTCTTTGAGTTACTGTTTCTGTGGTGATCAGCATAATATATACTTGGATACAATATTTTAGTTTCAGTGCTCAAACACACTTTAGCTGCAGTGATAACACACTTAGTGGTGGTTCTTGCTAGGGTTCAACCCTTTAGTTGTATCTTTTACACAAATTTTTCTACTATACTCCAGAGGTCACACACTTTGCTATCCAGGGACCTCAAAGGGCAGTGGAGGTAGAATGACATTCAGGCATCTGAGATAGTCCTAGGGATTGAATGTAGGGAATTAGGCTTGCAAAACAGGTGCCCTGCTACCTAGATGTCCTTGAACATCAGAAAGAAGATTCTGACACATGCATCAATGTGGATGAATGGTGACAATATTAGGCCAAGTTAAAAAAAAATCCAGCCACAGAAAGACAAATAATGTATGGTTGTAATTAGAAGAGGTACTTGGAGAAGCCAAATTTAACAGAAAGAAAAATGGCTACCAGGAAATCTAGAGAGGAGAAAAGAAAGCAGTTTAATGGATAGAGTTTCAGATGTTCAACAAATGGTTGATCACAATGTGAAGGTACTTAATACTACTTAACTGAGTACATTAAACGAGATAAGAGAGAGGTCAGGGACTTAGTCAAACGGGTAAAGTATATGCCTGAAATATGCAAGGCCGCTAATTAAACCCATATCACTGCATGACCCCTTGATCACTGCCAGTTGTGACCCTAGTACCCTCTGAGTACCACTAAGGAAACCTCTAAAATGATTAAGATGGTAAATAGTGGACTGGAGTGATAGCACAGTCGTAGTGCATTTGTCTTGCATGCAGTTGACCCAGGATGGACCTGGTTCAATCCCCAGGTGTCCTATATGGTTCCCGAGCCAGGAGCAATTTCTGAGCACATAACCAGGAATAAAGCCTGAATGTCATTGGGTGTGGCCCCCAAACAAAAACAAAACAAACAAAAATGATGGTAAATAGTATGCAATGTGTACTTTATCCCAATTAATTTTTTAACTTGCTGAGCTTAATAAGGACTTCATAAATTTGAATGTTAGTCATTTATCTGAATTAGTATGTACAAATATCTTCTCCCAATCATTTGGGTTTCTTCTTATGATAGCCCAAATTAATTTCATCATACAGAAACTTCTCAAATATTATTATTTTTTAAAATTTTTTACTATATATTTTTACCTTTATAATCTTTACCAGTAGAATCAGACCACTGAAGACTCATTTGATGCCTAGATCCCAAAGCATTCTTTCTATTTTGTCCTCAATGTACTTAAATGTATTTTTTGGTTTCCAGTCAAATTTCTCAGTCTTTAATCCACTTTGAATTAATTTGTGTGTATGGTGTGTGCCATGAATACAGTCCCCCCTTTTTTTATTAATATTTTTTATTTAAACACCTTGGTTACAAACATGATTGTGGTTGGGTTTCAGTCATATCAGATGACAACCCCCCCCCCCATCACCAGCGCAGCATTCCCATCACCAGTGACCCAAATATCCCTCTTCCCCTCCCCATCCCCATCTGTACTCTAGACAGACTTTCCACTTCCCTTATATATTCTCATTGTTAGGATAGTTCACAATGTGGTTATTTCTCTAACTAAACTCATCACTCTTTGTGGTGAGATTCACGAGGTCGGCTGTAATGTCAGCCCTCCTCTCTTTTGTCTCTGAAAATTGTTGCGAAATGTCTTTCTTTCTTTCTTTCTTTATTTCTTTCTTTCTTTTTTTTTCTTTCTTTCTTTCTTTCTTTCGTTCTTTCTTTCTTTTCTTCTTTCTTTCTTTCTTTCTCTTTCTTTCTTTCTTCTTTCTTTCTTTCTTTCTTCCTTTCTTTCTTTCTTTCTTTCTTTCTCTTTCTTTCTTTCTTTCTTCTTTCTTTTTTTTTTTAAATAGCTATCCATTTTTCCAGTACTATTTATTAAACAACTTTCTTTGGCCTAGTTTATACATCTGACTCCTTGTCGTGGATTAACTATTCATAAATCTGCTTATCACTGAGATCCCAATTCTAATTTATTAATATGTCAGCTTATTTTTATTTATAATATCATGCTATCTAAGTCACTAACATAGCCTACTACTTTGCTATGCTGATTTATTCTTTCTATTAGTTTTATGGTGATTTAGAGTCTTTCATATAAAATATCATGTCACCTACAAATAGTGCTGGTTTTATTTCTTCCTTTCCAAATTGGATTATTTTTTATTTCATTTATTATCTAATTGTTGTAGAAAAAATTTTCAAAGTCATACTTAATAGTAGTGATGAAGGTGGACAACATTGACTTGCAACTAATCTCAGGAGGAAGATTTTCAGTTTATTGCCACTGAGTATTAATTAGTTAATTAATTAATTAAAATGGCTGGGGTTTTAAAAGTGGCCATTACTATCTGGAAGAATAGTGCATCTATCCCAATTTTATTGAGGGTTTTTATTATCATAAATGGGTGTTGAATTTTGTCCAAAGCTTTCTCCATATCAACAGATATGATCACATGATTTTGATCCTTCTTTTTGTTGATATGGGTCATTATATTGATTGATTTGCATATCATAATCCACCCTTGCATTCCTGGAATGAATTTTATGTGTTCATAATGTATGAGTCTTTTTTTTTTTTTTTGGTTTTTGGGCCACACCCGGTAACGCTCAGGGGTTACTCCTCGCTATGCGCTCAGAAGTCGCTCCTGGCTTGGGGGACCATATGGGACGCCGGGGGATCGAACCGCGGTCCGTCTCCTAGGCTAGCGCAGGTAAGGCAGGCACCTTACCTCCAGCGCCACCGCCCGGCCCCAATGTATGAGTCTTTTGATAGGTTGTTGAATTCAATTCACTACAGGTTATTTTTTAAGGATTTTTGCATCTAAGTTTCTTAGAGATAGTGGTCTGAAGTTTTCTTTATTTTGTAACATCTCTGCTTGAGTACTACAATTTGAAATAAAGTAGCTGTAGTAGGTCTCCTAAGAATGGAACATGGAGCAAAGAACTGAAGAAAACGAGAGAAAGAAATGAGTCAGTATCTGGAGAGAAGAGCATTCCAGGCACAGGAAATAACAGTGGCCAAAGTTTAAAGGTAGTTGTGTGCAGGCTGTATTCAGAACACAGTACAAAGGCAAGTATATAATAAGCAAGAGGGTTAGTGACGGAAGATGAGGTCAAAAAGGTCACTTCAGATTTACAATCTGATGAGCTGGAGGAATTCCAGATTTTCCTCAGAGCAAGTTGGAAAACATTCCAATATCAATTAGCTTTAAATATTTCTAAAATAAACTTAAATTATTTTCTCTAATCCAACTGTCAATACCTTACTTCAGACCTATATTTGTCATCTATTTTGTCTCAATAACTCCTTTCTCCTACTCAGTCCTCCTCTATTACATTATTGTTTCTACTGCAATGATATCCCTAAAATGAAAATAGGGTTATGTCATTGTGCCTTTTCCCTGTTTAAAACCCTATAATTTTTCTTCTAAGACTACAGAATAAAGTATAAGTTCTTTAACTCTGTCCACAAAATCCTTCCTGATCTCCCTGTTTAGGTTTCTTAACCTCGCTTCTTATCCCTCCCTAAATCATACACTACACCCAACTTGTCCCACAAGATTGGGCACCTTCCCAAAGTTGCCCTGCGTAAGCTTTGCTGTCCAGGTGAGGTGTCCCTTCACTAGGGTCCCATGACACCTGCTATCATAGCCTTTATTATCCTTGATTAAAGTAATGGGTTGACTACATGACCTCTTTGCCACACTGTAATCTCTCCAGGGCTGGAATAATAAATCTTTTTTTTTTTGTATTTTTTGGTGCTTCATAAACCACAAGTGCTTAAGTTTTTAAGTAAGTAAAATAATAAATGGATAAATTAGTGAATAAATGGGAAGAGAACTGCTGACAAAGAGAATTGAAGAGCATGTCAACAACTGCATAATTAGCACTAGGTAGTAACTACAAAATTAATCAGAAAAGTGACAGGAGGAAAAACAGTATTAGAGAAATAATATATTCTTAATAGATTACAAGATATAAATTAATCATAGGACAAATTCAGGGATTTGAACCTCATGTTAACTTCATCCCTCAAAATTAGATTGCTATTACCTGTAGAGTCTACTTCATAAACAATCCTACAACAAAGTCAAATTTGTGAAACCTTTCTAAAACCAAAAATCAAAATACAATTATAATAAATTGATAATATATCAATGAGCATCAAAAATTTTCAGTACAACCTAAAGCATAGAGGGGAAAAAATAAAGGCTGAATGTCAGCTCTTCCCTTTCACTGTCCTGTGACCTTGGGCAGGTTTCTGACCATTACTATTTCATTCTCTTCAACAGAAAAATAGGAAACCAATTTTACGTTATTTTTTAATCAGGTATAGAGCATAACAAATAGAAGACATTTAATAAATTAGTTTCCCACCCTCACACTTATCCTTGTAATCTCAAACTTCCGACACAGTCACTAGAGTCTAGAGAATTGAAGGGCGAATAAAAGGCTGCACATACTAGGACTTGTACTAATGTTTACATAAAGAGGTTGGAAATTCTGAAATGAAGTGTGATACTTGAGGAGATAATAAGCTAAATGATGTCTTAAGTAAATAAATTGCATCAAAGATGAACAATGGATAAGAACAGACAACAAAACAACTTTGGAACTTAATTTATGAGCAAGCCAGTGGATGGGAGGGAGGGGACAAGATTACTTGGGGTCAGGATGAAGTCAGAGTTGAAAAATTCCTCACTCACACACATCCCTCTTCATCGCCATTGTGCTTATGAGTCAGTCTACTCCACAACCTCAGGCAAGTCCTCCGGACTACTACCTCTGTCTCATCTTCGGAAAAATAGCCTTCTTGATAATATGAACACAGCAGAAAACTGAAGTGGTTTGGACTGCTGACATTTTGAGATGCTGAATTCTGATGATTTGAGATTGGATAATCTAAGGTACCAGTTCTGGATTTCCTGAGCACATGATTAGAATCGGCCAACAGAAAGATAAATATACAGTATCTATGTCTGAATTTCAGTGAGCAAGTGCCTCACAAGGTTTAATGAAAAGGCTTTGCCCTGAATCCTCATATTCAATAAATAAAAATATTTACTACAAAAATTAACAGATGCTGGGTTAGAGTAATAGCACAGCAGGCAGGATATTTGCCTTGTATAAGGCCAGTCCACGTTAGATTCCTGACATCCCATATGGTCCCCAGAACCTTCGAGGAGTAATTTCTAAGCACAGAGCCAGGAGTTACATTGAGCACAGCCAAGTGTGGCCCAAAATCAAAAACAAATAAAAAGATCATATAGAACACTGGCAATGACTGAAGAGAGCACAAATTGAATAATATTCATGTTACTCTAAAACAGTATAGTTCCACACTTTGTGGAAATTTATTTGTGACTTCACTTATTTCTTTGTGGGATTATACATTTAGATGGCAAGAGAAGTAAAAGAACACAGAAAACTCTAAAAATTCTTATATTTTTATGACTTTAATACATTTCACAGTTTATGATCTCACTGTTCTCCACACCCCCAACTCTAGGAGAGAGGAAGGAAACCGGAGTCATTATAGTAATTTTATAGTGCTGGGGCCCATAGAATGTAAGTGACTCACCTAAGTTCATAGAGAATACTAATGTCTCTGTGAGTTGCTCCATAGGAGAGACTTCCCCCAACCCTACCTTCGTCAGCTACCAATCTACCATATGGCCAGAATATATTCAAGAAATTAATAATTCCTAAAGAAAACATATTGTTACCCCAACAATAATAGACACAAAAAATACAAGTATATGGTTCTAGAAGGAAATTTGGTAGGCATGGCATAACGTCATTATTACAGAAGATGTTGCTGAAAAGATAGTACAACCTTCTTGATCTTGGTCTTTTAAAAGACCACTATAATAACGTATCTTTCAACACATATTCTATAACCAAAACATTAAAATTGGCCTAACAGGTCAGGTCAAAAAAATAAAATTGTATAGGGGATGGGACAGGAAGGAAATAAGTATAGTGGAAGGAAGTACTCAGTTAGGAGAAAGAGAAGGAGATGCAGAAAGGTTGTGTATGAAATCCTACCAGCAACAGAACTGTAAACCACAATCCAAAAACTAAAATGAAGAAAGCATTGGCTCTTTTAGAAGCAGACTGGGGAGTGGGAGGCAAATAAGGGGGAGATGAAAGGGGTAAGTGGACACTGGTGAAGGGATCAGTGTTGAATATTGTTTGCCTGAAACCCAGTCATGAATAATTTTGTGATTTGCTGGTGACTGAATAAGAAATAAATAAATAAAAGCTCAGAAAATATTTGGATGATTTTCTGGCTGTGGGTACGATTTCATGCTTAGAAGGTTTACTCAGTAGAGAAGATATTGCACTTCTGCTTGCCATAAGCATTTTAAAGTTATCATTTTTCTCCCCTCTACAATGAAAAACTGAGGCCCTACAGAGAAGTCATAGAAAGAAGCTACAGCTGCAATAAAAGCTGCTGCCCATCTAAGTAAGATATATTTATATAGTTCTATAAAATACAGTTTAGAGGTAAAACATAAAATGATTATGTACAACACATTTTTAAAAATAACAGAAGAGATAAACATTCTATCTTGGGCACAAAGGTTTGTGAAAATAGATCTGGCCAGCTTTAATGATTCACTATTCTCTAAAGAGATGTAACCCAACATGAAAAATTATAGGTATATAGGCTACATAGTTGAAAGCTAGAAATTTGGGGGGGGGCAAGTTCCTGCTCTGCTGAAGTCATGCCTACTGTACTCATCGCTTGGAGTAACTGCTTTGCCAATGACCCAATGACACAGCTTTATCACTCATCTTTAGTTCTCTCAGAGACATCAATCTGACCATAACTCCAGGAACTCAAATATTTGGGTTGACATCTCCAGGAATTTTATGGAGTGAGAGCAGGCACCTTCTCTGCACACACACACACACACACACACACACACACACACACACACACACACACCACCTCCTGGTACTTCCAGAAGCCAGAAAATATGTCCCACAAAGGCAGGAGTATCGGGCATAGTGCTGAGAATTCCTGAACTGCTCCAGGAATACAATTCATTTTTTTTTATTACTGTCATATCATGAGACCCAAAATCTAACAACCAAACTTCAAAAGGTACCTGTTTTGATTTCAGGTTGGGGTGGATTGGTGGTGGTATGGAATAGACTCTGGGAACTCTGGTGGAGAGAGGTTGACACTGGTGGTAGGATTGGTGCTGAAACATTGTATGTCTAAATTTTGGGGCGGGGGTTTGGGCCACACCCGATGACACTCAGGGGTTACTTCTGGCTATGCGCTCAGAAATCACTCCTGGGTTGGGGGACCATATGGGACACCAGGGGATTGAACCGTGGTCTGTCCTAGGTTAGCATGTGTAAGGGAACACCCTACTGTTTGCGCTACCACTCCAGCCCCGTATGTTTAAATCTTAACTGAGAATAATTTTTTAAAATACAATGCTTTGTATTTTTTAAATTAAATGAGTTTGTCAACATTCCTCCAGTTATGTCTCTATTCTCAACCTAGAGATAATTTGCTATAGGCCTTGCTTTTCGGCCATTATTATCCCTAGATTCCCTCTTGCCCACCCCCCAGCCTCTCTCTATAGGTAATATTTTATCCCTAGTGTATCCCTAGTGTTCTCTTCCCTAACTTATGCCACAGACACCATAGTGGCAAGCTTTTTACTGAAGACTAGTTCTCCTGATATTTGTAAAAACAATTCCTGTTTTGCTTTTTTGGTTTTTGGGTCCCATCGGTGGTGCTCAGGGATTACTCCTGGCCCTGTGCTCAGAAATTATTCCTGGCAGGCTATGGCATCATATGGGATGTCAAGATTCGAACTACCGTCCGTCCTGGGTTAGCTGCCTGCAATGCAAATGCCTTACCAGTGTGCTATCTTTCCGACCAATGTAGAAACAATTCTTAACTCAATTTGAGGCAATTTAGAAAAGACTCTATAAAATCAGCTACACAAAGCAATCTAGGGCACTCCATTTAGGAATAGCCTCTGCCTTTCTTTGTCTTTTTTTACTTTAGAGTTTACTCTCTCATTCTCTCTCCTCTTCCTCTCTCTCCTCCTGCCACCTATCACCACCAACCATGCCCTTTCAAATTCCCAAAGTAAGCAATACCATCCCACAAGGAGCACTGGAAAGATCCAGGAAGCATTTATGTGAAATGGAAGGTGGAAGGTGAATGGTGAAGATTTCTGAGTAGTTAGTGAAGAAGGTAGATTTCCAGGGCTGTGGTAAGTCAAATAAATTTAGGAAACTCTGCCATAACACTACTACCATTCCTTTATTTAAATAAAATAAGCTTTTGTTCTACTATGTCTTCTCCTGAAATTCTTTTTCTTTTTGTTTGCAATGAAAAGCAAGGGCCTGGATCACAAGTACAGTTTGGGGCTAACTAATCCTTTTTCTTAAAAATAACAACAACAAAAAACATAGCATTGCCACAAACTCAGATCTCCATTCCCTTCCCCCACCAAAAAAAAAAAAAAAGAAATACTGGATGAAGGGTATTAAGTCCCAAGTCATACAGATCAAGAGGATCTGAGTAATTGGCATTTGCATTAGTTAGAATGGCAGGATATTGGTGCTCAGTTTGTACAGAAATTTGTATAGACTTCACTAGTCCTAATATCCCTAGTCATGCACCCACTGACACAGTGACACCATCTTCAAAAAAGATGACACAGGGGCCAGAGCAGTGGTGCAGAGGGGTAAGGTGTCTGCCTTGCCTTCGCTAGCCTAGGACGGACTGCGGTTCGATCCCCTGGCTTCCCATATGATCCCCCAAGCCAGGAGAGATTTCTGAGTGCATAGCCAGGAGTAACCCCTGAGCATTACCAGGTGTGGCAAAAAAAAACCAAACAAACAAACAAGCAAAAAATAGCACATAAGAAAGAAAAAAAAGAAAGCAACTCTAGTTTTAAGTTTTCAAATTCAGAGCAGCAAAAAAGAAAATTACAGTAGAAGATAAGACACAAGACACAGATTTCAAACAACATATCTTAGTACTTTCTAAAACCCTAAGATAATGTTTTATTAATTCTGAATTCCCAGAGTTCTTATATCAACACATTGGCCCAAAAAAGCAAACCACATTATAATGTAAATTATTATATAATATACATTATATAGCATGTCCAAATTCTAACTCGGCTGTTAGATGACCTCTGACAGAGAACTTAATCTCACGGTAGCCCTATTTCTATATATGAAAAGTGGAGGCAGCAATCCTTCCTTCTGGCTGGGTTGGATGGAGGATAAGTAATAAAGAGAATCATAAAGCCATTTGCAATGTATTTGGTGTCCTGTAAAAGCTTAATGATTATAATCAAGCTGTATCTAGAAGTCTACGAGATCCACACATGACATTCAGCAAATCATGGTGCTGGTATCTGATAACAGGACATTCTTTCCCCGGGTTCCTGAATCAGCTGCACCAACTGGTCTGGACCACATCTGGTTTCCTCACACCAACTTGTCAGGGGAAAAACATTGCTGAAGTCAAGTCATCTTGGTCTAACCATAATTGTGCCTCATCATAGACTTCACTGTGTCTCATCATCCTTCCAGCCTAACTAAGATTCTCTATCTCTGCCTATACGTGGCTGAGGGGATGACCTTCTGAACGAGAAGCAGTCCTGCTGCATAGCAAGTGTTCCTTCTAACTACACCATATGAGACAAAGAATGGGCTATGATGGAGAATAAAAGGAAGTTCTTTTAATGGACTCTTCTATATTAAATATTGTCATTTCCACACGGGTAGCAAAGAATTAGAAGAGTAAAGAGTATAAGTTTTGGACGCTATATCTTATTATATTCAATTTCTTCCCTAATGGGTAGTTGAAATCAACCTTCCATTTGTAAAGTCAACTATTAAAGGCAAAAGGCAACAAAGCCCTTTATCAAAATTTAAATCCCAGATCTACCTATCAACTTCTCTACTAGTCACTGTACTTTTCAAAGTCTCAGCTAAGTAAATAAATAAACAAACAAACAAAATAATCATGCTAGCTACACAGGAATTGTTAAAGTTGAATCAGAGGGTCAGGCACATGCTTAGCTTTATAGGAAGCCTGGGTTTGATCGCTGGTACTTCGTAAACCCCAAGAACTTCAGGGAGTAACCCAAGGCACCAGGCCTAAAGTAGGTCTATATACCACCAGATGTGACCCAGATGTGGCCCAAATAACACCCCCCATAAAAAAAGAATTTAATAGTTACGATTGTTGGCTTTTAGGGATGATGACAGAGATGACAAAAATAAAAAGGTTTTCATTATTATGACATTTGATCAAAACTTTGTGTACAAGACACTAAATTGAAGAGATAGGACAGAATTATTTTGATTAATCTTTGTATTTTTTGTTATCAGGATCAGTACTCACTCAGGATTATAAACTGAATTTATTATATGATGCTGAGTGCAAAAGACTAGACAAAAAATATGGCAAATGACATGATTGTACAGGTAAGGTGCTTGCCTTGAATGCAGCTAGTGTGCTAGAATTGCTAGCACTCCTAATGATCCCCTGATATCACCAGAAGTAATCCCTGAGTGAAGAGCCAAAAGTAAGCCCTGACCATCATCAAGTATAGCTGAGAAGGAAGGAAGGAAGGAAGGAAGGAAGGAAGGAAGGAAGGAAGGAAGGAAGGAAGGAAGGAAGGAAGGAAGGAAGGAAGGAAGGAAGGAAGGAAGGAAGGAAGGAAGGAAGGAAGGAAGGAAGGAAGGAGGGAGGGAGGGAGGGAGGGAGGGAGGGAGGGAGGGAGGGAAGGAGGGAGGGAGGGAAGGAGGAAGAAGGAAGGGAAGAAGGAGGGAAGGAGGAAGAAGGAAAGAAAGAAGGAGGGAAGGAGGAAGAAGGAAAGAAAGAAAGAGGAAGGGAGGGAAGGAGGAAGAAGGAAGGGAAGAAGGAAGGAAGGAAGGAAAGAGGAAGGGAGGTAAGGAGGAAGAAGGAAGGGAAGAAGGAAGGAAGGAAGGAAAGAGGAAGGGAGGTAAGGAGGAAGAAGGAAGGGAAGAAGGAAGGAAGGAAAGAAGGAAGGAAGCAAGGAAGCAAGGAAGGAAGCAAGGAAGGAAAGAGAAAGAAAGAAAGAAAGAAAGAAAGAAAGAAAGAAAGAAAGAAAGAAAGAAAAGAAAGAAAGAAAGAAAGAGAAAGAAAGAAAGAAGAAAGAAAAGAAAGAAAGAAAGAAAGAAGAAAAAGAAAGAAAGAAAAGAAAGAAGAAAGAAAGAAAGAAAGAAAGAAAGAAAGAAAGAAAGAAAGAAAGGAGGGAGGAAGGGAGGAAGGAAGGAAAGAAGGAGAGAAAGAAGAAAGAAGAAAAGAAAGAAAGAAAGAAAGAAAGAAAGAAAGAAAGAAAGAAAGAAAAGAAAGAAAGAAAAGAAAGAAAAAAGAAAGAAAGAAAAGAAAGAAGAAAGAAAGAAAAGAAAGAAGGAAGAAAGAAAGAAAGAAAAAGAAAGAGAAAGAAAGAAAGAAAGAAAGAAAGAGAAAAAGAAAAAAGAAAGAAAGAAAGAAAGAAGAAAGAAAGAAAGAAATAAAGAAGGAAGAAAGGAAGGAAGAAAGAAAGGAAGAAAGAAGGAAGGAAGGAAGGAAGGAAAGAAAGAAAGAAAGAAAGAAGAGAGAAATAAAGAAAGAAAGAAAGAAGAAAGAAGAAAGAAAGAAAGAAAGAAAGAGAAAGAAAGAAAGAAAGAAAGAAAGAAAGAAAGAAAGAAAGAAAGGAAGAAAGAAGGAAGGAAGGAAGGAAGGAAAGAAAGAAAGAAAGAAAGAAGAGAGAAATAAAGAAGGAAGGAAAGAAGGAAAGAAAGAAACAAAGAAAGGAGAGAGAAAGAAAGAAGAGAGAAATAAAGAAGGAAGGAAAGAAGGAAAGAAAGAAACAAAGAAAGGAGAGAGAGAGAAAGAAAGAAAGAAAGAAAGAAAGAAAGAAAGAAAGAAAGAAAGAAAGAAAGGAGAGAGAAAGAAAGAAGAGAGAAATAAAGAAAGAAAGAAAGAAAGAAAGAAAGAAAGAAGAAAAAGAAGAAAGAAGAAAGAAAGAAAGAAAGAAAGAGAAAGAAAGAAAGAGAGAGAAGAGAGAGAAAGAAAGAAAGAAGAGAGAAAGAAAGAAGAGAGAAATAAAGAAGGAAGGAAAGAAGGAAAGAAAGAAAGAAAGAAAGGAGAGAGAAAGAAAGAAGGAAAGAGAAAGAAAAAGAAAGAGAAAGATAGAGAGGACAGAGAGAGAACAGAGAGAGAGAAAGAAAGTTCACATTGGGGGGTCAGAGGGATAATATAATGGATAGGGCTCTTGCCTTGTACATGGCCAACCAGGGTTTGATCCCCAGTACCCTATATGGTGCCCTGAATCACCAGTAGTGAACCTTGAGGTAGGAGTAAGTCTAAGAATACACCCCCTCAATAAAAAAGGGTAAATTCTTGGATTAGAAAGATGAGACCTCTTTTATGAGCCATTGTTCTGAATATGTGAAAAACCCATCTTCTTAGACTCACCTTGACTAAAGCCCCAGGCAGTTTTCCTGTAAATTCTGCTTCTTCAAGTCTTTTGAATAATAGCAGAGGAAGCTGAGGCTGACTCTGCTGATACTTAGAGTTGCTTTTAAGATATAGATAAGAAATCGGCCCTTTGGCAAAAATACTCCTTTTCTCCAAACTTTGTTTTCAATCTTCAAAAGAACTGACCAAGCCAGCATACATGAACTAAGTTATTAATTTTTGTTACAACTCTTGCCTATCCCATCATCACTCCCACTTCTCGCATACTAACAACCCAGTCATCAATTTCATATTCCCCATACATCCTTCTATACCTATGGTTCCTTGTGAATTCTTTACATGTTCATTTTCTGCCTCTTTTCTTCCCTCTACTTCCCCCATCAAAAAGTGATTTCTGAACTCTTACTGGAATAATTTCTAGTACTTATAAATGGCCTTATTTATGACACAAAATAAGTTCATTAACTCTTTGAATCAGTGTTTCTTGAAAGATTTCTTTATGCCAGGAACTTCCTACAAAACAAACGTGAAATCTGCTTTTATAGACACTCAATCTTATTATATTAAACGCCTTACTGAACGAATTAATGGTGGTTGAAATCAACCTTTTGTTTGTAAGGTCCTCCATGAAAGTAAAAAAAAGTCAAGGGAGCCCTTTATCAAAAAATACAATAAACTCTTCACTATCATCTCTTTGACCAACTGCCTTTTGTCAAAATATTATTTGCCCACTCCTATTCACCAATTTTGCTGATATTACCTTCAATACCTGCCTGTTGTACTTGGCCTGCCTGGGTCAGCTTATTCTATCCCCAGCAAGCGCTACCTCCTCCATAAAACCTTCCTAGTAGTATGCCCTTCCTTCATCTATAAAGAGTTTTTGGATTATAATGCTAATTATATTACTATTTTTATCTAAAATTACTTAAGTTACTAGTATTATGATTATTCTCTAAATGCCTGAATTGTGCCTCTTCCAATGTGCCCCTGGTGGCACTCTGCCTGTCTCCAGGCCAGACAATTCAATGCTTGTCTGACAAGTTGGACCCGGTGGTTCTGGTGGCCACCTGGGTCACCCCCAGAAGTGCTTAAGGGCCAGGCTGTGCTAGGAATCAACGCTAGGGTCTCTCCCGTATCAGCCAGGTGCTTAAGCCCTGAGACCTATCTCCCCAGTCCTTAGTAGCTTCTTTTGTTTGATTTTATTTGGGAAGAGAAGGGCAGAGCCAGCTATGTTCAGGGTTTACTACTGGCTCTGTGCTCAAGGATTAGTCCTAGCCAAATTTAAGGTATCATACATAGTGCTGGAATCAAACTCAAGTCACTTCATGTAAGGCAAACACACAAACTGTTGTACTATTGTTCTCTCTCCCTTAAAAATATGCCTAAACAGGGGCCGGGTAGGTGGCGCTGAAGGTAAGGTGTCTGCCTTGCAAGCGCTAGCCAAGGAAGGACCTCGGTTTGATCCCCCGGCGTCCCATATGGTCCCCCCAAGCCAGGGGCGATTTCTGAGCACATAGCCAGGAGTAACCCCTGAGCGTCAAATGGGTGTGGCCCAAAAAACCAAAAAAAAAATATATATATATGCCTAAACAACAGAATCTCAAAGATTTCTTTTAAGAAACATTTTTTTCTATTAGCAGTTTTATTTTTTTTTTATTTTAGTCAAAATGGATTACAAATCTTTCACAGTAATATTTTAGGTACATAGTGATATTGAATCAGGGGCGTTCCCACCACCAATGTTGTCCTCCCTCCACCCCTGTTCCCAGCATGCATCCCATATCCCCTTCTTTTACCCCCCAGGCTGCTAGTATAGGTGGTCCTCTCTGTGTTTAGTATGTTGTAAATTGGGTATTTTTGTTGTCTTTGGCTTTGGATTTGGTGTTTAAGTTTGATCACTTTTTTTTATTTCTACTTAATGTTCATATGACTGTTTGGTCTTGGTACCCTCCGTTATTTTCCCCCTCCATTTGTGAGGCGGAGGATGGTTTCTAAAGAAATATTTGACTAGTTGCTGATATGGACTTTCATAGAACAAGTGAGACTAGGATATGAATTACTATTCTAGAAGTTGTTTTCAAAGACTTTCAAATAATTTGTACGCCTTGAAAAGAATAACAAAGGGAACTCCAAAAATGATTTTGAAATCTACTTTTGTCGAAATGATTTTGAAATCCCCTATTGAAATAAGGGATTACATGAATGTCATCAAAATTGGCTTTCTGCCCAACGAGAAGTTATAATCATTCCTGGTTTGTAACAATTATTGAGGATGTGGTTCATTTCAAAGACCCAACTTATGCTGTTGAAAGTCCTTATTCTTGTAATTTGGAAAATGCTTGCAAATGATGTGGTTGTAGATGAGCCTTTAATGGTATGCCTTCTGCCCAGAACTGACAGCAAACCTGAGTGGCAGGACTTGGTCAAACACCCATAGAAGAACATTCACAGCAACTCTTTATTGGCGGATAAGGAAGAGCCTCAAAGGAAAATATCTGAAAAGTTGACATTACACATCTGAGGAGTTGCTACCAGGCTAAAATAAGTACTTATTGTGAATAATATTGTGAATACATTTTAGTGAATTTTAAGGGGTTTTAAATGTTTCGAAGGTTATTGAGCTTGAACACATTTTTATTCCTTTATTTTGATTTTAGGATCACATTTGGTTCTGCTCAAGGCTGACTCCTGGTTCAGTGTTCAGTGATTACTCCTATCATAGTTCAGAAGGCCATATGTGGTGTCAGTTAGTGAATCCAGGTTGACCACAGGCAAGGCAAATGCTTTAAGTGTTTATCACCAAGTCTCTCGCCAGATACAATAAAAGTGGGTGAAGAAAATATATCTTTATATTCCAAAAATTCTGATTTCTTGAAATTCTCCTACTTCTAATCTCCTATCTTATAATGAAAACTTCAATTTCTGATAATATTCGGACATATACTTGTTTTTAGCTTTTCTCCAAAAATGAGTTTTTATTTAATTTTATATTTAAGACCTAGAGAAGTCACACAATATTCTGGAGTGATTTTTTTTTTTGCTTGCAAGAGGCAAAGGACTAGCCATCAGCACAGCATAGTTTCTCAAGAACCTACCAGAGTAAACCCTGTGCACAAAACTGAGAGAATTCCTTGAGCCGCACTGGGTATGTCTCAATTCCAAAAAAGAAGCCATCACTTAATCTAAAACTATTTCATTTTTGAATAGCTAATAAATTCACATGGCTCAAGTACCAAACGCTTAAAAATGTATATGTCAAAAGTTTGCCAATGCTTGGATCTGATTGCCCAAACCCATCAAATAACTCACTAAATCCCTCTTCCCATCTTCTCCATATTGATAGCCATTCCTTTCTATAGGTGAGTACTGTTACTATTCTTTTTTTGTTGTTAGATTAAAAAGTTAAAGCATAGAATCCTGGAGGTAGTAGAGCTATAGAGCACATATTCAGCATGCATCTGATCTTGGTACAATCCCCATCACCTAATGTTATTCCAAGCATCACCGGACACAGCCCAGAAGGCCCCTAGCATCACTTGAAATAGCCCAGATGTTATATAGTACTGGAGGACCTGAGCAGCATCACATCCTCAAACTTTTGTGTTGAACTGATGACAAGGTCAACCAAGACCTTCAGAGTATCATTTAAGAGGCTCACAAGGAAGTAAATATTAAATTTAATTTTTTTAAAAAACAATGTATAGCTTATATAAACAAACACGAACTTATAGCATTAATTTGGGGGGACATTATAACTTTCTTATCACAGCATCTCTAACACAAAAATCATGAGAAAACATAGTTGTAGTACTTTTAGTTGAGGTTCAGTGACATATACTGAACCATGCCTGGTAAGAAGATAGCCAATAACTACTGGTGAACCAAGATGGTATTCTAGAAGAATAGTTAAAAAACCCTTTCTCCTTCTTCTAATGCTATGGACTCAAGCAGTTTCTTGCATGAAGCAAAAGAACAATGCCCTTGACTATTTCCCACAAGGTTCCTTCATCTTTATCCTATTTCCCTACATGGTTTCAAGTGTTTTTGAGGATGGAATAGGGAAATTGAAAAAATTTTAAGGAGAAGAAAAAAAATAAGAAGTGAAAAACAAGGATGAACATATTTGGAGTACAGGGCAACAAACAGAGAATCAAATCCTTAGAAGCACATATTTCTTTGAAGAAGGGCAAGAATGAAAAGCAATATATTGCTGTGGTGCTTTTGGATTTTTTGCTTGATTTTTCTTTTTGTATTGTTGTTATGTTTTTCTTCCTTTTTCTCTTTCTTCTCTTAAATTGATATTTACAGTCTCTAGAAGGACTCCTCCCATTTTTTGCTTGTTTGATTTTTGCCCCATTTTATTTTTTTCTTTCCTTCAAACAGAACCACACAACTTGAACCATCTTGTTCCACCTCACAAATTGAGGGAGAAATAATGGAGGGTACCAAGACCAAACAGGTGCATGATCATTAAGTGGAAATAAAAAATGATCAGACTTAAACACCAAATCCAAAGCCAATGGCAATAGAATTTATACCCAATCTACAACAAGCTAGACACAGAGGGGGCCACTTCTACTAGCAGCCCGGGGGTAAGAAGGGAGATATGGGATGCATGCTGGGAACAGGGTTGGAGGGAGGACAACAATGGTGGTGGGAATGCCCCTGATTCAATATCACTATGTACCTAAAATATTACTGTGAAAGATTTGTAATCCACTTTGGTGAAAATAAAAATTATTATATTAACAAAAAATGAATGAAAAGCAACCACACTCTGGCACCCTCTCCTTCCCTGCCTCTTTTCTTCACTTCCATACTTTTCTTACTTCCCGGCACATGCTGGATTCAGGATGGTACCACACCTAAGATTAGGCTCAGCAAATATATCCTGACGTGAGGTGATAATTGACTCCTGGACCTGGTGAAGTCATTTTCCATCTGTACTAGTCTGTCATGCATTTTCCTGACCTGGCAGTATTTTCCCTCCCATTTGGAAGGCCATGATATCTTTATTCCAACAACCCAAAGCATAGACAGAGTATGAAGTCTCAACTTCCAACCTCCAGAGTGGAACCATTTACTGTAAGAAACAAAAATCTGTCTTTAAAAAACAAATCTTGGTGATTTATATTCAAAATGTGCTATCTCATTCTAAAGTATGACCTATCATTTACTAGAAATATATATATAAGCCCTAAAAGAATAGAGACCATCAGGCCCGGAGAGATAGCACAGCGGCATTTGCCTTGCAAGCAGCGGATCCAGGACCAAAGGTGGTTGGTTCAAACCCCGGTGTTCCATATGGTCCCCCGTGCCTGCCAGGAGCTATTTCTGATCTGACAGCCAGAAGAAACGCCTAAGCACCACTGAGTGTGGCCCAAAAACCAAAAAAAAAGAATAGAGACTATCCCCTGTACCTCTAGCCTTCAGGAAGTATAGTCTTTTTTTTAATATATCACAGGGAGGTTTGCGTTTTTCTGTTTGCCTTTTTTGAGTAATATCTAATGTGCTCAAGGCTTCTTTCTGACTCCACACTCAGAGATTACCCCTGATAAGTTCCAGGTGAGTAGTGCAGGGATCAAACCTGGGTCAGACATTCTTGTTCTATATTACTATATTGCCCCAGCAGGAGTCATAAAAATATTGGCTATTATTGGCTAGTTGGGTGTCTGGGGCTATAGCCCTCCCCATTCCCCAGTGAGTCTGGGGGTGGAGAGTCAGTGGTGACTGGAGCAGCAGTCTGACCAAACTGTTTCTACTCCTGGCTACAGCTTTCTCCCTGATTTCAACAGACATTTGGCTGTATCTTTTTGGACTGCTTATCCTTTTCCATGTTTACCAGTTCCTTGTACCTGGCCCTCAATTTGACCTTACACTGATCTCAAGCCCAGCTCTCTCTCCCTCTTTCTCCCTCTCCTAGCCTAGGAATTTGTCATAAGGCCACTGGATTCTCTATTTAAAAAAGTTTGAAGTAACTATCTTGTCAGTCCTGCCTGCTTGGTCTTGGACAAATCAAAGGCTTCCACTGATTCTGGCAAGCCATGTTCAAAGCAAGTGCCTTACCTTTTACACTATCCCTCTCACCCCTTCTTTTTTTTAACAAATAGATAAAAAATTAAAAGTGTCTATTGCATTCATTCATGTATTCTTCTTATTATCTTTTTTTGTTTTTTTGGGGTCACACCCAACAGCGCTCAGGGGTTCCTCCTGGTTCAACACTCAGAAATTGTTCCTGGCAGACTGGGGGGACCCTATGGAATGCCAGGATTTGAACCATCATTCTTCTGCACGCAAGGAAAACGCCCTACCTCCATGCTATTTCCTCAACACCATCATTCATGTATTATTTAAATTATAATAATTAAATTAATTTCCCCCACTAATGTGACTTGTTTGTTTAAGTTTTTTGGGGAGTGCGGGTGACATCCAATGGTTCTCAGCGTCTATCTCTATCTTAGGGTTTCCCCCACTAATGTGACTTGTTTGTTTGTTTAAGTTTTTTGGGGGGTGCGGGTGACATTCAATGGTTCTCAGCGTCTATCTCTATCTTAGGGTCTATCTCTATACCCTGTGCTCTGTGTTGGCTCCCAGCAGTGCAAGGAACAGAATTCATACCTGCTTCATTCAAAGCATCAGCTCAGTCCCCTGATGTCTCTCTGGCAAAATTAGTGTGACACTTTTGACAAAACCGTGTAAAGGTAAGGAGCTGCTGCTGAAGATAACAAAATTTACAAAGGCCAAAAAAATCCTTCAGAAATCAGGAGTCAGGCTCTTGTATGTGCAAGGACTCAAGTTTGATTCCTGGTATCACATGAGCACTAAGCCCTGTCCAGACGAGTCCATGGTAGCCTCCAAGCACTGTTGAACCATGTGACCCAGTGGGAGGAGTATCACTGGGACTGGTGCTCAGATTTGCTGAGCACTGTTTTGAGAGGTGCCCCCTCCACCCTGCAAAAAAGAAAATTACAGAACACAGAAAACAAATTACTTAAAATCTATGACAAAGAAAGCCAAGATGACTGGGGAAGTGGGCAGAGGCAGAAGCACTCTATCGCTAAGCACCAAGGCTCAGTCATTCTGCATGGCGTGATTTAAGATGAAAGCATCTGCTGACTTTTAGAGGTATAATTACTACCAGGGTGGGGGTGTAATTAAAGTAAGAATAATTTACCTTGAAGGAGATAAAAAATTAAGAATTATTAATGATCACAATAATTAGCCCTTTTATATCATAAGAATCACAAAATGATTTACAAGCTGTAATTATTACAGCTCCCCTCTCAGGAACGGATTCATATCTTATACTCCTCACTTAACAGAAGGGTGAAGTGATGGGCACAGTGGAAGGCAGAAGGGGTGGAGTAATGCCTTCTCCTAAGCTGTAAAACTAGAAAGGGGCCCCATAAGGGCTGACTCCCATTGTGATGTGTGCTCTCATCTGCAAGTCATAACCCAAACCCACAGAACTCCATCTCAAATCAAGAAACTCATCTCATTCTGACCTGCTGGCCTTTTAAACTACCACAGTGCAATAAAATTATATCATATCAGCAAAGATTTTACTAAGCACCTAGTAAAAAGAAATGACACAACATTACCTTCAAGAAACTGACAACCTATTCAAGAAGACAAAAAAAATGCCCATTAAATTAAAGAAAGTATACAATAACTAGTGCACAAGTGTCCATTCTGTGGAATTTCTTTATAAAAACTGGAAAATTATTATATATAAAGATCAAAAAATATTTGGGAAAAGAGACGAAACTTGAATGAGATCTCAAAAGTTTTGAAACAGCAGAGGAGTCCTAGTTGATTAGGTCAATAAAGAAACAAAAGAAAAACTCTACATATCTAATTTTAAATAAAGTATTCTTTGGAGAGGTGTTAGACTCTAACCCCTTCCCAAAAAATCTTACTCTTTGGTTTTGTTTGTTTGTTTGTTTGTTTGAGAGTCACACCAGTGGTAGCACTCAGTGGTTACTCTTGACTCTGCACTCAAAAATTGCTCCTGGTAGGCTTGGGAGACCATAGAGGATGCTGGAGATCAAACCTGGGTCGACCTCATGCAAGGCAAACACCCTACCTGCTGTACTACTGTTCTGCCCCATTACTTTATGGTTGGTTGGTTTGTTGGTTGGTTGGTTGGTTGGTTGGTTGGTTGGTTGGTTGGTTGGTTGGTTGGTTGGTTGGTTGGTTGGTTGGTTGGTTGGTTGGTTGGTTGGTTGGTTGGTTGGTTGGTTGGTTGGCTAGCTAGCTGGCTGGCTGGCTGGCTGGCTGGCTGGCTCGCTGGTTGGTTGGTTGGTTGGTTGGCTGGCTGGCTGGCTGATTGGTTGGTTTTGTTTAGGGTGCACACAGATCATTCCTGGGGGTGCTTGGGGAGCATATGGGATGATGAGGAGTGAACCCAGGTCAACTACTTGCAAGGCAAATGTCCTAGGTCTATGCTATCACTCCAGCAACACCACACATGTTCATTTTTTAAGCCATCTAAAATCTTTCTACTTAGACATTTTAGCTAATAATTCAGTTCTGAAACATTCATTAGGTTGACAATGGTACAGGCACATTATCTGCTTTAAGTTTTCATTGTCAGTTTTCCAATAGGATATCAATAGGGCTATTCCATGTAGAATGTAAAATATAGCTATCATCTTCTTTTTGGTTTTATAAAGGAGAAAATATAAACTGCAGCTTTAAGTGAGATAAAGTTCAGGAAAATAATTCCTTCCCTAGTTCACTGTATATCTAGCAGAGTATCCCCAAATATTTTAGACTAAATAAGGCTTTGCGATTGACAACTGGTATAATATTAAAGCATATGGCTAATATAAGTGTCATAGATTTGTCATATATGTCATATTTGACAATATACGTATATTGTCACTTATTCCTGTACCATCTCTTGGATTCTACAAATTATTTCAGATTTTTAATTCCTCTGCAATGAAGAGCTCAAGTCTCAAAGCCAAGTAACAGAACAATGCTCTATGTAGATGCAGTCAGGACCTACTGGTATTAAACCCTGATTCAAAGAAATAAAATTCATGTCAATTGGAACGGGAACTTGAGTCATTCTTGAACCACTAAGTAATGCTATTTGACCTCTCGGTGCATCATTCTCCAGTTTTATAAAAGAAAGATAATGAGACTCTTGCCTATAAAATATAAAGATTCTCAGATTACAAAAACACCATTCTTTTTGGATGAGCCACAGTTACATATTAATGAGCACTGCCACAATGGGTTAAAAAAGGACTGAACCAATGTGTTAGGACCGATCATTTTCTACCTCCTTTGGCATTTATCAATATTTTAGAGATTTAGAAAGCAAGAAATTTACTTTCTTTCCAAATCTTGACGCAGAAGGCTCATTTTTGATGATATTTTTAAATAAGGGTCCTGTGTTCAATAAATATATATTATATAACAACAGTATATCACTGCTTTAAGAGTAAATCAAGCTTGGTTTTAGAATTTAGCATTTAGATAAAATTTAATCAAAATTTTTCTACGAACCCAAGAATAGAAAGGAAGAAAGGCTAATTCCATTAATTTTTTAATTAAAATTTTAATTTATTTAGTATTATTCCTTGTGTAACACTGGCTTTAAACAAAAGTAGGTACAAGTCATCAATGGATTTAATACCTAGCTTCATTCCAAGTAGAGGAGTTGGAAACCAGAGAGATAGCACAGTGGTACACAGCTGACCCGGAATGGACCTGGGTTCAAACCCCAGCATTCCATATAAAGATTTCTGAACACAGAGCCAGGAGTAACCCCTGGGATCCACCAGGTGTGGCCTAAAAACAAACAAACAAACAAACAAAAATAACCAAGTAGAGTAGTTTCTGATTGCAACTTCAGGCTTTTCTCTCAAAGTTATTCAGAATTGTATTCTTTTGAGTTTGCCTCTGTATTTAATTTGTTTTTTTTTATCATGATTTCAAATGTAATAATCTTACTTGATTTTTGTGGAAGTTAGTAAGTGCCCAGTCCCTTTTAAAAGTATGGCTATAAAAAGGTAATGGAAATATAGAAATGTACCCAAGACCTGAGCTGAGGCTCCCCAACAAATCACACTCATAAGTAAAAAAAAAATAGAATTAGGTGAATTTTCCAGAAGGTTTCCTAAAGGATTCTTATTTAAAAAAAAAAAGACTAGAGATGTGTGTGAGAAAGAAATTCTATCATGACTTGTGGTTTCTGGTATACAGTGTCTGACCATGATGGTTCTATCCTAGAATTTAAAAATAAAAGAACTGTATAAAATCCTAAATAAAATACAATACAAAAAAATATCTAATCTTTCATTTAAAGTTACTAAATTATATTTATTTCTCTAAATATGCATAATCTTTTTGTTCTAAAAAATGGTACAAATTTGTATCAATATTCCACAAATGTTGATAGTCATAGGAAAACCCCTAAAATCACAAACTTCAGTGCTGTTGAAATCTTTCATGAAACAAGACTAACCCAGGCCTACAATAGTATGCTGCCTGTCATGACATTCACTACTCTCTTTATTCCACATCTGGAATGGTAGTAGGTAAGGAGGAAAATAGAGTTTAATTCCATTTTTCAATTCAATTTAATTCTAGAATTTGGACCAGTGAAGGAAGGAAGGAAGGAAGGAAGGAAGGAAGGAAGGAAGGAAGGAAGGAAGGAAGGAAGGAAGGAAGGAACGAACGAACGAACGAACGAACGAACGAACGAACGAACGAGAGTAGTTACCATTAAGTTCCTCAAAGTGTTCCCTTTCCATTGAAAAAAATCCTACAGTCTCCTCAAAAGCTCAGAAAACCAATACTTCCCTCTGTTGCATCAAGAAGAGAACATAAATTCTGAAAGTCACTGAATCATTTACTAACTCTCATATACCGATTGTGAACAGAAGTTTCATATATATAGTATAAAATATAAGGTTGGGAGTCATTGACACAGAGGAATAACAGTGTTGCTTACAATAAAACAGCACTGAAGTTTGCAAATGGTCTACTCGATTGAAAAAGCCCTGACAGATATAATGGGCTAGAATGACCGATTACTTTAATGTGCTTCCAGGAGAAGCAGTCAAGTGTTTAGGTGTCATCGTCATTAATAACTTGAATGAGAAGGATGATGGTATCTACAGTAATGCATTACACCAGCTCTTTTTTTTCTCCAGGGACATCAATATGCAAATGAGAAAGAAAAGAGAAAACTCCATTTGGATATAATGTCACTAAGAATGAAATTTCAGAATTCACATTTTCTTATGAGTAATTATATGAAAGCGTATTTTTAAAGTACCTTCCAAAATGATTTCCTCAACAAGTGGTGTCTTTCTGTGTATAAAAATCACTTCCTACCAACCTATGAATACAAATACAATTCTTTAGAGAATATATATATATATATATATATGCATTTTTAGAGAAGAATTAAAACCAATTTCTCAAACCCTCTCCTAGAATTGGATCGGGCAGTTCTGTACTAGGAGTAACTGATTATCATCCTTTTTGTTAAAATTTCTGTTTAACTACAACCTAGAATTTATATTATTTATTAAAATAAATGGCTCAGAGGATACTACTTTATAATGAAGTCCAACTTTAAAGTTCCCCAATGAATGTTTTAATTATGAAATATTATTTAGTAAATAAGTCATTTAAAACCGCTAAACATCCTTTAGCTACTTTTGTTGGTTCTTTAACACTTCAAAAACAACTTCAAAAACTAACAAAAATGAAAGATTCTGCCAAATATTCTAACCTTTTTGTATTAGGTGGGGTCATACCCTGACTGCCAGAAGGCAAGATCTGTGAACCCCGTGCCAAATAGCTACGTGAGCAAATAGTGAGGTAAACAAGCCATTCCTGGAGACAGAGGTGGAGCTGGGCTTGGTTAGAAATGAATCAGGGCATCCCACAAAGTGGGTGTCTCCTCACCAAGTTGCTCTCCAGGGCACAATTAAAACCCCTATAAAAGGTCCAGCTCCCAGTTGCCCAGCACACTTGCCAGCGGTGTCAGCGAGCACTGAACTTCTCCCTCTACTGAAGTGGGTAAGTCCATTCAATGGGATAGTGTGCTTCTGTGCAATTATTCGTTGTCCAGATGGTTTTAGATGGGGAGGGGTAAAGTCAGTCGATGTGCCTACTAGAAGTATCAGTTGGTATTTTACAGAATGTCTAAATTTCACAAAGTTCATGCCATCTCCTATCGGTAGAGCCATCTCTCATTTGGTGATGACATGAGTTTTTCCCAAAAACTTTGAACTCTGCAAGTATATTTGCATACCAGGTAAAGTCAGAAGTGTATTTTTATAGTAAAAACAGGTTTTATTTGGAAGTACTGAGAAAGAGGAGGGAGAGGATAAGAACAGGAGTCATAAGAAACATGCTAAAGAGAGAACATGGGCTTCTCCAAAGGCAGAGAGAGCTCTGGTACACAACCCATCATGAAAGTAGGAAAGTACAAATCTCAAGAGAGGAGATGTAGGCAACATGTGGTCAGGTACCATGTTCGCAGAGAATACATGTTCACTTCTCATATGTGATTTTAGTGGAGTTTATCTTGCTTTAAAAAAAAACTATCTTGGACCAGAAAGATAACACAACAGAGAGAGCATTTGACTTGCACACAGCTAACCCGGATTTGATCCCCAGCATCCCATTTGGTCCTACAAGTCTGCCAGGAATAATTTATAAACACATAGCTAGAACTCCTAAACTCTGATTTGTGTGCACCCTCCAAAGGAAAAACTATCACAAAAGTTTGTCCTCAGTTCTTCATTGTGCCTTTGTTCTATTTAACATAAATTATCCTCATATAGTTATAGCATCTGAGGAATAGGAGTTGATGCATAAAGAAGCCAGCTAAAGGTTGGAGATATGGCTGAGTGGCAAAACATGTACTCACATATGTGAAGCCCTGGTGTCTATCCCCAGAACTGCAAAAATCTTTTAGTTAAATAATAAAAAATGTCTTAAAGGTCAGTTAAATGAAGCACTATGAACAAGTATTCTCTTAACATTGATCTGTTGCATGCTAGGCTCTGTTTTGCTTTAAAGGGCTCAGGGATTATTGTCTTTCAATAATTCCAAGACTCAAATAGATTATTTGATTTTAGCAAAAGCAAGTCATACATTTAATATTATTCAAGGTTTTCTAGGTTCAGTTTGACCAATTAACTCTGATAGTCAGCAAACTATCGGGGTTTATAATAATTGAGGTTCCGTAAGAGATCTGAGTTAACCTAGGTAACATGCACTCTTCTTTTTTTGTACTAGTGTATATATAAATATTATGTCTTTTTTACTATAATGTATGTTGAATTTCAGAAATACAATTATGGACAACAATATTGGGAAATACTCCTTATTCTCCCTTAAATGGTTTAGTCATTAGAAAATATGTTAATATAACAAGTAGATATACACATATTCTGTCCACTTTACAATACTCTCACATATTCCTTCACCTTTTGGCTTTCACTTCCCTTTGCTCAATATTAGAATGAGATGTTAATGAGTGCAACATAAATCTAAATTTCTTCACTCCTCTTTTTAACTGTGATCTTAAATCTGCTAAGAAATGGTAAGAGAAGGAAAATGGTTGGAAAATCCAGATAGGGTGACAGATTTGAGACAATCAAAAGATGATGATTTCTTAGCTTTCCTGATTTTCTGTTCCTAAGTATATTCAGAGATAAACTGCCTTGATTACGTCCAAGTTAAAACAAATTACTGTTGTAAAGCCAAATCACTTTGCAATCTGCTGAATCAGTGGCGATGAAGCCTCTGCAAGATCAAAAAGAGTTTTGATTCCGGTTATTATTTTATTGTTCTAGGTTTCCTTGAACTTAAAGAAAAAGAAAACATGTCTCCACTTTTGAAATGCATCTTTGATATAACTGAAACTTTCAATCAATATGCCTCACATGATTGTGATGGAGCAGCACTAAGCAAGAAAGACCTAAAGAACCTCCTTGAAAGAGAATTTGGAGATGTCCTCCGGGTAAGAAATAAAAAGGAAATTGCTATCAATTTAGGGTCATAGAATTTCTCTTCTGAAGAGCTCAAATAAAACAATGATTTTATTTATTTTTACATATGACAGTTCTACATTACACTACTCCATTCACTTATGAGTCTAACCATACTGAATAGTGCTGAGAAATTGCTAACAAGCATTTCATATGCATGATGACACTGTTAATATAAACATTGAAAATTAATATCAAATTAATATCAAAGATGTTAGATCATCTGAGACCTGGAAAAAACTTAAATTTACTTCTACATTTCAATTATTAAAATCAATCTGTGCCCTACTTTAAATAATATCACCATAAATGTTTGTTTGTTTTTTGTTTTTTTTGTTTTTGTTTTTGGGCCACACCCGGCGGTGCTCAGGGGTCACTCCTGGCTGTCTGCTCAGAAATAGCTCCTGGCAGGCACAGGGGACCATATGGGACACTGGGATTTGACCCAACCACCTTTGGTCCTGGGTCAGCTGCTTGCAAGGCAAACGCTGCTGTGCTATCTCTCCAGGCCCACCATAAATTTTTTTGCTCTGTTTTAAATAACAGACAGAAGTCAAATCTTCCTGGTATATCACAGGGCTATACCAGAGTGAAATGACTGCTGTGTGTTTTCACAAACCTCCATGGTATTTCTCTTTTGAGGGGTGTGCTCTTTCTCATTTACACCACTAAAAGAAAGTATTTCTTGGGGTCAACCTTAAATTCCAATATGTCAAGTTCGAAACTGACAAATGCTTTCAAATGAGTCGGCACTTGTTTACCTGGGAGGAGAAGACTATATTTCTTTTTTTTTTATTTTTTTATTTTATTTTTTTTTAGAAGACTATATTTCTTCTCACAGAACATTTCTTTAACTGCTTCTAATGTCTCTTGGGAATAGTATTTGTAAAGTATGTGTGAACAAAAGCCTTTTAATTTATTCTTACCTGTAAAGAATTCCTTGTAAACCTTCTTTTTTTCCTCTCTTCGCAGAGGCCCCACGACCCTGAGACAGTAGACATGACTCTGCAACTCCTGGACCGGGACTGTAATGGGGTAGTCGACTTCAAAGAGTTCCTCCTGTTCATTTTCAAGGTAGCTCAAGCTTGTTACTATGCCCTCAACCAGGCCGCAGGGCTAGAGGAACAGCGAGTCAGGGGTGAGGAAAGGGAGACCCCATCCCAAAGCCGCAGGAGAGAAGAACAAAGGCTAATAGAAGCTCGGGACAGACGACTGGAAGAACCCAGGCAGGCTTGGAGAGAACAAGAATTGGCCCGACAAGAGAGGAGAGAGACACGAGAGAGAACAGAGCAGCTGGACAGACAGCGTGGTGAGGAGCTGAGGTGGCAGAGGCGTGAAGGCCAAGTGCATCCTGAGGAGGAGGAGGTTACTCAGCAGAGACGCCAAGGCTGGGAGCAGGAGTTTCTGGAAGATGAGGTGCAAAGGCGAGAGAGAGTGGCGCAGAGCGAAAGGCGGGAACGCCTGAGACAAGAGCAGCTTGAGCGCCAGGAAGAGAGAAGGCAAAGAAGGGAGCAGCGCCTCAGTGAGCTCCAGGAAGAAGAGGAAATGGAGAGGAGGCTCCAAAGAGAAAGGCTGGAGCAGAGGGAGCGTGGAACGAGAAAGGGAGGCCGCCTTGAGCAGGAGCCCAGGCGCAGGGAGCAGGAAAGGCGTGAAGAGGAGCTGAGGCGTGATGAGGAGCCAAGGCCCAAGGGAGAAAGGCGCCAGGAAGAGAGGCAAGAGCAGGAGCTGAGGCGCGGACTCCAAGAGGAGAGGCGAGAACAGGAGCTGAGGCGTCAAGAAGAGAGACGTGAGCAGGAGCTGAGGAGAGAGCAGGAGCCTAGGCGTCAAGAGCAAAGGCGGGAACAAGAACTGAGGAGAGAGCAGGTGCCAAGGCGTCAGGAGAATAGGAGGGAACAAGAGCTGAGGCGCGAAGTTGAAGAGGAAAGGCGCGACCTGGAGGAGCTGAGGAGAGAGCAGGAGCCTAGGCGTCAAGAACAAAGGCGCGAGAGGCGCGAACAAGAGCTGAGGAGAGAGCAGGTGCCAAGGCGTCAGGAGAATAGGAGGGAACAAGAGCTGAGGCGCGAAGTCGAAGAGGAAAGGCGCAAACTGGAGGAGCTGAGGAGAGAGCAAGAGCCGAGGCGTCAAGAGCAAAGGCGCGAACAAGAGCTGAGGAGAGAGCAGGTGCCAAGGCGTCAGGAGAATAGGAGAGAACAAGAGCTGAGGCGCGATCAAGAGCTGAGGCGCGAAGTCGAAGAGGAAAGGCGCGACCTGGAGGAGCTGAGGAGAGAGCGGGAGCCCAGACGTCAAGAGAAAAGGCGGGAACAAGAGCTGAGGCGCGAAGTCGAAGAGGAAAGGCGCGACCTGGAGGAGCTGAGGAGAGAACAGGAGCCAAGGCGTCAAGAGAAAAGGCGGGAACAAGAACTGAGGCGCGAACAAGAGCTGAGGCGCGAAGTCGAAGAGGAAAGGCGCGACCTGGAGGAGCTGAGGAGAGAGCAGGAGCCTAGGCGTCAAGAACAAAGGCGCGAGAGGCGCGAACAAGAGCTGAGGAGAGAGCAGGTGCCAAGGCGTCAGGAGAATAGGAGGGAACAAGAGCTGAGGCGCGAAGTCGAAGAGGAAAGGCGCGAACTGGAAGAGCTGAGGCGAGATCAGGAGCAGAGGCGCAAACAAGAGCTGAGGCGTGAGCAGGAGCCTGTGGAGGAGGAGGTTCGTGAGCCTGTTGAGCGTCGTGCCCCAAGATGGCAGTGGCAGCTCGAGAGCGAGGTCGAGGCTCGCCAGAGCAAAGTCTACTCCAGGCCTTGCCGTCAGGAGGAGCAGAGCACACGCCAGAGGCATGAGGAGGAAGTGCAGCAGGTGCAGCAGCAGCAGCGCGAGGAGCAGCAGAGGCGTCGAGAGCTTGAGGAGCGTGCACGCCAAGTGGAAGAGGAGAGGCAGCGTGACTTCTTCAAGTGGCAGTGGGAAGCTGAGGAGGAGAGCCAGCGCCGACGCCAGAGGCTGCTGGCCAGGCCACAGTCTCAGCAGCTGAGGCAGGAGCGCCTGCAGCGGGAACAAGCTGAGGAGCAGGAGCAGGAGGCACAGGGCCTCAACCGCCGGGAGCAGGAGCGGGAACTGCAGTTCCTTGAGGAGGAGGAAGAGCAGCAGGTCCAGCGACTGGAGCGCGCCCGTCAGGTGCAAGAGGAAGAGAGATTCCAAGAGGAACGCCAGAGAAGGCGACAACTGGAGGCTGAGCTGCGGCGGCGGCAGGACAGCCAGCGACTCTTCAGGGAAGAGGCCCCAAGGGATGTGAAATGGCAGTGGCAGCCTGAGAAAGAAAAGGAAGCTCGTGAAAACCGGCTCTATGCCAAACTCAGGGAGAATGAAGAGACCACCCGGCGGCTGAAGGATCTGCAGGCCCGGGAGAGACAGCTCCTGCAGGAAGAGCGAAGAGGTGAGAGGGAGAGGGAAGAGCTTCAACGGGAAGCCCAACGCAGAGACAGGGAGTTCCAGGAAGAAGAACAGCTGCGGAGGGAGGAAAGAGAAGAGAGAGGCCGCAGGGAGATCATTGAGGACAGACAGTTCCTTCAGGAGGACAGGGAACCAGAGCAGCAGCTGCGCCGCCAGGAGAGTGACAGAAGATTCCGTGAAGAGGAGCAACTTCTGGAACGTGAAGAGCAACAGCTGCGACGCCAGGAGCGCCAGGTGAAAAGGCAGGTGCGCCGTCAGGAGCATGACAGTAGGTTAGGTGAGGAGGAACAACTTCAGGAACGTGAGGTGCAGCAGCTGCAACAGGAACAAAGAGAACAACTAGGCCAGGAGCGTGGCAGGAGGTTCCGTGAGGAGGAACAACTACTTCGGGAAAGGGAGGAACAGCTGCTGAGGCGAGAACGTGAAGAACAGCTTCGCCAGGAGCGCGACAGAAGGTTCCATGAAGAGGAACAACTTCTGGAACGTGAAGAGCAACAGGTGCGTCGCCAAGAGCGCCAGGCGGAACAGCAGGTGCGCCATCAGGAGCGTGACAGAAGGTTCGGTGAGGAGGAACAACTACTTCGGGAAAGGGAGGAACAGCTGCTGAGGCGAGAACGTGAAGAACAACTTCGCCAGGAGCGTGACAGAAGGTTCCGTGAGGAGGAACAACTACTTCAGGAACGTGAGGAACAGCTGCTAAGGCGAGAACGTGAAGAACAACTTCGCCAGGAGCGTGACAGAAGATTCCGTGAGGAGGAACAACTACTTCGGGAACGTGAGGAACAGCGACTGAGACAGGAACAGAGAGAACAACTTCGCCAGGAGCGTGACAGAAGATTCCGTGAGGAGGAACAACTTCAGGAACGCGAGGTGCAGCGACTGCGACAGCAACAGAGAGAACAGCTAGGCCAAGAGCATGACAGAAGGTTCCGTGAGGAGGAACAACTACTTCAAGAACGTGAGGAACAGCTGCTGAGGCGAGAACGTGAAGAACAACGTCGCCAGGAGCGTGACAGAAGGTCCCGTGAGGAAAGGCAGCGCGACAGAAAGTCCTGGGAGGATGAGCAACTCCTTGAGGAACGCGAAGAGCAGCAGCGCAGACAGGAGCGTGACAGAAGATTCCGTGAGGAGGAACAGCAAGTGTCCCGCCAAGTGCTGCAGCGAGAGGAGCAAGGCCTGAGGCGCAGGCAGGAGCCAAAGCAGCTCTTTGAGGAGGAGGCGAAGCCGTTTGTCAGGGAGAGAAGGAGCAGACAGGAGCAAGCACTGCGGCAGGATGAGAGGGATTTCAGAGAAGAGCGACGAGGCCTAGAGCAGGAGGAAGAGCAGAGGCGCCGCCCAGAGCGAGAGCCAAGCCAAGACCTAGTCAGGGAGAGAAGAGCTCAGGAAGACCAAATCCGCCGTCAGGCTCTGGAATCTGGCAAGCGTCAGTTTGCCAGTGTCCCTGTGCGTTCCAGCCCTCTCTATGAGTACATCCAAGAGCAGAGATCTCAATACCGCCCTTAAGAGATGCTGCCCATTCTGACACCTACCTGCCCAAGTTTTCATCTGAAGAAAATGAGAAACTTTAGTACCCAATATGTTTCTGGTGGTGGGCTATCTATCTGATGTTAGAATGTCTTTTTATTTTTCCCCCAGCTCTTTAAATTCATTTCATGTTCTTTGTACTACTCCTCAAGCTATTTGTTACTGCTTGAATGACTTTGCTTTTTGGTGCGGATGTGGTGTGCATTAAAAAAAATCAGAAATAATGACATTTGTTGGAGGTCTTTTGTTGGGGTTATTGGGGTGGTTATTTCAAAAATAACATCAATAGAGCTCTTGAAGGATCTCTTTCCTTCCTGGGATCCGGGAATGTTTGCCAGCATGGGGGATGCAGGCCTCCACCATACCAAAGGTTTTTTTAACCAGGCCTAGGAGGGGTACGGGGCTTGGGTCACTCCAGCACCCTTCCACCTCTTCCCTCTGGAACTCCAGGGCTACCCCTGGGCCACACACCCTTGGAGCCAGCAAAGTGGGTCCCGAAAAGGAGTTTAAAGGGGTCTCCAGGCTCTCCCCATTTCCCACCTGACTCAGGAGGGAGGGTTTAGGTGGGGGTGGTGAGCTTCTGGGCTTCCAGCTCTTGAAGGATCTCTTTTCTTCCTGGGAGTCGGGAGTATTTGCCAGCATGGGGGATGCAGGCCTCCACCATACCAAAGGTTTTTTTAACCAGGCCTAGGAGGGGTACGGGGCTTGGGTCACTCCAGCACCCTTCCACCTCTTCCCTCTGGAACTCCAGGGCTACCCCTGGGCCACACACCCTTGGAGCCAGCAAAGTGGGTCCCGAAAAGGAGTTTAAAGGGGTCTCCAGGCTCTCCCCATTTCCCACCTGACTCAGGAGGGAGGGTTTAGGTGGGGGTGGTGAGCTTCTGGGCTTCCAGCTCTTGAAGGATCTCTTTTCTTCCTGGGAGTCGGGAGTATTTGCCAGCATGGGGGATGGCAGCACAAGAGCATAAGCAGTGCTGGCTTCAGGAAGTCATAGGCACTTTTCCTTCCTACTCCTGTCCATTCTGAAACTGTGCAGGGGCTAGTGCCCCCATGCGAAAAATACAGACAATTATTTGGATACTAGTGTATTTTCACTATGTTTATCATATACAAAATTTCTATGTTGTATACTTTCCTTCCCTTCTTGGCTCACAACCCAAAAGCTCATTTTTAGTCCTTTACTACCTCACTCCCAATGCCTATTATCCCACAGTTAGCTGTTTTTACCCCCAGTTCTTGGCTCCCCATGAAGCACATTATTATCCCCACCCAAGCTAGCTGCCAACCAGCTACCAAAGTGGAAAAATAGACTCAGGCTGAAAGGAAATCAGTACTCTAATTATCTCATCTCAGTAGCCACCTGTCCTTCACCTTCTTTCACTGTGTAACAGTGGTTGCTACCATACTACGTTTCTGATTAGTTCCCAACTCAAAGGTATTTTCTGATATGGAACTGCTAGGAGTCATTTTGCAGGCTCCAGAAGGCCAAATCACAGACCAAAGTAGAGTCCAGGATTCAGCACTCTCCTCCTGACATTTATGATATCCTAAATGTATTCCCTTAACCGCTATAACTCTTATTGACTATCCCCTTATACAGTGAAATTGTGCCCACTGTTTTTTGTTTGTTTGTTTTTCTTTCTTTCTTTTTTTATCTTTTTAACAAGGAATTATGGTAGAGGAGTCTTTCACTTTAGAATTCATGTTAGAACCAAGTTAAGAGGATGGTTAAATTTGTTCCCTCGGCTCCCCAGAGGCACCAATAATAATATTGTAGCATTGTTCCTCTTTTGCATAGGCACATTAAAATGGGAAAATACTACATATGCAAACAAGTTATTATCTAACAGATAGGAAAACAAAATTTTGTAAGGCAGTTAGACCTTATATCCTGAACACTGGCATAATGACTTGGCTCAAGCCTCAGAAGAATGGGCATTGCCCATACACCCCTGAACCATTGAGCATCTACAGAAACAACCAAAATTGTTTACAACATCACCAGGAGGCAAACCTCTACCAGGGGAGACCCTGCTACTATGCTGGCATTGACTTTACTCCAAGGAGTGTTCCCTTGACACCCAGATGACTCAGCAACAGCAGCAACTTGGTGCAGGACAAGACGCTTTGCATCTGATGGTGAGATGAAACTGGAGGATGCTCCACATCCTGACTTTGATGAAACACAGAAACCAGAATCTTTCTGGCACAGAAACCAGAATCTTTAACTACATAAACCAGACAACAACAACAGCTAATGTGTGAAAAACTTTTGCCGTGACCACAGAGATTGAATCAGGGGTTGAACAGCCTAAGATGCATGGAGCCCAGAGTCAGTCTTATGCCACAGACCTCCAGGGATAAGATCTCTTTGTGTTTAGGACAAGGTTTTTTCTTTCCATTTTACCCATAATTTACTGGGCTGATGCAAACAACAACACTTGCCACTCTCATACCGTTAGTGCTGTATTTTTTGGTAAATTATTTATTTTTTTAATAGAAGACAAAGATGCAAAGAAAGGACAAGGTGAAGTTACAGTGGGAAGACAATTGCCCATAAACAGAATTCTCAAAAGAAATCCCCTTGCTGATACCTTAATTTTGAATTTTCAGCCAAAAAAGAACATTAAGAAAAATAAAACAAAATACATGCACAATTACTTCGTCCCTCAAGTCCCCAGATTGTAGTACACTATAACATTTCTTAGCAGTACACACAGCAATCTAAAGGCACAAAATTTATGTAACTCCTTTAGCATTAAAGGCTATAGTATTGTTGACACAGTTGATCATAATACATTATTTCATTAAGGATGAGTCAAAGGAGCACACCAAAGACGATGTTAGAGTTGCAATTGTTTGCAAAATATAGGGGACATGGAAAGGAAAAGCCTTGGCCTAAATACAAGGAGACCTTACCCCTGAAGTTTTCTGGCATAAGACCAACTCTAGGTTCCCAGCATACTGTATTTTTTTAAACTCTTATCCTTTTTTCTTTTTTTTTTCAAAAAAAAATAAAAAAGAAGAGCTTACTAAAGTGTCTGCTGGTGCTTCAATGAATTCATTGTGAGCCAATAATTTTCAAAAATATTCTTTCCTTTCTCCTCCATCTCTTTAGTTTTTCTTTCAACTTTCTATTTAAAAAAAAACATGTTGCTTTTGGTCTTCCTAAAAATGTATTACTATCAGTTATGTCAACTATGTAATTTTCTTTAATTAAATTTTAAAAATTAAAAAAATAACATCAATAATATGGTTTAGTTAGAAGAATCCATCTTGGAGCCTGAATGGTGATGCAAGCAGTTAGGCATCTGCCTTGTCCACACTTACCTTGGACGGACCACAGTTCAATCCCCTGACATCCCATATGGTCCCCAAGCAAGGAGCGATTTCTGAGCACAATAGCCAGGAGTAACCCCTGAGCATCATTGGGTGTGGCCCAAAAACCAAAATAAAAAAAAATTCATCTTATAGTGAATTTAGATACTTTCAATTTTCTAGTTAGTATTTTTCCCTTGGGATTAAATTGACTATCTCCAAATACTCTCTCATCTTTTGTGAAATAATTAGCCAGATGGCAATTTTTACAACAAATTTTGTGTGGTGGTGACAATTTTTACAACAACCCTTGAATAGTGGAATAAGGAATTAAATTTTTATGGAAGCCCCCCTTTTCTGAAATAAGATTGTATTTGAGAAAATATTAATAACATGAAGACAAATTTAAATTCAACTTGCATGCTTAACTTTATAAGTACTTAATATCTCATGAAGCAAAAGCTAACTGTTTATCAAATAACTCCTGACTTAAAATTTTTAAATACAAATTTATCTGCTATAGTCCATGGAGCCAATTCTATAATATCAACACCACCCTTTCTCTTAGAATATTACTAACTTTTTCATTATAGTTGAGAGTGGATTGGCTCAATATTCTTCTGTAGACATCTATATTGTTCTGTGACCATTAAGTTATGTGGTCACAGAGAGCATGGGAAAGGGGTGAGGGGAAGAAGGGCAAATTTGTGATCAGAGAAGCTACTAGTACATGTAGGTCATTTGCCTTGTATGAGGCCAATCCTGAGGCCAACTCTGATTTTGATCACTGGCATCTCATATTGTCTTCTGAGTACCACCAGATGTAACTGTTGAGTGAAGAGGCAAAAGTAACCCTCTAAGTCTGGAGTAATCCAGGTGTGTACCCCCCCCCCACAAAAAAACTGTTACCTGAGGAATTTCTAGAGACCCTAACATAAGACCAATTAGCTCACAATGCTTTGCATTATAATACTACATTGGAGACATCTTGTTTAAATAATTGGGCTGTATAAAATTAAAAATAAATATTTAGCAAACAATTTTTGTCTTAGCTATTTCTTAAATAAAAACTCTAGGAACTGATAAAATCCCAATCAATTAAAGTTAGCTATGCCTTAGTTATTAGCTATGCCTAAGTATGAAGAAAGAAATAATTCCTTTTTCCAGAAACATTTTTTTTTCTTGTAATGGTAGGCCATCTCCAAACTTGGACTCTCTTTTTAAGAGTTTTTAATTCTTAAACCCTCTCTTGTTAGTGCCAGGACTTTTAGAGCATGATATTTCTGGTGTTTTATAATATCTCCTTCATAGATTGCAGCAGATTCTTCTATGTCTGATTAACCAAAAGTAGAAAATAAACGGAGAGTTCAGCTCAGCTTTGCAGAAGTTATATGTGGCCCATTGACTTAAATAGCACAATCATTGATATGATATATCAGTTAGGTTCAAAGTACCAAATTAAACATACCTAATCCAAATTACCTTGAGAAAATAGCTAGTCTATATTTAATATCCACTTCTTGGTAATGAAAAAAGTCAGGGAGCATCCTGAACAAACATTTCTAATTGTGAGAAGTTGAGAAGTCTTAAATTATAGTCACAACATTTAGATCAATGGTACAGCAGAAAAGAGCCCAAAGAGCTAAAGAAATATCTCTATTAACTAGAACATATGCTTTGCATAAAGACCAGGTTCAATTCCCAGCACCGTATTATCTATCCCCTGAGTATTACCAGATTCCCCAAGCACTGAGTCAGAAGAAGCTCCTGAGTTTGGATGGTGATGGATGGAGATGGAGGGTGAGTTGTTGGCAATCTGGTTAATTAACTAGAAACTGGGGGCTGTATCTAAGATCACTTTGACTGTTGCTGGAAAGTACAGCAGAGTGTACAATGTGCTCTGTGAAGGCAAAGTTGGTGTCCATGTGCTCAGCCTAAAGAGTCATATGTTGAAGTCCTAAGCCTCCATATGCAAAATACCCATATTTGTAGTTATACTTAAATATGTTAAGAAATAAAATGAAGTCATTGGGTGGATACTACTATAATCTGAATAATTCTTTATAAGAAGAGGAAATTTTGACACAGATACACAGAAAACAGGAAGATGACGTGAGAGTCAGAAAGAAGGTGGCCAACTGTAAGTCGTGTTTAAGGCCTGGAATAAAATATTCTTCAAGCTCTTCAGAAGAAATCAACTGATATAACATTATATTCCTACTATATGCCCATTAAAAAAAAAAGAAAAAACGAATACCTTGGGTGGAGCAATAGTATAGAGGATAGGGAATTTGCCTTGTATACAGTCAACATCTGGTCCCACATACGGTCCCCCAAGCCTGGCCATCAGTGATCCTTGAGAGCAGAACGAGGAGTCAACCCTGAGTGCCACTGCATGTACTCCCACTGCCCCTAAAAATAGGAAAAAAACCTATCAGATCAACACCTTGACATCTAGCCCTCAGAATTGTGAGAAGCAGACTCACTTTGGTAAAGCCACCAAATCTATGACACTTGAAGATTAATTACCATGTAAGGTGTCTAGGGAAATCTATCTGTGTTGTTATTAGCTTTAGCTTTTGCTATTGTACAAGTAGATTCTGGTTGCTGGAAGACATTCCTTTTGATTTTATGTACTATAGTTTGCATGATAATGTAGAATGAATGCTATAAGAAATCAAACCACTAGGTTTCATAGACTCCTTCATTGAACAATATTTTGAATTCCTACTATATGCAAAGTATTCTAACAATTGGCTTACACTGATGAAGAAGAGCTCTCCACTTTACTATCAGCATGTCTTCATACAAGACGTTTAAGAATAATAATAATAATAATCTCCATAATTGCATATTTGAAACTAAAAGACTGAAATAGTTATAACAAGTTATTCCCATATCTGAAAAAATATTTTAACTCTAATGTTCACTTGTTCAACTGAATCTCTCAGAAAAACTCAAATACTTCTTTAATATAACTTTTATCAAAGAGAAAGCAAGAAGAATTAACCAGTGACAGAAATTGCCAGAGCGCAGTTCCATCTTCAGAGATTTCCTTTCTAGGGTCTAAGAGAATAATTCAAAGAATGGCATATAGAGGCATATAGAATGCCATTACCTCAGGTTCTGTGTCCTGCACTGCAGGGTCTCCAGAGCACCCAGCTCTACTGGTAAGGAAGCCAACACAACACAAAGGAGAGACCTTTCTTTTCTAGCCAACCATATCTGAACTGCACTTTGTCTCTTTTCTATCATTGATATTCCTATTCCTTCCTATATTGATAGAGAAGACCCTAACTATCGAATTTTTATGATCTAATGCAACCAAAATGCTTCATCTTTTGACTTAAATGCATTTGATTATCTCCATTTTTTTCAGAGGAAAAAATGAAAGTCTTGGAATTTAGTTTTGTTTAATAGTCATTAGTTAATATATAATCTGCTTCATCTTCCACCACTAATTATATATCGTTGATATTTTAATTCAGTCATAAATACATGCTTATTTTTTGTTTGTTCATCAAGTGTACTGGGATTGAACTCTTAAAGATTGTAATCTGTGTAATATGTAATAAGTACATGTTTTCCTTGCTAAATAAAGAGCTGAGGATCACCTGCATGCAGATATCTGCATGATAAGTGGTAGATTTCAAATGACAGATCTCTGGTAGAATTCAAGGGAGCATATGTGTCCTGCTTTTCCTATTATTACTCCTGCTCCAATTTAATAATTTTTTTTTTGTTTTTGGGTCACACCCGGCAGTGCTCAGGAGTTCCTCCTGGTTCTACACTCAGAAATCACTTCTGGCAGGCTCAGGGGACCATATAGGATGCCGGAATTCGAATCATTGTCCTTCTGCATGCAAGGAAAATGCCTTACTTCCATGCTATCTTTCCAGCCCCAATTTAATAATTTTAAAACAGATATAATAATCTCTACTTTCCAGAAAGTATAAAGAGTATAAAAATGTTATAAAGAATATAAAATGTGTGCAAAATGTAAGTTGAAAACTCAATAAATAAGACTGATTTGTATGTCTTTCAGTTTTCATAAAATGACTAAGTGTATATAAACAAAACCTATAGAAATAACCTTTCATATAAAACTATAGACAAGGCTAGACTATAGGTTTTTTATTCTAGTTTTGACTCATATTTTATTTCATGTATTTTTTTCATTAAGTAAACATTCATTAGTGCTTATATTGTTCCAAGCACTGTGCTGGACTGGTGAAATAAACAAGCAAGGTTGACATAGTCCTAACTTCTCAATCTTGATAATTAAGCAGAATGTAAACTATACCAAGAATCATTTAATCAGTATCATAATTCTGAGTTTGAAAATAAGGTAATCAACTCAGAACAATTTCAAAACTCATTTAAAACCAGATGATTTAAGTTGATAGCTATACCCATTATAAAGACATATAATCGCATTAAAATAAAATTCTGTGTCAGAGAATACACACGCTGACTATGTGAGTTTGTCAATGAATTATTATGTGCTTAGACAGCACAAAAACTTTTTTTCTCTTTAAGTACAAAATTATGAGCTACCTAAAGTAAATATACATTTCAATTACAAAATTGAGTTTGTTGTAAAGAATACTGAAAGATCATTTGGAGGATCTCATGACTCTAAAGGTTTGACCATGGAACATTCAAAGATTTATCTATAAAAAATTTATTGTATCAAGAGGCATAAGAAGTTAATAATGAAAACAAATATTTCAAAATGAAATGGTTAGAAATTATGTATATGTTTATATAGAGAGAATGATAACATATATATCAAAACATGTTAAAGAAAGAAAAACACTGAGCTAGCAAGCTAGCTGTTCATCATAGAAGTCAAAGCAAATTACAAATAGTATGTTCTTTTGTTTTGCATTGTTTTGTTTTGGGTTACACCCAGCAGTTAGGGCAGAAAAGGGACCACTATGACAATGGTAGATGGAAATGATTACTCTGGAAAAGAAATGGGTGCTGGAAGAAGGTAAAGTGGTAGGCATGATACCCCTTCAATAACAATACTGAAAATCATAGTGACTAAAAGGAAAGAAAAAGAAGAGAAAGAGGATGGGGAGGGTGAGAGAGAAAAAAAATGTCTACCATAGAAGGCAGTTTGTCGGGCAGGAGTGAAACTGGGGAGATTGGTGGTGAGAAGTCTGTGTGCACTAGTAAAGAGATGGGTGCTGGAACATCGTATGAGGGAAACTCAGTCATGAACAACTTTGTAAATGTGTATCTCTTGACTACACAATTAAAATATTAATTAAAGAATGTTGAAGTCTCTAAGAAGTTTTATTAGCTATTTGATAATTTTATCTTTTCTCGCTTTTATTTGGAGAAATATAAGTTGAAAATCTGATCTCCTAAGACAATTATATATATATAGTTCTCATTCTTCTCCCACCCTTCCATATTTAATTTTTTTCTCTTTCTGCTTATATTCTCTAACTGTATTGTTTTCTTTGTTTGTTTTTCGGGCCACACCCGTTTGATGCTCAGGGATTACTCCTGGCTAAGCGCTAAGAAATTGCCCCTGGCTTGGGGGGACCATATGGGACACCAGGGGATCGAACTGAAGTCCTTCCTTGATTAGCACTTGCAAGGCAGATACCTTACATCTAGCGCCACCTCACCGGACCCTATTGTTTTCTAATATGGCTGTTTCTATTTAAATTTTTAAGCATTTTTTTATTTAAACACCTTGATTACATACATGATTGTGTTTGGGTTTCAGTCATGTAAAGAACACCACCCATCACTAGTGCAACATTCCCATCACCAATGTCCCAAGTCTCCCTCCTCCCCACCCAACCCCCGCCTGTACTCTAAACAGGCTCTCCATTTCCCTCATACATTCTCATTATTAGGACAGTTCAAAATGTAGTTATTTCCCTAACTAAACTCATCACTCTTTGTGGTGAGCTTCCTGAGGTGAGCTGGAACTTCCAGCTCTTTTCTCTTTTGTGTCTGAAAATTATTATTTCAAGAATGTCTTTCATTTTTCTTAAAACCCATAGATGAGTGAGACCATTCTGCGTTTTTCTCTCTCTCTCTCTCTCTCTGACTTATTTGACTCAGCATAATAGATTCCGTGTACACCCATGTATAGGAAAATTTCATGACTTCATCTCTCCTGACAGCTGCATATTATTCCATTGTGTATATGTACCACAGTTTCTTTAGCCATTTGTCTGTTGAAGGGCATCTTGGTTGTTTCCAGAGTCTTGCTATTGTAAATAGTGCTGAAATGAATATAGGTGTAAGGAAGAGGTTTTTGTATTGTATTTTTGTGTTCCTAGGGTATATTCCTAGGAGTGGTATAGCTGGATCATATGGGAGCTCGATTTCAAGATTTTGGAGGAATCTCCATATCGCTTTCCATAAAGGTTGAACTAGACGGCATTCCCACCAGCAGTGGATAAGAGTTCCTTTCTCTCCACATCCCCGCCAACACTGTTTATTCTCATTCTTTGTGATGTGTGCCATTCTCTGTGGTGTGAGGTGGTATCTCATCATTGTTCTGATTTGCATCTCCCTGATGATTAGTGATGTGGAGCACTTTTTCATGTGTCTTTTGGCCATTTGTATTTCTTATTTGTCAAAGTGTCTGTTCATTTCTTCTCCCCATTTTTTGATGGGATTAGATGTTTTTTCTTGTAAAGTTCTGTCAGTGCCTTGTATATTTTGGAGATTAGCCCCTTATCTGATGGGTATTGGGTGAATAGTTTCTCCCACTCAGTGGGTGGCTCTTGTATCCTGGGCACTATTTCCTTTGAGGTGCAGAAGCTTCTCAGCTTAATATATTCCCATCTGTTAATCTCTGCTTTCACTTGCTTAGAGAGTGCAGTTTCCTCCTTGAAGATGCCTGTAATGTCCTGGAGTGTTTTGCCTATGTGCTGTTCTATTTATCTTATGGTTTGGGGGCTGATATCGAGGTTTTTAATCCATTTGGATTTTACCTTCGTTCATGATGTTAGCTGGGGGTCTAAGTTCAATTTTTTGCAAGTGGGTATCCAATTGTGCCAACACAACTTGTTGAAGAGGCTTTCCCTGCTCCATTTAGGATTTCCTGCTCCTTTATCAAAAATTAGGTGATTGTATGTCTGGGGAACATTTTCTGAGTATTCAAGCCGATTCCACTGATCTGAGGGCCTGTCCGTATTCCAATACCATGCTGTTTTGATAAATATTGCTTTATAGTACAGTTTAAAGTTAGGGAAAGTAATTCCTCCCATATTCTTTTTCCCAATGATTGCTTTAGCTATTCGAGGGTGTTTATTGTTCCAAATGAATTTTAAAAGTGCCGGATCCACTTCTTTGAAGAATGCCATGGGTATATTTAGAGGGATAGCATTAAATCTGTATAATGCCTTGGGGAGTATTGCCATTTTGATGGTGTTAATCCTGCCAATCCATGAGCAGGGTATGCATTTCCATTTCCATGTGTCCTCTCTTATTTCTTGGAGCAGATTTTTATAATTTTCTTTGTATAGGTCCTTCACATTTTTAGTCAAGTTGATTCAAGATATTTGAGTTTGTGTGGCACTATTGTGAATGGGGTTGTTTTCTTAATGTCCATTTCATCCTTATTACTATTGGTGTATAGAAAGGCCATTGATTTTTGTGTGTTAATTTTGTAGCTTGCCACCTTGCTATATGAGTCTATTGTTTTTTTTCTTTGTTTTGTTTTTTTTGTTTTGTTTTTGGGCCACACCCTGTGACGCTCAGGGGTTACTCCTGGCTATGCGCTCAGAAGTTGCTCCTGGCTTCTTGGGGGACCATATGGGATGCCGGGGGATCGAACCGCGGTCCGTGCGCAGGCAAGGCAGGCACCTTAGCTCCAGCGCCACCGCCCGGCCCCTATATGAGTCTATTGTTTCTAGAAGCTTTTTGGTAGAGTCTTTAGGGTTTTCTAAGTAGAGTATCATGTCATCTGCAAACAGTGAGAGCTTGACTTCTTCCTTTCCTATTTGGATTCCCTTGATATCTTTTTCTTGCCTAATCGCTATAGCAAGTAATTCCAGTGCTATGTTGAATAGGAGTGGTGAGAGAGGACAGCCTTGTCTTGTGCCAGAATTTAGAGGGAAGGCTTTTAGTTTTTCTCCATTGAGGATAATATTTGCCTCTGGCTTGTGGTAGGTGGCCTTAACTATATTGAGAAAGGTTCCTTCCATTCCCATCTTGCTGAGAGCTTTGATCAAGAATGGGTGTTGGACCTTATCAAATGTATCTCTGGATCTATTGATATGATCATGTGGTTTTTATTTTTCTTGTTATTGATGTTGTGTATTATGTTAATACATTTACGGATGTTAAACCATCCTTGCATTCCTGGGATGAAACCTACTTGATCGTAGTGGATGATCTTCTTAATGAGGCCTTGAATCCTATTTGCCAGGATTTTGTTGAGGATCTTTGCATCTGCATTCATCAGCGATATTTGTCTGTAATTTTCTTTTTTTGTAGCATCTCTGTCTGGTTTAGGTATCAAGGTGATGTTGGCTTCATAAAAGCTATTTGGAAGTGTTTCCGTTTGTTCAATTTTATGAAAGAGTCTTGCTAGGATTGGTAGTATTTCCTCTTAGAAAGTTTGAAAGAATTTATTAGTGACTCCATTTGGGCCTGGGCTTTTGTTTTTGGGCAGACATTTGATTACCGTTTTAATTTCATCAATGGTGATGGGGGTGTTTAGATATGCTACATCCTCTTCCTTCAACCGTGGAAGATTATAAGAGTCCAAGAATTTATCCATTTCTTCCAGGTTCTCATTTTTAGTGGCATAGAGTTTCTCAAAGTAGTTTCTGATTACCCTTTGAATCTCTCTCATATCAGTAGTGATCTCTCCTTTTTCATTCCTAATACGAGTTATCAAGTTTCTCTCTCTCTTTCTTTGTTAGGTTTGCCAGTGGTCTATCAATCTTGTTTATTTTTTCAAAGAACCAACTTCTGCTTTCGTTGATCTTTCAGATTGTTTTTTGGGTTTCCACTTCGTTGATTTCTGCTCTCAGCTTTGTTATTTCCTTCTGTCTTCCTATTTTTGGGTCCTTTTGTTGAGCACTTTCTAGTTCTATTAGCTGTGTCATTAAGCTACTCAGGTAAGCTCCTTCTTCCTTCCTGATGTGTGCTTGCAAAGCTATAAATTTTCCTTTCAGTACTGCTTTTGCTGTGTCCCATAAGTTCTGATAGTTTGTGTCTTTATTGTCATTTGTTTCCAGGAACCTTTTGATTTCCTCCTTGATTTCATCTCGGACCCACTGGTTATTGAGTATGAGGCTGTTTAACTACCATGTGTTAATGTTTTTCTTCTGAGTCCCTTTGGAATTCACAAATAATTTCAGAGCCTGTGGTCAGTGAAGGCAATCTGCAAAATTTCTATTCTCTTGATATTATGGAGGTATGTCTTATGTGCCAGCATGTAGTCTATCCTGGAGAATGTCCCATGTACATTGGAGAAGAATGTGTATCCAGGTTTCTGGGGATGGAGTGTCCTATATATATCCACTAGGCCTCTTTCTTCCATTTCTCTCCTCAGGTCTAGTATATTCTTGTTGGGTTTCAGTCTGGTTGACCTATCCAGTGTTGACAAAGCCGTGTTAAGGTCCCCCACAATTATTGTGTTATTAATATTATTTTTCAGATTTGTCAACAGTTGTATTAAATATTTTGCTGGCCCCTCATTCGGTGCATATATGTTTAGGAGAGTGATTTCTTCCTGCTCTACATACCCCTTGATTAATATAAAATGTCCATCTTTGTCCCTTACAACCTTCCTGAGTATAAAGTTTGCATTATCTGATATTAGTATGGCTATTCCAGCTTTTTTATGGGTGTTGTTTGCTTGAATAATTTTTCTCCAGCTTTTTATTTTGAGTCTATGTTTGTTCTGACTATTCAGGTGCGTTTCTTGTAGGCAGCAGAAGGTTGGATTGAGTTTTTTGATCCATTTAGCCACTCTGTGTCTCTTGACTGGTGCATTTAGTCCATTGACGTTGAGAGAAAGAATTGTCCTGGGATTTAATGCCATCTTTATATCAAAATTTGGTGTGTCTTTTGGTTAGTCTTGTCTTAAATTAGGTCTTTCAGTTTTTCTCTTAAGACTGGTTTTGTGTCTGTGAAGTTTCTGAGCTGTTTTTTGTCTGTGAAACCATGTATTCTTCCGTCAAACCGGAAAGTGAGTTTTGCTGGGTATAGTATTCTGGGTGAAGCATTCATTTCTTTCAGTCTTGTCACAATATCCCACCACTGCTTTCTGGCATTGAGTGTTTCTGGTGACAGGTCTGCTGTAAATCTCAAGGATGCTTGCTTGAACGTAATTTCCCCTTTTGATCTTGCTGTTTTCAGAATTCTGTCTCTATCTGTGGGATTTGTCATTGTGACTAGGATGTGTCTTGGGGTGGTTTTTCTGGGGTCTCTTTTGGTTGGTACTCTTCGAGCATGCAGGATTTGATCACATATATTCTTTAGCTCTGGAAGTTTCTCTTTAATGATGTTCTTGACCGTTGATTCTTCCTGGAAATTTTCTTCCTGGGTCTCTGGGACTCCAATGATTCTTAAGTTGTTTCTGTTGATCTTATCATAGACTTCTATTTTCATCTGTTCCCATTCTTTGACTAATTTTTCCATTGTCTGCTCATTTGCTTTAAGTTTTTTGTCCAATCTCTCCTGCTGTATGGAATTGTTATGTATCTCATCTTCCACAGCACCAAGTCTATTCTCAGCTTCTGATACCCTGTTCCAGAGTTTATCCATTTTGTCATTCACTTTGTTTACTGACTTTCTCAGGCCTGTTAGTTGACATGTTATTTCAGTTTGGAGTTTTGTGATTTCTGTCTTCATATTTTCTTGGTTCTTATTAGTGTTTTGTTCAATTCTATCCATGGTTTCTTTGAGTTCTTTGAGCATCTTCCATATTGCTAGTCTAAAGTCCTTATCTGAGAGGTTGATTAGTTGGTTGGTCATTATCTGGTCATCAGAATTGTCATCTTCATTTTCTATGTCTGATGCTGGCCTGTGTTGTTTCCCCATTGTCACACTTGTATTGTGGGTTTTTCTACGTGTTGTGGTGGTATTCATTGGCTATATGATGCAGGCAGCACACTCCTCTGGCTCCGCCCTTTCTGGATGGGCTGACTTGCCTCTAAGGGAGGGGAGTCCTCCGTGGATGAAGCCTCACACTGGATCAAATCTTAGGCCCGAGCATGCAACAGAGAAGACAGTCCGGAGAGAAATGCTTGCTTCTGTGATATAGCACAGTTCTTAGTGTGATTTTTTCTTCTTGTTGCGATGGTGTTCTTTTCTTAGAAAGAGCGCACAGCCGCATAGCGAAGTGAAGCAGCTGTGCTCTGCTGGAGCCTCTTTTCGCCCCACTCCCAAGAGTTTCACGCAAGAGGACAGTAGACAGACATACACAGGTAGCACTCACAGTTTTTCACAGTTTGGCCCCACTGAGCAGGCGTAGTTTCCTGGATTTTCCCCGCCTGATGTCCCAAACAGGGGATCCGGCTTCTGCAAAAGCTTGCCGGTTTTTTTCATTTCTATTTAAATTTAAATGATTCAAATTAGACATATTTCTAGCCACATGTTAGCTAATAATTATCACATTGTATAATGCAAAATCTATTCTGTTGAATGATACTTCTAGAAGATTTTGTCAAACTTGTTTCCTTTAAATTATTTTGTATTTTTAACTTAGGACTTATTTCTAACCTGGGAGCACTTTCTCATTTTCTGATATGTTTGTTATTTAATGCTTTGATAGGGTATCTTTTCTTTTGGTTTTTGGGTCACACCCAGCAGCGCTCAGCGGTTACTCCTGACTCTATATACAGAAATCGCTCCTGGCAGGCTCAGGGGACCACATGGGATGCTGCGGTTTGAACCACCATCCTTATGCTTGCAAGACAAATGCCCTACCTCCATGCTCTCTGGCCCCTTGATAGAATATCTTAGTAATGTCTAAATAAATATCTTTAATCTTTTTAAACTTTTCTCTGCTTCCTGAGTTATATCTTTTTATCTAAGATCAGTTTATCTCTTTACCTTGTTCTTTCTCTTTTATACATACACTTACGTATTTTTAGCTTCCCTTTTATGTCAATATAAGATCTAAATGTTTTTTCAATTTGCCTAAGTGTTTTCACATCAACTTTCCTAAATTACAGAGTGGAAGAAAATCTTTACATACAAGTAAAATCAAAGATAAATAAATAAATGAGACTACATTCAACTAAGAAGCTTCTGCACCTAAAAGGAAATGGTGATTAGGATACACAGACTACCCAGGGGATGTGTGGAACTATTTACCCAATACTCATTTGATAAGAAGTTAATATACAAAATATACAAAGCAAGCTTGGTTAAGCTTGGCAAGAAAAAAAATCTAACCCCATTCAAAAATGGGGAGAAGATATGTGTAGAATTCAAGCCCTTTGGATGGGCTTGGATGGTGAAGAGATGAAAGGTCTTTCACCTCCAGCCCAGCCACGTGGCTCCAACCCCCTTCAGCCGGCAGATCCACAAGTACAGGATAGTGGCAGTTAGAAAACTCACAGGCAGTCAGGCTTCCAGAGATATCATCTTTATTCAGCCCTGGCCAACATGTGTGGCCTATCATAACCATTTATGCTGGATCCTTATTCAGCCCTGCATTCTAACTTGTCTTTCTGCCATCTCTCTTCCTGTTTCCTTCTCCATCCTCCATTGATGCAAAACCCCCCTTTTGCCCCTGAAGCCAAACCTTTTTGTTACCTACCAAAGACCCTGCCCAGAAATGGGAAGGTCTTTCTTGTAGGTCAGGTTACACAGGAAGAATGGGGTATGAGGTTACATCTGCCCCTTTTTTCTTAAATCAAATAAAAACAAAAGAGCATAGGTTCTCTTTTGTTTTCCTGGCTTCTGCCTATAGCCAAAAGTGGGTAATATTCCCTTAGCAACAAAGCTTAAAGGGAAAATTAACATATCAGCCTTTTCCATAAACATAACTTTTCTGCAAAATACACCTATAATTTAAAATTTTCTTAATGCTTATTTACCCAAGCACTAGCCTGGAACTTCCTGGTTCCTATTTCTCTTAATGCTATTTTAACCAAGCATTTTATCCTGGAACTTTCATGTTCCTATTTAACTTTTCCCTGCAAACAAAGTACAAGAACACCTATACAGAAAATGCATTTTGAAAACAGGCTAATACATCAAAATACACAGTAAAACAAATTTGCAATTGAGTCCATTAACATGGAAAACAATAAAGCACATTTACAGCAACAAGAAAATGACTTAGATTAAGAGATACACCTGAAGCAAAGTTAAATGCTGGCGGTTTGAAATGAAATTTCTCAGTTGGGCTTCACTGTTACCTCCCCTAATTTTTTTTAAATTTTTATCCCTTCACCAACACCAATTGTACAGACGTGTAAAGTCTGTGGCTTCCCATTTTATCCCTTCACCTAAAACCATTTGTCCAGACGCTGGTCTTCTCCCACATGGCTTCACTTTCATGAGGGCTAGAAGGACCGGCCCAGAGTATGAAGCTGACCACAAAGAGTGGTGAGTTCAATTAGAGAAATAACTACACTGACAACTATCATGACAATAGTAGTGAGGGACAGAAATAGAATGCCTGTCTGGAACACAGACAGAGCTGGGGAGGAGGAAAATTGGGGGCATTGGTGGTGGAATATTGCACTGGTGAAGGGAGTTGTTTTTTATATAACTGAAACCCAACTACAAATATGTTTGTAATCATGGTGCTTAAACAAAGATATTAATTTTAAAAAACTTAAATACTACAGGGCCTAGCATCACATCTGTGAAGGAGTTGGTACTCAGGGATATTGACTGATAATAAGATGTTCTCACATGTCAGTAAAAAATTCTCAGTAGAAATCGTATTCTGGTGCTAGAGGTAAGGTGTCTGCCTTGCAAGTGCTAGCATAGGACGGACTGCAGTTCGATCCCCCGGCATCCCATATGGTCCCCCCAAGTCAGGGGCGATTTTTGAGCGCATAGCCAGGAGTAACCCCTGAGTGTCAAATGGGTGTGGCCCAAAAACAAAAACAAAAAAAGAAATCGTATTCTATTTAAGGAAATTTTGTATTGAGGCATTGTGATTTACAAAGTAAATCATCATTGAGTTTCAAGAACACACATTCCTACTCCATTCCCTTCACTTCCTTCAATTCATGTCCCAGTCCCTCTTGCCCACCCCATCAGCTACACTTGCCTTTATGGTAGGTTGTTGGAGCCCAGGCATGGCTGAGGCCCACTGTTCCATAATGGTCACCTGTGAGAAACCTCCGGGTGGGAATTGAGTCAAAAAGCCTTGGAGACAGCTTATCTGGGATCACATTGGCACATTGGCACTTAACATATATGGACCCAATTATTCTCAAGATAAACACTACAATTAGACCAGGCTATAGACAAACATTGTTGGTTTTCCTATGCAAGTATCTGGCTTCCATCTCCTTGTAGTAGGCAAACTTCCTTAGATTTGTTCCCCATTCTTTTAGCTTGTTCTTTATTCTTTTTTGACCCTCATGATTAAATAAATACCCTCAAGATTAGTCACGTGGACCTAGTCACATTGAGCAGGCAGATAAAATAGAATACAAAAAGCAAAGGCAGCCCTAATAAAGTTACTAAAATTAACCATCAGCCAATGGTTTAGCTCCTCTTTTTTAGCTCCATGCATCAGATGCTCCATTCTGCTGGATGTTACAATGAGCGCTTTTTTCTTTTAGATATTTGTACTTTATATATATATAAATATATTATATATAATGTATTCATATATATTGATATGAATATATACACATATAAATATATATTTATAGAAATATATACACATATACAAATATTTATTTACATTTATTTATATATATGTAATACTGATACTAATAGTGGTTTTTTTCAAGGTTTTTTTATTATTTTGGTTTTGGGGCCACACCTGGTGACGCTCAGGGGTTACTCCTGGCTATGCGCTCAGAAATCGCTCCTGGCTTGGGGGGCCATATGGGTCCCCTGGGATTGAACCAGATCTGTCCTGGATCAGCCGCGTGCAAGTCAAAGGCCCTACTGCTGCGCTATTGCTTTGGCCCTGATACTGATAGTGTTTTATGTATAACATTTTACCTCTTCCAGCAACTTCTCCTCTAGAGTGACTATTTCACCATTATCATAGTATTCTCTTCCCTGTCCTATTCATCTGCAAACCCCCAGTGTCACTCTTTCTATTGATCACCAGGTTTCAAGTTCTATATTTCCATAGCAGACAAGAATCTTTTATAATCATCTTTTATTATCTTGTGAAATAATTTTTAAAAACTTTAAAGAGGGTTTTTTTTCTCAGTTTTTTTGGGCCCACACCCGGTGGCTCTCGGGAGTTACTCCTGGCTCTGTGCTCAGAAATTGCTCCTGGCTTGGGGGGACCATATAGGACTCCGGGGATTGAACCAAGGTCTGTCGTAGGTCAGCTGCATGCAAGGCAAATTCCCTACAACTGGGCTATCACTCCAGCCCCTTCTAGAGAGTTTTTAAAAACTTGGTGTGGCTCAGCAGCAGAGCTTCTACCCTACAGACATAAGATCATGAGTTCAACACCTGTCATTGCCTCAGACATAACAAGTATGGTTCCAGCAGCATAAGCATTAGGTATCCAGGCATTGCCATAGTGTGTGTGGCCCCTGACAAGTGCCATGGACAAATGTGCAATCCTGGATGGTTCATCACAACTATTACATCAAAGGGAAGGGAAGGTGGGAGAATAAAACATAATTTTTCTGCTATAAAATAGGTAATACAGGCTGAGGAGAGAGCTGGAATTGTTTAATGTCCATATTCTATGTGCCAGAGGACAAGATTGATCTCTGGCATTACATGGTTCACTGATCATCACTGGGTACGGCCTCGAGGTAAACAAAACAGAAAGACTTAGTTTAGTTTTAGGGTTTTTTTTTTTTTTTTTTGCTTTTTTGTTTTTGTTTTTGGCAGCACTCAGGGATTACTCCTGGCTCTATGCTCAGAAATCGCCGCTGGCAGGCTCAGGGGACCATATGGGATACCAGCATTTGAACCACTATCCTTCTGTGTGCAAAGCAAACGCCCTATCTCCATGCTATCTCTCTGACCCCAGTTTAGTTTTTCTGATAGTTAAGTAGATTCTACTAAGAGAGATCCATATTTCAAAGAATATAAAAACAACTGCCAACAGAAACAAAACACATTTGAACTGGTCTTCAGTAGGAAGCTTGCCACAAGGGGAAGAGAAGTAGAACGAGAAAGGGCACACTACAAAATGGAGGAGGGAAGTGTTCAACCAAGGAGGAATAGAGGGAGTGAAAGGTCATGTTATGCATGAGACCTCCTTAGTCAAAGTTCTTTTAATCACAATGTCAAACGTTATAAAAAAAAAAAAAAAAAAAAAAAAAAGGGCCCGGGGAGATAGCACAGCGGTGTTTGCTTTGCAAGCAGCCGATCCAGGACCCAAGGTGGTTGGTTTGAATCCAGGTGTCCCATATGGTCCCCCGTGCCTGCCAGGAGCTATTTCTGAGCAGACAGCCAGGAGTAACCCCTGAGCACCGCCGGGTGTGGCCCAAAAACCAAAAAAACAAAAATTATAAAAAAGAAAAATGTCCTCTCATTGAGGTAGATAGTGAATGAATGGGAGAGAAATGGGTTCATTGGTTGAAGGAAGTGGACATTTGTGAAGGGATCAGTGTACAACATTGTATTCCTAAAGCCCAATCATGAATAACTTTGTAATTCATGGTGATTTAATTTAAAAATTAAAATATAGACAAGTAACAACAATTGCCATGTTAGGACCTCCAATACCCTTCTACGTTACCTCAACTTGATGGGACATAAACCTCCCTTTCTCCTTACTAGAAAGAATTAGTAATAATAATGTCTATTTACAAGCTCCTGAGATTATAAAAAGAATCTATAAGGAGACGATATGGATGAAAAGTTTAAAATAGAACATCATAGGTAAGCAGAGTTCTACACATCTGGCAAGAGATTTTTATCTCCTAACTCTGCCTCTGGGCAAGAGGAGTAGAGCATTGAAACACACAAATCAGCTGATATCTCTATATTTATCACATAGCTAAGTGGAGCCTTTACTGTTAAATACATGATTGACACCCATCTATCAAGCTGAGTCAAATACAGTCCACCCTGTGAGCAGAGAAAAGATCAGGTGACTTCCAAGGGCCCTGTCAGCCCTGTGATTTGTCAAACAAATGTAATGGTGTCCCTAAGTAAAAAAAAAAAAAAAAAGTCTAACACTATCTAAATATCTTTCAAAATCATAACTTACATGACAATGAATAAAACAAAATAAACCTTCTCCTTTCTTTTGAATCCAAGACTTTACCAAAGCCACCTAAAGAAGGAAATTAAAATAAGACCAGCTGACAGTAGAGAGGTTGGACAGTCTAGGTGTGATGAATCAGGGTATTGGGCCCAGAGGGTGTCTACTTCCTAACTGCAATTAGGGGTGCAATAAAAGGTTTCAGCGCCTGCTATCAGCTCACAGCCCTCTGTCCCACGTCCCACTTGTTCCTCTACCTGAACAAGGTAAGTCTTATAGACTCTCTGCTTGAATTTACTGAGTATCTTGAATACTGTTTTGCTTGTGTGTAAGACTGTATAAGATTTCAGAGGGGAAAAAAAAAAGCAACACTTGACATCTTACTGAATGTCAAGCCACCTTAAAGTATTTCTGCTTCTGGAACTTCTTACAAAGCATTTTTGTTTATAAATAATATTTTTAAAATGGAATGTTTAGATGACATAGGCATAAATATTTTTTAATAAGACATGGGATTCAGTCCAAAAATAAGGTGAAAATAGAGCTTTTGAATGATGGCTACAGATTGAGGTGCTGGTGGCATTCTGTCAGTGAAGCTGTGAGTTCTCTGAATCATATCTTCTTAGTAAAATTATATTGCTTTACCTGCATTCACAGGATCTAATTTTTTTAGAGTTCCTTCTCTTTCCTCTAACTTTTAGTAACTTTAAAATTTACACTTTATGATGTGGAAGAGTTAGACTGAACCAAGGTGAGAAGACACTTGATGAATCTTACAGGATTTGATTCATCACAGGTTTTATTAAAATTCATATTGCGAATTTTTGAAATAAAAACCTCCTTTTTATAATAAAATATAAAATATTTTGAAAAGATAAAAATTTTATATTTTGAAATTTTTTGAAAACGTTTTGAAAAAATATTTTGAAATAAAGTTTTCTTTTTTTTTTCTTTTTTGGTTTTTGGGACGCTGGGGATCAAACCAAGTCCCTCACAGGTCGGCTGTATGCAAAGCAAACACCCTACCTCTATGCTATCTCTCTGGCCTCCAATGCCTATATATAATGGGGGGGGCCGCATCTGGTGACACTCAGGGGTTACTCCTGGCTATGCACTCAGAAATCACTCCTGCCTTGGGAGACCATCTGGGATGCCAGGGATCGAACCAAGGTTTGTCCTGGATCAGCCGCATGCAAGGCAAATGCCCTACCACTGTGCTATCGCTCCAGCCCATGAAATAAAGTTTTCTCTAACACAATAATGTCATAATTTCTGCAGGATGTCATGAAATATCTCTTCTAATGGCTCCTTATGCTTCATCTGATCTTGTCACTTTATCTGTTACAAACCAAACAGCCCCATGAAGTTCATATTAATATTTTAAAGTATGGACTAGAGATGATTCAAGTGTTGTTTGAGAGAGACTAGTATAGGATATGAACTTTGACTGTTTCTTCTCACAGTCTCCTGAGTCTATAAAGATGCCTCAGCTCCTGAGAGAGATTCTCTACGTGATTGAAACATTCTACAATTATGCCAGAGAAGATGGCAGTAAGGCAACATTGACCTGCAGAGAGCTTAAACAACTCATCCAGGGCGAGTTTGGGGAAATTCTTCAGGTAAGATGATATGGAACTATGGGAATTGTCCCCAAATCCAAGTAAGTTAAGTGTAAGTGGTCCCCACACCCCTTTTACCCTTTTGTCCAAATTCTCAGAACTCACTTGCTTTTTCAGACTCAGCTTTCTCTTTGGTATATTACCTTGTCATTCTTATAAAGAAAGAGATCATTTCCCTCACTGTAACCATTGTTTTAAAAAGTAGATTTATGAGGCCGAAGAGATAGCATGGAGGTAAGGCGTTTGCCTTTCATGCAGCAGGTCATTGGTTCGAATCCTGGCATCTCATATGGTCCCCTGAGCCTGTTAAGAGCAATTTCATAGAGCCAGGAATAACACCTGAGAGTTTCATGGTGTACCCAACCCCCCAAAAAAGTAGATTTATGATAGGAATTCATAGGTTACTATGCACCCAACAACAACTCAGAAGTGATATAAAATGTTCAATTATTGGCCGATAGTTTACTAATTATAACTGCCTTGAAAAATTAACAAGTTATCACTGTTTGGGGGAAAATTTACCATTTTCTGAGGAATAGAGAAAAGAGGACTCCTAAAAGATATATAAGTATTCAGAACACTTAACTATTTATAACTTAGCTAATTTTTTGTTTCTGTGCAGCCATCTGTCATTCATGCTGTGGAAAGAAAGTTGGACATCTTGGATATTGACAGGAATGACAACATCACTTTTGAAGAATTTATTCTTGCAATCTTCAACTTGCTGAACCTCTGTTATCTTGACATACAATCATTGCTAAATTCAGAGTCAAGACCAATGTCTAAGTCAGGAAAAAATCCAGATGATGTGGATCCGCAGGGAACCAGTAGAACTTATCAGATGGCAAAGGGAAACTTACCCGTGCAAGATGAGGAGGGACTTCCTTCAGGGATAAAATTGTCAGCTCAGCCCAGCCTCAAGGAAAGAGCAGAAGATGAACACAACAGAGAAGACCAACATGGAGATTCCAAGACTCACAACTTGCCTCAAGAAGCATCTGGGACCAATGTTCCTAGGAATCAATACTCGGTAGGAGATGAACAGATGCAAAAAGGAGCACAAGATGCACATGCAAGAAGAAACAATGAAGTCCAACCTGAGACAAATAATACAACATCAGAGGCAAGACACACTGGTAGTTCCACAAATCAGGCAGAACAAGATGAAGAGATTCCTGAGGAGGGAGATAAACCAGCCAGTGATCAAAGTGGCCAAGAGATAAGGCAGCAGTTTGAAGGACAAGGGGAAAATATGGACACTCAAAGTTCTCCACAAGAAGCAGCAACACAAAAGTCATCTAAAAATCAGGAAGTGGACCTTGAAAAGGGAGTTAAAGAACACAATATAATACAAGCACTCCAGGAAAATGATGATGTCGGGTCAGAGGATATGAACCTAGAAAAAACTGCTGCCCAGAAGCCATGTCCAAAACAGAAATCAACTGAGCCTGAGGATGAGAACAAAGAAGGTGAGACTGAAGAAGTCAAGAGAACCACATCACAGGCAAAAAATTCAGCTGAGCCTGAGTATACTGATACTGCATCTGAGATTCAAGAGCCACTGGTACAAAAAACAAAGGAACTGCCAGTCCAAGGTGATGCCAGCAGTGATTCAAAAACAACTGATATTAGAGGAGAGGAGCAAGAGGGGAGAGATTCTGGGGCCCATAGACAAGCAGAGCAGAGAGGAAGTGAGGAAAAGACTCCTCCACTCACTGTAATAGACCAAATACAGGAAGAGAAGTACCAGCAAGTTCAGGAATCACTGAAAGAATGGAACACCCAGAAATCTTCTATGACACAAGAATTAAACCTAGAAGGAAAAGAGGACGGCCATCCTAGAATTGTAAGAGCAATGGTAACAGAAGAAGCAAGGCTTGCTGAGCAAAGCAAAGCAGAGATTCTTATGAGTGATGAGATTGTTTTTGCAGCAGCAGGAAATCCAGGACTAAGGGACCAAAAGCAAGAGCTGGTGCAACTTGAGAACAAGTCAGGAAGAGAAAATAAGAGGGTTGATCAAACTAGTGACAAGCCTATCAAAGAGGATGTTGATTACCAGGGACAGTATCATGAGCCAACTGTCGCACAGAATTATGAGAGGCCTCCCCAAATTTACAGATCAATTCCAAAGAATCCTGAAAGTGGCTCAGAAACAAGCAACGAATATGGACAAAGGGAGTACCAGAGAAAAGCAGACCCATTCACAAAGTATGTGCAAGGAAGTCAGAGTGATAACCCCAACACCCAGAAACAGGTAACACTAGGTGAAGAAAATAGAACTCAAGAGGTAGTGCTACAGTTAGACAGAAATGATGAGTCACTCACTGAGGAACATGGAGGAAGGCATCAAAATAATCACAGCTCAGTGACTAAAGGATCAGAGCCAGCCTTGGAGCCTAGTGGTCATCCAGAGGAGTCTAAGGAAGAAGCAGAAAACACTAAGTCATCCCTGGAGAAAGAGGTCCCAGGTGTCCTGAAGGAAGACTTGAAAAATCAGGTTTCTATTACACAATGCCCTGCAAAGGAAGATGGCAGAAAAGAACTACCAGTCCTGATTGTAAGTATCAAAAAAGAAAATGAGACACTAGAGTCTCAGAAAATTCTAGTAAAAAATAGGTCTGAAAACAATTTAGACCTTGAAACACAAGAACCTGCAACATGGAAGGAGAAAGAAAGCCCCCAACAGTCAGCAAGGAAAGAGGATGTTCAGCAAGAGTTGATCCAAAAAAGACACAGTTATTCGGTCTCTCAATCAGACTTGAATGAGAAGATAGAGAGAAACCAACAACTTTTTTCTGAGGAGACAGAAACTCTCTCTTCCAACCCATCATGCATGTACCCACAGGAAAACATACTACAGCAAACAGGCATAACCCAAAATCTAGCTCAGCCAATCAAAGCATCAAGTACGGAACCTCACAATGATTCATCAAAAATATTGTTTACTAGTGACAGCCAAGCTTCTCATCAATGCACTAAGGAACTCCTTAACGAGGGTCAGGAGGGTGCAAAACAAACAGCATCTATTCAGGCTCTGGAGGAGAAGCAGGGCCTTGAAGAGAAAAGCCAGTATCACAAAGAGAAGCAAGAAACACAAAGCAGCGATTTATCACTACCCCAGGAGAAGAATATCTAAGAAATTCCATATATCTCAGCAGGCCTCACATTCTTCCCTTCCATTCAGCTCTACTTTCAGGGTCCTACCGCTAGTGTAGGGTGTTTGCCTTGCACACGGTTGACCCAGGACAAACCTAGGTTCTCTTCCTGGTATTCCATATGGTCCCCCTTGCCTGCCAGGAGCGATTTTTGAGCTCAGAGCTAGGAGTAATCTCTGAGTACCGCCCCCTCCAAAACAACCTCAACTTTCACAAATATACACATGCATTCAAACCTTTATTGATAACCCTTTAAATTTCTCCCTAATTTTTGCAATAAAAATAATAAAAGTTCTATGACTGAATATCATGAACGATTTTATAGCCATGGTGCTTAAATAAAATAATTAAAAAATCAAAACAGAGGAAGTCAAAACATACTTTAGATTCCAATCTGAATGCTGTTATGGTATATGGTAGGAAGAAATTGAAATGAGAAATGTCACTTAAAATGGAATCAGTTTTGAAAAATACATGTGATTTAACTTAACCATTTAGCAATAAACAGTATGTCACAAAAAAGGAATATCTGTAAGAGGATCATTACCAAAGAAATATCAGATATCCTACCATCTGACGCTATTTCTAAGTACCAAAATGTATTTTCTTGTAAAACAACTTGTCACAATTTATTTGCCATTAAAGATAGAAAATTCTTTTTAATATTTCACAGATGTCCTTTCTTCAAATGATTCACAGGCGTTAAAATATTGGTCATAGGATATATGCAATTGCAATATTCTCCTAAATTATTAATTAGTAATTAATAAATACAAATTTTATGCTTTATAGCATTTCCTATTTCAAGATTATCTTAAAACTTTACTTTTTAAAATAATTTCAGTCATTACTATAACTAAACATAACTGATTGTATGTCATCTAATTGCATCATGGCTCTTTGCTCATATATAAGTGCAAGCTAATTTATCCCATAGATCTCCTCATTCATGCAAAAAATTTACTAAATTCTACTTCTCACATCTGCTTGCAGGATTTGTGTGTGAAGCCATCAGATTAATTATGAAGGAGAGAAAGAATTTAAATCTAAAGTAAGCTTAATTCAAAGAAATTCTTGCAACCAATCATCCTCTTACTACAAAATGTTTACTCATGATTTTCTGGGTAATAGTAATTATTAAAAATTGATAATTAAAGAAGCTAATGATCAATTTTGTTGTTTTTTGTTTTGTTACCTTCATTCGTCATGCAGCTCTAAAGAGAATAGCTAACAAATAAAAGTAAACTTAGTGATTTGTATACTTTTCAAAAGATCATAATCATGGGACCAAAGTGATAGCACAACAGATAAGTTGCTTGTCTTGAATGCAGCCAATCCAAGTAAGGTGCTTCTCTTGCACAGGGTAGACCTGGGTTTGATCCACAGCATCCAATAAGGTCTCCTGAGCCCATGAAGAGTGATTCCTGAGCGCAGAGTCAGGGGTAGTAACCCCGAAGCACCACCAGGTGTGGCCCAAAACTTAAAAAACAACAGCAAAAACATAACTAAAGGATTGTGTTCTCTTAGCATAGTAATAACCCAAGAAAAGATTAAAATAGATATCATGCAATGTTTTCTGAAATAAAAATAGCACATTGTCTTTAAACCTCTGTTTACTTCTACTTCAACTCCAAAGTCCAAAGATATTTCAGCTCTTTTCATTCTCTCATCAAATACAAGTGCACACATATATGTATATTTTCTTTTTATAACTTTATTTATTGATTGATTAATTGATTGGTTTTTAGGCCCCACACAGCAGTGCTCAGCAATTACTCCTGGCTCTGCACTCAGAAATCTCCCCTGGAAGACTGGGGGATGCCTTTATGGAATGCCGGAAATTGAACCGGGTCCCTCCTGGTTCAGCCACATGTAAGGCAAAAGCTATGCTATCTCTCCAGCCCCACATGTATATTTTCTTTTTTTTCTTTATTTAAACATCTTGATTACAAATATGATTGTGATTAAGTTTCAGTCATGTAGAGAACACCTCCCCTTCACCAGAGCAACATTCCCACCACCAATGTCCCAAATCTCCCTCCATCCAACCCACCCCTACCTGTACTCTAGACAGGCTTTCCAGTTCTCTCATTCATTCACATGATTATGGTAGTTCTCAGTGTAGTTATTTCTATAACTGCACTCACCACTCTTTGTGGTGAGCTTCATGAAGTGAGCTGGAAGTTCCAGCCCTCCTCTCATTGTCTCTGAGGATTGTTGCAAAAATGACTTTTATTTTTCTTAAAACCCATAGATGAGTGAGACTATTCTGCATCTCTCTCTCTCTTTCTCTCCATCTGATTTATTTCACTCAGCATGATATATTCCATATACATCCATGTATAGGAAAATTTCATGACTTCATCTCTCCTGACAGCTGCATAATATTCATTGTGTATATGTACCACTGTTTCTTTAGCCATTCGTCTGTTGAAGGGCATCTTGGTTGTTTCCAGAGCCTGGCTATTGGTAATAGTGCTGCAATAAATATAGGTGTGAGGAAGGGGGTTTTGTATTGTATTCTTGTGTTCTTAGGCTATATCCCTAAGAGTGGAATAGCTGGGTCGAATGGGAGATCAATTTCCAGATTTTGGAGGAATCTCCATATCGTTTTCCATAGAGGTTGGACTAAACGGCATTCCCACCAGCAATGGATAAGAGTTCCTTTCTCTCCACATCCCCGCCAGCACTGATTGTTCTCATTCTTTGTGATGTGTGCCAATCTCTGTGGTGTGAGATGGTATCTCATCATTGTTTTGATTTGCATCTCCCTGATGATTAGTGATGAGGAGCATTTTTTCTTGTGCCTTTTGGCCATTTGTATTTCATTTTTATCAAAGTGTCTGTTCATTTCTTCTCCCCATTTTTGATGGGATTAGATTTTTTTTCTTGTAAAGTTCTGTCAGTGCCCTGTATATTTTGTATATTAGCCCCTTATCTAATGGGTATTGGGTGAATAGTTTCTTCCACTCAGTGGGTGGCTCTTGTATCCTGGGCACTATTTCTTTTGAGGTGCAGAAGCTTCTCAGCTTAATATATTACCATCTGTTGATCTTTGCTTTCACTTGTTTGGAAAGTGCAGTTTCCTCCTTAAAGATGCCTTTAATCTCAATGTCATGGAGTGTTTTACCCATGTGTTGTTCTATATACCTTATGTTATCAGGTCTGATATTAAGGTCTTTAATTCATTTGGATTTTACCTTCATACATGGTGTTAACTGAGGGTCTATGTTCACTTTTTTGCAAGTGGCTAACCAGTTCTGCCAGCACCACTTGTTGAAGAGGTTTTCTCTGCTCCACTTAGGATTTATTGCTCCCTTGTCAAAAATTAGGTGATTGTATGTCTGGGGACATTGTCTGAGAACTCAAGCCTATTCCACTGATCTGAGGGTCTGTCTTTATTCCAATATCGTGCTGTTTTGATAACTATTGCTTTGTAGTACAGTTTAAAGTTGGGAAAAGTAATTCCTCCCATTTTCTTTTTCCTTAGGATTGCTTTAGCTATTTGAGGGTGTTTATTGTTTTAGATGAACTTAATAAGTGTTTGATCCACTTCTTTGAAGAATGTCATGGGTATCTTTAGAGGGATCGCATTAAATCTGTATAATGCTTTGGGGAGTATTGCCATTTTAAAGATGTTAATCCTGCCAATCCATGAGCAGGGTATGTGTTTCCATTTCCGTGTGTCCTCTCTTATTTCTTGGAGTAGGGCTTTATAGTTTTCTTTGTATAGGTCCTTCACGTCTTTGGTCAAGTTGACTCCAAGATATTTGAGTTTGTGTGGCACTAATGTGAATGGGATTGCCTTCTTGATGTCCATCTCTTCCCTATCATCATTGGTGTATAAAAAAGTCATTGATTTCTGTGTGTTAATTTTGTAGCCTGCCACCTTGCTATATGAGTCTATTGTCTCTAGAAGCTTTTTGGTAGAGTCTTTAGGGTTTTCTAAGTAGAGTACCATGTCATCTGCAAACAGTGAGAGCTTGACTTCTTCCTTTCCTATCTGGATTCCCTTGATATCTTTTTCTTGCCTGATAACTATAGCAAGCACTTCTAGTACTATGTTGAAGAGGAGTGGTGAGAGTGGAAAGCCTTGTCTTGTACCAGAATTTAGAGGAAAGGCTTTTAGTTTTTCTCCATTGAGGATAATATTTGCCATTGGCTTGTGGTAGATGGCTTTAACTAGATTGAGAAAGGTTCCTTCCATTCCCATCTTGCTGAGAGTTTTGATCAAGAATGGGTGTTGGACCTTATCAAATGCTTTCTCTGAGTCTATTGATATGATTATGTGATTTTTATTTTTCTTCTTGTTGATGTTGTGTATGATGTTGATAGATTTACGGATGTTAAACCATCCTTGCATTCCTGGGATGAAACCTACTTGGTCGTGGTGTATGATCTTCTTGATGATACATTGGATCCTATTTGCTAGGATTTTGTTGAAGATCTTTGCATCTGCATTCATCAGGCATATTGGTCTTTAATTTTCTTTTTTGGCAGCATCTCTGTCTGGTTTTGGTATCAAGGTGATGTTAGCTTCATAAAATCTGTTTGGGAGTGTTCTCATTTTTTTCAATTTCATGGAAGAGTCTGGCTAGGATTGGTAGTAGCTCCTCTTGAAAGGTTTGAAAATATTCATTAGTAAATCCATCTGGCCTGGGCTTTTTTTGGGGGGGCAGATGTTTGATTACAGTTTCAATTTCCTCAATAGTGATGGGGGTGTTTAGATATGCTACATCACCCCTACTTAACTGTGGAAGGTTATAAGTGTCCAAGAATTTTTCCATTTCTTCTAGGTTCTCATGTTTAGTAGCATAAAGTTTCTCAAAGTAGTCTCTGATTATCCTTTGGATCTCTGTGATATCTGTTGTGATCTCCCCCTTTTAATTTCTAATACAGGTTATCAGGTTTCTCTCTCTTTCTTTGTGAGTTTTGCCAATGGTCTATTAATCTTGTTTATTTTTTCAAAGAACCAACTTCTGCTTTCGTTGATCTTTCGGATTGTTTTTTGGTTTTCCCCTTCATTGAGTTCTGCTTTCAGCTTTGTTATTTCCTTCCCTATTTTTGGTTCCTTTTGTTGGTCATTTTCTAATTTAATGAGTCATTAAGTTATTCAGTATGCCCCTTCTTCCTATCTGATGTGTGCTTGTTAAGCTATAAATTTTCCTCTCAGGACCGCTTTTGCTGTGTCCCATAGATTCTGGCAGTTTGTGTCTTCATTATCTGCAGGAAAGTTTTGATTTCCTTTTTGATTTCATCTCGGACCCACTGGTTGTTCAGTAGCAGGCTGTTTAATTTCTAATTGTTAAAGTTTTTCTTCTGTGTGCCTTTGTAGTTCACATCTAATTTTAGAGCCTTGTGGTCAGCAAAGGTAGCCTGCAAGATTTCTATCCTCTTGATTTTATGAAGGAATGTTTTATGTGTCAGCATGTAGTCTATTCTGGAGAATGACCCATGTATATTGAAGAATAATGTGTATCCAGGTTTTTGGGGGAGGAGTGTCCTATATATATCTACTAGTCCTCTTTCTTCCATTACTCTTTTCAGGGCTAGTATGTTTTTGTTGGGTTTCAGTCTGGTTGACCTATTAAGTGTTGACAGGGCTGTGTTGAGGTCTCCCACAATTATTGTGTTATTATTGATGTCTTCTTTCAGATTTGTCAGTACTTGTATTAGATAATTTGCTAGTCTCTCATTGGGTGCATACATGTTTAATAGTCTGATTTCTTCCTGTTGCACATATCCTTTGATTAGTAGATAGTTTCCATCTTTGTCCCTTACAACTTTTCTAAGTATAAAGTTGGTGTCATCAGATATTAATATGGCCACCCCAGCTTTTTTAAGCATGCTGTATGCTTGGATGATTTTCCTTCAGCCTTTGATTTTGAGTCTATGTTTGTTCTGGTTATTCAGGTGTGTTTCTTGTAGGCAGCAGAAGGTTGGATTCATTGTTTTGACTCATTTTGCCACTTTGTGTTTTTTATTTGGTGAATTTAGTCCATTGACATTAAGGGAGATGATTGTCATAGGATTTAATGTCATCTTTGTAGATAAGTTTGCTGTGTTTGTTGGTCTCTCTTGTCTTAAAGTAGACCTTTCAGTTTTTCCTTTAAGGCTGGTTTTTCATCTGTGAAGTTTCTGAGCTGTTGTTTATTCATGAAGCTACATATCCTTCCTTCAAACCTGAACGTGAGTCAGGCAGGGTGCAGTATTCTTGGTGAGGCATTCATTTCATTCAGTCTTGTCAAAATATCCCACCACTGTCTTCCAGCCTTGAGAGTTTCTTGTGATGTGTCTGCAGTAAGTCTTATGAATGCTCCTTTGAATGTAATTTCCCTTTTTTAAATTGCTGCTTTCAGTATTCTATCTCTATCTTTGGGATTTGTCATTGTAACGAGGATGTGCCTTGGGGTGTTTTTATTTGGGTCTCTTTTAGCTGGTATTCTTCGGGCATGCAGGATTTGATTGCATGTAGTCTTTATGTCTGGGAGTATCTCTTTGATGATGTCTTTGACAGTTGATTCTTCCTGGGTATCTTCTACCTGGGCCTCTGGAACTCCAATGATTCTTATGTTGTTTCTGTTGAGTTTATCAAAGATTTCTATTTTCATCAGTTCACATTCCTTGAGTACTTTTCCATTGCCTGATCGTTTGTCTTAAGGTTCTTTTCCGATTTCTTCTGCTGTGTTGAGTTATTTTGCATCTTTTTTTTTTTTTTTTTTTTTTTTTTTGGTTTTTGGGCCACACCCGGCAGTGCTCAGGGTTACTCCTGGCTATCTGCTCAGAAATAGCTCCTGGCAGGCACAGGGGACCATATGGGACACCGGGATTCGAACCAACCACCTTAGGTCCTGGATCGGCTGCTTGCAAGGCAAACACCACTGTGCTATCTCTCCGGGCCCTTTTTTTGCATCTTATCTTCCAGCACTCCGATTCTGTCCTCAGCTGCTGATACCCTGCTAGAGAGGCCATCCACTGAGGTTTTCAGTTTAGCTACCGTGTTTTTCAGATCTGTTATTTCAGTTTGGAGTTTTCTGATTTCTGTCTTTGTGTTCTGTTCAGATCGATCTATGCTTTCTTTGAGTTCATATTTCTATTCTAAATTCTTTATCCATGAGGTTAATCAGATAGTTGGTATTTTTTAGTTCATCTGAGCTATCGTATTCATTCTCTGCGCATTGTGTTTGCCTATGAGGTTTCCCCATAGTCACGCTTGTAGTGTAAGTTTTTCTGCATGTTGTGGTGCGGTTCATTGGTTAGAAAGAGTGCATGGCCACGAAGCAAAGTGGAGCAGCCGTGCTTTTCTGCAGCCGTGCTTTTCTGCGGCCTCTAGGTGACAGTTTTTTGGGGGGTGTACTCCCTAGGTCTCTGAGGAGAGCTTCAGGTATTCATGAAAGACAGACAGGCAGAGCAAAGGTTTCCTTTGAGGTCCTCAGAGTCCTCAAAGGCACAGCAGGGCGTAGCCTCCACAGGCCAGAGGGCTCAGCTTTTGCCTGGCACCCCCCAGCCAGACTTTACTCACTCAGTCACTGGACAGTTTCAGAATGCAGTTTTTTGGGGGTGCGCTTCGTAGGCCTCTGAGGAGAGCTTCAGGTATTCATGAAATACAGACAGGCAGAGCAAAGATGTATATTTTCTTAATTAAAGTCATGAGACACTTCACACAGAAAAAGAAAAATATAATCCTCTGAACATGAACTATTCAATCCTTTTGGAAAGCAGCTTAGTAACATATAAAACCAAAAGAATTAGAAGTCAAGAATAATAAATTCACAAAAGAAGTCTTACAGGTGGAATCAACTAAATTACAAGAAAAATAAAAACTACAAAATTTCCCCTGTAATCAGTCGTTAAGGTTTTGTTTGTGTGTTTGCTTTAATTACCATAGAGTGTGATTGAAAGTGTGAGAATACTACATTCTGCAGTTAACTTACAGCCATATAAATGAACACAATCATTTTGGAAGTATCTGTCTGGTAATTTGGAATAAAAATATTTAATATGTTTCTTAGATGACATTATAATGAAACAATCATAAATTTGCACAAATACTAACTATAAAGATAGTATTAATCAAATATCAACAACAAAACCAAAAAATTTTCTAAATAGTTATCATTACAAGAATGGTTATATTTTGGTTTTCACACACTATGGAATGACAAAAAACACTTAGAAATTATGAAATAGGGGGCGGAAGAGATAGCACAGCAGTAGGGCATTTGCCCTGCAAGCTGCTGAACAGGACTGACAGTGGTTTGATTCCCGGCATCCCATATGGTCCCCTGAGCCTGCCAGGAGCGAATTCTGAGCACAGAACCAGGAGTAACCACTGAGCGATGCCAGGTGTGACCCAAAAGCCAAAAAAGAAAAAAAAAAAGAGAAAAAATATTATGAAGTAGGATAAATGAAATAGTCATTTAATAAGTAATAATTGACCTCAAGATTTGGATGATTATAAAAGAAAATATCCTACTTCTTTATTAGTTTTATGGGCCATCTCCAGTAGTGTTCTGGATTTGCTCATGCTTTAATTTCAGGGATAAAAGCTGGTGGTGCTACAGTGGCACGAAATGTAGTGTTGAAGATTGAACAAGGATTTACTATATACAAAGAACACACCATACCTTGGTTATCTATTGCACTGAAATATCTATAGGTAGATATTGGCAGGTTCCCTCCCAGGTTTTCTCCCAGATGGGAGCTATAAGTAATACCTTTCCTCTTTGGAACATTTCCATATCTTCTATAATGAAAAATATAAAATATTCATAATCAAAAATAAATTCTACTTTAATAACTAATGAATAACCTTTACTTCTGACATCAGAAAATAAACTAAAAAAGTGCAATATATTGTTTTTGAAAAGTAAATTAAATATAGATAAAATCAGATCGCCAATAATAAGAGTAGTTTATGTAAAATCACAAAATAAACCAACCCTTCATAGTTATTATATTTTTTAAATGTGAAGTAATAATGAACCTTCAATTAAAAGAATTTTATATCATGATGTATAAAAATACTCATAAAATTGTATATATTTTTATACACAGTGAGAGCAAAAATACAGCTAAGCATCTTTATCTCTTGGTATAGAATTTCAAGGACTTTTTCTTCTTTCTAGATTTATATACTTTTTCGGGAGGGTCACACTGGAGGTGCTCAGGGGTTATTCCTGGTTCTGAGCTCATAAATCACTCTTGGCAAGCTCTGGGGACCATATGGAATGATGGGGATCAAACCTGGGCACGTCCCGTGTCAGCCATGTGCAAGCCAAACTCCCTACCGCTGTGCTATCACTCTGGCCTCCAGAGATTCATTTTATTCACCGACATATGTGTAAGTGTCACCATCTCCACAATACCAACAGAAATAGTGTGATCTATCACAAGTATAAGATAAACAAGAAACAAAGTAAGAGAGTAACAAATGATCAAAGTCATCTGAACTGAAGATTTTTGTCTACAGCTGACATGGGGAAGGAGAGGGGCCATTTGGGACACTGATGGAGCTAAGCAGGTTCTCTGGTGCTGAGGATGGTATTGGAATGAGGTATCCATAAAACGTAATCTGAAATGTATTGTAATCCTTGTACCTAAATTAAAATGACTTAAATAACATAAAGAAATAAGTCAGAAGAATAACAAATATTGGATGATTTGTTATATGTTGTATATAGATAAACAAAGGGAATGGACAATTTCAAATGAGGTCAAGCCCGTGGACTTTGGTTGAGATAGATAGAAAGAGAGATACAAAGGATTGGAAGAAAGGGGTTTACTAGAAAACCATGAAGACTCTGATGGGTGGGCTTTGGTGTTTCAATGGGTCCCAATATCTTTTTTCATCATGCTATCTCAGCTACAATAAAGATAAATAACAAAACTCTTATCTCAAGGTTCATGGATTCTCAAGGTTTCCTTTTTACCACATGCCTCTATTTAAATAAAAGCATTATTTGTTTTCTCATCTAAATACTTTATTCCATTTCATTTCTTTCATCTTATTAAAACTATTGTGATTTACAAAGTCCTTCACAGTCGGATTCCTGATATACAATGAATCAGTTCCAATCTCACCACCAATATCTACCTCCCTCCATCAATGTTCCTAGAGTGTATCCAACGCCACCACTCTTTGCTCCCTTACCTGCCAGTATAACGGGACCCATTTACATTGTTAGCCTTTGGGCCTCTTGATTCCATTGTTGTTGACTTTGGCTTGGATATTTAGTTCTGTCCTCTTTTATCTCCATCAATGCACCTGAGACCACTTGGCCTCAGGGTTCAGACTGTAGAATACTCGAAGGTTCATACTCTATGAGTCTTTCTTCCCACTTTTTATTTGTTTGGAGGTCACACCTTCAGTAGTCAGGGCTTACTCTTGCCTCTACCTTCAAGCATCATTCCTGGTGGGCTTGGGAAACCATCTGGGATGCTGAGGATCAAACCTGGGTTGTCTATACACAAAGCAAGTGCTATCCTATCAATTACAGTCCCTACACTGATGAATCTTGTTTATATTTCATCTTGTTCATATTACATTGTGCAGTTTGTCCAGTCCATCCAAATGCTCACAGGATATCAACAAGTCTGCTAACCAACTAACATATCTTCTCAGTTTCCCTTCCTACATCATTTTCTCCACTCCCATTCTATCAGACTTCAAAGTGCAAACTTTGAAAACATAATTTACTTTATTATTTTTATTTTCCATATCAAATCCATATAGTATCTCAACATAATCTCCCTTAAGCTCATTTCTCAAATTCATCTTACACTATCGTTTCCCTGTTGGGTTTTAGGTACCCTCCATGTCTCTCACTTGGCTTCTTTTAATTTACTTAATATCCAAATCTTTAAATCTTAGGAAATATAACTAAAATATCACTTCCCTTATTCTTTATAAAATATTAGTTGAAAAATACATAAACTTCATCATTAACAACTTTGTATCTATGCTAAAAAGAAAAGTCTAAAATGAGCAAACTTATAACCACTATGTTTAAATAAAGTAATTAAAAAAATAGTGGTCCAAAGAAAAATATAAAATAAATACAAAGCGTCCCCTCAATTTATGTTTATTCCAAATACTGGGTGAGGCAGTGGTATGCGGAAATGATAAAACAAATAAGTAGTCTGCATCTTAGAGATTGTATTCTAATGAGGGTGGGGAGAGACAAACTACAAACTACAATAATCCATAAACAAGGTAATTCAGGGTAATAAAACAGGTGATGTGACCATGAAGGCAGAGAGCTAGAAGACAGAGGCAGGCAGAGCTGCTGTTGTAGAATTTTTAATTTTTAATTAAATGTTGAATTTTTCATGATGCCTCTAGTAAAGTTGGGGCCATTTTCTTCAGTAATCTGAAACACCTAATTTTTGAACATTCCTCCTTAAATTAACTGTGTGTGTGCTTGTTTTAGCTCTCTTCCCAGACTTAAAAACTCTTACAGGCTCATAGCCTCCACAATTTATCCAGTTTCCTATCCTAAGCCTCAGACTAATGTATACAACAGAAGTATACAATCATTCAATAAATATTGTGTTATGTAAGTATATGAATAATAGCAACAGCCTCTTAGTTTCCAGTTTACTCCACATTTCCTCGTATCATTCAAAACCTCTCAGTAACATCCAAAATTTTTCTAGGTACCACATCATATCTGCATTAATCATGCTCTATCCATCCTTATAATTATTATTTACAGCTAGTTTCTATAGATATCTTTCTGAGGGCACCTGGTTGGTCATCTTTTTAACCTTCACCTAGATTATTTACTATGTTTACAAGACCTTCATTAGCATTAAATTTGTGCCAAAATTTTATTTAAACATTTGTATAATGTTTTGTATGGGGTTATCATACTGTTTGCCTAATAGTTAGATATGGAGCATATTTTTTCTCCAATTCTCACATGATGGTAGAGTTGAACTTCAAGCAGAGATCATAACTTCATTCATTTCATATATGATCAAGCAAAGTAATACTTTTATGGCTTTGAGTTCTATTTCCTTGGGTGAAATTTCTATGTTAAGCTTCAGAGATTAGTGTGAAGTGGTGTCTGTGCTCTTTGATAAACTATTTTCTTCCTTCAATATAGAACATTGTCCATGTATATATGTGTGTATATGGGTACCAGGGAATGGTAGATCTTGTAAGTAGTGCTTTTCTTAAAAAACAAGCTTCAGAAAATGTACTGTTAGCATATTTTGAGAAAACTTGAAACCATGTACCCAGCATTACCATTTAAATTCATATTATCCTATGGCCGAAGAGATACCATGGAGGTAGAGCTTTTGCCTTGCATGCAGAAGGACGGTGGTTTGAATCCCGGCATCCCATATGGTTCCCTGTGCCTGCCAGGGGTGATTTCTGAGCATAGAGCCAGGAGTAACCCCTGAGTGCTGCCGGGTGTGACCCAAAAACCAAAAAATAAATAAATAAATTCATATTATCCATTTAAAGCATTACCATTTATGATGAAACTGGGGGCTCACTTTTACTTCTGTACTGTATTATTTTGTAATATTGTTGAACCTTAGCCTTCATGTCAGTCAAATAAGGTTGAAATGATTTTTCTGCCCCACACATTCAATAAAAAAATGTTAAATGTCAAAAAACAATTTTATTTAAGCATGTTAATTTCTTTAAACATGTTTACTGAGTATTTGCTCTGTGCCATGCACTGTGTTGAGCATTGAATATATCTTGATGAAAGAAAATAAATATAGCCCATGCCTTGTAGAAGGAAACAGACTTAAGCCATAAAAACTCACGAAAAAAAATTTCAAAGGCAAGTATTCCAACTAGTTATACTATTACTTCCAACTCTATCCTTCTGCTCTTGTGTTTCAACTACTCTGAAAAATCTTTCCATTTTCTCCCTACTTCCTCAATTATTTCAATCCTTAACTCCTTGACTGACTCCTACCTCTGCCAGGAAGTTCACATTGATCCTTTAACTACCGTGTTCTTCATAGCCTAAGACACCCATATCATTCTAATACTTAAAATTGTCACTAATTGTCCTATGAGTTCTCTTATTTTTTTGTCACTAGAAAGAAGGAAAAATGTATGTTGTAATTCTCTATATGCCTTTAATCAAGTTACATAGCCTTCCTGACCTTAGTATTTGCCTGGGTTAAACATCATTGTAATGACTCACTGGGACATTGTGACAAATATAAAGGAGGGATAACTTGGTCCTTAGACTATACAAAGAATATCTATTGATTAACCAGTTTAAAAAAAAAGTCCAATTTCTTTTATTAGAGATATGAATAATCACTTTAGAGTGGAGCATATTCTAAAAGTCAATGAAATATTTGTCTAATATTAGATATTAGGTAAATGCAAATTAAATCACAGTGAGAACCACTCATACCTTCTAAATGCCTGGAATTAAAATGTAATAACATCAATTATGTGCAAAGAGAGAGAACAACCAGATTTTTCTCACTGGTAGTGGGAGCACATATTTATAAAACAAACTTAGGAGAAATAAATGGATGGTACCAGGACCAAACAGTCGTATGATCATTGAGTAAAAATAAAAATAATCAGACTTAAACACCAAACCCAAAGTCAATGACAACAGAATCAAAACCCAATCTACAACAAGCTAGACACAGAGGGGAGCAGTTACACTAGCAGTCCAGGGGGCAAAGGAGGGAGATATGGGATGCATGCTGGGAACAGGGGTGGAGAGAGGACAACACTAATGGTGGGAATGCCCCTAATTCATTGTCACTATGTACCTTAAATATTATTGTGAAAGACTCCCTTCGTTCACGATAAAATTTAAAAATATAAAATAAAATAAAAGTGACATTCATTAAGAAAACAATCTTTTTGGAGAACTATAAAGATATATTCACTAAAGTTTAAGATGTGAAAAACTCTTAACAAATAACTGCATCTCTTGTATGTAAGCAAACAAAAATATCACAAAACATATTCAAAATTATTCTTAGCGGCATTTTTAGAACAATCTAACACAAACAAGAAACCAAAATGTCAATCTACTGAGAATAAACTGAAAAAAAATATTGCATATGCTAATATGAAATATTAGGGCTATCAAGAAATGAGACTTAAAGACTACCTATAGTCATATCCAACACAAAATTTCTGAGGCGCAATAAGTAAAAGCTATCTACTTAAAAATAAAAATAAATTATTTAATTTAAATAAAGTTTAAGCAGATAAAAATGTATTATCTTGTAAGTCAGAATATTGATATCACTAGGTAGCAGTAATAGATAGAGTGTAGGCAAGATAGGTGCTTCTGCAGTTCTAGATAATATTCTATTTCTTCATTAGACATTAGACATTCAGAATGGCTACTTTATGCTCATTTATAAATATGTATACTTATAATTGGGATATTATAATTTAATAAGTAAATTTGATTAAATGTAGTAAGTCTGGGGACCAAAGCAATAGTACAGAAGTAGAATGCTTGCCTTGCATGCTGCCAACTGGATTTGATCCCCAGCATACCATATGCCCCCCCAATCTTAACCAATAGTAACTCCAAGAGTATAGAGCCAGGAGTAATCCCTCAGCATGACCAGGTGTTTCCCCGAAAAGAATTAATTTTAAAAAAATGAAAAATAATTAAGTATAGGGGCTGGAGTGGTGGAGCAAGCAGTAAGGCATTTGCCTTGTCCGTACTAGCCTAGGATGAACCACACTTCGATCCCCCAGCATCCCATATGATCCCCCAAGCCAGGAGCGATTTCTGAGGGCACAGCCAGGAGTAACCCCTGAGCATCACAGGGTGTGGCCCAAAAAAACAAAAAACAAAAAAATTACGTATATACCAGGAAAATAGCCATGCCACCAAACCAGATTTGATCATCTCCAAAGTCCTGAATGTAGAGCAAAAAATAAATCCTGAGCACATCTAAGTATTCATTTCCCCAAAAATGTACTAAGTGAAATTATATGTGTAAAATGTCATAAAAACAAGTGGCAGTAGTTAGGACCTCAAACGTGACCCTCTAGCTCTGATATCCTATTAATAAATATACTATGTCATCTTTGTTTTTCATTTTCTTTCTTTAATTTCTTGGGGAAGGGGTTATTCTGAGCCATACCAGTGGCACTCAAGGGTTAACTCATAGCTCTGAGCTCAGAACTCACGCCTAGCAGGCTTGGGGGACCAATGGGATGCTGCGGATTGAACCCAGGTTGACTGCACGCAAGAGAAACGCCCTACTTGCTGTGCTATCTCTCCAGCCCCCACTTTGTTCATCTTTTAATCATTTATCACCCATCAAACTTTGTTAAAAGGTATATGCACTAGTGACACATAATTCTTGACTTCATAGAAAGTACAATCTGATGAAGGAACAGTCATTAAAAGAAAATAGTACACTTAGGTTGTGACTCAGGAGTAGAGTCACACATGCATGTGGGAGGTCCTAAAATGAATCCCTGACCTATTAAAATACGGGTGCATACAATTTCTTAATTTTAAATGATCAGAGTAGCGTATTAATTGAAATTTGAATGTTATATAAGGAAAACATGAAGGAACCTATTTTAAATTGAGAGGTCTAAGACCTCTTGGAGAAGGTAGGATTTCTTCATGGTTATTTATTGAATCCTATTTGGTGAATAAGAACTAAGGAAATGAGAGATAAAAGTAGAAGTAAGAAGTAGAATGCCTATCTTGAATACAGTCAGGTGGAAAGGGAGATTGAGTGCATTGGTGCTGGGAATGTTGCAACTGATGAAGGGGAATGCTCTTTTAATGACTGAAATCCAACTACAATCATGGTGCTCAAATAAAGATATTATTTAAAAAAATAAAGGAGTTAGCTTTGGGGCCGGAGAGATAGCATGGAGATAAGGAGTTTGTCTTGCATGCAGAAGGATGGTGGTTCGAATCTCGGCATCCCGTATGGTCCCCCGAGCCTGCCAAGAGCTTCTGAGCGTAGAGTCAGGAGTGACCCCTGAGCGCTGCCAAGTGGGACCCAAAAACCAAAAAAAAAAAAAAAAAAAAAAAAAAAAAAAAAAAGGTTAGCTTTGGGCCAGATTATTAATATAGTGTGTAGAGTGCTTGCATTGCTGGTTTGATTTTCTGAGTATCACCGGAAGTGATCCCTGAACAGCACAGAGCCAGGAGTAAGCCCTAAACACTGCCAGATGTGGCCCCCCATAAAAAGAATGTGAGCTGATTAACAGTATTGTAAATTACAGAGTTTCAAATCAGTTAAAAAATAATACACAAAAGTAGTAAAGGACAAACAAATGTAAAATCAGGATATGAAGGTGATCTGACTGCTATATGGGTTGCCCCAGTGATGTTTCAGTTGATTTGACTGACTGAGCTGGTGTCCCCTTCCTCCCTCGCCATTTCATGTGTGTTCCCCCTGAAACTTCACACTGTCAGAGATGACAACCTTACCCAATAGAGGTAGACTGTCTTCATTTGAAGGTCTAAAGTAGTTGTTTTCCCTTGCCTGTACCTCCAAACAAGCTCTCAAGAATGTGGACTCAACACTGTGACAATGATAACTGGAAATGATCACTCTAGGTAAGAACTGGGTGATGAAAGAGGGTAGAGTGATATGCATGATGCCCTTCTTTGGCAATAGTGCAAACAACCGTATCAAAAAAAGGAAAGAGAGAGAGAGAGAGAGAGAGAGAGAGAGAGAGAGAGAGAGAGGTAAAATGTCTGACCCAGAAGCAGGTTGGGGAGGGTGAGTGGGAGAGAAACTGGGGACATTGATGGCAGGAAATGTGCACTGATGATGGATGTGCATTTTATGACTGAAAATCAACCATGAACAATTTTGTAAGCATGATGCTTAAATAAAGTAATTATATATAAAAATATTAAAATAAAAAACAAAACATGGACCCAGGAGACCGACTATGCTCTTGTTACAGCAAATCCTAGTTCCATCATATAGAGTGTATCTTTGGGCTTCTATGTTTCTGTTTATGCTTCTATTTAAAGCATCGCATACAATCTCAGAAGTTTACTAACTAGTCTTGGACTTAGGTGAGAATCTCTTTTCTAAAAATTCCTTAACTTCCAAAAGAAGGTCGATTCAAAGTCTGTAGAACTCTTTAAGTGAGATCCAAAGGAAAAATAATGTCTTGTCCAGGATCTCTTATCCCATAGTAATTTCCTTCAGGCATTCTTTCCAATGACACTTGCCCACATAGGAAAGGATATGGGACTAGAATATTCCCTTTCTAAGAGATAAAATTCACATAGTTCAACTGCTGCTCTTATTAACTTACATGAGAATATTTGTCCCTGTTCCAAGCTTAGTATGCCCTTTATTTCTTCTTAATCATATATATCATGTGATACCAGGTCAATTGCTTATATCTTCCAGAGAAAAAAGAAAGGATAGGAGAGGAGAGGAGAGAGGAGGGAATAGAATAAAAGAGGAGAGGGGAAGAGGGAAGGAGAGGAGAGGTGAGGAAAGAAGAGGTGAAGGAGGAAAGGGAAGGGGAGGAGAGCAGAACAGAAGGGAGGAGAGGGGAATAGAAGGGAGTGGAGGGAAGGGAGGGAAGGGACGGGAAGGAAAGGGGAGTAAAATAGAAGTTTCTTCTTTCTGAGCACAGATGTGCAATTCAAGTCAATAGCCTTATGTCAGCTACCAAAAGAGGCCCATTGGCCATGAAAGCCCAACCCAGTTTGAAAGTCCTGCCACTTCCCCACATGAGTTGCTCCATCCATATTTGAACACCTTATGCTTTTCTTGTCACCCCCAGTGCCAAGATGCAGTAGACAGAAATTTTGGGACACCCACTCAAACAGGCAACAGACACCACTTGTTTGACAGCTTCCAAGGCTTAGAGGCAAAATGAACCAATAGACCTCCCAAGTTAGCAATTTCCATTCCCTGCAGAACTCTGATTTAGAATGCATGGCACAGGTTCTATCAGCCTATTTCACCATTAAATCCACAGACGAGCTTTTGGGTTCTGGAACCACAAATCTAGTTGGGGCATAAACCAAAAGAAAAGGGAATATCAAGAAAATGACAACACAAACTTCTTTTATTCTTTCTACTTCAGTTCACTCTCAGAAAACACATGCTGAGTCAGTGAGGGCACGGAGCACTGCCAGCAATTTTGACAGATTCATTGAATGTCATTGAATAGTGACTTTGATCAAAGCCTTCAAAGAGTGCAGGTGGAGACCAATTTTCCCAAGTCAAAATCACCTTATAATTAAATCTGACACCCATTCTACTTGTCCAAAGACCCATAGAAAAACTTAGGCCACTTAGGGGCCGAAGCAGTGGTGCAAGTGGTAGGGTGTTTGCCGTGCATGCCTTGACCTACATCGAGATTCAATCCCCCGGCATTCCATATGCTCCCCAAGCCAGGAGCAATTTCTGAGCACATAGCCAGGAGTAACCCCTGAGTGTCACCTAGAGTCTCCCCCCACCAAAAAAAAATTATGCCACTTTCAGCTACTCCTGATGCAGATTATATATAGAACTTGGTAAAAACATGTGTTCTGCTAATTAAGAGAAAGCCATCCCCCCATGTCCATACAGAGACATGCAGTATTTTATTCAGCTGATAACTGTTTCAGTGTCTTGATTTTCATCATATCTCTCTATTGACACCTGATCCTCTGTTCTGTGCAGTGAAGATCCACCCTTGACTAACTATAGCAGTATGGGAGTCCAAAAATATCAAAAATGAAATAGGTATGCTAGACCATTATGTGACCCCAATCTTCAGTAAGCTTCATTTGACCACATCTATAGACACTTAAAAATCACCTCCACTGAGCTACATCTTCAAGTGACATATTGAGGTAATTTCCACTCATTAAATAACAATCATTCACTCACATCCTCAATTTTATAAGCACTATAGAAATGGATAATGATATATAAATGTATTCGTACTATTCTGGGTTGATTATCAAACACAATTGAGAATTTTGCGCTTTCATCATAAAGGCTCAGTTCATAAAGTGCCCTTGTGACATTCTTTTTAGAGTTTAGTTCCAAGATATGCTACCTTTGTCATCAAAAGAATGGTTTTTTGATCTTGAGGCCTACATAACTGATGGTACTATGGGAAATGCCTCAGAAAGCTTGAAGTATAATTACAGCCATTCAGTGGTCCTCAAACTATGGCCCTTGGGCCTCATATTCTATTTGTATCTGTTTTGTTTCTTCATTGCAAAATAAGATCTATGCAGTGTGCATAAGAATTCGTTCATACGTTTTGTTTTTACTAGAGTCAGACCCTCCAATGGTTTGAGGGACAGTGAACTGGACCCCTGTTTCAAAAGTTTGAGGACCCCTGCCCAAATTGAACTACATAGTATGGATATTTGAAGAACTTTTCCTCATTGTCTCCCAATGTGACTACTTTATTTCTCATGAGTATTTTTATTTTTGTATCACCTGGGTATGTGTGATATATGCAGTCAGTAATGTTCCTGACTCTATACTTAGGAATTACTCCTGGTGGTACTCGGGCAACCATATAGGGTACCAGAGATTGAGCCCAGTTTGGATGCATGCAAGGCAAGTGCCTTGCACTCTGTGCTATTGCTTCCGTCCTTTCTTATGCATCTTTTTATTGTGAGCAGCTTTGAATCTATTATGAAGAGGCTAAAAAGAAAAACTATATAATATGGAAAAAATAAAAGTTTCTCTTGGGGTATGTAAAAGAATGAATGAAGAGTACTTAGGCTTAGATACAGTGATAATGCATGACAGATATTTTCAATTTCACAACCACTCTTAATGACAGGACTTTGCTTATCAGCATCTAGATTAGGATGGAGGAAGAAAGAGTCAAGGATGCTTGAGACTTAGTCAGCAATATCACACCCCTACAAACAGAGTCCTGTGTTTCATAAAAAGACAAAACAGAGCCTCCAAAAGACTAAACTACTCTATTCTTACGGCCTATCTGACCCCACCAGAAGCTACCATCACTGATCAGCCAGTCAGTTAACCAAGACCTAACCACACTGTGTTGTTCCTCAGTGAATGATCTTGAATCCTTTTCTGGACAATGATTGTGTGCAAGTTCCAAACAAGTAAGGAATTACTAATGAAACCCAACACCATTTCTTGTATTATGTGGCTAAGAAGAGGAATGCCTACTTTTTGGTGGGTATACTTTTCTCAGTGTCAGTAATTGAGTAATGAATAAAACAGATCAAATTACTGCCTCTGTGGATCTCACATTCTATATATAAAGAGATGGATGTTAAAAATGTAAAGAAGTGGTGAAGGAAGGGTAGGATGAGAGGGAAGTGAGATTATTGTCATTTGTGAGAGAAAGAACTTTCCTTGAAATACCAGGCAACACTAGCAATCCCAATATTGGCTTTTCTACCAAAACTTAGCATGAGTCCACCATAGATACCACTTGAAGAAAAGAAGGGAAATTATTTTAAAGAAAATTATTTAATAAAAAATAAAATTCTTCTATGTATATTTGGCTATGCAATTTATTTGAAGAAGCAATTGTTAAAAAAAAAAAACACACAGTAAATATTTTCAACATTTTTCTCCTGGTTGATAGAAATTATTGAAAAAGAAAGTAAGGGATCTTTCAGAGCCAAGGCAGAGATTGTCTGGCTTTATCTAACTTACACTAAAATGAAGAAGGAAGATCTTCTTTTATGTTTGCTCCTGAGAAGGCAGAGTATAAGGGGAACACCAAGGGGAGGGAGAGTGAGGAAGGAGGCAATACAAAAAATCTTCCATCAGCAATGCTCTAATTTTTTTTTAAAAGAGTCTAACATACTGGATCAATACAACTGCAGGCAGGGTTCTTGCCCTGTACACAGCTGAAACCGGATTTGAACCCTACTATTACTTATAATCCTTAGCCAAATTAGTAGTGGTCTCTGAATACAGAGCCAAGAATAAGCCCAGAGTGCTGGGTGTGGCCCAAAAACAAACAACAAAAGATTCTAAAAAAAAAAAAATTCTAAACAAATGATAATCTCTTTGAGTTTGTTTTAAGTTCCAGATAGTTTTATGAAATAAGAACAAAGTAGGAGCACACGCCTTGATTGTTTGGACCCTTGGTACCATATAGCATTCCCCAGCACTGCTGAATATAGCCTTGGAGATGCCAAGCATCACTATACCCAAAAGGCTTTGCATCTCAGGGCCTGAGCATTGAATCTTCAAGTCAGGTTGACTCAATGACCTTCAGACACCCTGAATATTGCTTGAAAGAGCCCCCAAAAGAGTTTTGGATATTTAAAAGATCTACATGCACCAACATCACTCTGCTCTACAAGAGAACTCAGTGGGAGAGCATCTACATGAGACCACAAATTTCATCTCTAGCACCACCCCACATGCTGAAATTGTGATCTCAGTGGCACTACCATTTGGCATATTAGAATCTCCACTATCAAAGCAACACCACAAAAGTGTGAGATCCCAGGAAAGCACCACAACTAAGTGTGGGAACAATCTAATTAAGTATTTATACCTTACCTAACATAGTCATCATAGCAAAGGAAGGGAAGGGAGAACTGTCACTGCAAATATGATTTCTACAACATGAGGCCTGATAGTTTTGAACACAGAACCTAGAGGTCTCCTTTGCCTGGTCACTAACTCTACTTGAATAAATCAATATTCTATAATTCTTCCACTTGAAGAACAAAATTTTAATTAACTACTTATCTCCACTCTCCCAGACCAATGTCTGTGGCCTTCTTTGGTTACTATTATCTTGATTCCAGAATATTTTTTGGTTTATTTTTCTATTTTATTGTCAAGAAAATATTGAATATAATAAGAATATGTCAAGTTCTCACAAGAATAAAACAGTCATCATACACACATACTCACCCAATTCATAACAATGTTGGGAGTGGGCTAAAAGTATGGGGTCATATCAATGAGGTAAAATTAGCTCTGGTCCAAGAAACATACAAGCTGGCTAAGGAGACAAGGTCAAACCATAGGGAATATATGAGACTAGTATGGACATTCTTCTTGGTTTGTCCTACCTCTAGAAATTAAAAGGCAAAGAAAATAACCTCAAGAACAAAAAACAAAAACAAACCACCAGACCACCAGCAATAGAAGTCTCTGTGAGAAAAGAAACCTGGAGGCGCTGCAAATGCAGTCACCATGTGCATTTAACCAGCTCCATGGATTCACTCTATTATCAAAAGACATATATACCAGGTAGTTAAAAGTCAAGGGTATACCAGCTATGCAGCTAAAAACAGCAATCTTGTGAGGAGAGAGCAAACCAAGTCCCAGCTCTGCTAAAGTGACACCAGATAAACCCAACACTCAACACCCACACCACTGCCTTGGCAATGGCCCAGCTTCACCATTAAACCACAGAACTCTACAGGGATGCCAAGCTGACCAAAACTCTGGGTATGCTGGTATTTGGGCTGGCATCACCAAAACTGTTTGGGAATGAGTGTGGGTATTCTCCTACTTCTGAAAGTCCTGGCAGCCAAAATTGGGCCCTACAAAAGCCATAACATCAGCCACAGAGCTTGGAATTCCTGGACCACAAAGCCAACAACTTTAAATATTTTTCAATGCTGTCAACACAGTAGGAACACACTAATGTAGAGATTAACATGGATTCAAACCACCTAATGCTTAGAAACAAAAGAACAGAAAATCAGCTAGCAACTAATCGCTTAGCAAAACTTCTGACAATGACTTAATGACCTCATTGTTAAATACAGTAATTTTACAAACTTATTACTTTACTTAAAAAATAATTTCATCCATTTACTTGTAAAAAAAGGCAATATAAAATAAATTATTGATTGTCTGACAAGGAGGTAGGCTTGAGATTAGGTGGGAATTTGGGGACAATTACAGGGGGAATTTTACTTTGGTTGTAGGATTGGTGATGAAACAAATGTATTATAAGCAGCTATGTAATACATGGTTAGTAAGTAAAGTAATTTATAAAAAATAAAAGAAAAGAAACCATATGGAAAAGTACAAGTCTTTTTTAATGTATTTCTGTTTGATAGCTTACTTGATTATTTTTGAACCCATAGATAGTAAAGATTTAGGGCTATTTCTAATTTTGTGCTCAATACTGAGAGGTTCAGTGCCAGAGATTTAACCTAGAATTCCTAATACAAATTCTTTTGAGCCATGTTTCAAAATATCATGAATTTTTATTCTAATTTTTTGTTTGGGGCCACACTCATCTGTACTTGAGACTCACATTCTGGCTCTGAGCTCAGGGATCACTCCTGAAGGGCTCAGAGATTGAACCTGGACCAGTTACATACAAGGCAAGCACCTTACCTGTGTACTATATATCTGGCCCAAAAAGGTCTTCAATTTTATCAACCATATTTTTATTTTTTTTAGAATCAAATCTTAATATATTATTTTGTGAGTCAATAGGAATGTTTTTGTGATCCACAATAGCAATATGTTTGAATCACAAAAAAGAAAATTATGACCCTTACTGATTTGAACCTTCTTTAAAATCCTTACAGTTGTAGTTTTGCTGATAGGTTTTTGATAAGAAAAGTTGGTTAAAAGTCACAAGTATTGGGCCCGGAGAGATAGCACAGCAGTGTTTGCCTTGCAAGCAGCCGATCCAGGACCAAAGGTGGTTGGTTCGAATCCCAGTGTCCCATATGGTCCCCGTGCCTGCCAGGAGCTATTTCTGAGCAGACAGCCAGGAGGAACCCCTGAACACAGCCAGGTGTGGCCCAAAATCCAAAAAAAAAAAGTCTCTCTTTATCTAAGAAGAACACAAAAGACACAATTTTTTCTGAGTTCCTCCATTTTCTAATCAAGGAAATATTGAGCTAAACCTTTCAAATCAGAGATTTGCGTACACCTCATGCACTAGTTCCTTCCGCTACACCCCTTCCTAATGGAGAGCATGTTTGGGAGGTCCAGCCCATATTATTGAATTCAATGTTTCATTCAAATAGAACAAATGTTTCAGGCTTAATCATGCTGAACTCCTTAATATATATAATAATTGGGATTTGTACAGAGCTTTTCCTCAGATGAGCTTAAATTTAGGTGTTTCCTTGAGTATTACAGTGCTCTAGAGACACACCCAACACATGGTATTCAGATGAGCTTGTCGCTGAGGCTTTCAGAGAATCCACCCATTTTCTAAACTTCCAAAGCAAGCAGTTGGAATGGGCATTGGGATAGCCACCACCAACAGTGATGCCAATTATCAGACTTCTCCACAAGGACTCGATGTCTTGAAATGACTCTTCTTGTCTTCTGCTCCATGACTATGGACACTCTCAAGGAGTCCCACAGACACATCTGGAAGGAAGATGCAATGGGTATATCACCAGAAAACTACCACAAGTTATTCAAAGTAACCACGGGTCAGAGAACAGATACTTAGGTCAAAACATGTCCTCATCCTACAGGCAATGTGAACACAATTTTAGAAAAAAGTATGGACCTGATAGAAAAGAAGTCAGATTGAAGCCTAGCTTTTCTGCTGAGTGGTTATGATAGACGCTTAATCTCAAGCTTTTTTATTTGTTTCATTTTCATAAAGAAAAAACTTTTGGCATTTCTCGGGGGGGAAAGTACAATGCACTTATTCTGACCTAGAATAGAGCTGTTGAAGACAGGAACAGGGGTCAGGAAACACAGAGCCTCCAGCATAAAGAGTAGTCAGAGGGAAATGAAAAGATTCCCACATTTGTGCTAATCATCTCATAACAGCAAAATACAACCAACATCACTGAACATTTTGCCCTAAACGATACAAGTCAAATGTGCTGTTACAAAAATGTAAGAGACCTTATTTGATGAAGAAATAGTACTAAACTGAGGTAAACAAGTGCCATCTATGTATTGCCTGGGTTCAAAGTCTGACATCACATACACACACACATACACACACACACACACACACACACACACACACACACACTATTTTTAGGACATGCATCATTCCTGGTTCACAGAGATTTTCTTGAGAGTTCTTCCTTGGGCTATCTACCTGCCCTGGTGGTGCTATGTTCTCAGATGTCAGGCTGAAGACTGAGAGAATGCACATTAAGGTGGGAATTCAAGAAAATTTTAAGATTAAAAGATCACTAAAGAAAAAACTGGATTTGGTAGGGCTGGGTTGGGAATGATTCAGTCTATTATGCATCAGGGCGTTGCCTGTAAAATATCTGGCCCAAAGGTGCAATTACAAGCCCTTTATAAACCCCTGGTTTCCCAAACCCTGTAGCCACAAGCTCTCATTTGACATCTCTGTTTCTCTTGGCAACATAGGTAAGTCCTTCGAGAAAAAATACCTGTTTTGATTTTAAATGTTTCTCTTTCTTAGTTCTTATACATAGATAACTAGACTGTGCAGGCTGTAACTTTGCCTTTCTAAATTATTCATGCTATCACCTTGACTTGGCCTAGTAGAAGGAGAGTGGCTAATAGTTTTAAAATACTACTCTGATATCTTCAAGAAGGTAACTATCTTATTTTGAATAACGTAGTTCCTATCTTTACAACCATTGTTGTGTCCCTTAGTGCACTCAGAAACCTCAGAATCTCCTCTGCAAAACTTTGAGTATGTGGGAAAAATGAATTATTCCTTCTTTATAACATATTCAAAAACCACAGAGCCATGCTGACACAAAGGAAATAACTAAAACAAATGCTTAATCAATCCACTTAATTCATTACTATGGCCATTATCAATTATTCTTCCAGCTGTCCAAAGGCCTAACAGACAGATGGCTAATAGTTGTAAAAGTAGCATGCGATCAAGAATATTTCAAATACAAAATTCAAAGTCTCACCACAAATAATCTGAATCAGTTTGTCTAGAGGTGGGTTCATGCGTCTATTTATCTCAATGTCCCTGGTGATTCTAAAGAAAGGCAAAATTGGGAACCACATACTTAATCAAGTATTCTATTAAAACTAGAAAACTTTCATTTGATCATATCCCCATTCAGCAAAAGCATAATGAAATTCTACTATATTCTAGGCACTAAAATATAAAATAATTAAAACTTAATCTTAAGCTTTTCAGAAGAATTTCTCAAGGGTCAGGTAAGATACATGCTGTTTAGTGTGCTGTTTAGTGCACAATGTAGCATGTAACATAAGAGGAATAAGTATAAAGAAAAAAGATAATCCGATGTATACTATGGAATCTATCCAACAGCACTATCTGTATGGACCACTTAGGTTATAAAAATAGAGACCATGTAGTTTTTATTCCAGGGAACATTTATGTGGTACATTCATGGTCGCAGAGCCAAGAGAAAATACCCAGTTTCTGCTTACTTCTGTGTGCATATTGCAGTAAAAGCAATATGCTTACAAATGAAGGCTGAGGATTTGGGATGGTGGGATTGGAACTGTTCGTTTCAGAGATTCATAGATCTCTGGTAACTGAAGAAATGAAGTTTGAACTCAAAAGGCCTAATTTCACAGATTTCCAAAACCAGCTAGCTAGACACTAGAGGGGGAGGGGAAAGGAAAGGAACAGTTAAGAAAATTCAAACATATTGAATATTTTTCATATTTCAGATACACTGTCTTTGGAACATCGAGATGCTTCCAAGTCTCCTGAAGAGCATTATCAATATTATTGATATTTTCCACAAGCATGCAAAGAATGATGAAGACCCTCACAAACTTAATATAACAGAACTTAAGAAACTTCTCCAACAAGAGCTGGAAAAGGCTCTGGAGGTAAGAAGTCATACTTCTCCATTAACTGATAAGGGGGTCTGCCCATTTTCTTGACTCTTGTTGCCCTGCCCTCTTTGATTTTTCTCTGAGGTCTCTAGCTATTTTTTGTGGGCATTATTGCAAGGTCCTCTTTCTCTGATCGTCCCTTAAGAATTGATATTTACTGGAAATCTGGTCTATTCTACATTTATCCATGCAATGTCACTCACATTCTTGCTTCTACTTCTTTCTGTATTATACCTCCCAGAGTCACCTCATCATTCCATCATTCTCTCTCTCTCTCTCTCTCTCTCTCTCTCTCTCTCTCTCTCTCTTGAACTTTAGAGACATAAAACATCTGTTGCCTTTGGATAGTACATAAGGATCTCAATGGCTTCCTTTGAAAAATAATCTTCTCAAACCTTCTACATTCTGTATTTCAGCAAACCCAATAGCATCACCCACTCATGTATCTAATACAAGGACCTGGTGATCAGCCATAGCACATCCTTATTTTTTAATTCAGCATATCAAATATTCTCATCAAATTCCACTATTCCAACTTCTAAACCAAAAGCGCCCAGATCTGGACAACTTCTCTCAATTTCTCTCCTCTTCTCTGTGTTATTATAAGCCACTAAGATCTCTTTCTAGAATATTGCAAGATGCTTCTAATAATTGGTGCCCTCACCTTTACTCCTGTTCTTCCAAATTGCTACCACATACAATCTATTACCTCACAAAAGCCGAAGTAATGTTAGTAATGTATTTATCTTTTAGACTCTAATTTCATCCAAGAAGATATTAAAATATGTAATAATTACTCTTTTATTTGTGAATAGAGTGACTATATATGTAATGCTTTCCTTTCTGGTTTTATCCTCTGGAACTATTCTTGATGCATATTCATGTATTCAAACATTCTGTTAATATTTATTTGTTATTAGTTAAGTACAGATAATTCTTTTTAGAAAATTGGAGGTAAATAATTAGAAGAAATGTGTGCATGGAAATGTAAAAAAAATATTTTGCCTTCAATGTTTAAGGAGTTACATAAGTGTTATGTCTTTATATTACTTTGTGTGCTGCTAAGAAATACCACAATCTGGGGACGTGAGGGACAAAGCAATTGTACATAGGTTCTGTTTTATTTTTCTTAATGTTCTTTGGCTGAAAGTTCAAAGTTAAGATATCAGCAATAGGACAACTCAGAATTCTGTTTATGGGTCATTGTCCTTCCACTGTAACTTTACCTTGTCCTCTTTCTTTGCATCTTTGTTCTCATAATTAAAAATAAAAAAATCAATAAAAAAAGAAAAAAGAAGAAGAAATATAGGTGGTGTATAAAAAGAAAGATTTAGATTGCACAGTAAGACATTTTAGACTATGATAGGTAAGCATACTATTAAATGCTTCTACTTTTATATAGTAAGCATACTATATATAAAGCAAACTATTAAAGTATATGGTATAAAATAGCAAAAGTGTATTTGTAAAACAATTCAAATTTAGAAAAAAAACAGGGACCCCAAGAAATAGTACAAGGTAGTGCATTTGCTTTGCATACAGCCAACCTGAGTTCAATCTTCAGCACCACACATGGTCCCCTGAGCCTATCAGGAGTGATCCCTGAGAATAGAGATAGGAATAAGTCCTGAGGGGCACTCGGTATGGACCAAAAGCAACCAACCAGACAAAAAGCAGAGAAAAATGAACTCAAGAACACAAATAGATATATTGGCCTTTGATTAAAACTTATAAATCTCCTAGTTATCTTAGGGAATAGAGCACACAATAAAGATTTGTTCCTCTGTTTGAATATATGAGAATTCCATGTTGGTAACTTATATTTTCGCTTTGAAATAGAAGATCACCAATGAGAATGGGAGAAAGAGGATGTGTTATTACTTAAATATTTAATACAATGTTATATGTTATATTCTAATTATGCTTTTTGGAAATAAATGCATTCTTCACTGCAATCTCAAAATATAAAATTTTACTTATTATTTATATAGAAATATTATTGTACAATTAACATTGTTAAAAATTCCATAAGAAGTGCCCTAAGTAAAAATCAAAAAAGTACTAGAGAAATTACAAAGGGAAAATACTTTCTTTCTTGATTCTCTTCTCATAGGACACAAATAATTTTGAGACAATAGATGATATCCTCCAACAACTGGATCAAGATGGTGACAAAACAGTTGATTTCAGAAAATTTATTTTGCTTTTGTTTGGACTGACAAAAACCTATTATACATGCATGAAAACCCTTCTATATCCAGAATTAAATGATAGAGAAAGAAAACCTGAAATTCAAGAACAAGCAATAGTACTAGAAGCCAAACATTTGCAGAAAGAAAAATTCCAAGGGCGAGATCAGAGCCAAGAGTTCCAAGCTGTCCAGAGAGATGAAATGAGAGAACAGATCCAAACACCCAGTGGTGATGAATGTCATGGAATAAGAGACCAGAGCCTAGAATCACAACACATTAAAAGACACCAAGATAGAGTCCTAAAAAGTCCTGAGCCACAAGATTCTGGAAGTCATCAAGTGAGAGAACAAGTCATTCCAGGGGATGATAAGAAGTACCAAGTAAGAAAGGAGGAGCTAAGATACCAGGGTGTTGACAGAAATTCAATGAAAGATCAGATACCAACACCACAGCATAATGAAAAGCACCAAATGAAAATCTGGAACACAAATTCCCAAGATGTTCAGAAAGACCACATGAGAGAGTATATCCCAACACCAAGAGATAATGAGAATCATCAAGTGATAAATAAGAACCCAGACTCTTGGGACGTTGAGACACATCAGGTAAGAGATGAGATCACAGCACTAAGACATGATGAGAGTCATCAAATTATAAATCATAGACTAGAGTCACATAATGTTCCCCAAGATGAAGCAAGATGCCTGAACCTTGAACTTCAAAATGATGAAAGACACCAAAGAGGAGACTTGATCCAAATATGGCATGATATGAGTCACCAAGTCAGAGATCACACTGTAGAACCCCAGGATATTGGTAGAAACCACTTAAGAGATGTGCCTAAATCTCAGAGTCATGAGCAGCACAAGAGACCTAACAAAGACCTAAGCCCTGTGACCTGGGAAATTCTACAAAAACAAATAAGAAGCCAAATATCAACACCAAGAAATGAAGACAGTCTTCAAGTAAGAAATCAGGAGCCAATTTTGCAGGATGTTCAGCAACACGAAGTGAGAAACCAAATCACAACAACAAATGATAATGTGCAACAACAAATAAAAGACCCAAGCCTAGCATCCCACGAATCTGGAAGTTTCTATGGGAGAGACCAGATTCCAACACAAAGTAATTATAAGAGTTTTCAAGCTAGAGCCCAGAGTCCAGAATTCCAACTCAATGCAAGACAACAAAACAGGGAGCAAATTGCAATGTATACAGCTGATGAATATCACAAAGAAAGAAACAAAAGCTCAGGACAAATCAGCAGTGAGATGAAGATTGGAGAACAGATACCTTCACCAAGAAAGAATGAGATACAAAAAAGTGGAGACCAAGCTATCGCAGCAACAATCTTTGAGAGACAATACCAAGCAAGAGATCTAAATTCACAACCCAAATATAGTGAAGAACAAAATATTAGAGAACAAAAGCAAGAGTCGGGAGATGATAGGGGGAAGAAAATGAGTGCTCAATCTTCACTAAATGATGAAGAGAGGCATCCAGTAAGAGGAATAAACTTAGATATTCAAAATGGTGGAAAACAGAACATTCAAACACAGAGACCATCTCCAAGAGAGAATGAATTATTGAGAGTTAGTGACAAGATTCCAGTAATATGTGAAAATGGGAAATACAAGCTAAGGATTCAACTGTCAGAGACAGAAAATGAGGAGAAATATCAAATGAGAGACTCAAGTCCAGAGTTCAGGAATGATGGGAAAAATCAATCTAAGGAAGAGAATACATCAGCAACAGAAGATGAAAAGTGCCAGATGAGAGACCTAATCTCAGAAGTGAATTATAATGAAAAATACAAAGTTGAAAAATATAACTTAGAATCTAGAAATGATAGGAATCAAGTCAGATATCTAGGTCCAGATAACATCAATAATTGGATTAACCATGTAAGGGAGCAAACATTAACTCCATCAGAGGAAGAGAAATGCCAATTGAGATATGAAGCTCCAGCATCAAGTTATATTGGGACAAGTCAAGTTGAGGAGCAGAGACCAGCTCAAGAGAAACATGAAAGATTCCAGTATAGATATCAGTGGGGAAATGAGAGCAGTAAATTGAGAGACCCAAATCCAGACCCCAGCAGCAATGGTGTATACCTAGTAAGAGACCTGAACACTGAACCCAATAATTTCAGGGAAAAACAAAAAAGGGAGCAACAAGCAGAACTGAGAAATGAAGAGAGACACCAAGTTAGGGAGCAGAGATCAAGTCCAAGAGAAAATGAGAATCAAGAGAGAAATGTGACACCAGGACTCTTTAATGATGGAAAACAGCTAGATATGAAGCAGATATCAATTCTACCAGAATATACAAAGGACCAAGTAAGAGGAAACACCTTAGTACCAACTCATGATAGAAAATATTCTCTTACAGAGCAGGAACCAGCTCTGAGAAAATATAAAAGAATTCAACACAGAGACCAAATTTATGTACCCATGGATGATGATATAAGTCAAATGATAAATCTAAGTCTTGAGTCTAGGAATGCTGGAAGGCACCAATTTAGGGAGAAGAGACCAGAAACCAGTAATAATGAGAGGCAAAGAGTTAGGGATCAGAGACAAGCTCTGGAACAATATGAAATATTTCCATATAGGGATCATATTCCTCTATCAAGAAAAGGTGAAAGACACCATGTAAGAGAAGTGAGCCCACAACCCAGGAATGATGGGAGAAGTCAAGATAAAGAACAGAAACCAGTTGTAAGGCAGTATGAAACTTTCCAACACAGAGACCAAATCTCTGAACCCAGGGATGATTCTAAAAGACAGGTAAGAGCCCTAAGTCCTGAACCCAAAGATGATAATAAGTATATTAAGGAGCAGAGACCAGAATTCATGAGTGATGAAGGAAGACAAGTTAAGGAGCATAGATTGACTTTACTAGAATCTGAAAATTATCAAATGAGAGAAAAACTCTCAAGACCAATAGATAATGAGAAATACCATGTTACAGAGCAGATATTAATTCCAACAGAAGATAAAAGATACCAAGTGAGACACCAAGCACAAAGGTGTGATAAGAGACACCAAGTGAGAGATATGAAACAAAAACTTTATGATACTGAAAACCAGGTTATTGGAACAACACCAAGTACATATGACATATTCCAACATAGTCCCCAGGTACCCATATCAAGGGATTATGAAAGAAGATACCAAGAGAGAGACCCAAGCCCAGAATCTCTTCATGATGAGAGAAATCAAGTTAGGAAGCTGGGACCAGTTCTGAGACAGTATGAAAGATTCCAACTCAGAGACCAAATCTCAGAACCAAGAGATGATGAGAAATTCCAAGTGAGAGAACAAAGCCCAGAGCTCAGTTATTATGAAAAACTCAAACTTAGGGAACAGAGACAAACTTCATCAGAAGATGAGAGGCATCAAGTCAGAAACCAAACTCCAGCACTAAGGAATGTTAGGAGAAACCAAGATAGAGACAGTAGACCAGAATTTAGGAATGATGTGACAACTCAAATCAGAGAGCAAAGATCAGTTTCCAGGGAATATGAAAGATTCCAAAAGCAAGATAATATCCTCGTATCAGGGGATGATGGGAGATACCTAGAGAGAGACTTAGTTTCAGAAAACTGGAGTGATTGGAGAGGACAAGGTAGGAATCAGAGATCAGCTCCAAAACAGTATGAAAGAGTCCAGCAGAGAAGCCAGATCCCTTCCTCAAGGGACAATGAAGGGTATCTGGTAAGAAATTGGAGTCCTAAATTTGGGAGTTATGAGGAATTTCAGCCAAAATTTAGGAATGAAGAGAGACAACAAGTAAGAGAACAGATTTTAACTCCAAGAGAATATGAGCAATCCCAAGAAAGAGAACAAAGCTCAGCACTAATGGAGAATGAGAGAGATCAAGTGAGAGACCTAAGTCGTGAACTCAACCCTGATGAGAGCAGAGACAAATTTAGAGAGCAGAGACAGAGACTGCCTCCAAAAGAATGGCAAGCATTGCAATCTAGAGACCAAACCCTACCGCCAAGAGAAAATGTAAAATACCAAGTGAGAGAACTAGGCCCACAAACCAGGAATGATGGCAGAAAGGATCAGAGGCCAGTTCCAAAACAATATGAAACTTTCCAACACAGAGACAAAATTTCTGAACCCAGGAATGATGACAGAAGACAGGTAAGAGCCCTGAGCCCTGAACCTACGAATGATGATAGATATTATGTTAGAGAACAGATACCAGAATTCAGGAATAATAAGAGAAGAGAGGTTAGAGAGTATAAATCAGCTCAAAGACAATATGAAAGATTCCAATCTAGAAGTCAAAGCCCAGAACCAGATGATGATACAAGATGCCAACATAGTGGCCTCAGCCTACAATCAAGAACTGATGTAAGCACCGAGGAGACAGGCCTTGGTCTAGACCTTAAAAAGTATGGAGAACCCCAAGAAAGAAACATGAGACCAAAACTTAGTAATGATGATGAAAGAGAAATTAGCTCTAGAAGAGATTCATCTCGAAGAAGATCTGATTATGAAGCGAAAGAACCACTAAGAGAAGTACAGGATAAAAGATGGTTTTCCAAGCAAAAACTAAGTGAACCTCAAGGCCTAGATGCTCAGAGATCAGCACTCTCTGAGAAAATTGGTCCAATTACGTGTGAGGTATTCTTTATTCCTAAACAGAAAGGTAATTGGTTATGCTATTGCCTACACAACCCACCTAAAATGGAAAATAAAGCAAATAGGCTTACTTATCCAGATTTGGGGGTAGCTGAAGATTATGGAAGTGGAGGAAGTTACCACTACTACCCAATTTTGGATGCAGAAGAATATTTGTACCATGGCAAGGAAGAAAGATGTGAAGACTGTGTTGACGATGACAATCAGCAGAACAAATTCAATGATATTCACAAACCTGGTAACAAGAATAAGCAGAGCTGTGGGACCCTAGAGGAGACCAGTTCCTCTGATGATGAATTTTGAAGTCCCTTCCAGACACTCAAAGATATTCCATCTCCCACAGTAGTTGAACAAATTTTTTAGGCATTCTAACTTTCTTTCTCCTTTAATCTAAAATAGGTAGAATTCTTCACCTTTTGATTTATGGGATACTTTTTATGGACTGGGTTTTAAGAACAATACTTCAATGCTAACAACTTTATTATTCTAACATATTGAATTGTTAAGGAATATCTAGAGTGGCCACATCTTCAAACTATTAACCCTACAAAAATTAACAATAAAAAATTAGCAAGTATTTATCTGATTTATTCTATTCTTTTGAAATCTACTGATCTCAAATTAAGAACAGATAGGGGCTGGAGTGACAACAAAGTTAGTAGGGTATTTGTCTTGTATGCAGCTGACCAGAGTTCAATCCCCCAAGCATCCCAAATAGTCCTCTGAGGCTGCCAGGAGTTTATTTCTAAGTACAAAGCCAGGAGGCACACCTGAACACTGCCAGATTGACCCAAAAAAAAATTAAGAACAGATAAAATATAACCACAGTCTCTAGAACAAAATTTATTTTTCACTCAAGAAACAATCGTTCACCAATTCATTCAATAGTGTTCATAGTAATGGATGTTTATATTCAACTATAAAAATACAAAAAGCTACAACATAAAGTCCTACAATATGCTGATGAGAGCCCTGTAAAATAAAATTATTCATTTAATTAATTTTTTTATTTTTATGAGCCACACAATGTTTTGCTCATGAACCACTCCTTTCAGGACTTAGGGAACTATATGGAATGTTAGGAATTGAACTCAGGTAAATTTGTGTATAAGGCAAGTGCCCTATCTGCTATATTTTGTTCCAGTCCCAAATAGTTTATTTTTAATTAAAGAAAAAATCAAATAGATTGTGTAAATACAAGCAAAGAAAGCAAATGTCATTGTGTTAAGAATGCAATAAATGAATCTTTTTTTGTTTTCGTTTTTGGGTCACATCCAGCAGAGCTCAGAAATCGCTCCTGGCAGGCTCAGGGGACCATATGAAATGCTGGGATTCGAACCACCATCTTTATGCATGCAAGACAAATGCCTTAACTCCATGCTATCTCTCTGGCCCCAAATGAATCTATTTTTAAAGCTAAAAATGTATATTACTATCTTCCAAATATTGAAAAGCTAATCTGTGCTGAGCACTCTCCTGGCGTTGAGGATAAGCTACAAACAAGATAAAGCATCTGTGTAGAAATCAGACACACAGATGAGCCTTAGCATATGGAGGATTCCCCACACCACCAAGCAATTCTCAGACGCCACCAGAATATTCAAGAATTAAACTCAATTCTAATACAAGCAATCCAGAAAATATCAGATTTTATAAATTAAGGTCTCAGTTTCTTAAAACCAACCTATACTTCAGGTGCTTGGTACAAATAAGTTGGGTTTTTTGTTGGTTTGTTTGTTTTGCTTTTGGCCAACTGGCCACATATGATAGGCTCTCATAACCCCCCCCCCCCACTTGGATTCAATTAACTCTCTAGAGCAGATCACAAAACTCAGGAAACCCACTTACTCTTGGTATCACCAATTTTTATTTACAAAGGATACAACACAGGAATGGCCAGATTGAAAAGCAAGCAGTAAAAGTGTGGGGAAATGTGTGGCATTCATTCTCCAACTTTTACATCTTCTAACTCTCCACACATTCATCAACACAAAAGCTCTTTCAAACTCCTCCTTTTGGAGTTTTATGAAGGATTCATAATTTACACACAATTAAGTCACCATCAGGTGCTAATTTGGGACACCTTCTCTAACTTCTCTTCTCAATACCTCTATGCAAATTGGTATCCCTAGCAACCAGTTCCCATGCCCTTTTCCTCAGTTTTCCAAAAGTTACCTTCACTAACATAACAAGAGACTCCTTTAACACCCTCAACACCTAGAAAATTCCAAGACTTTGGGGAATTGTAAACTTAAAACTGTGAATGAAAAACCAAAGTGTGAGAAGCATATTGGGGTATCAACTATTTTCTCAGACCTGGTGCACTAAAAATAAAAGTGAATTACAAACAGAAATGGTGAAATAACTTTAATACCTGAAAATTAAACAGTTCACTACTCAATAATTAATGGTTCAGAAAGGAAATAAAAATAATCCTGAAACAAATGAGGACACGAAGTATCAGAATTTGTGGAACACAATAAAAGTGGTATTAAGAGGAAAGTATAGGAGCCTAAGCGGTGATGCAACTGGTAGGACATTTGCCTTGCATGCAGCTGACCTAGGACAAACCACACTTTGATCCCCTGTAATCCCATATGGTTCTCCAAGTCAGAAGTGATTTCTGAGCACATAGCCAGGTGATACACTGAGCGTCACTGGGTGTGACACAAAAAGAAAATAAATAAAATGAACCTATAAATTATTAGTAAATCCCAAAATAATAAATAAAATAATAAAAAATAAAACAGAGAACCCTAATAAATATAATAAAAAATAAAAAAGGATATCATAACAGACAGTACAGAAATTCAAAGAATAGTCAAAGAATACTTTGAGAACTTATATTCTGCAAAAAGAGAATCTAAAAGAAATGGATAGATTCTTGAACTCCTATAGCCTACCAAGGTTGAACCAAGATGATATGAAATAACTGAGCAGACCTACCACTATAAAAGAAATTGAAAATGGTAGCCAATTTTTTTTTCAAAACAAATACTCAGGCCCTAGTGAATTTTTAAAATTTCTTAAAAATCATCTTAAAGCATCTTAAAAAGCATCTTAAAAAGATGCTTGCTCCAGGCCTGCTCCATAGAGTTATCCTTTACTTAAAAGAGATATAAACCAAAAGATGAAAAATCATTGGTACTCTGATAAGAGATTAATATCTAAGATATAAAGCACTCGTAATAAGAAAAGAGTCATCTAACACCATCAAAAAATGGGGAGAAGAAATGAACAGAAACTTCTTCGAAGAAGAAATACAGATGCCAAAAGGCACATAAGAAAAGGCTCCACATCATTAAACATCAGGAAAATGCAAATAAAACAATGAGATATCATCTCTGTGGTGACAGAGACTGGCAGACACTGAAAAGAATAAGAACAACCAGTGCTAGCATGGATGCAGAGAGAAAGGGACTCTCATTCACTGTTTGTGAGAATGTCTACTGGTCCAGACTTTTTAGAAAAAAATATTGATATTCCTCAAAGAAAACCCTACAAATTGAACTCCCATATAATACAGTAATACCACTCCTGGGAATATACCCCTAGGAGTCCAAAAACACAATGCAGAATAGCCCTCTGCATACCTATGTTCATCACAGCACTATTCACAATAGCTAGTGTCTGAAAACAACCCAAGTTGTTGTCTAGAACAGATGAGTAGATAAAGAAACTGTGGTGCATCTACACAATGATAGCTATTAAGAAACATAAAAATTTTTATATATGAATTTATATGGAGAGTATTGTACTGAGCAAAATAAGTCAGAGGGAGAGGGATAGACAGAATAATTGCCACAGTACTCCAGCCTAAAGGCATGACAAAGTCTGCCATTGGAGACATATGCTTCAAGGAAGTTTTCAACTGGGAAGAGCTGTGGCAAGACCCATCATGGCAGCACATAGATCTGTTGTTTTAAATTCTGCTTAATAAGTTTTTAGGTTCTTTAAAAACAATATGATAATCAAATAAGTTAATATCGGTTCTTGAGTTAGTTTTTAGGACAAATACCTTGTACTTTTATGCCTCACACATTGTTCCTAACCCTTCTGGTGGAAAGCATGCTGTTCTGAGACATAGACAATTTTTTTTATCAAAACACAATAGGACACAGTCAGGCATAGGACCGTAGTCAATTTATTGAAAACACTTAGGAATCTAGTTAAAATGTTGAAAGCAGGTGGTTTTCTACCTACAGAAGGGAAAGCTCCCCCTCCCCAGCAATTGTTTTCAATATTCTAGAAAGGATTAAGAAAGTAAAATTTGCCACAAAATCATCATGACTTGCAGAAGATTTTTGTGCTTAAATAATCTACTGTAGCCTTCAATAAATAGGTTCAAGGATCGGAGAGATAGGATGGAGGTAAGGTGTTTGCCTTGCGTGCAGAAGGTCAGTGGTTCGAATCCCGGCATCCCATATGGTCCCCAGAGCCTGCCAGGAGTGATTTCTGAGCCTGGAGCCAGGAGTGACCCTGAGCACTGCCAGGTGTGACCCAAAAACTAAAAAAAGAAAAAAGAAAAAGTAGGTTCAGAATCCTCCACCTGAGTGGATGGTCTCTACTTCCCCATCTCTGACTTCTGCACTCATCTCCCTAGAAATTCCCTGCGCTGCTGACTCACAGCAAATAATCTCACTCATTTGTGGAATATTAAAAAAAAGATAGTATGGCAATAATATCAGGTGACAATAGAGATGAGGGCCAAGAGGACCAGCCCATGATAGGAAGCTTGCCACCATAGCAGGAGAGTACAGTTAGGGCAGAAAAGGGACTATTATAATGATAATTGGAAATGATCACTCTGGACAAGAACTGAGCACAGAAAGGAAAGTGATATGCATAAAATCTCTTCAAAAAAAATATTGCAAATCAACAGTGTCTAAAAGCAAGGAGTGAAAAAGGAAGACTGAAAGGAGAGAGAGAAGAAAACTGTAGAGGCACACAGGAGAAAGGGCAAGAGGAAAACTAGGCACAATTGTGGTGGGAAACATGAATTTGGGTGTTGTAAGACTGAAACTCAACCATAAACAACTTTGCTCCTGCATCTCATGATGATTTAATTACAAAACTAAATAATGCAAATGAAATGCAAGTAATGCAAAGAAATAAAAAAGTCAACAGCTGGAATTTTAATTGACTCAATGATCTGAAGTAGTAATCAGATTTCCCTGACAGATGAAAAATCAAAAATCCAACCAGACTCACCTTTAACATAATTAAGAATTTGAATCCAATCTATTGGTTTCTGTACTCTTTTGATAGGGCTGCCATACCAAAATACCATATACTGCCCAGGTGGAGGAGCTTAAAGCGAAATTTATGTTCTTACATTTCAAGAGCCATAAAGCAAGATCAAGGTGTTGGCACATGTGTTTTCTGAGGCCTCCTTCCATGGGAACAACTGGCTATCTTCTCATCTGACCTCACATGACTATTCCTCTGTTGGCATGTGGAGCATCACACATGTCAGACACATGAATTCTCTCCTTAACCATTGATATCCTCTTCATGTCAGGACCACAGTCATATTGGATTCAGACCCATCCTAATCACCCTATTTGGATTACTTACCTCTTGTATGAGAAAAAAAAACAGTCAATCTTTCCTCTACCTGAGTTTCATAGCTATACTTTTAAGCAGCACTTGATTTCTGACCCTTCTACTCACCAAATATAAGGGAAAGGTTTTGCTCAAGGACACGCAGTGTTCCATATGCACCTTCAAGGTGTCTACAATAAAAAATTCTTACTTGAATGTAGCATCAAATCAAAACTCCCCCCTGATTAAGGGGTTTTTGTTTGAGGACTACGCTTAGGGCCTGTTTCTGCACTCAGAGATCACTTCTGGTGGAGCTTAGGGGGCCCTTTTGGATGCCAGAGATCAAATCTGGGTTGACCATGTGCAAGTCAAGCACCCAATCCACTCTACTATAGTTCCAGCCCCTGATTTAGTAATTATAACCAAGTCTATATACAAAATGCTACCCCTAAACTCCTCTCTACCCAACCCTTCACCCCCAGAGACAGATTGTCTATAACCTATGCCTGTGAATAACCAAGAGAGATTTGGTTATTTGATTGTGTTTGTTATGTTTGGTTATAACCAAGCATCACCTTTGGTTGAATTAATTTGAGGAAGCTGTTCACAGAACTCAAGAAACACTAAATGTGTTTTACTCACAGATTTTACTATGAAGGGATATAATTCAGAAAGAACCAAGATGGGGTGCAAGCAAACAAAAAATATGAGAAATGATGTGAAAACTCCATTGCTGTGAGCAATCCTTCGTGGAGTTCGGGGAAAATTCCACGGGAAAAGGTGGGCACGCGGAATGGCTAATGACGGAAATATATTGTAGAAATAAATGAAACCACACAGAATGCGTGGAGACTCGCGTTTTAAGGAACGAGAGACAAATTTATTTTTTGAGCTGGTAGACTTTTAAAGGTTAGAGGCAGGGAAGAGCGGGTGCAAATTCTAGACATCAAAGAGGCTGGGAAAAGAATGAAGGACTCTAGCTTAGACTCTAGCATATAAAAGAGCTGAAACTGAAGGTGAAAAAAGCAGCTAGTTTTGGGTTCGCTTTGCTTTGGGTAAAACAGAAGGAAAAAGTAATTATCGGGTGGAATGTGAGGAATGTATCAGAGTTTTGGGGGGGAAAAGTGAAAATTACTTTATTTTGAGCTAAGTAATGGAAAAACCTGAATTTAAGCGCCAAGGTAGGAAAAATTACAGGGAGCTATAAGTGGGAGATTTTTTGGCGGGATTAGCACTGTCCTTTGTTGTAGGAAGAAATTACTAAGGCCTGATTTTTTTTTTTTTTTTTTTTGGTTTTTGGGCCACACCCGGTAACGCTCAGGGGTTACTCCTGGCTATGTGCTCAGAAATCGCCCCTGGCTTGGGGGGACCATATGGGACGCCGGGGGATCGAACCGCTGTCCGTCCTGTGCTAGCGCTTGCAAGGCAGACACCTTACCTCTAGCGCCACCTTCCCGGCCCAAGGCCTGATTTTTAATAAAGATTTAAAATAAAGAGAGAGATAGTTACAGCCACATATTTAGAATTATTGCCAAACCCTCCACGCAAAGGGTCAAGTGATTTTGACTACTCTAAGCGGGCCTTTTTGGCAATTAATTCCTTTTCAGGAGGACACTACACTATTTGGTGTGTTCTTCTCCTGAGTGGGAATGTGGCATTCCATGTTCTCCCCCATGTACCTCTTTCCCACCATTCTCACATATTCACCAACAAGAAAACACCCCAAGTCTCCTTCTTGGAGCAGGATAGGGTGTATAGGCTTTGTTATATAGCCATGAGTCATAAGTCGCTGACCATTCAACCATCTCCCTCTAATCACCTACTTAGTTTTCCTGGCTACCTGGCACAACCTTTGATTTCATCTAAAAGTTACCTCATTAAATTCATAAAGCATCTTTATGACTTTCATTCGATAAAGAATTCCAAGTGTCTTATTTAGGTGCTCCGTGAGGGGAAAAATGAGGGAGATGGGGGAGAGCAAACAAATCTAAGGACCACCCAGCTTTAAACACTCCTTCTCCAAATATACTCAGATTTGGAGGTATTTTGAGTAGTTTCAATATGGGAACCAAATCCACCAGGACTCCTGACCTATCTGTCCCACTTAATCTTAAAGGCAACTTGACTTCTCAACTCTTCTATCCAGTCCATTGTAGACCTCCATTCAGTGAAGGGTTCTAAAGTTCTTAAGTTCATGAAGAGTTCTTCACTTCCATTGGTGCTTCCTTAACCCTCTTCTAGCTTTTTCTTCAGAGACTTTCTGCTCTCTAGAGTACAAGAATCTAGAAAACAAGTGCCCCATAAGCACTTGTCCTCATAGCATCACAACCAGGCCTAAGGATTTTAAGAGCATCATGTCTGGAGCTTGAGCGCCATCTTGTGGCTCGAAACTTGCACTCAGGCATAAAAGCTCTTGATTTTCTTCAGCTGACCTCTTAAGATAATGAAAAATGAGGGAAAGACCTCATTCTTTTATTTTTATTTAAAGAAAATGCACCATTCCCACACTGGTGAAGGTGAGTGTTCTTTGTATGTCTGAAACCCAACTACAATCATGTCTGTAATCAAGGTAATAAAGTTAAAAAAATAAAGAAAAGGCATCACATGGTTGACATAACTGATCAGAACACGTTTGTTTTAAGATGACAGAGAGCAAAGTTATTTAAAAATATATTTTTAAAAACTTTATTGATTGATTGGTTCATTGATTGATTGGTTGTTGAGCCACACACAAAGATGCTCAGGGGTTACTCTTGGCTCTGCACTCAGAAATTGCCCCTGGCAGGCTGGGGACCATATGGGATGCCGGGAACTGAACCGGGACCCTCCTGGCTCGGCTGTGTGCAAAGCAAACATTCTGCTGCTGTGCTATATCTCCGGCCTCTAAAAAATATAAAGAAAATAGAAAGAAAAACTAAAAAAAATGAAAGTAAAAGAAAGAAAAGAAATAGTTCATTAACAAGTATATTTGGATAATTATTGCATCTCCAATAAAGTCATTAATACAATAGCAGAAGATTTAGTAAACTTTTTTTATGTAAGAGATAAAAAAATACAAATAGAAAAGGTGTGTGTGTAGCAATTGCTGCTGTTTGCAGAGACACAGAAAAATATGGAAGAAATAGAAAGGAAAAACCTTTGGCCTAAAAACAGGGAGCCCTCACCCATGAAGTATTCTGGCATAAGACCATCTCCAGGCTCCAGGCATACTAGGCTGTCCAACTCCAAAGTCTTGAGGGAAAGACCTCATTCTAACAGTGATTATTTTTTGACTCTTCTATACATTTAAAATAGACAAGACATACTCCCCTCTTGAGGTTCATCCGTATATTAGAGTATAAGATGAAGAATACTGAAGACCTTGAATTTTAGAAATGTTATAATGTGAAAAAACAGGTCATAGAATGTAGTTTTTATTTGCACCATATTCCTGGGATGGAAATTTACGTGAATTTCTGCAGCAGAAATGCAAGATCACTTCAGCAGCTCTGATTCTGTTCATATCACAGCCTACTTTAGAAGCCAGTATTTTAAAAATCATTACTCGGGAGACCAGATGATATTATAGCAGGTAGGGTGCTTGCCTTGCACATGGCTGACCTGGTTTTGATCTCCAGAAGCCCATATGGTCCTCAAACCAGGAGTGATCCCTGGGTGTAGAGCTAAGAGTGAGCCCTGAGTAATACTGTGTGTAGCCCAAAATCAAAAACAAAACAAAAAGATCACTTACTCAGAAAAACTGTCTTGCCAGTCATTCTGCAGAAAATTAAAGAAAGTTCTTGTAGGGATGGAAAGTGCAAGACAGAAATGATAAAAAAAAAAAATAGTACAATTTCTCTTCAGGGATACTTTAATCATTTGGCAATTTTAAGATTTGAATGCCATAAAAATCGAAAAATTTTAAGAAAATGTAGTGATTTATAGGAATATATATTATAAATATCACTAAAGATAATATATATTAGACTGGCATTGCTGATAATGCAATCATGAATCAATAGGTAAAGTATAGCATGGCAGAGCTCATGCTTTGTATTTAGAAGGCTCAGTTTCAATTTTGGTCAATATGGTCTCTTAACTACTTTTACATGTGATTCCAACCACAGAGCCAGGAGTAGTCTCTGAGAATGACCAGTTATGACTCAAAAGTTAAAAATAAATAAATAAATTAGGAGATGACTCAACTCTATTTTGAGGTCTAAGTGATTGGCTATTTGAAATATTTCCAAGAAAATAGAATTCTTGAAATGCCTGGTGAATGCTGCAAGAGAGAAGTGAAACATCTCATAGCCTCACTATGCTGTACTTCAGTTTTTCTGTAGCAATACTTGGAATAATATATCAATTTTCCAAAGATATTTTAAAGTTTGGAAACTCCAATTTTATGTCTGATGTAAAGTTTTGTTTATTTTATCTTTCCTTGAATATCAGAAAAAAACAGAAGAAAAAGAGATGACAGGAGAGAAAGGAACTCTTTTTCACTGCTGGTGGGAATGCCGTCTAGTACAATCTTTATGGAAAGCAATATGGAGATTCCCTCACAAACTGGAAATTGAGCTTCCATACGATCCAGCTATACCACTCCTAGGAATATACCCGAGGAACACAAAAATACAATACAAAAATCCCTTCCTTACTCCTATATTCATTGCAGTGCTATTTACAATAGCCAGACTCTGGAAACAACCAAGATGCCCTTCAACAGATGAATGGCTAAAGAAACTGTGGTACAATGGAATACTATGCAGCCATCAGGAGAAATGAAGTCATGAAATTTTCCTATACATGGATGTACATGGAATCTATTATGCTGAGTGAAGTAAGTCAGAGGGAGAGAGAAAGACACAGAATGGTTTCACTCATCTATGGGCTTTAAGAAAAATGAGAGACATTTTTAACAGTATCTCAGAGACAAGAGAGATGAGGGCTGGTAGGTGCAGTTCATGACATGAAGCTCATCACATAGAGTGATGAGTGTAGTTGGAGAGATAACTACACTGAAAACTATCATAACAATGTGAATGAATGAGGGAAGTAGAAAGCCTGTCTCGAGTACAGGTGTGGGGGGTGGGGAGGAGGGAGATCTGGGAACTTGGTGGTGGGAATGCTGCACTGGTGAAGGGGGTGTTCTTTACATGACTGTAATCATACAACTATAATCATATTTGTAATCACGGTGTTTAAATAAAGATAATTATTAAAAAAGAAAAAGAGATGACAAAGAAAAGGAAAAAAATAACAAAAATATATTTTATCATTACTATATTAATCAAAAGATTAATGCAAAGAGATTCATGGCCAGCTTTCTAAAAATTGTGGCACTGATCATTTTGTAAGTGAAACTTCATATTCTGAGTTTTCAAATGGCACTAGTCTAGATGCTTATATTTAACCTTTGTGTGAGACAATGAGAAGCAGTTTCATTGAAATGTCTTCACCTCAATGATACCCAGAGTTTAGTCAGCTGCTCTCATTTATTAATGAGGTTTTTCTGTTGGCAAAAGAAATAGTCATTCATTCGAGTAACAATTCAAGCCTACACTTGGCCAGGATAGGGGAGTAATAAGAGAATTAGCTAACCAGTGTGATTCAGAGAGGAACAGGAAGGGTCAGAAGTCATTTTAAACTTGACTCATGCCTCCAAATATGACTATATTTGGAGATGGAAACTTGAAAGAAGTGTGATACTGAGATTTATAGTACTAAATTCATCCTTGGGACCTGTGCAATAGCATAGTGTATAAGGCTCTTGCCTTGCATGCAGCCAACCTTGGATGAATCCTCATTATCCTATATAGTCCCCCAAGCCTGATAGGAATTGACCCAGTAGTAATCCCTGAGCAATATTTTTATTGTGTCCCCCCCAAAAAAAAGAAAATAAAGAACAAATTTATCCTGGTGTTGGTTTCCACTGATGAGAACTCTTTAAAATTTCCAAATGTACTACAATATTATAAGCTAGACTCACACTGCTAACTTTATACCACTGGAACCTTTTCCTTACACTGGAAGTTTGTTCATTTGACCACCTTCACACAGTTTTCCCATTCTCAACCCATCATCTACCTTTTCCCTTCCCAGACAACAATCAGTCTATTCTCTGTGTCTGTGTCTGCTAGTTGATTTTGCTCCCTGAACCCCATTTGTCAACGAGACCATGCAAATCTTCCTCTGTCTGACTTATTCCATTTAGTACAATGCTCTCATTGTTCTTGTTGCTGCCAAGAACAGGATTTCCTTCTTTTTTTATGAGTAAGTTAGTTTTTGTGTGTTTATCTTTATATAGTATCATGACTTTATAGATTTTTTTCTATGTCTTATCTACTGTAAATACTGCTGCAATGAGCAGAATAGTTCAACTGCCATTTTGAGTGAGTTGAATACTGGATCATACTATATCTATATAGTATGTCATACATATCTATATATCATACTATAGATCTAGTTTCAATTTTTTTGAGGAACTTCCACACTACTTTTTATAGCATCTACAGCAATTTGAATACTACCAATAATGCATAAAAGTTTTCTCTTCACTCTTTTTTTAGTATTTATTTACCTTTCTTGTCTTTTTGACAACAACATTTTAACAAGTGGAAGTTGATATCTCCCTTTGGGTTAACTTTTCATTTCCCCAATGGTTTGTGATGTTAAAGACCTTTATATGGGTATGTTGGTTATTTAAACATCTTCTTTGGAAACATATTTACTTGGTCCTTCACCCATTTTTAAAATGTAATTGACTTTTTTGTTGCTGTTGTTTTGGGGTCATACCTAGTGGTGCTCGGGGAATTACTACTTCTTCAGGGAACTACTTACTTCTGGCTCTGCACTCAAAAATCACTCCTGGCATGCTCAGGGAACCATATGGGATGTCAGAGATTAAGCCCGAGTAGGCCCTAAGCAAGGCAAACTTACTACCCACTATGCTCTCTCTCCAGCTGCTAATTTCCTTTATTTAAAGCCAGGTGTCATATAGAAAATATAGTTAGTCATAATACATTAGTTTTCAGGTAAGTTGGAATAAAAATACTTTTTAAAATAAAAGTATAGCAACAAGAAAATTTGTGAAAATTGTTGTATCTTGCAATGAGATAATTAAGTCATTGTAAGGAGGTTTAGTAAGCTCTTGTTGTTAGCTGATCATTCTGTTACTTCTTTTGTTCCTGAACATTAGGTGGCTTCCACTATACATTAGAGTCTAAATTGCTCATTCTCCTGCAGAGATGACAATATTAAACAAAAATGTAGTTGGCACACAGCTGCAAGTGCAGTTACGTGGTCCAGGAATTCCAAACACTACTTCTGATACTGCAGCTATCAGTGGGGCATATTTTTTGGCTGCCAGTGCCTCTAAAAGAATGAGAAAGCAGGGGTGGGGAGAAAGGAGGCTGCCCATACTCACTCCACAAAAGTCCTGATGTTAACCTACATACCAACATACCAAGAGTTTTGGCCAGATTTGTGTCTCTGCAGAGAGTTGTAGATAAGTGGTGAGGCAGAGCCAATAGCAAAGCAGGAATTCTGGGTAATGGGAGCAGCAGTAATGACTTCAACGGGACAGAGACTTGCCCCACCCTCTCCTGCGAGTGCCAGCTTTCAGCTGTGTGGTCAATGGAGCTGTAATTTTTCACGGTTTGGTGTACATACCTTTCAAGAACAGAGTGAGTCTATGGACCTGGCTGAATCTCTTTCACTCATTTGTATTGAGGTTATTTTATTTTGGTAGAACTATGTGAGTTTTTTTTATATATTTATATATTTCTTATATATATTTATTAACAGAAATATGTCTCTATTACATCTTAACAATAGAAAATAATATAAATCTAAACTTACTAGAAATGTATTTGAGGGCCAGAGTAGTGGCGCGGAGCAGTAAGGCATCTGCCTTGCCGGGGCTAGCCTAGGATGGACTGCAGTTCTATCCCCCAATGTCCCATATAGTCCCCCAAGCCAGGAGCAATTTTTGAGTGCATACCCAGGCATAACCCCTGAGCGTCACTGGGTATGGCCCCCCAAAAAAAATGTATTTGAGCATGGTGTTAAAGAAAATCTGAGTTCACTTTTTTGCATGTATTTGATCAGTTTCCCCAGCACCACTTATTGAAGAGGCTTTCCTTGCTTCATTTTGTATTATTTGCCCCTTTCTAAAAGATTAATTAATTGTATAGTTGGCAGTTAATCTCACAATATTTAAGTCTATTCTATTAATCTGAGGATCTATCTTTATTTCAATACCATACTGCTTTAATGTCTATAACTTTGTAGTACAATTTAAAGTTGGGAAAAGTGTTGCCTTCCATCTTCTTTTTTCTAAGGATTGCTTTAGCTATTTATGGGCATTTATTGTTCCAAATAAATTTCAGGAGTGCTTGATCTACTTCTTTGAAAAATGTTGTGGGTGTCCTTAGAGGAATTGCATTAAATCTATACAATGTTTTAGGAAGCATTGCCCTTTTAACTATGTTAATCTTCTCAATCCAGGAGCAAGGTATATGTTTCCATTTCCTTTTGTCCTCTTTTATTTCTTAAAGCAGTATTTTGTAGTTTTCTTTGTATAGGTCTTTTATCTTTAATTAAGTTGGCTCCAAGGTCATTGATTTTCTGAGGTATAATTGTGAGTGGGATTGTTTTTTAATGTCTCTTCTCTTTCATTATTTGTATATAAAAAACCTGGATTTTAGAATGTTAATTTTGTAGCATGCCACTTCTATACAAATCTATTGTCTCTAGAAGCTTTTGGGTGGAGTCTAGAATTTTCTAAATATAGTATCAAGTCATCTAAAATAGTGAGAGCTTGAGTTCTTCCTTTTCTTTCTGAATGCCCTTGATTTCTTTTTCTTGCCTAATTGCAATGGCAAGAACTTCCAGTATTATTTAGGTAGAAGTAGCAAGAAAGGGCAACCTTCTCTTGTGCCAAACTTAGAGGAAAGGCTTTTAATTTTTCCCCCATTCAGTATATTTGCCATGGGCTTGTAACATATGACCTTGACTAGACTGAGAAAAGTTCCTTCCATTTCCATCTTGTTGAGATTTTTTTTTATCATGAATGGTATTGGAACTTTTCAAATGTTTTCTCTGCATCTATTGATATGCTTATTTTTCTTTTGTTGATGTGGTGCATTACTCTGATTGACTTTATATGTTAAATCATTCTTGCATCTTCGGTATGAATCCTACTTGGTCATGGTATATGCAGTTCTTGATGAGCCTTGTATCTTATTTCCTAGGATTTTATTAGGATCTTTACATCTGTGTTCATCAAGGATATTGGCCTGCAGTTCTCTTTTTGTGGCCTCTCTGTTCCTCCCATTTCATTTCTAATTTATTTATTAAGTGTCTCTTTCTTTGTGAGTCTGCTAGAGTTTATCCATCTTGGTTATTTTTTTTTAAATAACCAACTCCTGCTTTCATTAATCTTTTGGATTGTTCTTTGGATTTCCACTTCATTAATTTTTGCTCTGAAATTTGATATTCTTTCCATCTGCCTACTTTGGCTTTATTTTGTTGATTATTTTCCAAATTTTTTAGCTGTACCATTCATTTATTTATGCAGACTCTTCCTTCCTGATAAATGCTTGAAAAGCTATAAGTTTTTCTCATAATACCACTTTTTCTGTGTCTCAAAAATTCTAATAATTTATATCTTCATTCCATTTGTTTTTAGGAATCTTTTGATTTCCTCTTTGATTTTGACTCTAACCCACTGGATATTCAGTAGTGAACTTTTTAATTAAAAGATGTTTTCCTATGTCTATTTGTAATTTACTTCTAATTAGTTCATGGGGGATCTAAGAAGATATTTTATGCAATTTATAGCCTTTTGATTTTATGGAGATATGTTTTGTGGCCCAGAATGTGGTCTATCTTGGAGAATATCTCATGTGCATTGGAAATGAATGTGTGTTCAGATTTTGGGAGATGGAAAGCCATATATATTTATTATTTATATATAATATACATATATTAGCCACTCTAGTCCAGTTCTTCCTTCAGAGCCAGTATATCCTTGTTGGGTTATAGCCTGATTGATCTATCAAGGGGTGACAAGGTGATGTTGAAGTCTCCTACTATTGTTTTGTTGTTATTGATGACTTTCTTCAAATCTATAAGCAATTTTTTTAATATTTCCTGGCCCCTTATTTGGTGCATATCTACTTTGGAATGTGATTCCTTCCTATGTTACATATCCTTTGATTATTAAGAAATGTCCATCTCTGTCTCTTATAACCTTTTTTAAGCTTGCAGTCTGTGTTGTCTGATATTAGTATGGCCACTCCAGTCTTGTTGTTTTCTTGAATGATTGACTTTGACTTTGAGTTTACTCTGACTCTTCAGATGTGTTCCTTGCAGGCAGAAAAAAATGTTACATTCAACATTTTGATCCATTTTGCCACTCTGTGTCTCTTAACTTGTATATTTAGTCCATTGATATTGATAAAGATTATTGTTATGGGAATAAGCGTCATCATTTTTATTTTGTTTTGTTTTGTTTGGGGGGGGCACACCCAGTGATGCTCAGGGGTTATTCCTGGCTATGCACTCAGAAATTGCTCTGGCTTGGGGGGACCATATGGGATGCAGGGGATCAAACCGAGGTCCAGCCTAGATCAGCCCCGTATAAGGTAGACGCCCTACTGAGGTTTTCATTTAACTTACCATGTTTTTAAGTCCTGATATTTCTGCTAGAAGTTTTCTTATTTCTAGTCTCACATCTACTTGAGTCTTATGGAATGTGCATTTCATGGATTCTTCAAGTTCTTTGAACATTCTTAACGCTTCCTCTCTAAAGTTCTGATCAGAGAGATTATGTAGATGGCTGTTGTTGGTAGGTTCTCCAGAAATAGCATCTTTAGCAAGTAGGTGTGGTGAGGTTTTGTGTAGTTTTCCCATTGTGACTGTCATTATGTATTGTGGTGCCACTCCTTACTGGTCTCATATACATCACTTTGATTCAAACTGGAGCTTTTCCCCCCAAACTCCTTCCACAACCAACAAGCAGCTATAACTTCATCCACATACCTTAGCTGGATTCAAGCTAAGGTTTTTGTTTTAATTTTTAATTTTCTTGAAACCATTGTTATTTACAAATTCCTTCATTGTTGGATTTTAGACATACAATAAACCAGAGCCAATCTCACCACTAGTGTTGACCTCCACCCATCAATGTTCCCCAAATGCATCCCAAACCCCCCCCTTTGCCCCTCAGCCTGCCAGTATAACAGGCCCTAAAAATGGCATTTTTAAGTCCAAACTTTGGCCATCACCTACAGCTGCCCTTGCTGATCTCACACTTTACAAAAAGGTCAAATAAAAATGGATTAAAACCTGGATATAAGACCTGAAACCATAAAATACATAGATAAAACATGGGCAAAATATTCCATGACACTGAGACTCAAGGCATCTTTTTTTTTTATCAAGGCATCTTCAAGAAGGAAACACCACTGTCCAAGCAAGTGGAAGCAGAGGTAAACAAATGGAACTTCAATAAACTGAAAAGCTTCTGAGCTTCAAAGGAAACAGTGACTAGGATACAAAACTATTCACCCAATAAAGATATATAAGATACTGGCAGAACTTAACAAGAAAAAAATAATCCCATCAAAACAATGGGGAGAAGAAATGAACATAAATTTCATCAAAGAAGAAATACAGATAGCTGAAAAGCACATGAAAAAATGCTCCACATCACTAATAATCAGGGAGATGCAAATCAAAACAATAAAGTACCATCTCACGCTACAGAGAATGGCACATGATACAAAGAACAAGAACAACCAGTGCTGGTGTGGATGTGGGGAGAAAGGGACTCTCATTCATTTCTGGTGAAGATGCTGTCTGGCCCAGCTTTTCTAGAAAACAATATGGATATTCCTCAAAAAACTAGAAATTGAGCTTCCTTATGATCCAGCAATACCATTACTAGGGTTATACCCTAGGAACACAAAAACACAATGCAAAAATGCCCTTTGCGCTCCTATATTCATTGCAGCACTATTCGTAGTGTCAGAATCTGGAAGCAACCCGGATGCCCAACAACAGATGAACAGCTAAAGAAACTGTGGTACATCTATACAATGAAATACTATGCAGCTGTAGGAAAAAAATAAAGTTATGAAAGGTGTTCATACATGAATTGGACATGGAGCTTATTGTGTTGAGTGAAATGAGTCAGAGGGAGAGGAATAAACATAGAATATCTCACTCATCTGAGGGATACAAGGAAAATAAAAAAAAACAGTATGGTGATGATATCCAGAGATAATAGAAATGAGGATTAGGAGGACCAGTTCATGGTAGGACGCTTTCCACAAAGAGTAGAAAGTGCAGTTAGAGTAGAGAAGGGTCTACTATGAAAATGATAGTTGGAACTGATTATTCTGGATAAGAACTGGGTACTAAAAGGAAATAAAGTGACATGCATGGCACCCCTTCATTAACAGTAGTATAAATCACAGAGAGAAGAAAGAAAGAAAGAAAGAAAGAAAGAAAGAAAGAAAGAAAGAAAGAAAGAAAGAAAGAAAGAAAGAAAGAAAGAAAGAAAGAAAGAAAGAAAGAAAGAAAGAAAGAAGAAGAAAGAAAGAAAGAAAGAAAGAAAGAAGAAAGAAGGAAAGAAAGAAAGAAAGAAAGAAGAAAGAGAAACAAAGAGAGAAAGAAAGAAAGAAAGAGAAAGAAGAAAGAAATAAAGAAGGAAAGAAAGAAAGAAAGAAAGAAAGAAAGAAAGAAAGAAAGAAAGAAAGAAAGAAAGAAAGAAAGAAAGAAAGAAAGAAAGAAAGAAAGAAAGAAAGAAAGAAAGAAAGAAAGAAAGAAAGAAAGAAAGAAAGAAAGAAAGAAAGAAAGAAAGAAAAGAAAGAAAGAAAGAAAGAAAGAAGAAAGAAAGAAAGAAAGAAAGAAAGAAAGAAAGAAAGAAAGAAAGAAAGAAAGAAAGAAAGAAAGAAAGAAAGAAAGAAAGAAAGAAAGAAAGAAAGAAAGAAAGAAGAAAGAAAGAAAGAACAGAAAGAAAAAGAAAGAAAGAAAGAAAGAACAGAAAGGAGTGAAGTAAAATGCCTGTCTCAGAAGCAGGTGACGAGAGGGTTGGTGGGAGGAAAGAGGGCATCCGGGAGGGTAAGAAGGAAAATGGGGACATTGGTGGTGGGAAATGCTCACTGGTGAAGGTTATTTTACATTGTTTGACTATAACTCATTATGAGCCACTTTATCTATGGGGGAAAAACAAACTGCATATAACAACCTTGTAACCATCGTGTTGAAATTAAAAAAAAATTGTTTTGTAAATAAAATAGTGATGGAGCCATAATGATAACGCAACCGTAGGGCATTTGCCTTGCAGTGGCTGACCCAGGATGGACCTCAGTTTGATCCTCAGGGTCCCATATTGTTCCCCAAGCCAGAAGTGATTTCTGAGCACATAGCCAGGAGTAACATCTGAGCGTCACCGGGTGTGGCCCAAAAAACAAACAAAAAATAAAATAGTGAGATAGCATAAAGAAACATCATTTCTTACTCTATTTGAAGTGTAATTGGCTGGTTTTATTTGTTTGGAAGACGTTGAACAAAAAAGATAAAAAATGTATTTGAAGTCTAGAAATAGTGTTTACAAGATATAGGGGCCTGAGAGATAGCACAGCTGTAGGGCGTTTGCCTTGCAAGCAGCCAATCCAGGACCAAAGATGGTTCGAATTCCAGCATCCCATATGGTCCCCCATGCCTGCCAGAAGCGATTTCTGAGCCAGGAGTTACCCCCTGATCTCTGCTGGGTGTGGCTCCCCTGCAAAAAACAAACAAACAAACAAACAAACAAGATATATATGATATAGCATACACACACACACACACACACACAAATAACCCTACATATGTGCGTCTTCAAATCTAGAAAAATAATGAATAAAAATTTAAATTTATGGTCTCTACATTCTTATTATACCAATAATTATTTCTTAATTCTTCAATAAATCCTTTTTAAATTATGAGAGCAAATAATGGTTTAGACCCAGATCATCAGTGACAATGATTCTCTTTCCTGATATACTGAAGTGTCAGACCTTCGTAAGCTTCCTGTAAGGCAAGGAGTTCTTCCTTAGCTAATAAACTGAAATGAATGAGGTGTATAGTGGCACTAAACTCAATGCTGTGCTAGTCATGAGTCAGGGAGCTGGTGAACTCTGAGGGGGAAGGCCGCAAGGAAACAACCTCTACCAGGCCAGCACTTCTTTCTGGCAGCTTCTTGGTCAAAACTTTCTGTCATTTTTATAGCTTTCCTATCTCCCTGAAAAACCTCCTGTCTTTGTCTGAGTTCTGCAGGCAGCTGAGATGAGCAGGTCAGGCAATCCCATCACCCATTTCTGGGGTTCTCAGCAGCTCCACTTGGAGGCTGCCCACAACTCCCCAGTGAGATAAACCAACACTCAGAACTCAAACATGCTATTTGCCTGAGTCACTTCCTGGGTAGTACCTCGGCACTTTCCCCCTGCCGTAGGCTCCAAATTCAAAGGAAATAACTGTCATTGTTTCCTCTCAGAGAGGCTCACAGATTGTGGGTCTCCCTCCACAGAGAATTTTAAAATGGAGCCCACCACAGACAGGCCTCAGTCTCTCTCTCTCTCTCTCTCTCTCTCCCTTTCTCTTCTCTCTCCCTCTCTCTCTCTTCTCTTTAAGCTCTCTATCTCTGAGCTCTCATACCCTTTCTGATCTCTCTCTCTGAACTTTCTCCTCTCTCCCTCTCTCTCTCTTCTCTTTAAGCTCTCTCTCTCTGAACTCTCTCCACTCTCCTCTCTTTAAGCTCTCTCTGTCTCTGAGCTCTCCCACCCTCTCTGATCTCTCTCTGAACTCTCTCTGAACTCTTTCCTCTTTTTAAGCTCTCTCTATCTCTGAGCTCTCAAACACTCTCTGATCTCTCTCTCCCTCTCTCTTCCTCTCTCTCTTCTCTCTTTCTCTCTTCTCTTTAAGCTCTCTCTATCTCTGAACTCTCTCCTCTCTTTTCCTCTCTTTAAGCTCTCTCTAGCTCTGAGCTCTCACACCCTCTTTGATATCTCTCTCTCTCTCTCTCTCTCTCTCTCTCTCTCTCTCTCTCTCTCTCTCTCTCTCTCTCTCTCTCTCTCTCTCTCTCTCTCTCTCTCTCTCTCTCCTATTGCCAATAGGGCCAGACTATTAGTGGCCAACACCTTTTCATCAACATGTACTATTTTGTACCTTGTGATAATTTGGAACAGGGCTGGTGCTCAATAAATATTTACTGACTAAATAATCTGTCCATATCTGCACTGTGGGTCTTTTGAATTAGCTTTTGTGTTGTTTGTAAAATTCAAACTGCTTTGAAAGGCTTTTGGTTTTCTTTCTTCCTCTTAACAGCATTGTCAAACCACAAAGAGAGATTGATCGGAATCTGGGTAGAAACTGCAGAAGATTGAAGAACTTCCTGGCCAACAGGGACTGACTAAAAAACTGGTCAGTCCTGTTCAACAGAGCTGGATGGATTTTTGAGGGGTTTGGGGTTCTTTTTTTGTTACTGGGTTTTTTGGTTTTGGTTTTTAGTGTGTGTGTGTGTGTGTGTGTGTGTGTGTGTGTGTGTGTGTGTGTGTGTGTGTGTGTGTGTGTGAGCTGGATGGATTTTTGAGGGGTTTGGGGTTCTTTTTTTGTTGCTGGGTTTTTTGGTTTTGGTTTTTTGTGTGTGTGTGTGTGTGTGTGTGTGTGTGTGTGTGTGTGTGTGTGTGTGTGTGTGTGTGTGTGTTGGCTCCAGATCAAGGTAAGACTAAGCCTTGTTGATTTGTATGACTCATGGTTGCTGAGAGAGTAAAGTGGAGTAAAGGGAACTGCCTGGGTTAGGCGAGGAAGCAAGTAGAAAGTCAACCATTATCAAAGCTGCATTCCAGAGGTCACTGGCTCAAAATTGTCTCCCATTTTGGTGGTTACACAAGGACGTATTAATCCATTTGCTGTTTTGTATTTTAGCAGATTTAACTGATTACAGGCCTAAAAATATGTCCTTTCTCTATCCAAAAATGGCCAATTCCTGTGGTGGGAATTTTGCAACAACTGTGAAAATTTAAATGTTGTAATCCTGGAAACTATGGCTTGCTTCAAGTTGGAAGAATTTCTCCTAAAATATGCTTGCAAATGTACAAGATTTCTGGAGCGTTTCTTAGAAGGAAAAAAAGTTAAGCCATGTAGTGTCCTTCAATAAATGCAAGACTAGACATTTTATATTGTGTCTATTTCATAAAAGCCACTAAAAAGTGGGGCCGGATTGATGGCGCAGTGGTAGGGTGTTTGCCTTGCATGTGGCTGATCTAGGATGGACTGCAGTTTGGTCCCCCAACGTCCCATATGGTGCCCCAAGCCAGGAGCGATTTCTGAGCTCATAGCCAGGAGTGACACCTGAGCATCACGGCTTGTGGCCCAAAAATAAAAAAATAAAATAAAAATAAAAAGCCACTAAAAAGAATAAAGTGGGAGTACATAGACTGATACGAACAATATTCAAAATTAATCAGGTTAGGACTAAAGAAATAGCTTGATAGGATGAGTAAATAATTTGATTATAGAGAACTAGGTTTGATCCAAAGCAGTATTTGATTTCCAAACAAACAAACAAAAAAAAAAAAAAACCACCTGAAACACCTCCAGAGCACTAATCTGGATAGCCCTCTATAAGGCAGGATATGATCTATAATAAAAACAGATTAAAACAAAGTAGTAAATGAATATATACAATATGATTCCGTAAGTGTCAAAACAAAAACAACTGTTGGTTAATTGTATGTAGAAAACTGAACTCAGACCTCTTTCTGACACCATGCACAAAGGTCAAATCAAAATGTAATAAAGTCCTTAATATCAGACCTGAAACCCTAATGTAAACATAGGCAGAACACTCCAGGACATTGAAGCTAAAGGCATCTTAAGGAGAAAACACCACTGACCAAGCGAGTGAAAGAGAAATGCACCTTCAGTAATGAACTTCATGCGTTACATAGATAAGTTGATACACATAATGATACACACGTCACATGATGACATGATGAAACGTTCAATAAATAATTTTAGTCAATAAGAAGCAAAAAAAAAGAGCTAGAAACCTTTCAAGAAGCTGGTTACAGAGGTTAGTGAGTCTACAAATAAGGAAAAACTTTTGCCTTCCACTTTACCACTGTCTGCAGAGTGTGATTATTTTTAACAAATTTATATTTTTTATAATAACAAATTTAAGGAGAATAAAATTTTAGTGCACATAGGTAGACATATATATATATATATATATATAATGTCTAAGGAAAACATTTCATTTTTAGTGTTGAAGATGCCAAAACTAGACCCAAAATTGGATAATCTGTCCAGAAACTGGCCTGAAGCCTTCATGAGTCAACTTATATCTTGAGGGACAAAAAACAAAAAACAAACAAACAAAAAAAAAAAACAGTACAGAGAGATTCCCTGACCCAGAAAGGAAGTGGGCAAAAAGCTGCAATTCTAAGATGAAGGACATTTGAGAGGGAAGGGAATATAGGGAAGGATTTTTTTCCTTGAATATCTGGCACCCCAATCCTATAATCCTCTCTCTGGAATGGAAGACTAGGACCTTTTAGGGCATAAATCTGGGTTGCAGTTGCCGGCAGTGTTCACTTCAGGAGCATATATGCTAAAATTAGAATAATACAGAGATCTTGATGAGTTCTCTCCGAAACAGATGCTGAAAGGAAATTCCTGAGAAAACTCCACCCATAACTAGCAAATGACCTCAGACTGGGGTTTGAGTGGTAGGACGGAGGCTGAGAGACAATAAGCAAGTGTTTTCTCCTAGGACCCTGCTCTTCCTCTGAATGTGAGCATGCAAGCCACACCATTACAGATTTGAACACACCACTACGGTACTTGTAGACAACCAAAGCAGAGCCAGATACCAAAGGACTCTTATGCCTGCCCTGTGTCCTTGCCAGTCTCAGGTTGTATGATCTTGTCAACCACTGGGCCTGAGGCCTCATGTCCTTGAAACTCACCACCAAGATCTACACGATCATAGTAACCTATGATAATTGCTGACTGCTAACAATATAGAACTCTTGTTTGCTGCCCCTTCACTCTTGTTTCACAAGGGCCCTAATACTCACTATCTCAAATCCCTAATTATGATCCAAGTCTGCTCAGTGTCTGTTGGCCCCCACCCAGATTTCTCTGAACTGTATAAAGGGGGAAAATAGGACTTAGACTAATAGCTCAAGAGATCAGCCCAGAAAGAACTCCTAACACTTAAAGCTATGCAAGCTACTAAAGATGACCTCTAGCAACAGTCCTATTGATGTTCAATAACTGACCTGCAGCATAAAGGTATGAACGTTTAAAAAAATCCAAACAATTCCTGGAGCTAAAAACTATAACTAAACTAAACTAATACTTTAGTGAATCTCAACAGCAAAATGGAGGAGACAAAAAAAGTTAATCAGTAATTTTAAAGATAAAGTACTGGAAGCCAGCCAAAAATACCAGCCAAAACAAAGACTTAAAAAATGATAACCATGACATAAAAACAGCATCTAGAAGAACAATATTCAGAGGAAAAAGTAGTTCTTACTTAAATAGCCAAGAATATCCCCAAACTAAGGACTAAGAGAGATCCTAGATTGAGGAAGCTCAAATTTCCAAGCAAAACAAACATAAATAGACATGAGCCAAAACATGTGATAATTAAAATGGAAAAAAAAAGATAAAAAGAATCCTAAAAGAAAAAAAATCACTAAAAAGGGAAAGGGATACCCATCAAATTATTACATTTTTCAACATAAACGCTTTGGATTCAAAGGGAATGGTAAGATATTTACAGAGTGCTAGACCAGTCAATTAATCAATCAATCAAAGAAACACTAAGAATATTCTGCCCAGCTATATTATAGCCTATATTTGAAGGGTGAGTAAAGATATTTTTAGACATACAATAGTTGAAGGTATTCATGGCCACTAGAGCAGCTCCTGAGAAATATTAAAGGACTTCTATAAAAAGCAAAAAACCCCACTTGGAAGTAGTAAGATACTTTAAAAACATAAAATATTAGGAGCTGGAATGACAGCACAATAGGTAGGGCTTTTGCCTTGCACAGGGCAGAAATTGGTTTCAATCCCCAACATCACGTATGGTCTCCTGAGCCTTCCACAAATAATCCCATAGTGCAGAGGCAGGAGTAAGCCCAAATCACAATCGAGTTTGGCTCAAAAACAAACAAACAAAAACTACACAAGAAAGAAGATAATATGGCAACTTTTTCACTTTAGGTATTATATTTGGGGTTCCAAAATTCACACTTAGTTCTTTTAAATAGATCTTGATTACTCTTCAGATTAGATAGATAGATAGATAGATAGATAGATAGATAGATAGATAGATAGATAGATAGATAGATAGATAGATAGATTCATTTAGAAACAAATCTGATAGGATGTGATCTCCTAGGATAGTATGGCTTTTAAGTAGAAATAAAAAAAAAGTGTATATAAAGGACTGGTGTAATATGGATAGGCATAAAGTATATCATGCGGAGTGAATGAGTCAGAAGGAGAGAGACAGAATGATCTCATGCATTTGCAGGATATATTAAAAATTAATATGAGAATAATACCCAAAGACATTAGAAATAAAGGTCAGGAGGACTAGTCTATGGTAGGAAGCTTGCCACAAAGGGACGATGAGAGAATTCAATTAGGATGGAGAAGGGACCAGTATGACAATGATAATTAAAAATGATCGCTCTGGACCTAAACTAGGTACTACTAAGAGGTAAAGTGCTGTGCATGATACCTTCTCTGTAACAGAATTGCAAGCCATAATGCCTAAAAGGAAAAGGGGGTGAGGAGAGAAGAAAAGTATCTGCCATAGAGGCAGGCTGGGGCAAAGTGGAGGAGAACAGAATGGACATTGGTGGTGGGTGAAAGAATGGGTGTTGGAATATTCTTTTTAAAAAAAAAAACTTTATTGATTTATTGGTTGGTTTCTGGGCCACACCCAGTTGTATTGAGGGGTTACTCCTAGCTCTGTGCTCAGAAATTTCCCCTGGCAGGCTGGGGAACCATATTGAATGCAGGGAATAGAACCTGGTCCCTCCTGGGTCAGTCATAGCAAGGCAAACACCTACCACTATGCCATGTCTCTGGACCCATGGATGTTGGAATATTCTATGAAACTCAACCATCAACAACTTTTTAACTCTGTATCTCATGGTGATTCAAATTTAAAAAACAAAAATAGTGTAGTACATGTCGCTACAACCATCCCTCCACCGGTCTTTCAAGATTCCTCCACCACTATCACATGGTCCCTGACCCTACCCAGATTGTGTTCCATGTCCAAATGACAAATTGCTAGGGAGCATTTTGAAAGAGAAAATTTCTTAACTCTCCCTAAAAATAAATATGTGGAAGACTTGAGTAATGTTTCAACCATTAGTGTAAAAGCTATTTATAAAATTAAGAAAAATGTTGATGTGCAGACTGACAGAAAATGAAGAGTTGACTTAAATCAGCTTGCACAGGGAGTTGGTCTGTCAGAAAATAATGCTACAGGTGAGAGAGCTAAGGTGGGGAGGGTGGCTCAAGAATAGGGCGAAGGTAAAGGGAAGTGAGAGAGAAAAATATGGAAAGCTAAAAATAATGACAACCAAATTCTTCAAAGCATAATTTTCAAAGGACACTTTCATTTCAAAGGACACTTTCATTTCATTTCTTCATTTAAATTGTGAGGACCTGGACAAGAACTGTAGATTACGTGAGAAAACTAAGGATCTCCTTCTTACAGTTATTTTCAAGAGACAAGATAGAGCACAAATGAAAAGAAAAGGCATCCCTCTACACACACACACACACACACACACACACACACACACACACACACACACACACACACACACAGATTGGGTGACTGCCTTCTGGTGCAGTGTGTTTTGTTTCAGGAAGAAACTCAGTTCTTTAATTGATCTAATCAAATTAGATTCTTATTCAAAATTAAAAACCATAACTTTTTTTTTAGGCACTCTGATTTCCAATACTAGCTTAGTTTTATTTGGGGGCCAGAATTAGCTGTGCTTAGGGCTTACTCCTGGCTCTGTGTTCAAGGATTAACTGTGTTGGGCTCAGGTATCATATGGTGCTGGGGATCAAACCCAGATTTACCTCATGCAAGGCAGTGACTTACCTGTTGAATTATTGTTCCAACAATACTATTAATTATAAGATTTTATGCATACAGTGTGCCAACACCACAGCCTCCACAAATGTCTCCCTCTACCCATTGCTAGCTCAAGTATAACATTTTAATCTTTGTATCTACAAACTCGAACACAGAATCTGGTGCTCATTAAATACTTGTTTAAGAATATCAATGTAAAACTACTAAAAAAAATATCTGGAAATTCTATCCCACAAAAATTAAAAACAAAAAATGGAGTAATACAATTTTTGAGTATAAAAATACAATTGTGAGTATAAAAATTAGACATGATGGGACCGGAATGGTGGCTCAAGCCGTAAGGCACCTGCCTTGTGCACGCAAGCCTAGGATAAACTGTAGTTTGATCCCCTGGTGTCCCATTTGGTCCCCCAAGCCAGGAGCGATTTCTGAGCTCATAGCCAGTAGTAACCCCCTGAGCGTCACCGGGTGTGGCCCAAAAACCAAAAGCAAACAAACAAACAAAAATCATACATGATTTGCTTCTAAGGACACTTGTATACTCTTACTAAGTACAAGCTCATATGGATGATACAAAGATGAATCAGCAATGCAAAGATGAGCAAGATAAAACATAATTCCAGGAAACTTACTTGCTAGCTAAAAAAAGACTTAAACTCTATATACCATAAATATCTTTCAAACATAGCACAGAAGCCGGAGAGATAGCACAGTAGTAAGGTATTTGCCTTGCACATGGCTGACTCTGAAGAGACCCTAGTTCTATTCCCAGCATTTCATACCTGCCCCCCCGAATCTGTCAGGAGTGATTTCTGAGCACATAGCCAAAAGTAACCCCTGAACACCACCAGGTGTGGCCCAAAAGCAAAAGTAAAAGACAAATAAAATTAAAATATTAAAATCACACTAATCCCAAAAAGAAAATATCAAAATATTATGCGGGAAACAGAAAGAATCAAAAAATCCTAAATTAGAGGCCAGAGAGATAGCACAGCAGTAGGGCATTTGCCTTATTTGTGGCCAATCCAGAACAGTAGCCTGTTTTGATTCCCAGTTTCCCGTATGGTCACTGGAGCCTGCCAGAAGCAATTTCTGAGCACAGAGTCAGAAGTAAACACTGAGCACCGATGGGTGTGACCCCCCCCCCCAATTCTAAATTAGGAAGTAATTCTTTGAAGAAGCCAAAGAACTTTATCAGGGTTGGAGATATAGTACAGCAGGTAGGGTGCTTGCCTTGTACATGTTTGACTCAGGATTGATATCTGAAGCCCACTATGGTCCCCTGAGCCTGCTAGGAATAATCTCTAAAATATATACCAAAAACAAAGAACTTCAACAGAGAGAACTGAAACAATAGCAATGGCAGAGCGAGGAAAAAAATATAAAAGAGTTCTGCATGTATGGCATTCAACAATTCAAATCATTTGGTAAAAACATAAGGTACAGGGGCCCTGAGAATGCAAAGTGGGTAGGCAGCTTACCTTGTACACGGTTGACCCAAGTTCTATTCCTAGAATCCCATATGATCCCCCAAATACCAATAGAAGATTCCTGAGCACAAAGCCAGGAATAATCCATTAGCATGATTTTGGGCCATAATCAGAAATTGCTCCTGGCTTGGGGGACCATATAGGACACCGGGGATAGAACCACAGTCCATCCTGGATCAGCTGCGTGCAAGACAAATGCCCTACCATTGTGCCATTGCTCTAATCCCATCACAGACTAATTTCACTGCTGAAACTATAACCCCCTAAGACTCCCCCTCCCAGGGCTGGCCCACCCAATCCCCAACCCACCTAGTTTCTTGACCCCCTCCACAGAAACCAGAATCAGTTTAACTCCACAGTCATCTTGGATTTTTTTCCATCCTTTATTTGGACTCTAATAACAACATACTAAAACTCCCAAGCTCCTAACATCCTCAACTCCCTCTTTTCCACATTACTTATTTTCGGATTGCATAGAGACGTTATGCCCTGGCCTTCTTCCTCTCTTTGTCCTGAGTTCAAAGCGCAATACAGTGTGTTTCCTTTCACTCACACCCTAAACTTCTACATCATAGCAAATCCTTCTGCCTTGTTACATTATCTTCTCAAGTTTCCTAAGTTTCAACTTATGTCATACACATTTTTTTCCTTTTGCTTCCTGTAATAAGTGAACAGGCTATCAAGGAAGATGTTCTGCCAAAACTCTTCAAACTCTAGATTATCAATAATTCTTTGGATTTTTTTCCCTTTTCAACTTTTGTGGTGTCTTTCCCTCCACCCACAGCTCCACCTGTAGCTCTATTCTCACTTACCTTTCAACCTTACACATTTATTCTCCACAGCCTGTGAACCTACAATAGGCCACCCTGTAAGCTTTCAAATCCTTCCTCTGTTCTTCTGGCTGCCACTCTATTTCTCTTTCCTTCAGAGATAGTTCCCTCAACTGAATAATCCATATTCTCTGCCGAACTCTTCTCTCCTCTACTCTTCAATCCACAACCACTTGCTTTTCTTTCAAACACAATACTAAAACTTCTCTGAAAAGGCTATCATTGGCCAAGACCAATGGTCATATCTATGATGAATCCACATTCATCAGACTGTGTCTTTGAAGAAACTCATTTTGGACCACTCCCTCATTTTTTTTCTGGGTTGTTTTGTTTTCTTTTGCTGTATCTGGCAATTTTCTGGACTTACTTCGGTTCTCTGCTCAAGAATGAGAAATGGGGGTAAACCCAAGTCAGCCGCATACAAGTCAAACACCCTAACCATTGTACTATGAATCTGGCTCACTTCCTCCATTTTGGAAACATCTCTTCCGTGAGTTTCATGACACCAGACAAATCTCTGGATATCCTTCTTCTTTCTTACTAATTTCCCTTCTTTCTCCTCCATTAAACTATCTTCCTTATGACATTCAAAAATGCAAGATTGGTCACATCAAAATAGAACTTTACCTATCTTTTTAGTCAGCGGTAACCCAAGTTAACCAAGTAACCAAGTAACCAAGCGGTAACCCAGACAGTTCCACTAAGGGGAAGAGCCTTCTATGTAACTGCCAGATACAGGCACTAAATGCAGAAATACAGCAGCAATCCGTACACAGTCCTTCCCTCAAGAAGCATGCAAATTTAGTAAAGATGACAAAAAATCAAACAGAAAATGATAGTAGGGAACACCAGGCACTGCAGAACACTTATTTCCACCAGTTTCCTACTGAACTTCTGACTATAAGAAAACCATATTAGACTCAATACAGAAAGTTTTTGCATAGAAAACTTGGGCACATTCTACCTACCATGTACCCAAATTGTTAGTTCCTATAAGGAAAGCAGCAATTTGACATCAATTCCATCGTAAATCCATGACATAAATTCATTGTGTAGACACAATGAGGGTTATGGTGGTAACTTCCTGGAATCTGAGACCAGATACCTAGGCAAAGGCTATTTTGGGGTCAGCAGTGTCAGGCCTGCTATGTGATTTCTGTTTTTATATTGATTCCTGGGCTATTCTTGGAGGGTAATAAATGCTTGTGCAAGATGAGTTTTAAGCTGTGTGACGGAGGATGTCACATCCTGAACTGTCTAACTTCCCCACTCAAGTTTATATGTTGAAGGCCAACCCACTAAAGTGAACATATATAGAGAGCATAGAGGTGGCAGATGATTGTAGTTAAATGAACTGCTAAGATGGAATCATAATTAAATGGAACTGTGATCTATAAGAAAACAAAGTGGATTGGCAAAATAGTACAGCCAGTAGGGAGTTTACTGTAAATGTAGCTGGCCCAGGTTCAATCCCCAGCATCCCACATGATCTCTCAAGCACCACCAGGTATAATTCCTAAGTAAGAGTCAGGAACCAAGTCAGTCCATGCATAGCTCTTTGACCTCTCCTCCTCTAGAACCCAGAGAATAAATTTCCATTATATAAACTTGTAGTGTAATTTTTTTTATGGCAGCCAAGCAGGCTAAGACCACTCTTAGAAGAATAAGGAAGACTAGCAGGAGATGGATATGCCAGAGCTCTGAGGTAAGGTTCTGTGTGTGTGTGTGTGTGTGTGTGTGTGTGTGTGTGTGTGTGTGTGTGTGTGTGTGTGTGTATGTGTGTGTGTGTGAGAGAGAGAGAGAGAGAGAGAGAGAGAGAGAGAGAGAGTAAATGTGACTATTCCCAATACTATTCTCTTCGAGTCAGTTATCTCTCTTGTAAGTTCTCCACATCCCCAAGTAGAGGTCAAATCCAGTTGATTAAAGCGTTCACATCCATCTAACCGGATTGTTTGCAATATCCTAGTATGGGGGCTGGAGAGATAGCACAGCGGTAGGGCATTTGCCTTGCATGCAGCTGATTCAGGAGGGAAGTGGTTAGAATCCTGGCCTCCCATATGGTTCCCCAAATCTGCCAAGAGTGATTTTTGAGCACAAACCCAGGAATAACCCCTGAACAGCAATGGGTGTGACCCAAAAAATATATATATATTTATATATCTTAGTATGATCCTTACCTCTAGTCACTCCCCTATAATACTTTCAAAAAATAAAAAGTAAAAAGGAGGAGTTAGAGCAACAGAACAGTGAGCAGAGTTTGCCTTGCCTATGATTCACTTGGATTCAATCCCCAGTATCCCACCAGTCCACCAGCAATAATTCCTGAGTGTAGAGCCATGAGTAAGCCCTGAAAGAAAAAAAATGTAAAGATCTAATTCTTCCTGCTTTAAAAGACACATTCAATGGTTCCTGAGAGCTCACCCTCAAGATACAATCCAAATATTCAAGCAGAGCAGCTTTGCCGTAACCATCACTTATCTGGTTTCACCCCATGGCTTCAGTCTCACATTTTCCATTACCTCAACCCCAAAGCCCAGGGTAATGAGCAGCCTCCGCATGTGCTAAGAGCACAGGCACTTCATTTCTGCTTACTCGTGGCATAGATCACTGTGGAAATTGCCTCTCAAGACATTGCTTTTGGGGCTGGAGAGATAGTCTAGCAGGTAGGGTGTTTGCCTTGCATGCAGTTAACCTGGGATATGGTCCCCTGTGCCCATTAGAATTAATTACTGGGCCCGGAGATATAGCACAGCGGCGTTTGCCTTGCAAGCAGCCGATCCAGGACCAAAGGTGGTTGGTTCAAATCCTGGTGTCCCATATGGTCCCCCGTGCCTGCCGGGAGCTATTTCTGAGCAGACAGCCAGGAGTAACCCCTGAGCACCGCTGGGTGTGGCCCAAAAAACAAAAAAAAAAAAAAAGAATTAATTTCTGAGTGCAGGGCCATGAGTTAATCTTTAGTACTGCTGGATGTGACACAAAAATAAAAAATAAAATAAAATAAAGTCAAAATATTCCTTTAAACCTGAACATTTTGCAAGAAAAATAATGTCTTTAACTTCACCAGCGTAACGGCCACAGGGAATAAAAGTAGGCATGTTCTCCTTCTTCTAGGAGAGGAAAGTCAAAACAGATAAATGATATCCTAGGGCTCTTTCTTTCAAATGAAGTTTTTCTTATATACAATGAAATATTATACAGCCATCAGGAGAGATGAAGTCATGAAATTTTCCTATACATGGGTGGACATGGAAACTATTATGCTGAGTGAAAAAAGAGAGAGGGAGAAAACTAAGCGTTATTTTTAAGCAAAAATAAGCAAATAGTCTCACTCATCTGTGAGATTTAAGCAAAATAAAAGACACCATTGTAATCATACCCGGAGACAATAGAGATGAGTGTTGGTAGGACTGGCTCACAATTTGAAGTTCACCACAAAGAGTAGTGAGTGTAGTTAGAGAAATAACTACACTGACACTATCATGACAATGTTAATAAGTAAGAAAAGTAGAGTGCCTGTCTCGAATTCATGTAGGAGGTAAGGGAGGATGGAGATGGGGGGATTGGTGGTGGGAAGATTGTACTGTTGAAGGGAGGTGTTCTTGTTATGACTGAAACCAACTACAAACATGTTTGTAATTATGGTGTTTAAATAAAGATATATATATATTTTTTTTTTTTTTTGTTTTTGGGCCACACCCGGTAACGCTCAGGGGTTACTCCTGGCCATGCGCTCAGAAGTCGCTCCTGGCTTGGGGGACCATATGGGACGCCGGGGGATCGAACCGCGGTCCGTCTCCTAGGCTAGCGCAGGTAAGGCAGGCACCTTACCTCCAGCGCCACCGCCCGGCCCCTAAATAAAGATATTTTTTTAAAAAATCATGTTTCATGGGACTTGAGTTCTAGTTTAGTTTTAGCATGGGTGTTCCTAGACATGGTATTATACTATCTAATTGCAGGGTTTTTTTGTTGCTGTTCTGTCTGTTGGAATTCTATTTTTTGTGTATTTGCTTGCTTGCTTGCTTTGATCACAGACTGTGATGTTACAGTCTATTCTGAACTCATTGTCAGGCAGTGCTGGTTCTCTGAAGGTCTTGCCTTGCTTGGTTGAACATGAAATACTGGGTACTAAACCTTGCGCTTCTGCATACAAAGCCGAGCTCCAGCTTATTAAGCTAGTTCCTCTCCTCCAACCTGGTGGATTCTTGTTCTTCTTCAACTCAACTCAATTATACTTTCACCTACTTTCCACATATAGTTTTACTCATTTCCTTCCCAATATTGTCACTGTCCTTAGTTACCTATAATATGCTTGTTATACTCTGTTGTATTTATACTCTACCACCACCCCGTTTTCAGGAAAAACAAAACACTCAGCTAACCCTCCTAACCTTAAAGAAGGGTAACCCAAAATTATTATTCTTCTGTTTTTTTGTTTCTTGCTTCATTTTTTTGGACCACACCCAGTGGCATTCATGGATTATTTCTGCCTCTGCACTCAGGAATCACTCCTACGGGTGCTCAGAGGGTATATAGGATGCCAGGGACTGCATAGGAGACTGTAAAGGATATCAGGGATAGATCCAGGACAAAGCAAGTGTCTTATCCACTGTGCTATTGTTCGGGCCCCAATCTGACAGTCTTGAAACAACTCCAACTACACTAGAGTTTACCACCCCTATAGAACATCTTGGAAGATCCTGGGGGCAAGTGGTGGTATCAACTACTTGAAGAACACCACTCTATTGTGTCCATTATTGACTCTACTCCACTGTGCACAGAGGTCATTCTGCATGTAAGAATTCCTCTGCTTGGCAAAAGTCCCCACATTTTCCCCAATAGCTCTCTCATCTTATTTGGTCACTTACAATGAATTTCCCAACCCTTCTTCATCCTCAACTCCATTCAGCTTTAGCTTTATTGTGACGAATAGTTTCTTTACTTATCAAATAATGTCTTTCCTGAACTCTCCCTTCTTTGCCTATAAATCTTCTACCCAGCCCAATCTTATATAACCCTGGGAAGCACTACCTGGGAGGGATTGATCCCCAAATTTGTTCTGGACAATTTATAGCTATTTGGTTCTGCTCTTTTCTTTGATTTTCTCAAGCTACCTCTTGTGTTAAAGGAAAAAATGACAGGGTCTTACCGAAGACAAAATGACCAGGTTTAGGAAAAACAAGAATTAATAAATTTGGGCCTTAAGCTCTTTTCTCTGCAGGTTTCCCATTTACACATTCAGCTTATATCCAAATAACTGCCTTTTTCTTGCCTAAACAGCGATTAAAAAATGAGCTAGCAAATAGAAAACGTTTCTATTTCAGATTTCAGTTTCTACTTATTTCTAGGTTTTGCATCTTTGTATTTTCGATTTGTCATAATCATGAGTTTTTTCTAAGCATGCAGCTCTTCTGTAGATAAGGCAATCTTTGGGTTTCTAGTTTTAATGTTCCAAAAACAAAAGAGTTGGCTAATCCTAGTTCATCTTGTTACAACATGCCCTATTGTCATACTGTGGATAAGCAGTCTTGAAATCTAGAATTATTCTCAGCCCAATCAGCTATAGCTATGGGCAGAGTCAAATCATGCAAAGCAACTGGGAGGTCTCTCAGAGGGAGGTTCTAAGTGAGGTGTTTTTCTTTAATCAGGATTTTAGGAGGATCCATGGTTCTGATTTGAATACATTTATATTGAAGATTTTTACTTGTTTTTTTTTGGGGGGGGTCACACCCAGCAGCACTCAGGTGTTATTCCTGGCTCTGTGCTCAAATCGCTCCTGGCATGCATGGGGGACCACATGGGATGCCGGGATTTGAACCAACATCGGTTCTGGGTTGGCTCCTTGCAAGGCAAACACCCTACCGCTGTGCTATCTCTCTGGCCCCTTTTTACTTTTTATTTTATTAATTTATCTACTTGTTTTGGGTGGTTTGGGGGCCACACCAAGCTATGTTTGAGGCTTACTCCTGCCTCTGCAGTCTTGGTGCTCAGAGGACCATATAGGATGCCAGGAATCAAACCCAGAACAGCCATGTGCAAGGCAAGCACTCCACCCGCTATACTATCATCTGGCCTCTAAGAACTCTTTAATGGTTCCTTAACTCATTACAGAATTCTTTATATGAGGCCCTAAATATTTCAGTTTTTCAGGAAAACAGATGAAAACTATGGAATATTTTCCCTTCTTTATTTTTTGTTTGTTTGCTTTGAGGTCATACCTGGTAGTGCTCAGACCTTACTTATGACTCTGTGCTTAAGACTGACCTTAGGCAGTACTAAGGGACCAGATATTATGTCTTGTATTTGACCCTGGGGTCTGCAGGATACTAGGCAAACTCTGTTACTCTTGTACTATCCAGAACTCTCTTCTTTCTTATATAGAACTTTCAACATTTAATTTTAGGCTATTTGTGAACCTGGGCAACCATCTTGAAACTACCCCCCAAAACCTCCATTGTCCAAAACCTCAAAGTCAGGTTCAAGTTTGTATATCTAGTACCTGCCACTATTTTTGACACATAGTAGGTGTCTGATATTTACAAAATGTATAAAGTGAATTTTTCTTTATTTTATTCTTCATTAAGAATAAAAAGGTTGGAAAAAATAATGACCAGTAGAACTTCCCATGTAGTCCAGTCCCAGCTGACACCTCTGTGGCATTTGCAGGGAGGGAAGAATATTCTCCTTTCTACATGAACTACAGCAGCCCACCTCCATATCTTAAACTTATCAAACTTTCACATCACCAATTTTGTTTTAGATCTATAAATTCTGGACTGTCCAGCATGCCAGCATGGGAAATGGCAGGCCTCCATGCCAAAGGCCTTTCCACCAAGCCTAGGGGGGTGCGGGACTTAGGTCACCCCAGCACTCTTCCTTCTCCTTCCTTCTGAACTCCAGGGCTATCCATGGGCCACAAACCCAGAGGGCCAGTAAGGTGGGTGCCAGCAGAGAGTTTAAAGGGGACCCCAGGCTTTCCCTATCCCCCACCCTGCTTAAGTTTTTATACAGCCATGAAATACCTCCATATTTTATAGTAGTATCAGCCCTGTCATATTACAGGAAATAGGATGGAAAAATTACAAAGAAATCTGCCAAGCTCAGTGAGACTAAAGTGACACAGAAGGCACCAACCACAGTCCAGTAAATCCTTTTACAATGACTTTAGTAACACCATGGAGATATAAAACAATCATTTTAAATTGGCCTCTGTTGATCTAAGTGTCGATAATTCCATATACCTTTGTGTTGTCATAAGCAATATGAGCTAAACTTGTTTTTTTATTTAATTTTTATTTTGATCATAGTGGTTTACATATTGTTGACAATAATATTTTAGGTACACATTTACATAAAATCATGGGGGGTTTCCATCACCAATTTGTCCTCCCTACACCTCCGTTTTTGTCCTACCTCCCATATGCTCTTCCCTCACCCCTAGGGCTGCCAGAATATGTTGTTCCCTCTGTATCTAGCCTAATACGTAGTAGTCTTGCACCTGTTTGGTCCTGAATTTGTTTTTAACCTGCATGGACTCAGACTATGGTGGTGGTAGAAGATTGGAGACACTGCTGAAATGAAGGTCACACTGGTTACAGGATGGTATTTGAACAATTAATGCCTGGCATGACTGTGTTATGAACAACTTTGTTAATCATTGTGTTACCGTTTAAAATATTATTTTTAAAGATTAAAAGTTTCTGAGGCACCCCATATACACCTCAACACAGGCCCTTTGCCTGGTCTGTATTGTGAATTGGGGGACAAAAAAAAAAGTTTATGAGGCCAAAGATAGTACAGAGGGTAGGATGCTTGCTTTGCACACATACTACCTGAGTTCAGTCCTCAGCATCCCATATTGTCTTCCAAGCACTACCAAAAGTGATTCCTGAGTGCAGAGCCAAGAGTAAACCCTGAGCATATCCAGCTGTAGACCCAAAGCCCCTCCCTGAAAGAAATGAATGAAACGCTTTTTCAAAGCTAGGTAGAGGCTACAAACAGAGGATTTGATATCAAAGTCATTGGGGAGTCATTTTAATGGGTTCTTTTGTTGTATGGCTGTGGTGTTTTGTATTTTGCGAGGGGAGACCTCCCAAGTGTTTGAGGGGCCAGAGTGGTAGCACAGTGATAGGGCATTTGCCTTGCATGTGGCTAATGCAGGACAGATGCAAGTTCAATCTCCAGTATCCCATATGGTCCCAAGAGTCAAGTGCGATTTCTGAGCACAGAGCCAAGGAGCGACCCCTGAGTGCCACTTGGTGTGACCCCTCCTCTACCCCCCAAAAAAACAAGTAGTATTTTGGAATCCAGAGATTCTCAATCAATTGGGCTTGATGGCAGACTGCTGGGTCCCCAAGATGTGGTCATATCAGGGATCTGTGATGCTAGGAACCACCAGGGCCATCTCTGCAGCACTCATTGGTCCTCCAGGACTATGCCCAGCAATGTTCATTGGTGTTTCTGGGTTACTTATAATGATGTTCAATGGGCCAGGTGATGCCAAGATGAAACCTTGATCCCTGAGCTATGTCTAGGCCATGTTTTGTTCTTACTGCTGTTGTTGTTGTTGTTGTTGTTGAAAGTAGGTGAGTGATAAGATCACATTTACTGGAGGTAAATGTATTTTTGTCAATATACCAAATTGGTGGACAAGGAACCAGTTAGCAAATTCGAAGGAAAATAAAAGAAAAACCTTCACTAGGACACTAGAAATGAAAACAGAAATGCAAGATATAGGTCCAGGAAATGGTATAAAAATAAAACTGATGGGGCCAGAGAGATAGCATGGAGGTAAGGCATTTGCCTTGCATGCAGAAGGATGGTAGTTCAAATCCCAGCATCCTATTTGGTCCCCTGAGCCTGACAGGAGCGATTTCTGAGCATAAAGCTAGGAGTAACCCCTGAGTGAAACTGGGTGTGACCCAACCCTCTGAAAACAAACAAACAAAAAACCCAACCCTGATGGTACTCACACTTGTTTGGGCATGGGGACATTTGATGAGAAAGGAATTTAGTTCAGACCTAGTATAATGTTATCAAGAAAGAACAGCAGTACCATGAAGGCAGAGCAGGAAATAATCCAATTGAGGAACAGATTAATAAAGAAGAATTTGGGGCCTGAGCAATGGCACAGCAGTAGGGTGTTTGCCTTGCATGCAGCTGACCTAGGATGGACCTCGGTTCGATCCCCCAGCATCCTATATGGTCCCCTGAGCCAGAAGCGATTTCTGAGTGCAGAACCAGGAACAATCCATGAGTATTACCGGGTGAGGCCCAATAAATCAAACAAAACAAAAAAAGAAGAAGAATTTACTTATTGAATTAAGTCTGAGGCGCAAGTGGCCCTTTCCAGGAAATTTGAGAACAAACAACTGAACTGTAGGCCTGCAGTAGTTGGATGAAGATTTGCTTCTTGGAAGACTCACTGAAGCTGCAAGAGCAGAGGGGAAAGGTACATGGAGTCCAAAATCTTGTCGCTCAGTCTAGTTGGAGGAGTGAGTCGACTCTCCAAGCAGTTGTTTTGAGAGTCATTGCAATCTTTTGAAATAAAAATAAAAAAGCAACAGTATTCACTTTAACAGTCAATCAAACAATGAGCAGGAGAGATAGCACAGTGGTAGAGCATTTGTCTTGCACATGGCCAACCCAAGATGAACCTGGGTTCAATTCCCAGCATCCCCTGTGGTTCCGTGAACCTGTCAGGAGCAATTTTTGAGCACAGAGCCAGAAGTAACCCCTGAGGCCACCGGGTGTGCCCCCCTCCCCCCCAAAAAAAAACCAGTCATGCAAAGGAAAGTGCTGGAGAGTTGGGGGGGAGGGTGGCACTAAAACTACAATGAATTAACACTCACAGGATCAGAACACCAAGGTTCTGGTTATTAGTACAAATCCCATCCCCACTGCAAACTGTACGCAGGTAAATGCCCTTGGCTGGGTGGTTATTGTTTATTGTGTCAATTTGGGTTTCTTGGTCCTTGTTTTACTTATTTCTTTCTTTTTGTTTTTGTTGTTGTTGTTGTTTTGTCTTGTGGGATCACAACTGACAATGCTCTGGATCACTCCTGTCTCTGCACTCAGAAATTACTCCTGGCAAGGGCCAGAGCAAGAACACAGCTGATAGGGCCTTTGCCTTGCACACACTGACCTGGGTTCAGTCCCCAGTCTGTCATATTGTGTGCAGAGCCAGGAATAAACCCTGAGTGCTGTTGGGTGCGCCCCCCCCCCAAAAAAAAAAGAGGGAAAAGAAAGAAGGAAGGAAGGAAGGAAGGAAGGAAGGAAGGAAGGAAGGAAGGAAGGAAGGAAGGAAGGAAGGAAGGAAGGAAGGAAGGAAGGAAGGAAGGAAGGAAGGAGAGAGGAGAGGGAAGGAGAGAGTGAGAGAGAGGAGAGGGAGAGGAGAAAAAGAGAGAAGAGAGGGGAAGAGAGGAGAGAGAGGAGAGAAAAGGAGAAAGAGAGAGGGAGAGAGAAAGAGAAAGGAGAGTGGAGAGAAGAATGAAAGGAATGAGGAGAGGGAGGGAGAGAAAGCAGGAGAGAGCAGGAGAGAGAGAGCAGGGGAGAGAGAGCAGGAGAGAGAGAGAGAGAGAGAGAGAGAGAGAGAGAGAGAGAGAGCAGGAGAGAGAGCAGAGGAGAGAGCAGGAGAGAGAGAGCAGGAGAGAGAGACAGAGAGAGAGACAGAGACAGAGAGAGAGAGAGAGAGACAGAGAGAGAGAGAGAGCAGGACAAAGGGCTCCAGGAGGGAGTGTCCCAGCCAGCAAGCCCCAACCCGTGGGCAGGGGCTGGGCAGGGAAGGCGTGTCAGGGACCGGGCGGGGACCAAGCAGGAACAGGCGGGGACAGTCCAGCCCTACACCCTGCCTCCAGCTAGCAGCCCAGCACTCTGCCAGACCCCGCTCAGCCTTCTCTAGGAATCCCAGACTGACAAGGTGAGCCCCCTTGGCCTTCCTCCTCTCCAGGGGACAGTTGGGGGACTTGGGGGTACAGAACAGCTGCAGCAAAGGAGGGAATGGACTCTGAGGCCCTGGGTGTCCAGAGTGTCTTGGGGGGCCTACAAGTGGATGGGGCTCGGGGGGGGGGGGGAAGGGCTGTTATGTGTCTGTGTGTCTCTCTCTATGTGTCTGTCTGAGTGTGAGACCCAGGGAAACCCCAAACTTTGACCCCTGGGGGGCCAGGGCCAGGGAGGGAGTGGACCTTGAGGTCCTGGGCACCCCTGGTGTCTTGGGGAGCCTGAAAGTAGATGGGACTTAGGGGGGACCCCTTGCGAGTGTATCTGTGTGTCTGTCTGTATGTGTGGCACCAAAGGAACCTCCAAACTTGGACCTAAGCCTGGGAAAATGCAAGTTTCTGCAAGACCCAGAGACCGTAAAAAGAACGCGGAATAGCCCTAGGAATGTGGGAGAGGCCCAGCCGCCCTGCAACGCTCTTCCTTTCCTTCTCAGTGACCCCCTCTTTTCAACACTGTCACCCGTCTCTCTCTTTCTCTTGCTCCTTCCATTCCCACTTCACTCTGCCTCAAATGGAAACCTGTTTTTATTTAAATTTTATTGATTGATTTGTTGGTTGGTTTGTTGTTGGGGCCACACCCAGCTGGGGCCAGGGGTTACTACTGGCTCTGCACCCAGAAATCATCCCTGGAAGGCTGGGGGACCATATGAGAAGCCAGGAATCGAACCCGGTCCCTCCCTGGTCAGCTGCATGCAAGGCAAATGCCCTACCACTGTGCTATCTCTTGGGCCCCATTTGGAAACTTCCATGGTGCAAATTTGGATGAAACTGGATCATTCCCTCCAGTTCCAAAGGACAAAACTTTTATTTTTAGAACACCAAAGAAAAAGTAGTGTTTGGGACACATGAAAAATTTTATTTTAAAAAAAAATCAAGTTTTATTAAAGTTTGGCTGGCCCTTCCTTGACCTGGCCCATTTCATTTTTGTGTTACTTATGCAATAAATACAGAGGGACAAACTCCTTCTAAAATAATTTCTATCCAGCCCTCTACTAAACCCCTTTCTTACTGAGTCTGCCTGTAACTCCAGCTATATTTCCTCTTCTCCTTTTCACAGAGGATTAAGAGAAAATGGCATGAACAGATGGGTGAGACCTGTAATGTTTGACTTCTAACCTTGGGGAATATAGTAGATTGGGTGGAAGAAATGACTCAGAGGAATGAACTTGCTTTGCATGCTGGAACCCAGAGCTGTATGCTAGAACTTTCCTGCCTGGAGTAGGCCTGAGACCACTGGGTGTGGCCATTAAGAATAAGGCTAGAGGACATTTTTCCACAGTTTATTTATCGATTGATCAATTTTTTTTGTTTTGGTGTGGAGACTACGGTTGATGTCTCCAATATTATTTTATTTTATTTTGTCTTGTCTTTCTCTTTCTTTTGCACTCAAGCATGATTTGATTTCAGAACTGAGACTATTATGTGGTGCCTGTCTTTATTGCTGTAGTGCTCACCAGTTATTTAATTCGATATTTTTTTCTGTATTGTTTGGTATCTCAATTACCTTTTTCACGTCCTCTCTCAAACTGAGGTTGGGCGCCTCTAGAGCAGGGGTCTTCAAACTTTTTAAAATGGGGACTGGATTACGGTCCCTTAGAGAGCTGGAGGGCCGGACTCTATGAGCTACTAATTCCTACTCACACTGCACATATCTTATATAAATAAAATGAAAACCATTTATAAATAAACAGATCACGCACCAGTATTTCAATGGGAACTGTGGGCCTGCTTTTGGCTAAAGAGATGGTCAATGTCCGGTTCCATATTTGTCACTGCCATCTGAAACTAGTGATGCAAGTGGGCATCAGTTAATCTTGATCTGGTTGGAGATTACAGATGTTTCATTCTTGAAAAAGTCTGTTCACAGGCATAAGTGCTACCAAAGATGGTTACCATTTTGAGTGCATGGTTCCTGATATTTGGATATACACTGAGTGTATATGCTCGCAGGTATCTTGGCAACCAAACAGCGGTCACTGCTGGCGGGCCGGATCAGACTCCTCTGTGGGCCGCATGTGGCCTTAGTTTGAAGACCCCTGCTCTAGAGGGACTCTGCCCATTTTCAGAGTATTTGACTTTTGACTTTTTTTTCCCACTTATTTTGTACCCCAATCTATTGCTTTTCTTTCCTTCAAACAAAACCACATACCTTGATTTTTCTAGCTCTGCCTCTTAAGTAGAGGGGGAAACAAGGGAGGGTTCCAGGACCAAACAGATATGTGATCACTAATAGTAAGCCAGACAAAGAGGGGTCCACCTACTCTAGCAGCCCGGGGGGTGATGGTGGGGTATATGGGTTATGGAAAGGGAACTGGAATGGGGAGAGGACATAGTTGGTGATGGGTATTCCCCTGATTCAATGTTAATATATACCTAAAATACTACAGTGAAAGATATGTAAGCCATTATGGAAAAAATTGTGTTTTTAATCAGAAACTTTCTTTGACTTACATGTATTATTATTATATCAATTATATTATATGTTATGTCACTATATTATGTTATGTTAGTTTACCTCATGATGTTAATCAATTTTGTCTCTTGAATAAATTATTACAATAAAAAAAAAAGAATAAGGCTAGAGGGAGCCAGGGAGAGAGTACAGTGAAGAAGACGCACAATTAATCTGGATTTGATCCACAGCATCCCGTCTGGTCCCAGGCTATGAATGCAGAGCCAGAAGTAAGCCCTGAGCTTCACTAGGCGTGGCCCAAAAAACAAGACAATGACAGTGGTGATTATAATAAGGATAGAGGGGTCAGAGAGATAGTACAGGCTTAAGGCACTTGACTTGTTCACAGTGAACTCCCTGAGCACTACCAGAAGTGAGTCAAAGTCAGGAGTAAGACCTAAGCATGGTCAGATGTGGCCAGAAGGAACGTAAGGGGGGGGGGAGGGGGACTGGAGGGTTGGAGCAATAATATAGTGGTAGGGCATTTGCCTTGCATAAGGCTGACCCAGGACAGACCCAGGTTTGATTCATGGCATCCTGTATGGCAGCCCAAGCCTGCCAGGGGTGATTTCTGAGTGCGGAACCAGGAGTAACCCCTGAGCATTGCTGGGTGTGGCAGAGAGAGAGAGAGAGAGAGAGAGAGAGAGAGAGAGAGAGAGCGAGAGAAGGAAGGAAGGAAGGAAGGAAGGAAGGAAGGAAGGAAGGAAGGAAGGAAGGAAGGAAGGAAGGAAGGAAGGAAGGAGGAGGGAGGGAGGGAGGGAGGGAGGGAGGGAGGGAGGGAGGGAGGAGAGAGAGAGAGAGAGAGAGAGAAAGAAAGAAAGAAAGAAAGAAAGAAAGAAAGAAAGAAAGAAAGAAAGAAAGAAAGAAAGAAAGAAAGAAAGAAAGAAAGAAAGAAAGAAAGAAAGAAAGAAAGAAAGAAAGAAGGGAGGGAGGGAGGGAGGGAGGGAGGGAGGGAGGGAGGGAGGGAGGGAGGGGGGAGGGAGGGAGGAGGGAGGGAGGGAGGGAGAGGGAGGGAGGGAGAAGAGAGAGAAAGAAAGAAAGAAAGAAAGAAAGAAAGAAAGAAAGAAAAGAAAGAAAGAAAGAAAGAAAGAAAGAAAGAAAGAAAGAAAGAAAGAAAGAAAGAAAGAAAGAAAGAAAGAAAGAGGAGGGAGGGAGGAGGAGGGAGGGAGGGAGGGAGGAGGGAGGGAGGGAGGGAGGGAGGGAGGGAGGGAGGAGGGAGGAAGGAAGGAAGGAAGGAAGGAAGGAAGGAAGGAAGGAAGGAAGGAAGGAAGGAAGGAAAGAAAGAAGAAAGAAAGAAAGAAAGAAAGAAAGAAAGAAAGAAAGAAAGAAAGAAAGAAAGAAAGAAAGAAAGAAAGAAAGAAAGAAAGAAAGAAAGAAAGAAAGAAAGAAAAAGAAAAGATAGTACAGCTTGTAGGGTGCTTGCCTTACATGCCCTCAATCCCTGACTTCCCATATGATCCCCAAATGCAGTAGGAATAAACCTTGAGCACAACTGGGTGTGGCCCAGAAGCAAAGAGAAGGAAGGACGGAATCACTATATAGAGAGTAAAAGGAGGATATGAGGTTGTTTCCCAAACATTCCTTTCATTCTTGTTGTTTCTTTCTACAAATTTAAATGTTTATATTGCATTTTAAAAGTCTTTCACAGAACCCGTTATCCGTGCTATTGTGAGTCTGGCTTTCACCAGAAGTGAGTTCACGGGTGTCACAAGCTCCAGGCAGAAGATGAGTCTCCACCCCTTCATCTGCCTTGCCTTAGACAGAATCTCTTATTTCTGTGCATTCCCCCAACCCTAGCTTGATATAGCTCCAAAATACTCTCCAGTTTTTTAGATTTTGCAGTTCAGTAAGTTGATATGTTGGTTTCTTGGCTCTGGAATATGGAAGAGGGGGTGCAGGGCTGTAAATGTTTCCATGTGGCTGATAATGCTCATGCTCAAGAGTAAAAACATTTAAATTATAGTCATGTATAAAGTTAAAGAAAAGTAAAGCAGAAAATCACTTTGAAACTAGCAAATCAGGGCCCGGAGAGATAGCACAACAGTAGGGTGTTTGCCTTGCATGCAGCCAACCTGGGAGGGACTTGGTTGGATTCCCGGCACCCATATGGTCCCCCAGCCTGCCAGGGGCAATTTCTGAGTGCAGAGCTAGGAGTGACCCCTGCACACCTCTGGATGTGGCACAGAAACCAATCAGTCAGTGAATCAATCAATTAAAAAGAAACCAGCAAATCATTGTATCTGCCTGGCTATAGAAACACCATATGCCCTTGCTTCTCAGTCTGAAATGTTCTATTCTATCTGGTACCTTCCTGGCCAACCCTCCTGTTATCTAACAAGATAGTGAAACTTTTGGCCCCTGAAAAGACAAGTTGTTATACAAACGTTATCTGCTATGGGAAAGGGGGCAAGCAACAATATTGAAGAAGATTCGGCTCAATACCAGGGCTTGGATCAATCACTAGTATTGGAGATGGCTTCATCCAAGTATAGATCATTTTTTATTCTCTGGGCTTAGAAACTCAGGAAGGATATGGCCAGGTTAGATTGTAGTTGCTACCCTGATCTATCAGGGAGAATCCAAGGCCCTTATTTCCCCATTAGGTGGCTGGAATGACTCACAGTCTCAGCAAAGGCAGAATTTTCTGGAAGATTAAAAAAAAAATTTCTGGAAGATTTCCATTGTAAAGCACAGGCCAGCAAGGGACTGGAATTATTCCCTTCTGCTCCTGGAGCACAAGAAAACAAGCTGTAAACACCAGCCATGAGAGTAGAAGGTGTGTTATTCTTTGTGGCCACCTGACTGAAAGGCCCTAAAATTAAACCAGCTCCTTCCTGGTTTAAAGGAAAAAAAGGAAAAATTAATAATAAAAAAAATAATGGAAGAAAAGGAGCAAAGGCTGAAGAAATGATGTGTAAACTGTGATCATAGAGTTTGTTCTGCCATATCCATTTCCTTCACTTGTCTCGAGTTTCCTTATCTACAGCTATGAAGTGTGAACTTTTCAGGTGTGAAAATTGCTTTTGAACATGCGACCAGCTCTCAGATCTCTCACTTCCCACAAAGCAACAATCGTTTTTGGTTCCCTTCCAGAAAAGCAAAAACTCAGAAATTAAATGTAACCTTACAAAGAACTGGCACCATTGTCATGTCAGCAGCCTCTATATTCTCTGAGAACTGGGAATAATTTTATCTGTAGACAAGACTTGATGTGCATAGAGAAGTAGAGAGACATTTAGGCTCCCATTGTGAAAATATCTCTGAACCCTCTCCCTCCCACCTAGCCCAGACCACTGCTTTCCTACATAGCTGCATGCCCTGCCTTTACCTACTCTCTATCTCCCCAAGAATCAGCACATGGAAAATAGAAGATAGAAGACTCTTTGTGCTTGTCTTGGACCTTTTTGAGCCTCTAAAAAAAGTGACCCAATGCTTTAGGAATGCTTTGACTCAAAATAAAGAAATGAGATTTTCTGAAGCATCCTCCAGTATCTAGCCCTTGACATGTATCTAACCCTGAATTTTTCTCTCCCAAGGCAACATGTCTGGCCCCACCGAGACCGAGAGATGCATTGAGTCTCTGATTGCCGTTTTCCAGAAGTATGCTGGCAAGGATGGCAACAACAGCACGCTCTCCAAGACGGAGTTCCTGAGCTTCATGAAGGTGGAACTGGCCGCCTTCACACAGGTACTGTTCCCCGCCTCGACAGAGTATGAAACCAGACTGACTCACCCAGAAAAGCTAGGAATGAGGGAGCTTGCATCTTTTGCTTCCTTCCTTCCTTCCTTCCTTCCTTCCTTCCTTCCTTCCTTCCTTCCTTCCTTCCTTCCTTCCTTCCTTCCTTCCTTCCTTTCTTTCTCTCCCATAACACCTCACATGAGTCCATAGGCCTTAGTGTCAACTCCAAATAATGATCATCAAAGAATATTTTCCTTTGATTTTTCTTTAAATAAGGTATTTAAAGATCACAATTCCTGGGGACCAGAGAGATATTTCACTAAGCTGAGTACATGCTTTTCATGCTGGAGATCTAGATTTGTTTTGATTTTTTGGGGGGCTTATTCTAGCATCAATGATATCAAACTGACTTGTATAATGTTTCTTTTCTTTTTTTTTAAATAATATCTATATTTAAGCACCATGATTACAAACCTATTTGGGTTGGGTTTCAGTCATAAACAGAACACCCCCTTCACCAGTGCAACATTCCCACCACTAATGTCCCCCATCTCCCTCCTCCCCCAACTCCTGCCTATATTCGAGACAGGCATTCTACTTCTCTCACTCATTAACATTGTCTGGATAGTTGTCAGTGTAGTTATTTCTCTAACTAAACTCACCACTCTTTGTGGTGAGCTTCATATGGTGGTCCAAACTTGCAGCCCTCATCTCTATTGTCTCTGAGTGTTATTACAATAAGGTCTTTTATTTTTTTAAAAACCCATAGATGAATGAGACTGTTCTGTGTGTGTGTGTGTGTGTGTGTGTGTGTCTGACTTATTTCACTCAGCATAATAGTTTCCAAGTTCATCCATATATAGGAAAATTTCATGATTTTATCTCTTCTTACAGCCTTATTTTCCTTCCTTCAAGTGTCCCCCAATGTCTAGTCAAACTTTCTGCAGTTATGCAAATACTGTTCTCCATCTGCAAGTGTGACATAGGCACCACCAGCAGTTGTATTGATGAGGCATTAATCACATGTTTAGTGAGGACTGATGTTTACTGATTTCAGTATCTTCATGTAACCAATTAACTATTGGGGATACCTGTGTCTGCTTTCCACATCATGCCCCTCAAATAGAAATGTTAAGAAAACTTGACATTTTTAGGGCTGGAGAGATAGCATGAAGATAAGATGTTTGCCTTTCATGCAGAAGGAAGGTGGTTCGAATCCCGGTATCCCATACGGTCCCCTGTGCCTGCCAGGGGCTATTTCTGAGCATAGAGCCAGGAGTAACCCCTGAGCGCTGCCGGGTGTGACCCAAAAACTAAAAAAGAAAAAAAACTTGAAACTTTTATAGTAAAGTTGAATAACACCAATGACCACAGCAAGAACCTTGACAAGTGGTCTCCCCAGCCCCCACCACCAAGCCCTGGTTCAAGTCCCAGACCTTTCCTTCCCCTCTGGTAACTCATGACCCTTTTTCATGTCTGAAAAATGGAAATCCCCAAAAGGACTCATATTTTTGTGGTGACCACAGATTTGAAAACAGTTTAGAAAGTGCACAGTTATCATTTATTGTCATGTTTGTTTACTTATTATTTATCGTCTCTGCAGAATCAAAAGGATCCTGGTGTCCTTGATCGCATGATGAAGAAACTAGACCTCAACTCTGATGGAAAGCTTGATTTTCAAGAATTTCTTAATCTGATCGGTGGCCTGGCTATCGCCTGCCATGATTCCTTTCTTCAGGCTTCCCGGAAGTAACACGGAGGAGGACTGAAGCCTGACCTCCAGACCCATATGTTTTCTTTCCTGCCAGCCACCATCCAGGATTATGCCCTCTTTGCAGTGCCTGGCTCCTGAGCCCAGAATTTCCATCATCCTCTAGAGGGCACTCCTGCTGGTTGTAATAAATCAGATTTTTTTTAAAAACATATCTTGGAAAATCAGTATGTTTGTGCATAGGAGGGAGAAGGCTGGGAAGAGTGTAAATTCTATTTTGCTGAAAGAAGTTACAGGTAAAATAAAATTACATCTCAGAGGTAGACACAATTATACTACTGATGAAAACAGAGTCATTCCTACATTGCTTAGACTCTTATAATCAGTCTCCCCTAGACATTGCTAGTCACCCCTATTGGGCATGATCATATACTCTGAAGATAATCAGCAAGAGGAAATAAGGGTCAACCTAACAGAGTTTACATTCTCTTGGTAGACAGTGAATGAATAAAGAGACAAGCCTGTAATCCTGGGCTAGACTCCGGAAGAGAGAGGTCAGGTTATGGCTTGTATGGAGATAACAATTTGTACTGAGATCTGGAGGCTCAGAGGAGTAAACTTTTGGCAAGTTGGAGGAGGACATTTCAGGGGGAAGAGCAGCCGAGGTTAAAGTCCCGAGGGGAGAAGGATCTCTGTGTGGGAGGAATGGAAGAAACTGCCATGGACAAGACCTTCCCATTAGTGGCAGGTCATATTTGGCATTTCTTATCCGTTTTATCCCACTGCTGAGACAATCAGGATAGAGCCATGAAAGAAAATGAAAAGACTGACAATTTAAGAGATGGAGAGATGGTGCAGTGGTAGGGCATTTGCCTTACACGCTGCTGACCCAGGACGGACTGTAGTTTGATCCCCAGGCTTCCCATATGGTCCCCCAAGCCAAGAGCGATATTGAACACATAGCCAGGAGTAACCCCCGAGCGTCACTGGGTGTGGCCCAAAAAATCCAAAAAAAAAAAAAATTAGAAAAAGAAGAAAGAGATGAAGAGACAGGGGATTGAAAATCGCACACCTTCCTGCTACTAGTGTAGGAAACAGGGACATTTCCAGAAAACAGCCAAATCCTCATCTGGCAACGTGAGTCTCAACTTCTTAGTAAAACTCTCTGTGGATAGGTTTCTTCTTTTATAAATTAACAGAAGGACTCAGATCATTTTTGAGGCCACTTAAGATGGAAATTTTGATGATATTTATTGTTAGATGGCAGTACTGCTTGTGGAAGCCTCGAGTGTACTTAGGGTCTACAAGTAGTACTGTCCCTGATCCAGGGTGGGGTTATTCCCTGGATTCTATGTCCCCCCCCCCCCCAGACTCTATTTTCACCATTTCTTTATTTGCACCATCTCCCCAGACTCTGTTTTTGTTTGTTTGGTTGGTTTTGTTTTGTGTTTGGGTTCTGACATTACAGTCCCCAAATTTTTCAGCAAGTTCCCAGAGTCTTCAAGTAGATTGTAATTCCCTTTTGGATGAGGTCCTTAATTCATTAGCTCCATGGAAAGAACACTGTTGTTGAGAAGAGATGGAAAAAAAATTCAGATTTTATCAAGTTCTTGACCCATGGCTTCTCTGCCAAGTGATCATGGGCCCTGGCTTCAAGACACCAGGCTCAGGAACAAGCTGGAAGGTCTTTACTTGCTTGTCACCCTCTAGTTTTGATGAGAGGCATCTCTCAAAAGACTGAGCACATGATCCACATTAGGAGGCCTGATTTTGTCCCCAAAACATGGCTACCATCCCCAAAACACCCCACCTACACACACACACACACACACACACACACACACACACACACACACACACACACACACACACAGTCAGAAATAGCCCCTAAGCACTGCCAAGCAACACCAACCTTTTATTTTATTTTTGATTTAGGGGGCATGTCCAGTGATGCTCAGGGGTTACTCCTGGCTATGCACTCAGAAATTGCTCCTGGCTTGGGGGACCTTATGGGACTCCAGGGGATTGAACCTAGGTTCATCCTAGGTCAACCACGTGCAAGGCAAATGCCCTACCCCTGTGCTATTAATCGAGCCCCAATACCAACCTTCTAATTCAACTCTATGGGAGAGTCTCTTGTAGGCAAAGTGAGTAGGAAAGAGAGACTTGGGTAGGAGGACTTAATTTGGAAAGGAGATAATAAAAGTTGTGAGGGTATGTTGTATTTGACATGTATTTGAGACTTGAAATTGAGGTTTGAAGAGATCTAGCTTGAGAAGCCAAGAGAACTTCAGCATCCCATATGATCATCTGAGCACTGCCAGAATGATACCTAAGCCAGGAATAAGCCCTGAGCACCCCAGTGTGGTCCTAAAACCAAAAAATAAAAAAGGAGCTTGCCCAGAGTTCATTAGATTTCTAGTTCAGCTTGTCTTCTCAAACCCCTAGCCTGCTCCTTCCCTGGAGTTCCCATCTCAGGAGTTGCCAGACCCAGAAATATGGAGTCAGCTTTGACTCCTGGGGTTTTTGTTTATTTATTTGGGATTGACATCTGGTGGTGCTTCAGATCACTCAGTGCTGGAGACCAACTCAAATGTGAACTCCAGATGCACAACATACATTCAGCCCCATGCTCTGTCTCTCTGACCCTTTGGCTTTGCCTTCACTCCTCACATCCAACCTGGTTCCCAAGTTCCTAATTCTCTTCACACACACACACACACACACACACACACACATACACACACACACACACACACACACACACACACTGATTCTATCTACAGTCATCTTCTGACTCCAGTCACTGCCTCTAACCTAGATACTGAAGTAGCTTCTTAAATGCCTCCCACCCCAACGCCAACTCTCTGGTTTTGCCCCTTATGTGGCCCTTTCACCTTTCTAAAGTCTCTGATCTGGCTGCCCTTGAACTCAAAGTTCTTTAGGTCTCCATGAAGACATTGCTTAGGCATAGGCATCAGCACCATTATTGTGTTAGGGCCAGATACAGTGCACCCCAGTTTTGTTCGCAGTTTCATCCGTCTCCATCCCTGGTCCAAGTCTCACACAGGCATCCTCTAGATTCCAACCACACTGCGCTTCTTCAATTCCCTTGAACACATTTCTAGGAATGGGGTGCTAGCTTAAAGGTCTGGAGCACATGCTATGCAGTTAGGAGTCCTGGCTTTGATTCCAGGCACTGTTGGGGGTGACCCCTTCACACCAAGCTGGGAACAGCCCTTTGAGAAATAAAATAAAGACGCCTGGGCCTTTCTCAGGTCTGGACTTGAGATCTTTGCCTGCAATGCTTTCCCACACTTCAATACAGATTCATTTGCACCTTCCACTGATCCTTCCCAGGATCCATTCCCTCCAGGAAAGCTTACTAAATTCTGGCTGGGGCAAGGCATTCCTCACATATGCCATCATGTTGCTCCTCCTCTTACTCAGACACGACTTGGCTCTCTGTACACTCCGTTCTCTCAACACCCTCTCTTCCCCCAACTCCTAGTGTTGATTCTGCTGATGACCTACTTTCCCTGCCCATCACCCCTAGAATGATCATCTATTGAATCCATCATCTCACCCTTGCTGGGATTAATTTTTAGGATTTTTTCTTATGGCAAGAGAGAAAATTCTATTGAACTTCTTTTAAGCCAAAGCAGAAATTTTTGGATTCACATCACTGGTCAGGAAGAGTTGCCACCAACTCTCATTGCTGATGTCTGTCACTGCACTGCTTGGCTCTGTTTCTTCTATGCTGATTCCATAGTGAAGACCCTTTCTGTGGTCTTGACATGGTTATTAGTATGTCTGCTGCTATGATCTCTCAGAACAGAGGGGTGAGTAATGGAAATAGTTGCCTTTGTCCCAGAATTCACCCCCAAAGAACTGAGATTTAGGTTTGGAATAACTTGGATCATGTGACGACCCCTGGCCTATCTTTGGATCTCTAGGACCTAAGTGTCCTGACAGCCCCCCCCTTTTTTTGCTTTTATTTGGGGGGCCATACCTGGTGATGTTCAGGGGTTACTCCTGGCTATGTGCTCATAAAGTGTTCCTGACTTTGGGGACCATATGGGACATCAGGGGATCGAACCACGGTCCATCCTGGCCAGCTTCGTGCAAGGCAAATGCCCTGCTGCCTGTGCCACCACTCTGCCCCCCTGAAAGCCCTTTTTTAAACAGGACTCTTAGTCCTGGAGTGAACCCTAGAACCAAGATTTGGGAGAGTAGCTGGAACATGAAAAATGGATGCTGCAAAAATAAGAATCAAACATATGCACGGAATACTTCTCAAATACTAATGGTTTTATTTTCTTCCTCTCACGTGTCTTTTATTTCCTCCCCTTCCTTCCTTTTGTGGTTAATATGGCCATGGCAATGATCAGAGATCACATATTCTCAGTCGCAAAGTGCACCGGGAGCCACACACTTTAGTGGTGGAGCCCACACAACATGCAATGGTTCACATACACCACACTCACACACTTCACTATGGTTCTAGAAGTCACAAATGGCAGCCAGAATAGCACTCGGCCTGAGGACAGCAGTACCTTTAAGTGCCTTACCACTGAGCTAGCCCTGAACCTTGAATACAGACTTCTGAAAAGACTCTACATTTTTTCTTTCTTTCCTTTTCTTTCTTTCTTTCTTCCTTTTTCTTTCTTTGTTTTCTTCCTTTCTTCTTTCTTTTCTCTCTTCCTTTTTCTTTCTTTGTTTTCTTCCTTTCTTCTTTCTTTTCTCTCTTCCTTTTTCTTTCTTTTTCTTTCTTCCTTTCTTCTTTCTTTTCTCCCCTTTCTTCCTTTCTCTTTCTTCCTTTCTCTCTTTCTTCTTCCTTTCTCTTTCTTCCTTTCTCTTTCTTTCCTTTCTTCCTTTCTCTCTTTCTTTTCTTTCTTTCTTCCTTTCTTTTCTCTCTTCCTTTCTTTCTTCCTTTTTCTTTCTTCCTTTCTTCTTTCTTTTCTCTCCTTTCTTCCTTTCTCTTTCTTTTTTCTCCTTTCTTCCTTTCTCTTTCTTTCTTCTTTTTTCTTTCTCTTTCTTCCTTTCTCTTTCTTTCTTCTTCTTTCTCTTTCTTCCTTTCTTCTCTTTTCTCTCTTTTTTTCTTTCTTCCTTTCTTCTTTCTTTTCTCTCCTTTCTTCCTTTCTCTTTCTTTCTTCCTTTCCCTTTCTTCCTTTCTCTTTCTTTCTTTCTTTCTTTCCTGTCTGTCTTTCTTTCTGTCCCATCTGTCTTTCTTTCTTCTTCCTTTCTTTCACACCATATTTACAAAACATACTATATGTTTTTTATTCCAGAATTAAAGTTATTCATGATTGAATTACAGGATAGAGCAAAATAAGCTCTTACTGAAACCAGCTTTTAATTTTTCTTTTATTCTTCTTTTTTACCAGTAAAACTAAATTCGTAAAAAAACTAATTATATGATGTATAATAAATAATGTTAATGATGTCTTTCCATGTACATAATTCCAACACTACATCCATCACTAATGTACCCACCTCTCTTTCCCAGTGACCCCAAACCCTTCCCTTTCAAATCCACCTCTCAAACTCATGTGTGCATCAGATCTCCCTTTCTATTGCCTTTTTTTTTCCCCCTTTGTTGCTACTTTGCTGCAAATCTTTAACTTCTACATCTGAGGGACTGGAGCGGTGGTGCAAGCAGTAGGGCATTTGTCTTGCATGTGCTGACCTAGGACAGATTGTGGTTCAATCCCCCAGCTTCCCATATGGTCCCCCAAGAAGCCAGGAGCAATTTCTGAGCACATAGCCAGGAGGAACCCCTGAGCATCACCAGGTGCAACCCCCCCAAAAGAACAAGAAAACATCTTGACATCTGAAAGATCATTCTGTATGTAGCCCTTTCCTTTATTAAAAGAAAAAGTTTGACTACTTACTTCAAAAGGAGAAGTACCAGCTGCCTAAAGTAAAGAAGGACCTCCCAGCAGTAACACAAGAGCAGAGTTGAAACCATGAGCCTCTGGGCTGTGCTGGAGAACAGGAACTGAGCTCTTAGTTGAAAAAGACGTTAAACAACCCGTGGCCTGTTACCCTGTCAGTGATGAAAACCGGAAACCAGTCTGCCCTCCCAGACCAAGCTCACAATGATCACTGAGAGGGATTCGCCTTCTGAGAAAAAGTCAGAGCATACTCCCTATACTTCCTGATACCTCAAACACACTTCATGGAAGAGATCCCTAGGGCTTCTAGAAAATGCTCCAGGGCCGTAAGTGTCATAAAACCTTGAGAAAGTGCAAACCACCTGCCAAGAAATGAGGAGAAGGACAGTGTGACTTGCCACAGACTTTCACAATAGAATGTTTGGGGCTGCCAATATGACTCAAGTGGTATATATGTGGCTAGCATCTACATACCAAATCATGAGTTCAGTTTGATCTCCACCCTGAACAACAGTGGGTGTGGCCCCTATGCAAAGCCAAACCAAAAGGTGGGTATGTTTTACATGGTCATTGACATAAAGCAAGAACAGGAGGAGTTCATGCAGGAAAGCAAGTAAGAGGTCTTGCATGTGAAATACAAACACAAATACAGCAAGAATCAGAGATGGGCTTCTACTACTGACCCATGTCCAATAATACTAATGGGAGATGACCCTCCTGACCTCTGTGGCCCCTCAGGAAATCCCTTCTGGCTGACTCATCTCTCCCACCCCTTCACAATGATAATTTTTTTTTTTTTGGTTTTTCAGGCCACACTCGTTTGATGCTCAGGGGTTACTCCTGCCTAAGCACTCAGAAATTGCCCCTGGCTTGGGGGGGACCATATGGGACGCCGGGGAATCAAACTCGGTCCTTCCTTGGCTAGCGCTTGCAAGGCAGACGCCTTACCTCTAGCGCCACCTCGCCAGCCCCACAATGATAATTTTATAACTGTCTGCAAAGATGGTGAGAGAAGCAGGAAATGCAGGCCATGGTAGAGAGCACCACACCTGTGCTAGGCATAATAATCCTCACATTGTTTCTCCACGCTCCCTAATCTCTTAAATCTCCCCATAAATCATTCCTGGACAACTACAACGGAAAAGGCAAGTCTGCACTGGCTGGGAATGAGGCCCCGCATGACACCAGCTGCTGGTATTGTGAGAACAGTGAGGGCAGAGGGAAACGGCAGTAATCTGGTTTCGCACACTTCCTTAGACCCTGACAAGGCATTCGGGCCAGAGAGAACTATTCTGCTTGCTAGTTCATCTTTTTTTTTTTAATAATATCTTTATTTAAGCACCATGATTACAAGCATGATTGTAGTTGGGTTTCAGTCATAAACAGAATACCCCCCCCATTTCACCAGTGCAACATTCCCACCACCAACCACCTTTTATCCATCCTCAGAGCAATTTAGAGTCAACATGTTTGTCATCTCTGATCTGAGGAGTCAGTCACCCAGTCCTCAGGTAAGAATGTAGCACCAAGGCAAAGACCCTTAGAAATATGGCTATGTTAGGAATCAAACCCAGAACCTCACACATGCAGGTCACCGCTGAGCTACAGTCCAGCCCCATTTCCACATTCTTCATACGGTAAATGTTTCAACCTGATTTGTGAGATCTCTCATTGCCTCAGTAACCTGCTATTTCTTCCTTCATATGACATTTAACTTAACATGATAACATGTAAATTATTCAATGTCTCCTACATCCTAATGTTACCCCTAGGCTTTCAGAGTCAGATGAAAACTCATATTAGCTCCCTAAAGTCACACCTTTGGTTTCAAATGAATCACAGCAACTCTCCTGTCAATTGTATTGATATTCCTCCTTGTATACATACAGACACATACATGATACCTACACATAAAATCTATTGGTGATCAACACATACTAATCTATTTCTCAGGAGAACCCAAGAATACCCTCCCAAGCCCATAACTACCATATCATTCATTGTATCTCTTCCTTCTACAGATATACTTCAAATCTGAAGTTTTCCAAAAACCACTCTACCCATACTGACCAGTAATGGTTCTCCCTCTCTTCTGAACTCAACCAACAAAGCACTTTAGAGCACTTTGCTCTGCATCTATTTCTCCTCTAGCTGCACTTTGATTCCCTGGATCTGGGATGGTACCTGAAATTCTGCAGCTGCAACAAAGTGTGCAAGTGATGTGATTCTTTCTGCCGGACCAAGGGCCTCCCCCTTTAAGTAGCCAAAATCTGGCTATAGATAGAGACTGTAGTTTCCACTCTTGTAGTCTCAGGTGGTTTCAGGACCTTCCAAAATCTGAGGATGCCCAAATTCTAAGTTTCCTACATGTAATAATGTGATGTTTGCGTATAACCTAGACATATATCCCCCATACACTTTAAATTATTTCTGTGTCCTTATAATAACTATGTTATTATAATTAAGATACTTAATTACTTGAGGAATAATGATAAAAGACAAAAACAAGTCTGTATAGGTCAGAGAGATAGCACAGAGGTAGAATGATTGCCTTGCATGCAGCTGATCTGGGTTCAATCCCCAGAACCCAAGAATGATTCTTGAGTGCAGAGCCAGGAGTAAACCCTAAAGCACTTCTGGAGGGGCCCAGAAGCAAAAATCGTAAAAGGTTTAGTACAGAAGCTACCATTACAGGATAACCACATGGGAAAGATTTGATTGTTCAGTAGAATCCATAGATGTAGATACCTTACAGATTGGTGTATCTTCCTCAAATAAGTTTATAAGATTATGAGAATAGTTATCTAGGCATGTTCATTTTTGTTGATCAGTGACTGTATTTCCCACCCATGTAAACTATGATATTAAGTATTATTTTTACTTTTGGGAGGTTTTTATTATTTTTTATTTTTGGATATATCTTAAGCACAGGAGTTTTCAAGACTTTCCTACATACTCTGCTCTAAGAGATCACCCCTGACAGGCTCAGAAGGCCATATGAGGTGCTGGAGGTCAAAACTGGGAAGCCATGTGCAAGGCAAGTGCCCAACCTCTGCAACTTCCTAAGTGAAGAAAACAATAAATGTGTCTTCTTTTTTTACATTTTGATGAAGGAAAGTTAATGCCCCACCAAGTAGGTGTGTCTATGGAGGGTTGAAACTTTTATTTCCAGCCCCGACCTGGGAACCAGGGATATGAGTCAGTCATGAATCAGTCATGTGAGTTGATCATCTTGGCTATAATATAGCCTCCATAAAAGCCAAACTGTGTGGGTGCAAAGAGGAGGCACCCCTGGAAAGGGAAAGGAAGTCATTGTCCTTCTCTATACCTTGCGCTATATGCTCCTTCCATAGTGTACTTTCTGCCTTATATCTTTCCGGAATAACTCTGGCTTAGAGTACCAGTAGGCCTCCTGTGTTCTAAAGCTATTTAGCAAAATCAAACTGGAGGAATGAGATAATAATCAGAAACTGATTTATAGCCTCTTGGTCAGAAGTACAGGCCACAACCTGAAGCTAGGGCTGGATTGTGTGTGTGTGTGTGTGTGTGTGTGTGTGTGCGTGTGTGTGTGTGTGTGTGTGTGTGTGTGTGTGTGTGTGTGTGTGTGTGTGTGTGTGTGTGTGTGTGTGTGATATTTTTGGGCCATACCCAATGACGCTCAGGGATTACTCCTGGCTAAGCGCTCAGAAATTGCTCCTGGCTCAAGGGACCATATGGGATGTTCGGAATCGAACCCAGGTCTGTCCTGGGCAGCCGCGTGCGAGGCAAACACCATACCGCTGTGCTAACATTTGGGGCTGGCATTTTAAATGAAGAGTAAAGATGATATCTCATTGTTGTCTTGATTGAATTTCTCTAATAATAAGAGAGGCTGAGCACTTTTGCATGTGCCTATTGGTCTTCTGCTTGTCTTCCTCTCAAAAGTGTCTAGTCATTTCTTCTCCCTATTTTTTTTTTTCTTGGTTTTTGAGCCACACCTGGCAGTACTCAGAAATTACTCCTGGCAGGCTCAGGGTATCACATGGAATGCTGGGAATTAAACCCAGATTGGCCACATAAAAAATAAATACCCTTTACTCTGTGCATTGCTCAGCCTCTCTTCCTACTTTTTTTTGTTTGTTTTCGGGCCACACCTGATGACACTCAGGGGTTACTCCTGGTTATGTGCTCAGAAATCACCCCTGGCTTGGGGGACCATATGGGACACCAGGGATTGAACTGTGGTCCATCCTAGGTTAGACACGAGCAAGGCAAACACCCTACCACTTGCACCACCGCTCTGGCCCCTCTCTCCCTACTTTTTAATAACATATTTAGTTAAATACTACGTATTACATAGTTGCTCAGAATACATTTGCTTCTGCTATTCATGTTCCAACACCATTCCCACCACCAGTTTAAAATTCCCTTCACCATTTTCTCCAGGTTCCCACTCATTCCCAAGCCTTGGCAGGCAGAACAAAAAAAAAAATATATATATATGTATATTATATATATTGCTTCTTTATAGGTGATAATAAAATTATATTTTAGTACAGCAACTAGAAAAATGTGTGAAAATTTTGTATCTCTCTCTTTTTTTTTTTTTTGGTTTTTCGGGCCACACCCATTTGATGCTCAGGGGTTACTCCTGGCTAAGCGCTCAGAAATTGCCCCTGGCTTGGGGGGACCATCTGGGATGCTAGGGGATCGAACCGTGGTCCTTCCTTGGCTAGCGCTTGCAAGGCAGACACCTTGCCTTTTTTTTTTAATTTTTTTTTTAATTTTGTATCTCTTACTGAAATCATTAAGTCTGGAGGTTTACTAAGCTATTTATTAGTGACCTTTCTATTCTTTGTCTTGTTTCTGGACTTTGAATCCAAGTTGATGTCAAAACTGCTATATTCTGGGGCCGAGCAATACCACAGCGGTAGGGCATTTGCCTTGCTCGGGACTGACCCAGGATGGACCTTGGTCCTCCAAGCCAGGAGCAATTTCTGAGCTCATAGCCAGAAGTAACCCCTGGGAGACACTGGGTGTGGCCCAAAAACAAGACAAACAAACAAAAAAACCAACCTGCTATATTCCTGCTGGAATGACAGTATTTTTTAATAAAAAATAAGAAAAATATTTTATTATTTTTATAAAATCATTATTTAAGCACAATAATTACAGTTTCAGTTATTAAAAGTACACCCCCTTCACCAGTACAACCTTCCTGCACCAATGTCCCCCATTTCCCTCCTCCCCCACCCCCTGCCTTTCTTTGAGATAGGCATTCTATTTCTCTCACTCAGAACAATTGTCATGATTGTTACTGTAGCTATTTCTTTTTTTTTCTTTTAATAATATTTTTATGTAAACACCTTGGTTACAAACATGATTGTGGTTGGGTTTCAGGAATAACAGTATTTAAAAAGAAAAAAGTGGAATTGTCACATTGCTGAAAGATGACACCAAGCTATTAATCCAAAACAAAGGTGTTCCCCCATCTTCCTCTTTCCTTTAAATCTATGACTTTGATATGCAAAAGTGCCCCTGGATCTTATTCCACCTCTCCCCAAACTCCGGTAAAATTTGTACTGGGAAAATAAAGAAAAGTCAGGTTTTTTGGCGTGGTGTGCTCAGAGACACTACGAGGCAAGAAAGCACTGACTCCATGACTCTTTCCTGACTGGCTTGGTTTATTAATTCTTTGCAGCTATCTAACCTGCATTAGACCCATCTACCAGGGGGTAGAAATATGCATGTGTCGTGATTTCCCAACTTTCGGATTTATTTTTCCACACTGCCACATATAAAGCAACATGGTCCGTGAATTCCATGCACTGTGGCTAGTATTGAGGCATCTGTGAGACTTGGTTTTGGCTACCAAGCCTTCCAGAAGGAAGGGGAGGGGAGGGTGTTCATGCTTATGCAGACAAAGCCCTGGTGATGTCAACCCAAATACTGGCATACCTGAAGTTTTGGTGGGTTTGGCATCTTTGCAGAGGTCAAGGGTTATGTGTTGACGCTGGACGACTGGCTAAATGGTGGTTATGGGTGGTGGGTGAAGCTGGCATGGCTTCAAAAGGGTGGGGACTTGGCCCACCCTATCCTTCCAAGATTGCCATTTTCAGTTGAGTTTTTAGCGTACTCATGATTTTTTATGGCTTGGTTTACATCTTTTTTTTGAAAATAAAGTGAATCTATGGAGTTGGCCATCTGGTGACTGTGATTGTGGGCATGGCTTCCTTTCCTATTTTTTAATACATTTTTGAATTTGTTTTGGTTGATCGTTGTTAATACTGTATATATCTTAGATCTTAATCTCTTTTTAATATACAAATTAATTTAAGTAAATTAATTTGACCATGTAAAATAGTTGACATAGTTGAGCATAATGCATTTGTTTTCATCGAAGTGAGAGTGCAATGATTAAATGTATATTTAAGAAAGAAAGAAAAAAGTCTGCAGCAGCAAGAAAATTTATGGAAATTATTATATCTCGCAATGAGGTCATTAAGTCATTGCCAGATTTAGTAAGCTCTTGTTGCTAGTTGTTGATTTTGCTTATAAACATTAGATGGCATTAGACATACATTGGTGTCTAAATTGGTGTGTTCCTACTAGAATGATAGAAATAGAAAAATTAGATTTATTACACAGCTGCATTCATGATCCAGGAATTCTCAGTAGGTTTTTATTTGTTTGTTTTGGTTTAGGGTCCATACCTGATGGCACTCAGGTATTACTCCTGGCTCTTCTCTTAGAAATCACTCCTGGCAGGCTTGGGGTACCACTGGGGATTCCAGGGATCAAACCCAGGTCAGCCACTACAAAGCAAACACGGAACCTGCTGTGCTATTGCTCCAGCCCCAATTCTAAGCAGTATTTTTTATTGATACTCAGCTTTTCTGGTGCATGGTTCAGCTACCAACCCTTCAGAAAATAGTAGAAGGTAGAGGGAGGGTGCCAGTATTTGCTTCCCAAAAAAAGTCCTTTTGATGTCAGCCCAAACACTGGCATACTGGAATTTTGGTCAGATCCGTGCCTCTGCAGAGAGCTACAAATGATTGGTGAAGCTGGAGCACTGGTGAATTGGCGAATCTGGGTGATGGGTGCAATAGGCTTTAGCAGAAACTTGGCTTACTACGCCTTCTAAAATTGCCAGCTCTCAGCTATATGGCTGGTGAATCCATAATTTTTTATGGTTTGATTTTCAAGAACAGAGAGTCTCTAGAGCTGACCAAATGCAGACATCATGACTGCATTTGAGAGGTGTGATTTCCTCTCCTAACTTTTTTTATAGGATTTTTGATCATTTTATTTTCTACGTATCTTTGTTAATACTTTATATATCCCAGATATTAATATCTTATTTGAAGTATTGAATGTGAGTAGATGTTTCCCATTCAGTTAGCTGTCACTTCATTTTAGCCATATTTCTATTTCTTTTAATGTTTCTTTGCCATATTTCTATTTCTTTCTAATTTGAGGTAGTCCCTTTTATTTTTTTATTTTGGAGCCTTTGCCAGTGGTAACAGATCATTGAGGATGCCATTGAGGCCCAAATCTTGGAGTGTTCTACCTATGTTTTTCTCAATATGTTTGTAGTTTTTGAGTAGCTCTCTAGGTCTTTGATCATCTTTGAATAGAATATTGTGTAAGGTGTGAAATAAGAATGGAGTTTTAACTTCTTACATGCAGTTATCTATTTTTCTGATCACTAATTGTTGAAGATGCTATCTTGAATCCATTTTATGTTCTAAGCTCCTTTAATTAATTAAATTAATTGTTCATAGAGTTTTTTCATTGGATATTTGATTCTGGCCTATTAATTAGTTTATCTTTAATCTAGTACTAGGCAGTTTTAATTATAATAGCTTCGTAATATAGTGACAAAATAAGATATCACCTCATTTCTTATTTTTAATATGGCTTTGGCTATCCATGGTCTCTTCTAATTTCATACAAATCATTTTATCGACTTTTCTAGGTCCTTGAAGAATGTTGTTTGAATCTGGTGGGGATTGCATTGAATCTGTATAATAGCTTAGGTAAGGTAGGATAGTCATTTTAAGAATATTAATTTTTTCAATTCATCAGTATGCAATATTTTTCACTTTCTAAAATCTTCTCTCTTTCTTAAGTTATTTTAAGTTATCATGGTACACATCTTTCATGTCTTTTGTTAAGTTGATTCCTAGATACTCAATGTTTTGAGATACTACATTAAATGGAATCAACTCCTTGATATCTTTCTTTTCTGATTTTTGTTTGTTTGTTTGTTTGTTTTTAGGTCATACCTGTTGGCTCTCAGTGATTACTCCTAGCTCTGCACCCAGAAATTGCTCCTGGCAGGCTCTGGGGACCATATGGAATGCTGGGAAATGAACCCAGGTCAACTGTGTGCAAGGCAAATGTCCTACCTGCGAGGCTATTGCTCTAGCCCCCCGATTCATTTTTTTTGTATATAAAAATACAACCAATTTTTATGTATTGACTTTGAAGCCAGCTACTTTGTTGGACTCATTTATTATTTCTAGGAGCTTTTTGTGGAGTCTTGAGGGTATTCTAAGTATACTATCATGCCATCTGCAAATAGTGGTAATTTTACTTCTTTTCCAATCTACATTTTCCATCTATATTAATATATAGTAGTATATATTCTAGTATTATAAAAGTGGAGGCAGGTTTCAGTTTTTCTTCATTATGAATAATACTGTCAGGGTCCAAGCAACAGCACAGTGGATAGAACCATTTGCCTTGCATGCCACTGGCCCAGGTTTGATCCCCAGCATTCCATTTGGTCCCCCAAGGACCACCAGGTATGAGCCCTGAGTGCAGAGCCAAAAGTAACCCTTGAGCATTACCAGGTATGACCCCAAAACAAACAAAATTAATGATTATGTCTATAGTTCTTTCTACTCCTATTTTGTGTTTTTTTTTTATGAATTGATGTTGAATCTTGTCAAAAGTAATAAAATCTATCACTCCTTGTAGCAAATAAGATAGTTAAAGCCCTCCATGTTTTAAAGCACATTGAAACATCTCAATGTAATTTGATCTTTAAAAGTTACAGTAAATGCATTAGCACTGAGAGTAGCATTAATGACAGGAAAACTTTTTTTTATAGGTCAGCTGTCCATCAACTTGACCCAATGTATAATATACTTTAATTCTTAGTGTTTCCTAGTAGCAGCTGTGGAGTAAAAGAGGATTAGTAAATTGAGCTGTTTTGTGGGCTTCCTGGCAGTTGCTTTCTCAAGAGAGAGACTTAAAAACCAGACCACTCTGGCTGCTAATAGGGACATAAATGTGACCTCAAAAAACTTACTTAACTTCTCTGATCTTCCTCTGATTAGCTTAAAACAGACTTATCATCTATCTTATAAGCTTCTGTGAACGTAAGAGATCACGCATGTAAATAACCATACTCCTAACATTAACCCATCTAAACTACTTCGTGGGCAATTAAAAATGGTAAATATGATAACATAAGGGAAAAAAACTATAAAATTATTCTTTTGTTGTTGTTGCTTTTGGGCCACACCAGGCTGTATGTGGTAGGCTTGCTCCTGGTTTTGTGCTCAGGGACTCCTGGCAGTGCTCAGGGAACCTTATGGGGTGCAGGGGGTTAAATTTGGGTCAATAGCATGCAAGGCCTTATCCACTGTACTATCTCTCCAGCTCGTACAATTATTAACATTTTTTTGTTTTGTTTTTGGGCTACATACTGTTGTACTCTGGTTTTGTGCTCAGGGATCACTCCTGGCAGATTCAGGGGGCTATATGGAATGCCGGAGATCAAACCTTGGTCAGATGTATGCAAGGCAAGTGCCATATCAGCTGAATTTATATTGGCTCCAGCCCTAAAATTACTATTTTTAAGAGTTGAGACTTAGAATACATTATTTTGTTTTGTTTTGGGCCACACCTGGTGATGCTCAGGAGTTACTCTTGGCTATGCGCTCAGAAATCACTCCTGGCTTGAGGGACCATGTGGGATGCCGGGGATCAAACCCAGGTCTGTCCTGGCCATGAGCAAGGTAAATGCCCTATTGCTGCACTATTGCTCTGGCTCCCCCATTTTTTTCTTTTATGGCATGACTAATATAGACCCCAAAGATGCCCCACTGAGTAATATTCTCCAATACCAATCCCTTTGGCTTTCAGAATTTCTGTGTTCTAACTATTAGAAAGAGGGTGCCAGAGGGATGGTACAGCAAGTAGGGTGCTTGCCTTGCATGTGTCAGACTCTGGTTAAATCCCTGGCATCACATCTGGACCTCTGAGCACCTCTGAGAGTGACTCCTGGGCACAAAGTCAGTAATAAGTCCCAAGCACAGCCACAGATCTTCCCCCAAAAAATAATCCCCAACATTAAACTATTAGAATAAGAACTATATAAGGTACTTTAGATAACTTGGGCCTCCTGCTTCAAAAGTGGGGTGCTAAAGTTTCACAGGATTCCCAAACACTGTCAGGTATATAACTGCCCAACTCCCTCCCCCCCACAAAAAAAAACCCTATTAAAAATGTATCTACTAAGGTATGGCAGCCAAAACCAAACCTCACAAATACATTCACCATATCTGTACTCAGCCAGCTCCATCGACAGTCTATTCTCAAAAGAGATATAAACCAAGCCATGAAAAATTATGGCAAAACCAGCTTAAAGCTGGCACACAGCTTAAAGCTGGCAATTTCCGGAGGAGAGATAGGCCAAGTCCCCACCCTGCCAAAACCCTGCCAGCTACACCTATCACCGACAATGACCATTTCACCAATGGTCCGACTTCACCACACTACAGACAATAATCTCACCAAAATTCCAGGTAGGTGTGCTGGTAGTTGGGCTGACATCAACAGGACTTTTATGAAGTGAGTGCTGGCACCTTCCCCCACAGACACCTCCCTACACCCCCAGCCCACACACAAATAACTTCTTGTACTTCTGGAAGGCCTGGCAGCCAAAAACACACCCACAAAAGCCACAGTTTCAGCAATAATGCTTAAAATTTCTGGACCACTTGGCCACATTCAAGGCCTCACAACAACCCCAAATTTTTTTAATACTCTTATTCTTGTAGATGTCTTCATACATCAGTTTAGAGATGCCAAATTGTATTTGAAACCAGCTAAGGGTTTCAAACCAGAAACAAGAGAAGTAACAGAACAGTCAACAAGAGCTTACTAAAACTTCTGACAATGACTTAATGACTTCATTGGAGATACAATAATTTTCACAAATTTTCTTGTTGTGGAAATCTTTTTCTTTTTTTCTTTTCTTTTTGATATTTTTAACAGTTTTACTCCGACTTACCTGAAAACAGATATAATATGATCGATAGCATGTCAACTCTATGTTTTATAATCTTTAAATAAAGAAATGTATTATTTTTTAATGGAGCTACTTAGGGCCTGAGACATAAGGCACTTGCCTTACATGAGGACAACCTGGGTTGGATCCTTACCATCCCAGATGGCCTCCCATGCACTACCAGAAATAATAACTAAAAGCAAAGCCAGGAGAAACCTTGTGCATAGCTGGTGTGCCCCCCAAAAGAGCTACTCTATTTTCTGCCTTATACAGAAAGCCTAATGTTCCCACCAGTATCACTGAAGGCCGTAGAAAGCAGGACAAGATGCCAGCTTAAATCATGGTCTCCCTCTACAGCCAGCTGGGTAAATGTCCAATCCCCAGTCAGTTCTCTGATGCAGGACTTTGTTAATCCTTCATTGCAAAAATAAATAAATAGATAATAGATGATAGATAGATAGATAGATAGATAGATAGATAGATAGATAGATAGATAGATAGATAGATAGATAGATAGATAGATAGAAAGATAGATGATAGATGACAGATGATAAGTAGATAGATAGATATTAGACAGAGGTAGATAGATATTAGACAGAGATAGATAGATGATAGATAGATAGATAGATAGATAGATAGATAGATAGATAGATAGATAGATAGATAGATAGATATTAGACATATGATAGACTCCTAGCTCTATAAGAGGTAAGACCCTGGGATGGATAGATGGTTGATTGATAGATAGATAGATAGATAGATAGATAGATAGATAGATATAGATGTGAGCAGGCATAATGATAGATATAGATAGATAGATAGATAGATAGATAGATAGATAGATAGATAGATAGATAGATAGATAGATAGATAGATAGATGATAGATTGATTGATAGATAGATAGATAGATAGATAGATAGATAGATAGATAGATAGATAGATAGATGATATATACATAGATAAATAGATAGATGATAGATAGATATAGATGTGAGTAGGCATAGATGATAGATATAGATATATGATAGATTGATTGATAGATAGATGATAGATAACTGATAGATAGATAATAGATAGATAGATGATTGATAGATAGATGATAGATAGATAGATAGATAGATAGATAGATAGATAGATAGATAGATAGATAGATAGATAGATAGATAGTAGGTAGGTAGGTAGGTAGGTAGGTAGGTAGGTAGGTAGATCCTTGAGTGCAAAGGTCAATCCTTGGGACAAAAATATTAATCCTTCAGGGGAAGATTCCCTTGCAATCTTCCTGCTCCTCATTCCTCTGGTAACACTCAGCTCAGCTATGCACCCTATAGCCACCAGGGGACCCCAGAGCCATAACTAAGAAAGCAAGAACGTGGCTCTGGCACAAGCCTCCTGTTCTGTCCAAATGCTCCTTCAGCTCAAGACTGTCAGCCTGGAAGCCAGATTGCCTGGACCTCCAGGCTAGCTGCTGGCCAGCACTATTGAAACCACAGTTTAGTTACCATACAGCCTATGTTTTACAAGGTTCGAATTATCAGAGGCCTGTCCAGTCACATTTCTAGAGGCCTGAATCTTCTCCAGCCATAATCTACTATCAACAATGAGCAGCCTATGATTTTTGACTTCCCCTTTCTCATAGCCCCAAATATTTCATACTTGAAATATCAAATTGTTGTTTGTGTTTGTTTGTTTTTATTTGGGGGGAGGCGCTTGTGCCATACCTGGGTGGATACTCAGGGGCTATTCCTGCCTATTTGCTGTGTGCGCTGGCAGTACTGGGATGGGGAGATCATATATAGAGGGTTTATAGAGGGGTAAGGGGATATAGAGCCAGTGCTCAAACTGAGGTCAGCCACATGCAAGGCAAGTGCCTTTAATACCTGTACTATCTTTCCAGCCCCAACTATTCTCAAGTTTCTATTAAAAAAGGGGGTGGAGGGGCCAAAGTGATAGAACAGTGGTAGCGTGTTTGCTTTGTATTCAGTTGACCCAGGACAGACCTGGGTTCAATCTCTGGCGTCCCATATGGTCCCCCCAGCCAGGAGCGATTTCTGAGCACAGAGTCAGGAGTAACCCCTGAGCATCACCAGGTGTGGCCCCCCCAAAAAGGGGGATCTACATTTGGGACTAACAGTCCTGAAGCACTGGACATTCACACAAGCCCATATTCTGACGGTTCTAATTACATAACCTAAGGTAAACCTATTTTTTCCCTCTTTGTTTATAGAAATTGGGAAATTGGAGTCTCATGACAAGGAAATAAAAGACAATGTCTCAAATTCCCGGGTGTTCTTTTTTTGTCAGACACCTCAAACCATCATACAAGCAGACCCAGCTGATGACTGAATTTTGTTAAGTTTATATTTGTCTCTTCTTTGAGCCTTTATGACAAGGCTGATGTTTTCAGGAAAATATTGAAAAGTAGGATTCTGAGGGATTAGCTCTAATCTTTGGGCTGACTGAACAAAAGTTATCCCAGAAGTGTCCCGGTTATGGTACTCAGCATGTGCCCTGCTGGTCTGAAGACACAAGTTAAATCCCTAGTGCTACCCCATCTCAGAAAGTGGGGGTCCAGCACTGCCATTGGGATTCCTTCAAAAACCTGTGGAAGTTCTTCCAATCACCTCAACCAAGTATGTGCCCCACCCCCAGGAAGCATCATCAAGGCAGAGAAGCATGACCCAATATTCCTCCAAATATCACGACACTCAGACAACAACAACAACAAAAAAAAAGAGGGCAGGAGACACCCACCTTATATAACACCATAATAATCTCTACCCCTTACCCCAGAACAACATTCATTCATTTTATGAATCGGAAGTCCCGAACACTGACTTATCTATATTGCCTCCTTCCTGCTATTCATTGATAGCTAATATGAACAGAATTCTCTACTAAATCTTTCCACGCATTTTCTCATCTATATTCACATCCTTGTGAGGGATTAGGTACATTTTGCAGATGAGAAAAATAAAGTTTTAAAAGGTCAGTGTGGGGGCCTGGGTGATAGCACAGCAGTAGGGCATTTGCCTACATTTGCACGCAGCTGACCTAAAACGAACCTTGGTTCGATCCCAGCATCCCATATGGTCCCCCAAAACCAGGGGTGATTTCTGAGCACATAGCCAGGAGTAACTCATGTGAGTCATTGGGTGTGGCCCCCCAAAAAAACAAACAAAAATTATTAAAAGATCAGGGCGTAGTAGGTCCAATATGACAGAGTTGACATGGCAGAGAAACATGATTCTTTCCAAGCCTGTGCTCCTAATCTGGGTAAAAAAATAACCAGACTGTCACCACCTCCTCCCTTGTCACTCTGGCAGGTTCATGGGTTTGTTTCATTTGTTAGTTTGGGTGGATTATACCTAGCTTTGCTCAGGGCTTACTACTCGATCTGCACTCAGGGATCACTCTTGACAGGCTTGGGGGACCCTATAGGATGCTTGGGATTAAAGCCAGGTCAGCTGCATGCAAACCAAGAAAGTGCCCTCTTAACTCCAGCCTCTATGGTGGCTTTCTGGTTCCTTTTAGATCTAGCCACTCTCCACATCTCAGCCTCTGTGCCTGCTGCCCAACCCCCACCAGGAAAGTGCCTGTCTTTTCCCTCTATTTGCAATTGGGGGTCCTCTTCTTCCAAGTCTGGGTTTAAATGTTCCTACTTGGGTACAGCAACAGGTAGGCACTTGCTTTGCATATGTTTCTGTCACCACATATGATGCTCTGGGTCCCACCAGGAATGAACTCAGAGCCATGAATAAGCTCTGAGCAAAACCAGGAGTGTCCCCCCCAACAAAACATACAAAAATAAACAAGTCCCTCCCTTTATTATAGTCTCCCCTTACTTTCTGCCTAAAATAGATTTCCTCTGATTCCTCTCTTCACATCGTAATTTTTCCCAATATGGAAAGCTTTCTATCAGTTTAGTCCCCCAACTTTATTTTTTTTTTGGCTTTTGGGTCACACCCAGTGGCATTCAGGGGTTACTCCTGACTCTGCGCACTCAGAAACCACCATGACTCAAATGTAATGTGAGTAACATGTCATATCTACTATTCAGGCACTTTTCTCCTTCTGAGTGTGTTGCCAGAGAAACAGAGGAATGTCCTTCCATTCATTAGTCATGCTGTAGCAGAGAGACCCCAAAATAAAGAGTCTCTCCATTCCCATGAGGGTTTTCCTCTATGGCAGGCTCCTCTGCTCAGTGACTCAGGAGTCCAGTGGGCTTCCAGTCTGCAGAGAGAAAGAATGTGGGAAACCTCCTCTTACCTGCATTGGTTGATCACTTCCTGGCTGTCAGCATCCCAGGCAGTGCCTGGAACACAGTTCTGCAATGGTGGTCTCTTTCCATCAACATGCCTGCATAGGGAGGGCAAGGAACCATGTTTCTGGCTACCAGCTGCTTTCTATGCTGTAGCCACAAGCCAGAGAATGTTGAGAAGCACTCTAGTTACAAGGTGCTTGGACTGGGAAGATACAGATGCTGAGACATAATGATGCCTCTAGCTTAACAATTAATACTAGAGGGGTCAGAGAGATACCATGGTGGTAGGGCATTTGCCTTGCATGCAGAAGGACAGTGGTTCGAATCAGGCATCCCATATGGTTCCCCCAAGCCTGCCAGGAGCGATTTCTGAGTGTAGAGCCAGGAGGAACCCCTGAGCGCTGCTGGGTGTGACCCAAAAAAAAAAGCAAGCAAAATTAATAATAGAACTTAAAACACTTAATAATAGTAAGAAAAAAAAAAAAAAAACACAAAAACTACAGGCCTGTGAGAGAAGATGAGCCGAGCTTTCTCTTCATTCCAGGGACCATCTGGGTTCAGACCTTCTGTTCTTCCTCCGAAGGAATCTGCTCCTTCATATCTACTCACCCTTATTCCCTGCTACATCACCATCCTTGATGAACTGCTTTTATTTAGGTGCTTTTTTCTCCCAGTCCAAACATAAGTTGGAGACAGAGTCAAGGGTTAATGTGCAATTTTTTTGTTTTTGTTTTTGTTTTGGGGACACACCCAGGTGCAGTGCTCAGGGTTACTTGTGTTTCTGCACTCAGCAATAGCCCCTGGCAGGCTCAGGGGACATATGGGATGCTGGGATTAGAACCCAGGTCTGTTCTGGGTTGGTTGCCTGCAAGGCAAACACCCTACTGCTGTGCTATCTCTCCTACCTTAATGTGCATTTTGAATACTTCTTTTATTTAATTTTATTTTATTTGGTTTTTTTTTTGGGGGGGGGTCACACCAGGCAGTGCTCAGAGGTTACTCCTGGCTCTACACTTAGAAATCGCTCCTGGCAAGCTCGGAAGACCATATGGAATGCCCGGGATTCGAACCACAGTCCTTCCTGAATCAGCTGCGTGCAAGGCAAACACTCTACCCCAGTGCTATCTCTCCAGCCCTAATGTACATTTTAAATACTTCTAAGGCCTTGAATAGTTCTAATACTTCAGGCCTTGATCTATCAGCACTCTGAAGACTTGGAAGATTTTTCCACAGTTCTCACCACATCTCACAATGACTTTTTACCATTACTGAGCCAGCGTGTTCATTGTCGGCTTATCTGTCCCCCAAATTTGAAGATCTCAAAATGAAGAGGCTGGCTGGTCCAACTCAGAATCTACGGGACTTAGAGACCTTTGGTGAAGATTCAAATAAGGAATAGACAAACCTAGTTCTCAATTCTTGTTGCCAGTTCCCCAGGCTTAGAGAGGTCTAGAATATTCTCCATTATTTCAGTTATGGGGATCTGGGAAGCAGAGCCAGGGAAACATCTGGAAGATGTTGAAAGTCCCATAGACAGTTAGCACCAGTGTTGCAGGATCCCAGGGTGTGGGCGCCAGAGTTGGAATTTCAGTTGGGTTTTTCTGGCTGAAGCCAATCATAGACAAATACAGCTCTTGGAATATTCTTCAGGTCTTCTCATTCCTGTCAGATCACTCATTCCTCCTAGGACTTGCCCTGAGAACAAATGAAAGCCAGGGACAGAGGGGTTGGCCCATCTCCGCCCACAGCTGGCAGTACTTTGCCTTTCACCCTAAATTACACTCCAAATAACTGTGCATGAGTTGTAGAAATGAATATGCATAGAGTTTTCTCTACTGGGGAACAAATAAGGCAATTAATTAGAAGATCAAAGAGAGACTTAACTTCTGTTTCTAGAGCTGTTCCCTCTAGGCTGCCACCTGTGTCCAAAGTTCACTTCTGGTGGGGCTCAGGGAACTATATATGGATGGCCAGGATCGAACCCGGGTCGCCCTCATATAAGGGCAGTGCTTTTTTAACAGTCCAAACGAACCACAACGCCACAGTCTCAAAGCTCTAGGCGTTGGCAAGAGTGAATTCTAGGTTCAACCCACAGTATCTCTGACCACCACCACCCCAGAGTCTCTGCCTCTAATCTGCACCCACATCTCCTGTCCCCTGGGGCCTCGTGGGAGTGGGCACTGAGACCCCACTTTGAAAGAGTCTCTGTGGTCTTCAAGACTCCTCTCTGCAGAGTCCTATGGGGAAAATTTCTGGGCCCATAGGTGACCGGCTCCCTTCTGGTTTGGGGCCAGGAAGCCCCACCTAGCACATAAAAGCTGCATTCTTTGATTTTCACACTCTCTCCTTGTCTAAAACAGAACCAGAGGGCACAACTGAGCATTGGTTGTTGGGACTGTCCTAAAAGACTCGAGCAGGGAAGGAAGCGGAGTTTCTTTTTTTTTTTTAAATCATTATCATTAATATTTATTATTATTATTATTATTATTATATCTTGATTTAAGCACCTTGATGACAGACATGATTGTAGTTGGGTTTCAGTCATAAAAAAAAAACACCCCTCTTCACCAGTGTAACATTCCCACCACCAATACCCCTCATCTCCCTCCTCCCCCAATCCCTGCCTGTATTGAGACAGGGATTTTATTTCTCTCACTCACTACCATTGTCATGATAGCTTTTAATGTAGTTATTTCTCTAACTGCGCTCACTACTCTTTGTGGTAAGCATCATATCGTGGGTATGTCTCTGTTGTCTTCAGGTATTAATAAATTTAATTTTTTATTTCATTTAATGTCCTTTTAAAGTTAGTGAGTAATATACAGCTATAATTTCATACTTATAATTCAGATTTATTTTAATGCACACATTACCAACTTCAACTAAATTTATACCAATTTTGTTTTATTTATAAGTGATTCAAACATAATACAATAAGTATGGGCTTAAATTTGATATCGCAAAAAATTTTTTTCCTTGTGGAAATTTTTTGAATACTATCTTTATTTAAGCACTGTGATTACAAACATGATTGTAGTTGGGTTTTGGTCCTAAAAAGAACAACCCCCTTTACCAGTGCAACCTTCCCACCATCAATGTCCCCCATTTCCCTCCTCCCTCACCCCCACCTGTATTCAAGACAGGAATTCATTCTACTTTTCTCACTCACTACTATTGTCGTGATAGTTGTCACTATAGTTATTTTTCCAACTGCACTCTCCACTCTTTGTGATAAGCATCATATCGTGGGTATGTCTCTGTTGTCTCCAGGTATTAACAAATGTAATTTTTATTTCTTTTCATGTCCTTTTAAAGTTAGTGAATAATGGTATACTTTCATACTTATAATTAAGGCAAATCAATGCACACATTACCAGCTTCAACAAAATTGATACCAATTTTTATTTATAAATTATTCAAATATAATTAAATAAATATGGGCTTAAATCTGATACAGCAAAAAAAATTTTCCTGGTTGAAATTTATTTTTTATTCTTTTAAATAATACCTTTATTTAAACACCATGAGTACAAACATAATTGTAGTTGGGTTTCAGTCCTTAAAAAAGAACACACCCCCCTTCACCAGTGCAACCGTCCCACCACCAATGCCCCCATTTCCTTCCTCCCCTACCCTCTGCAAGTCCTCTAGACAGACATTCTATCTCTCACTCACTACCATTGCATGATAGCTGTAGTTATTTCTCCACCTGCACACCCCACTTTTAGTGGCACCCTTCCTATCTTGGACCGGCCCTTCCAGCCCTCATCTCTATTGTCTCTGGGCATTACCCCAATAATGTCTTTTATTTGTCTTAAATCCCAGAGCTGAGTGAGATTATTCTGTGTCTCTGGGAGCCAAGTTTCTAAGAAGCTGCGCCCTGGAGAGCAAAGAGCGATGGGAGCTGCCCCACTGGAGCCAGGTTTGCGCGTGGCCAGGGGCCAGTTGGTGCGCTCTGGCAGGCAGGAGTGGGGGTGCAGGAAGAGGAGGGGAGGGAGGAGCTGGGGTTGGGGTGAGACGGGCTCAGGCTCCTCCTGCCTCCCCACTAAGGCCCAGCCCTACTACTTAGCTGCTCCTCCCTGCGCCTGCGGCTCACTGTCTCCACGTCCTGCCTCGCCCTCCTGGACACTCCAGTCCCGCTGCTCCTCCAACCCAGGTGAGTTCTGCCCACCGGGGACCCGTTTATCCAGGAGGGGATCCCCTCTGGGGCAATTATGGGGAACCTCAGGGTGGGTGGAAACCAGCTTCACGCAGCCAAGGAGAGCCTCTGCTATGCCAGGGTGCTTTCCATGAGGGACCTGGGTGGGAGCCAAGGGTGTAGGTGCTTTCTCTCCCCCAACTATTCTGTTTAGCTCCCTTAAGTAATTCCCCAAAAGTGGGTTGAACCCCTGTGCCCTGCCGGCCAGTTCTTTTGTGCTCTCTGGCTGCATACAACCAGCAGCCCCTGGCAAGCCCACAGCTAGGAAGGTTCTGCAGACTGCAGGGTGTAGGGTGGAGTGCCCCCCCTCTAAATGCAAAAGTCCCCGACTTTTGCAGGCTTTCCTGTTGGTCTGCTAGCTTGCTAGGCAGGCGCCCCAGGCTTCTTGGGGCAGGGGGAGATGAAGGGAAGTCTCTTTGGTGGGTTTTATTTTGTTGGGGGATTTGTTTTCCTTAGAAAGTGGGTTTGCAAGGGAAAGACAAGTTGAGCTGCATGAGGTCTCTGTTTGTCCCCCTTGCTATCCGGTGAAACCAGTGGGGTTGTAAAAAGAACAAGCTTGATGTCCGAGTTGCCCTCCTCACCCCCAGATATATGGGATCTAAAGCTGGTAGACTGAACAGAGACTAGTGGTACCACTATACCACTTGGTCATTTGAGCTCTAAGATTGCAAATAAATAACTTGGAGCAGAAACTAGGGTGGGGAGGTAGGGGGCACTTGGCCATTTTGGGTGTGGGCAGCTGGGAGGACAGCAGAGCACTAAGCCGATCTCAGGAATAGGGGGTACGTGGAGAACCCCGCCTTTTGGAGAGCTGAATGCCCTGGGCAGGGCAAGGCGTGGTTTGCACCAAGATCTCTGGATTCTCCTAGTGACCGAGGCCAGAGAGTGACTCAGCTCTGAGACCATCCGGGTGTGGCCCCAAGGCTTTCAGACACTGCAGATGGTATGGACGGGACACTCCCTGAGAGGGCCAAACGGTGCCATCTCAGAGGGCACTTGCAGAGAGGAAATGAGTCACCCCAGACTGGCCAGCTGTCCTGACTGATCCCTGGGTGAAGGCAGCAATTACGTTGGCAGGGCTGTGGCTAGAGGGTTGCCAGGTGAGAGATAGGGGCTTGTGTCCCTTTGGGTAGGTGCTGGCTGGCAGCCCCAGTTTGACTTGGGAGGTGGCTGGCTATTCCGGGTAAGATGTTTGCAGTTCCTGCCACTTTTCTTCCCCCCTTGCAACCCACGTTGTTGCCTACAGCAGTGGAATTTTCTATCCTGTGCCCTCGCCAGAAATCTGGGGAACACCCTCCCTGATCTTTGCCTCCAAGGAATGAGTTCAAATCATTTGAAATGTCTTAATCATCCTTGCTCACATGGCTTTCTATCAGGTTTCGGTTACTCAATGATTCTCAACGGTCTGTGCCTGTCTTGATGGCCAGAATTATTGATCCACCATTTGATGTTTCTTTTCTTTCTTTGTTTTTAAATAAATCTTTATTTAAGCACCATGATTACAAACATATTTAAGCTCTTCAAATGTTCTTGATCTGCTGCACAAATGACACCGACACCCAGTGTCTACTCTAGTTGATGTTCTTTTGACTTTTATTTTATGCATCCAGTGGGGCCCTTTTCTCCTTCCTCTTACTGGCCTCTGGCTCCCTGTGTCATTTGGTCTTGGACTGAACAGGGTTAAAAGGGGAGCCTCCCAATTTCCACTGACAGTTCCAAAGAACTTGCTTTTTGAAAAACAGCACTGCCCCTTTCCGATGCTGTTGGATCCTGGCCAGTCTTTCAAAGTCGAGAGAAACAATGGGATCCTTTCAAGGTCATAATGTATAAATTAACACTCAGCGCTGGGAAAACTGAACAAGGATTTAGCATTCTTCTTAAATTTAATTCTCTTTTCCAAGAGATTCAACAATTTAGCGATATGACATCAAAAGTAAAAAAAGAATGAGTTGGCTTTTATTTCCTGTTGTTTTTGGGCCACACCTGGTGGCGATTAGGGGTTACTCCTGACTCTGCACTCAGAAATTGCTCCTGGCAGGTGCACAGGAGACCATATAAGATGCTGGGATTCGAACCACCGTTTGTCCTGAATCGGCTACGTGCAAGGCAAATGCCCTATTGCTGTGCTATCTCTCCTGCCCCTGGGTTAGATCATTTTTAAAGAATTTTCAGCACCTCCTAATCCATCCTAAATAATTCCCACCACACCCACCACTGGCTGCCACAGTAATTGTCAGAGTGATATCTGACAAACTTTTTAAGGAAAGGTAGATGTGTTCACTTTAGATGGCTCCTCGGTTCTATTTTTTCTATTGATTACAACTAAAATTTTCATATACTGTCCTACTTGACTAGGGGCAAGATTTGAATTGGGGGAGCCTTTGGTTTGTTTGGGGGGGGAAGCTATTGAGCTTCAAGGGTTACTCCTGACTCTGTGTTTAGAAATCACTCTTGGTGGTTATTATAGAACCATATGTGGGACCGAGGAACTAGCCAGAGTTGGCTGATGCAAAGAAATGCTTTACCCTCATACTATCTCTCTAGTCCCTGTTTTTTATTTTCATTTTGGGGCCACACCCTATGATGTTCTAAGGTATTCCTGACTCTGCTCAGGGATCTTTCATGGCAGCACTTGGGGGCTATTTGGAGTGCTGAAGGTTCAGCTGGGGTCAGCTGCAGACAAAGCAAGGGCTTAACCTCAGTACTAAATCTCTGGACTGGTGGGCAAACTTGTTTGTTTGTTTGTTGGGTTGGTGTTTTGGGCTATAGCCAGTGAGTGGCATTCAGGGCTTACTCCTGGCTCTGCACTTAGAAATCATTCCTGGCAGACTAGGCAAACTATATGGGATGCCGGATATCGAACCCAGGTTGGCTACATGCTAAGCAAATGCCCTACCCACTCACTGTGCAACTCTCTGGTCCACGGTAGGCAAGTTTTCTATTAGTGAAAAATGGAGGGTACATCTAGTTTTATTGCCTCAGCTAATTTTTCTGCATTCTCTTTTAGGGCTCAAATTCAAGACTAACTCCTTTGATTTCATTTTTTTTCTTTAATTCTTGCCAAGATCTTCAAAGCAAAATTAAGGAAATATGGAACACATTTTAAATAATGTTGGGAAACATTTGTCTGTACTGACACTCTGCCAAGTACTCTCACTTGGGTGGGCTGTGTGAAAACTAAAATATGGTCAGAACCCAGGAAAGCACGAAGTGTCCTTAGGGAGACCAGAATGATAGTTGAGTGAGTATGGCATTTGCCATGCATGTGGTAAATCTGGGTTCAATCCCCAGCATCCCCCGAGCCTGGCAGTAGTAATTTCTGAGTGCAGAGCCAAGAATAACCCCCTACTTGCTGCTGGGTGTGCGCCCAAAACAAAAGAATGGCCTTAGTAAAAGCACAGCCTGGATCTGAGCAGAGATCCAAAGCAATTTGGAATTGCTGAGCAACAGACACTTGGTTAAAGAGACTCTGCTTTCCTCTTTCAGCTACCAGGAAGATAAAAAATTTACATTAGTGTTCATATCATGTTACTGATTCATTGCACAGGCTCTGTGAGGGACCAGTTCTAGGGACCTTGGTTTCTGGACCCCAGTCTTTTGTTTGTTTTGCTGTTTTGCTTTTGGAGCCCACAATCTTGTAGGTAGAGAAACTATATTTATTTTTTATGACTTCAAAGGCAAGCTCCATGGAGAATGTCAGCAGGCAAGCTTCATGGAGTATGCTCACAGATCACTTCTAGAGGACAAAGAGGACCATATGTGGGATTGGGGATTGAACCTGGGTCAGCCATGTGCAAGGCCAGAGCCCTACTCTATGTACTATCTCTCTGGGTCCAGAGTCTGCTTTGAAGGTCTCTCTAGTCTAGGAGGATATTCAGACTTCAGACTGAAAAGATGGCAATAAAAGATAAAAGAACCTTGAAGAAGTTACATTCCATGCTAGAAAAGCATGGAGTAGAAAGTGGATTGAATGAAAACATAAAAATACAAGTGGGAAGAGAAAGAAAAATAAAGCATCAGTGTATCTGGCCAAACTTGTTTAGCAGGACACATATTTTTCCACCAACTGCAGAAAATGCTTTTCTATGTACTTTGTTGTTCCATTCACAAGTAGCCTTCTTTTAGCCCCTTTTTTTTGTCCTTCCCAACTCAAGTCCTCCTTCCAAGCTCAAAGCAACTAGAATTTTAACCCAGAATTTAATGAGTTATCCTCCTTGTGCCTCAGTTCCAGCCAAAGGGATTGTGGATCTCACTTATTCACTCATAGCAAACACACCTATCCTGCTTCATTGGTAAAACAAATAACTGACCATTTTTAACTAAGAGGATCTTAAATCTAAACTCTAGACAGATAGGTCAATGGTTCAATGAGAGTTGAGTGTTTCTATGCCTTCAGAAGGAGGAGCTGCATGAAAAGACCCCAATACTTGAGCAGCCAACCAGTAGCACCATAGTCCATCTTTCCAGGCAAGATCAGCCCAAATGCCCATGGCATGACACAGCCAACCTCTATGCTAGAAGGTTCCCTTACTCATCCTTTAGTGGGGAGAACTGTTTGAATCCCAAATCTATCAATAAATACCATTCTTCCTTTCAAATAGAATTATTGCCAGTGCCTCTGAGGAATTAATTCTCTAGACCAAGGGCACCTCTGGTTTGCAGACAAAATGGAAGCCAGTTTGAACTCAGTTTCTGAGTTCATAGCCATGTGCTGCTGAATAAAACATTGTAGGGATAGAATCAGGGATAGGATGAGCTGAGATGTGGCTCCATTCCTTCCTGAGTGATTCCTTCAGGAAGGTTCCATTCTATCATGATCAGAGGGCTGGGTTTGGGATGACCAAAGGCCAAGTGTCATTTGGGCAAGATTTGCTTTTTATTTTTGGACCACACCCAGTGATGTTCAGGGTTTACTCCTGGCTCTGCTCTCAGAAATTACTCCTGGCTTGGGGGACCATATGGGATGCCAGGGATCAAACCAGGTTCGTCCTGGATCTGCCTCATGCAAGGCAAATGCCCTACTGCTATGCTATTGCTCCAGTCCTCGCTTCAGACTCTTTTTTTTGGGGGGGTCACACCCATTTGATGCTCAGGGGTTACTCCTGGCTAAGCGCTCAGAAATTGCCCTTGGCTTGGGGGGACCATATGGGACGCCGGGGGATCGAACCGCGGTCCTTCCTTGGCTAGCGCTTGCAAGGCAGACACCTTACCTCTAGCGCCACCTCACCGGCCCCTCGCTTCAGACTCTTAAGGAAGCTATTCAGGTGTGGCAAGGATCGGCTCAGTTTATACCACTGCAGAGGTCTCACCTGCTGCACCCACTTTTTTCTCAGGCTGTGACTTGCACTTCCATATTGATCTGTTCTGGGTCCAAAGGAGACAGGAGTTTCACAGCAACTTCCAATTCCTGGGACCTCTGGGAATCAAACATGAAGTGAGCTGTGTGCTTAGGAGTGGGTTGTGTTTTTTTTTAAGTTAACGAAAAATAAAAATCTAAGTGTATTGTAGAGAGAGGAGAGAGATAGACTCTGAGATCCAAAAGGTAAAGTGAAATGACACACCTCATGCTGAGATATAGGTAACTGCAGAATGGAGTGGTAGGCATTAATTGATATTTGTTTGTTTGTTTGTTTGTTGGCCATCTTCAGCAATGCTCAGGGCTAACTCCTGGCTCTGCATTCACCCCAGCTAAGGGGGTGCTGGGGATAGAACCCAAATAGGCTCTGTGCAAGACAAGTGCTCTACCCACTATACTACTATCATTCCAGCCCAGGTATAGTGGTTTTTTCGTTTTTGTTTCTGTTTTTGGGTCACACCGGTAGCTCTCAGGGGTTCCTCCTGGCTCTGAGCTTAGAAATTGCTCCTGGCTCAGGGAACCATATGGGATGCCAGGGATTGAACCTGCTTCCATCCTAGGTCAGCTGCCTGCAAAGCAAAAGTTCTACCACAGTGTTATCACTTCGACCCCAGGTATAGTTAGGTGACTTAACTCCTTTCCACTATTTTTTCCAGCTGAAGTTAGATCCAGTATTTTCCTCTTACAGATGACCCACTCACTGCATTTCTTTTTTAAAACATTTTTAATTGTAAATAAAGCCCACCATCATTTTTTATACCCTCTCCTCCCTTTCCCACCTTCAAGTAACCTTAGTTCTATGCACTGTTTTATTTTTTTTCTATCACTTCATTGGTCTTTTTATAGTTTGTATCTTTAATTGTGTACCTAGGTGAAATAATTCAATATTTGTCCCTTTTCTTCGGGCTTATTTTGTTTCACAACCTCCATTTGGCAATGAATCGCATTTTCATCCTTTTTTTTTTCTTAAATAATGGGGTGGTATTTCATTGGAGAAATATTTATTCCATCATCTACCGACAGGCACTTCGGTTGCTTTTATGTTCGCTATAAAGTGCAATATAGATAAACATTTTTTGTCCAGATTCGTTTGTGTTCTTTGGATAAATGCCACACCGTTTTCTAAACTGGTTCTACCAATTGACTTTACACCTCCACCAGAAGTGTATGAAGGTTACTCTCCTTCTACAACGTAGACAGCACTTGTTCCTTTTTAAAAATGAATTCAAGTCAAGAAATCAATGTCAAATAAAACTTTTAATGGAATCCCAATGAGATGCACATTTACAAAGTAGTCATGATTTTCAATTATACAATGCTCCAATCCCCTTTCCTTGACCTGCCACCAATGTCCAGTTTCCCTCCCCATCCCCACCCCACCTGCAGACTTTTATCTTCTCTCACTCTTGCTCTCTCCCTGCTTCCCTCCCTTCATACCTCTCTCTTCCTTTTTTTCTTTTAGGCACTGTGGGTTTGCTATCTTGTTACTGAAGAAGCATCATGATATTGCTTTTTATTTCAGCAGCACTTGCCCTTTTTGATAAAAGCCATTCCCCCTCTTGTGTGATGGTATCTAATTGTGGTTTTAGTTTTATTTTATTTTTGTTTGTTTTGGGGTTTGGGGTCACACCCGGCTGCCCTCAGGAGTTCCTCCTGGCTCTGGGTTCAGAAGTCATTTCTGGCAGGCTCCGGGGACCATATGGGATGTCGGGATTTGAACTGGGGTCAGTCCTGTGTTGACTCTGGTGCAAGGCAAATAAATGCCTGACAATTGTGCTATCACTCTGGCCCCTTATTGTGGTTTCAATTTGTATTTTCCTGATAAGCAGTCAGGAGTTTGTTTTCATGTGCTTGTCAGCAACTACATGTCTTACTTGGAGAATTCTCTCTTCAAGTCTGTTGCCCCTTGTGTGGATTAGATTGTTTGGGGTTATTTTTATTGTTGTTGAGCTATATTATTTTTATGCTTGAATGATCCTTTATGGGTTTGTATGATATGCAGAATCTTCTCTCATTCAGTAGGTTGTCTCTTTGTTCTATTTGCAGTTTTGCTTTTCTATACAAAAGATTTTCAGTCTAATATATTTGCATTGTTTATCTCCCCTCATTTCTCCCACTGCTGTTTTTAACTCTTCAAAAGTAGCTCTAATGCTGTTGCTATTTCACCTATGTTATAGTCTGTGTGCTTTATGATTTTGGGTCTTACTTATTGGGCTTGAATCCATTTTGAATGCAATTTTGGTGGTGGTGGGAGTGGTGGTTGTTAGATCAGATCCTGCAGTGCTCAGGGTTTACTCCTAGCTCTGTACTCAGGATCAGAACTGATAGACATAGCATGATGAATATAATCATAGAACCCAGGCCAGACACATGCTAGGCAAGAACCTACCTGGTGCATTGTCTGTCTCTCAGCCCCAGGATATATTTTTGCATACGAAGCAAAGAGTGATTCAGTTGTATTCATTTGCATATTGCAGTTTTATAAACACATTTACTGAAGAGGTTTCCACTTGTCAATTATATGGTCTAGAATCCTTTGCCAGAGATTAAGTATCAATAAATATGTAGGTTTATTTCTTGACTAGGCTCTTCCATTTGGCCTATGTGTCTATTCTTAATCCTTTACCAGATTTAATGATTATTATTGCTTTATAATATAATTTGAGATTAGGAAACATGTTGCCTCCATTTTTCTTTATTCCCCTTAAAATTGCTTTAGTCATTCTGGGTCTTTCATGATTCCATCTAAACCTGAGTATTTTGGGTTCTATTTTCTTTAAAATATTGTTGGAATTTTTATTGGGATTACATTATATTTGTATATAGTTTTGAAATAATAGCAATTTTACTATTCTCCCCAGACCTGTACATTAATGTGTCCCCATCTTTCTTAATGGCCTGGCTTTTCTTAAACTTGTATATTGTTTTAAGTGGCTGGATTTCCAAACCCAATCCAGCAGAAGCTGACTAAATCTCTCCCATTACCAACTGAAAGACCATGGGGGAGTGAGCTGGGATCCTGCAGTGGAGGAAGGGAGAGTAAGGCTCCCTAAAATTAACCAACAGTGAGCCCAGACATGTTAATTTGTGACTCTCTCCAAGAGAATTGACCTCCAGGTAGATTGTGCCAGATTCTGATCTACAGCATACTTAAGTAGTACATTCTTTGGCAAGTTAGTTCCTGTGCTTTCCTGGAATCTAAGGGGTAGAATTACAATCCCTAAGTCTAAGAATCAGTCCTTGCGTTTACCAGCTCTACCATCTCATCTGTAAAAAGATAATTAGAGAGCTGTATGGAACAGGTAAATAAATGTCAGAAGCAAAAACATGTCAATAGGCATGTTTGGTGTCCTACTGCACTCCAACAGAGGGAGGTACCAGCCCTTCCTCAGCCTGTTCTCCCAAAGTGGTTCTTGTGATTTTCCTCTTATTTTTGACTTGGTATATGACATTCTCCATTCAAGTCTATCTTTTTTCTACCTGGCATTGAATTTTAGGTGAATACAAAGGGTGTCTTCTAATTAAGTTAAAATCTACTAGGCACTTATAAAGTACCAGTTACTGGATTTTTATGAGATATAGACTCTGCTCAATGTGACCTAATCTACTGACCTGACATGTTACCTTTTATTTCTATTAAATGCTGAATGTTGAAAAGCTCTCACTTTCCCACTCTTATGTTTAATAAGCCAACTTTGGAAAGGAGTAAAAGCAATATACTTACCTTTTCCTATATAGTAGACTTTGGATGGTGCAATTGCACTTCACTGCCAAAGAGGCAAATCAGTGATGAGTTCAGAACTTTAATAAAGAATTCCTAGCAGGGTCAGAGTGATAGCACAGTGGGTAGGGTGTTTGCCTTGCATGCGGCCCACCCATATTCTATCCATAGCATTCCCTATGGGCCCCTTAGCCTGCCAGAAATGATTTTTGAGTGCAGACCAGGAGTATCCCCTGAGCACCTCCAGGTGTGGCCAAACACCCCCCCCCAAAAAAAAGAAGAATTTCTAACAGATGAGATTTATTTGTATGCAGATTTCTAAACTGTAAGATTAGCATTAACTAGGTTGCCTAGTTTATCAGAGGAGTGGGGGTAGGGTCTAACTTTTTGGGTTGGGGAGGAGGAAGAGTTGGGGGAGAGTTGGACCACACCCAGCAATACTCAGATTACTCCTGGCTCAGCACTTAAAAATTACTCCTGGTGATACCAGGAGCAAACAGTCGCTTGAAATTTGAGTAAAAATAAAAACTGATCAAACCTAAAGAGCAAACCCAAAGTCAACAACAACAGAATCAAGATCCCAACCTACAACAAGCTATACACAAAGGGGACCTGTTGCACTAGCAGTCCAGGGAGCAAAGGGGGAAGGAATGGGATGTATGCTGGGAAGAATAGCGGAGGGAGGTCAACACCGGTGGTGGAAATGACCCTGATTCACTGTCACTTTGTATCTAAAATATAATGTGAAAGTCTTGTAATTCACATTGGTCACAATAAAAATTATTAAAAAAAAATAAGAAATTACTCCTAGTGGTATTTAGAAAGCCACATGGATGCCAGGGACTAAACCTGGCTTGACTGCATACAAGACAAGCACTCTACTCCTGAACTCTTGTTCCAACCCCCATCTTTACTTTTTTTTTTTTTTATTCTCTATTTTTCCATTGCAAAAGTTATTTCTGAAGAACTAAAGAGGGTAACCACAATTAACATTGATATTTTTTTCTCAATGATGATTCAAAGGCAAACTTATAGGAAAGTTCAATTTTGTAGAAAGCAAATACTTAAAAAGATATTGGTCTAATTTTTGCCTTAAAAAACGAAAGTCCTACAATTGAATTCAAGGACAAAACATGGTCATTGTAATGACATATAATTACAAAACATTGCAGTGACTTTAAAAACAGAATGACCGAAAGTGAAACACAGAGCCGAAATAAGAAAGGGAAATGGAATTTTATTTGAGATAAATAGTTTAATCATACTCTTTTCTTATTTATCTCTCATAACAACATTGCCAAATTCTCAAAGAGGTATTTATTCTCAGAGAGCAAAGGAACAGCTACCATTTTGTGAAGGTTCAACATTGAAATGCAGTTAGGATCTTGAGTCTGCATTTTCTTTCTCCTCCCCTTGTGAGGTGTACAAGTTCCTACTCACCTCAGGATGCAGAAGGACAGTCCAACAGGATGGTTCATGCTTCAGTTTTTTCACACATATGACAACTTATCCTCTTGACCTTTTCCCACGACCACATACATGAGGAGACACAGTTCCAGTGTGACTGTTAATCTCTATGATGACTGGCTCTCATCCTGTCAGCACCCCAATTATGTCTGTGTGCATGTAACCCCTCTGGAGAACACTGGAGTTATCTTTCCACCTCTTTCTTTTGGGGGATAACACTTGACTTTCTATGTCCAAAAATGAAGTCAACATTTCTCAGAGGAAAAAATCTAATGTTTAGAATAGAATTTGTGAATTCTAGTGTAAAACTCAGTGACTTCCTAGGATCTTTTATATATAAATATAAAATCTTTCTTTAAGCACCTTGATTACAAGCATGATTGTAGTTGGGTTTCAGTCATAAACAGAACACCCCTCTTCACCAATGCAATCTTCCCACCACCAATCCCCCCATGCATCCTTCCCAACCTCCGCCTGTATTCATGACAGGCATTCTGCTTCTCTCACTCATTAAGATGGTCACGATAGTTGTTAATGTAGTTATTTTTCTAACTGCACCACTACTCTTTGTGGTGAACTTCATATTTGGAGCTGTCCTTCCAGCCTTCACCTGTATTCCATATCTTCACCTGTATCTGGGCATTATTACAAAACTGTCCTTAATTTTTCTTAAAACCCATAGATGAGTGAGACCATTCTGCGTCTATCTCTCTCCCTCTGACTTATTTCACTCAGCATAATAGATTCCATGTGCGTCCATGTATAGAAAAATTTCATGACTTCATCTCTCCTGACGACTGCATAATATTCTATTGTGTAGATGTACCACAGTGTCTTTAGCCACTCCTCTGTTGAAGGGCATCTTGGCTGTTTCCAGAGTCTGGCTATTGTAAGGAGTGCTGCAATGAATATAGGTACGAGGAATGGATTTTTGAATTGTTTTGTGTTCCTAGGGTATATCCCTAGGAATGGTTTAGCTGGATCATTTGGGAGTTCAATTTCCAGCTTTTGGAGGAATCTCCATTGACTCACTTCAGAGCAGGAGCCAAGGGGCTGTCCTGTTTGCTGAGGCACCCTGTGACTGATTCCTGAGACGTCGTGGAAACTGTTAGCAATAGCGACTCAAACTCTCTTTTCATCCTTGACTAGATTTTAACAGACCAAAATGCCTTCTCAAATGGAGCACGCCATGGAAACCATGATGTTCACATTTCACAAGTTTGCTGGGGATAAAGGCTACTTAACAAAAGAGGACCTGCGAGTGCTCATTGGAAAAGGAGTTCCCCTGGGATTTTTTGGAAGTAAGTGTTGACAAGTCTTAGAAAGAATCAGACCCAAAAGGCCAGAGAGATAGCACAGGAAGTGAGACAATTACCCTTCACACAGCCAACCTGAGTTCAATTCGCAGCATAAATATGGTACCTCCCAGCACTATCAGGGCTGAGTACTAAGGAAGAAATTAACCTGAGCGTCACCAGGTGTGATTCCCCCCCCAAAATAAATAAGAATCAATATTGAAAAACCAATGTTTCTAAAAACCGGAAAGATAGCTTAGGAGGGAGAAGGGTATCCTTGTTTTGCATAAGGCCCCAAATTCAATTCCTGGCGCCATATGCACCAAAGCACCACTGGGAATGTAGCACTACTGGTGGCCCTTGGTTACCACTGAGAAGGCCACTGTACCAAAATAAAAAATAACAATCAGGGAGCCGGAGCAATGGTGCAGTGGTAGGGGCATTTGCCTTGCATGTACTGATATAGGACTTACCGCAGCTCAATTCCCTGTCATCCCCCCAAGCCAAGAGCAATTTCTGAGTATAGAGCCAGGAGTAACCCCTGAGCATCACCAGTGTAACCCAACAACAACAACAACAACAACAAAAAACCCAAAATAATCAGTGGCTTCTAAGGCCTGGTTTCTTTTCTATTCCTCTTTCTTTCTTCTTTCTTTTGTATTTATTTATTTTTTTTGTTTTGGGAGCCACACACTAAGTAGCACTTAGGGGTTATTCCTAGTCTACACTCAAAAATCATCCCTTGGCAGGCTTGGGGATGCTGGGACTTGATCCCAGGTCAGCCATGTGCAAGGCAAATGCCCTACCCGCTGCGCTGTCACTCCAGCCCTATCTACTTCTCTTTCTATTTCTCCTTAGGAAAGATGTTTTCCTTCACTGTTAAACCTACTGCATGTCTATTTGTTAGACATGTAGAAAAATTAGAAGATATAGAAATAAGACATAGCCCATACTTTCTTCCTTAATTTTGGGTTTGAGGGTTTTGTTTTGAGAGAGATAGGGAAGGGAATTTGGGCACAACTTGGTGATGCCACAGGGGATCATTTCTGGTAGTACTTAGGGATTCAGTCCATGTCGCAGCATGGACTGAATCCAGGCTTCCTGCATGCAAAGCATGTGCTCAGTCTATTGAGCTACCTCTCCAGCTCTCATTCTTACAACATGGTCATGAACTTAGATAACATGCAAATAACCACAAGAAGACATGCTTGTTAGAAAGAGTTCATGTGCAGTCTATTAAGACAGAATTGTGGGGATTCCAGAGCATCAGTCTGATAATGACTTTTATCTGGGGCATACCCTACTCTTGGAGGTCTGACCCACTGGTAGAATGTGCCAGAAGGCCCTGGCTTTAGTCCCTAAAACTACCACACATACAAATATATACACAAACTGACGTGGCTGATATCATATCCACTTAGAGTAATTTGCCTCTCTTCTCATCCGTCCCTTAAAATTAAGACTTTATAAAAAACCAAGAGATAGTACAAGAGTTATAATTACTTACGTTGCATGAGGCCAAACCCCAGTTCTGTCCCTGGGCTTTACATGCAATTCTCTCCCAAATACAAGCACAGAGTTAGAATTTAAACCTTGCGCACTACCAGGTATAACCCAAAACAAAATAAATCATAACTCAATAAATGTTTAGTTAAATTCTGAAAAGCATCTGTGAATGAGAGTCCAGAATGCTACTCCAGAAATAAGTGATTTTTTTTCTCTTTCTTTATGAAGTTCTTGTCTTTTTAGCCCCAAACCAAGAGCTAGAGCTATGACTTGACCCTAATCTTGAGCAGTTTGTTTCAGCTCTGAGCCTCATCTCTCTCCTCAGAAGTGAGAGGGCTGGACGCAGCTTTCATTTCCCTTTCCAAGTGGCTTTCATTCCTTCAGTCCTGCCAGGCAAGCTTCCGTGCAAGGATGAGATGTGTTCTTTGTCAGTGTGCCATATGAACAGAGGTGTTCTCATACTAAACACACATGAATTGCATCATTGTAGAAGTTAGAAGCCAAGACGGTTCTCATAGGAGACACAGACCCCCTCAGTAGACTTTCAGGCTTGAAGAACAGAAAGACTGTGTCAGTCCTGGAGTGCTGAAAACACGGTGTCATTTATTCTAGGCATAAAGTCATCTATCATTCCAGGCATACCCACACCCACTGCAAGTAACTGACGGGGCATTTTCATTCTAAAGTTGACTCCTGTGTCATCCACATTTCATGCCTGAAAACACCCTTGAGACTGGGGGTGAGGTCAGAAAGGACTGAATCAGCCCACTCAGAATTGGAGGGTTATAGATTGAACAGGAAGTTGATTTTTAGGGTGTGTAGGAAATATTCTTTTTTTTTTTTTTACATATGGAACGCTTCACAAATTGGCGTGTCATCCTTTGCGCAGGGGGCCTTGCTAATCTTCTCTGATAGATCGTTTAAATTTTAGTAGTATGTGTCTGCCGAAAGGCGAGGTCTCAGGAAATATTTCTTTAAGGATTATCTTTTCTTCTTTTTTTACTTTTATTTTATTAATTGATTGATTCGGTTTGGTTTTTGGGCCACACCCGGCAGTAGCGCTTAGGGGGTTACTCCTGGCTCTGCGGCTCAGAAATTATTCCTGGCAGGCACAGGGGACCATTTGGGATGCTGGGAATCAAACTGGGTTCCTCCTGAGTTGCCGAAATGCAAGGCCAATGACCTAACTGCTGTGCTATCTCGCCAGCCCCTCTTAGGGATTTCTGAGTGCAGTTTTGTACCTACCTAGTACCCGGGGTGAAATAAGATCTGCCTCCTCTCACTCATTCATAATCAACAGAATTCATAGTTTACAGGACCCTTTGAGAAGGACCATATTTATTTCCCTTTTTCTATTGATGGCCAAACCCCAAAGAGAGAGAACTCACTTTCTCACTTCCCAGCATCATCATACAGTAATAGAGGGGTTGGACTTATCACTTTTCATGCAAGATGAAAGAAAAAGCCAAGGGAATCTTGCCTGCCCGCTTCATGCCAGGCACTGAGGCTCATGAGGAGCTGGTGCCATCTTGTTAGGATTCCCATTGAAGGCTGAGGTCAATCATTTCGTAAGTAGTAAAGGCTGGCCAGGTCTACCAACTCAGAAAGAGTGGAAGCAGACTTAGAGATAAGTCCAAACTCCTCCCTTCTCAGTTGTACACAATGGCCTGTTGAGCATGTGTATTAATCACCAGTCACATGGCTAATATGATATAAAGACACACTAGCCCGGTCTCACGCTGAGCCCCAGAATGCCATAATTCTAGGCTAATATCACATACCTCATGGCCTCTTGAGCACCATTGGAAAATCAAAGCATAAGGTCTGAAACTGATGCTCAAAATATTCTTACGAGGTCTCATCATAAGCAATTTTGATCTGTGGCTGGAGAGATAGCACAGTAGTAGGGCCTTTGCTTGGCAGGTAGCAGACCCAGGATAGATGGTGGTTTGAATCCTGGCATCCCATATGGTCCCCAATGTCTGCCAGGAGCTATTTCTGAGCGCAGAGCCAGGAGTAACCCCTGAGCATTGCTGGGGGTGGCCCAAAAACAAAACAAAAAATGTTAAAGCAATTGATCTCACGGGGGTGGGGGGGACGACTTGGTGGGGATGTAATGGGGTGTTTGATCCATACCTCAAGACTATTTCTGGCTCTTCAATCAGGGATCCCTCCTGATAGGGTTCAGGGGACTAGATGGGATGCTAGGGATCAGGGATCAAATCTGGGTCAGCCATATGCAAGGCAAGTACTTTCTCCACTGTAGTCTTGCTATGGCCACAAACTGGACCATTTTTATCATCCTCTTTCATACTTAAATAAAAGGATGGATATACACATTTTCATGGCTTAAAATGAAATTTATTGAAATGTGTTCTCAAGACAGGCAAAGCATGTGTGGAAGGCTTTGAAAAGTTACTAGAACTAAAACAAGAATTCAGGTCATTGAGGGGAGAGTGATACATGGCCTTTAGCAGTACAAATCAAAGCAGCTTGGGGCCAGAGAGACAATACAGTGGGTAGAGCATTTCCTTGCATGCAGCTGACCTAGGTTTAATTCCTAGGATCCCAAACAGTCCCAGGAATACCTCCAGGAGTGATTCCGAAGTGCAAAACCAGGAATAAGCTTTGAGCACAGTTGGATTTGGCTCAAAGAGAAAAAGAAAAAAAATCAAAGAAACTCACTCATTTTTTGCCACCACTGATGGCTATTTCTTGCCTTTGTTCTTTTCAGAATCAGAAAGATCCTCTGGCTGTGGACAAAATAATGAAGGACCTGGACCAGTGTCGAGATGGCAGAGTAGGATTCCAGAGTTTCTTTTCGCTCATCGCTGGGCTCACCATCGCCTGCAATGACTATTTTGTTGTACACATGAAGCAGAAGGGGAAGAAATAGGCAACTGGAGTCATGAAATTACTCCTATCCATTCCGGAGTCTCCCAAAGGGTCCCTTCAAGATCATCTCTACAGTTTCCCTCATACCAGGATTTCATGAGCGGACTCAGATCTCTAAAACATGTACAAACTTGGTCCAACTCTGACTTAACCGAAAGAGAAAGAAAACTCTCTAGAAAACCTTTTGATTTTTGTATTGCCTCCTCCTACCCTCAATAAACAAATTTCTTTTTTAGTTCCTGATTGGAGACAGAATGTTTGTTCCTTCTTGTTCCCAAGGGCCAGAAAGATAGTACACTGAGTAGACATTTGCCTTTCATGCACCTGAGTGTCACTGGATGTGACCCAAACAAACAAACAAGCAAACAAAAATAAACTAATTCCAGGAACAATTCCCAAAACTGGGCTGCCAATGTTGCAGCCGACATAAGATATTCTACTGAGTCACTGCAGAAGCACTCGACACATTACATGCTGGCAAATAACCCCTATCTATGTCCCTCGCTCTTAACACACATGAAGTGTTTTCACATCCAGGTCTCAAAGAAATGTTTCTTATTAGCAGAACCTCAGTTACATCCAAACCTACATTATGAGGAAGTCGGGAATAAAATTTTCCATATTCCAAAGTTCTCACTGCTAGAGTGCCTCTCTACCATCCCTCCCTCTACTTATTTCTAAATCCTCCAACCTGTCAGATAAAAAAACTCTATGAAGAAGGATAGTGGGTAAGGCTGTGCATATGAATATGATTCCTGGCACCCCCATGTATGGTCCTCTTAGCCCACCAGCAAAGATCACAGAATATAGATAGAGCCAGGAGTAAGCCTTGAGTATGACTGGGTATGGCCCAGAAACTACAAGGGAAAAAAAGAAAAAAAAGAAACTCACTGTAGGAAAAGGGCAAACCATATCTGTATGCATTGAATATTCACCCTTCAATCAGTCCAGATTCACTCTTCTAGTTTACAATGCATCACTCCTGGGCAATTTTCTTGGGTACTAAGATGAAAGGGGTTCAGTTGGCAAAGGATTGGGTGAAAATATTAGCACTAGACTCTGATGTTCCCCAATCTGTAGCAAGATTTCCCACTCTGAACCTGTGAAACTTTGTACCTTGAAAACAAAGAATTCCCTTGAAGGAGGTAGTGCCCTGGAAGGGAGGAAGAGAAAGGAAATATCTATTTATCTGGACAGTAGGCATGTAAATTTGAAATAAAATCCAAAAAGCAAGGTGGGGAAATTGCAGACTCTGACACTCAGGAAGACAGGTGAGGCCAGGGATTTAGTTGTCTGGATTTCAGTATGTGTGTGTGTGTGTGTGTGTGAGAGAGAGAGAGAGAGAGAGAGAGAGAGAGAGAGAGAGAGAGAGAGAGAGAGAGAGAGAGAGAGAGAGAGAGAGAACACAGGAGAGAATGATACCTCATTTGGTCAATTGCTGAAATTTAGTAGCTTGAATCACAAAAAGAAAATTAAGGTCATATTTATAATTTGAAAATGACATGGTTCCCCATGCCATCAAAAGTACATAGATCCCACAAACTGACCAATTGAAACAGTCTTAGAGACAGCAGGGTCTTTCTCTCTCTCTCTCTACCAACAGCCATCAAGAGGAATCATTGGAAAATTCTACTCAGTTTGTTCCATGGCTGCATTGTCAAACAGTTCCTGCCTCTTTCCACACCCAGATGCGAAGAAGGAACAGAGCGTTTCAAATGTGCTGCATCTACATAATTGATTTTGGAAAATGCCCCATTTGGCATTATGCTAAGGGATGTGCCTATAAAGCCATACCAGTAACAATATCAAGAACCATGGAGCTTAATAACCCCTGAGACCCAAGAGTAACTCCAGAGCATCGCTGGGTGTGGCAAAAAAAATAATAATAATAAATGTGTGTCTGGAAATGTAATTTAGTGATAGAGCATTTGGCTCGCAAGTGTGAAGCTGCTGGATCCCATGTACCACTTTTTCCAAAAACTTTCATAAGCTGTTGTGTGTCAGCATATATACAGAGAAAGGGAAAAAATAAAGGAAGTACATCCAGCTGTGTTTTTTTTTTTACCCTTTTTTGATTTTTGGGTCACACCCAGCGGCGCTCAGGGGTTACTCCTGGCTCTGTACTGGCTAGAAACATTGCTGTCTCCAGAATAAAAGTTTACGAGGTTCTTGTCATGTTTTTCTCTTGTTTGCTATGGAAAACTTTCTCTAAATAATATTTTTTATATAATGATATATGTTTTTAAAGAGCATAAGGGTCTACAATGAATCAGGATGTATATGTATATATGGGTTTGTTTGTTGTTGTTGCTTCTGACAGGGAAGCAGAGAGCCAGAGATACTCAGAGCTTACTCCTGGCTCTGTACCCAGGGTTCACTCCTGGCAGTGATCAGAGGACCATATGCAGTTACAAGATAAAACTAGGGTTGACCACGTGTAAGGCAAATGCCTTATATTAAGTCCTGTATTGTCTCTTTTGCCTTGAGAAGTATGACTTAGGTAACTCTCACAATAACCCTTTTGGGATATTCTATTTATTTCAGGGGAGAGATAGGCGCACACCCACTGGTACTCAAAAGCTATTCTGGTCAAGAGTGACTTCTGTAGTGCTCAGGGAAACATATGTGGTGCTGCAGATCAACCTAGGATTGGCCAAAAAATATTACATGCAAGGAAAGTTTCTTTCCTCCTGTATCATCTCTCCCACCCATATGATTTATTTATTTATTTTTGGTTTTGGGGCCACATCCGGCGGTGCTCAGGGGTTACTCCTGGCTGTCTGCTCAGAAATAGCTCCTGGCAGGCACGGGGGACCATATGGGACACCGGGATTCGAACCAATCACCTTTGGTCCTGGATCGGCTGCTTGCAAGGCAAATGCCGCTGTGCTATCTCTCCGGGCCCTATGATTTATTTTTTAACATGTTATACTTTCAGAACAGGAGAAGATCACTGTGGGCCGGTCAAGTCTAGTCATAAAATAATTTTAGGTCAGAAGGAGACCTGAAGGTAATTAAGGTTTGTGTGTGTGTTGCATATTTCATCTTTGAAGTCATATCATAACAGATCATATCATAGTTAATTATAACCAAGTGTGATTACCATGTTCCCAGTTCTATTCTAATGCTGGCAAGTATTTGTGAAAATGTTTTCATGATGGGTTCTAAGACTGTTCATATTCTATAGTTGATTTGGCCAAGGGACAGAGCTACTAAGCGATGGAGGCAGGATTGGAACCCAAACCATCTGAGCTTTTAACCATTCTCCTTTCTTGACTTCCCAATATGGAAACAATGGCACTAAAAAAAAGTGTCCATCCAGGAGGACCAGCTGAGCACTGCAGGCCCAGAGGTGTGTGTTTTCCTGGGTATGACTGCAGACAGAAAAGCAAAGCTGAGCTGGGAATAGTAAATGGTAAGCAAATGTAATGGTGGGCTCACTCCATCCCTCACCTAAGTAAGGTTTGGCTTCTTTCAAAAGTAGATAGAGGTAGCTCTTGTCCAAAAGAAGGACATGGCCATAAATAGGTTACTGGGAATGTTTAACCTCCTTCCCTCCAGCAGCCATGTTCCACTCACTCACAGTTCAAGTTATAGAAGATGAAATAGGACAGGGAAGCCAATTTCTAATCACTTTCCAACTTCTAGAAGATAAAGCATGCTGGAGATTCCTATTTCTTTCCAAGAAATACTGAGAATAAAGAAGACAGAAAAAAGTTTAAATTCTGGTGAGCCAGTCCATAAAAACCAAAACAACAAATACCAGGGCCATATACTAGTGTGAGATCGAGGACTTGAGCCTCCGTGTCCCACTTTCTAGCAAGGATCCCATTTATCTGAAAACAAGCATGTTCCATCTCCCTGTAACTATGCTATATTTGGGGTGGAGGATACCACAGGTGATGAAGGGGCCATTCCTATTAGTGCTAGGGCTCACCAGTGCTATCCCCAGTATTGCTCAGAATGGACCATGATGTGACAGGGATCAAATTTGAGACCTTGGGTATGCAAAGTTAGTGCTTCACTCCTTAGAACCTTTGGTCTTACCCCCTATTTTTTGAAATATTATTATCGTTTGAATTGGAGCCAAAATATATTGCACTGATATACAGTCACTGTTCCCTGCTCCATCAAAATACTCTTGATCCTTCACTACAGTCTCTTTGGCCCCTCCAGTTCAGTGGTCACCCTTATATTTTTTGTTTTGTTCTGTTTTCCTCATCTGTGCTCATAGCTTACTCCTGGCTCTGCATTCAGGGATCACTCCTAGCAGGCTTGGGGAATCATATGGGATGCTGGGAGATGCCCCAAATCACACCCAGGTCAGCTGCACTCAAAGCAAGAGCCCTAAACCCTGTACTATCTCTTCAGTCCCATCCCCTATATATTGGGGGGAGAGGGATTTGAGGGGCCACACCCATCAGTACTCACAGGTCACTCCTGGCTCTGCACTCAAAAATCGCTCCTGGAGGGTTCAGGAGGTCATATGAGATGCCTGGAATGGAATCCCCATTAGTCCTGGGTCGGCCATGTGCAAGGCAAACTCCCTACTGCTGTGCTATCTCTCCGGCTCCATCTCCTATATTTTTTTAAGATAAAATCTCAAAAAGAGTCAAATAAAAATAACCTTGCTCTTAAAATGTTTAAATATTGTTGCATAATCCTTTCAATAAAATTGACCACAGGGGAGAAAGTCAATTCCATTAGCATTACAGAACTTGTACTGCTCAATATAAAAGTTCAAATCAATAATAAACTGAGGCTTCTTTTAGCAAAGGCTCAGCTCTTCCAGGCAGGTCCATCAAGGCCTGTGAGTGATAGACAGCTCTTAGCCTCGAGCCTTTTTCTAGAAGGAAGAGGCAGAAGACTGAAGGAGATCTCTGTGTCCTCTTGCCTCATAGCTGGTGAGTCAAAGCACAGTCAGATGGTTTGGTTTCATGCACAGTTTACAGCTATTAAAATGTCCTTTCAATGTTCTGATTTAAAGAAGGGCTTTTTTATATGTTCCACTTGCACTCTCTTTTTATGCCCCAGCAACACACTAAAAGTGGCCAGTGACTCAGACTCATCATCCAGTTGATATGGAAATTAATTTTTCACCATTGGGCATGCAGAAACCTTTCACCCTTACCAAGTTCTATTGCTTTGGCTTTCTTTGGGATTTCCACATTCAGTTACTCTGAGGCCGTGACCATAGTTTAAGAAGCCTTGTGTGCTGTTAAGAAATATTATAATGTGTTACAATCTGGGGACTTGAGGGACAAAGTAATTGTACATGGATTCTGTCTTATTTATCTTAATGTTCTTTGGCTGAAATTTCAAAGTTAAGATATCAGCAAGGGGACTTCTGAGAATTATGTTATGGGTGATTGTCCTTCCACTATAACTTTACCTTGTCCTCTTTCTTTCCATCCTTGTTCTCATAATTAAAAATAAAAATTTTTTTTTAAAAATTAAAAAAAAAAAGAAAGAAAGAAAAATGTAGCCACTGGTGTGTGGAACTCACTATCTGATGGGAGAAGAGACATGTGTGTCAAAGCGACAGCATTCCTGACAGCATTCGAGGGAAAGAGGAGCCATGAGGAGAGGTTATGCTGGCAGTGTCAGAGCTAAGAGCTGACATTTAATGGAGAAGGGAGTTGTGCAAGGCGGGGAGAAAATTCTTTATAGCTCATGAGGGTGAAAGTGCACTTTAGGTTTAACCAAAGTATGTGAGCAAGCTTTTCAGCTCAGTAATCTGACACTTGGTAGAGAGTACAGAGAGACTATACCAATTAAGAGCTTTTTGTACTTCTTGCTGGTTAGGAAAAAAGAAACCTAGCAAAAGCTTCTTTGGAATGATTCCAAAGGCACAGTGAGAGAGTGAAAACGCAAGTACAAAGCAGTATATTGATTTCTTGTCTACTAGGCTGCCATTTTAGGGGCAAGTAGAAAATGAATTTTTGTGATTATTTATATATGTAAAAATATCTCTAAAGAGCAGAGAAGAAACTGCTAAAACTACATTCTTCCCAGAAGGCATCGGATGATGGAGAACACAAGAAGTATGTAAGAAAAGTGGTCGTCCTTTTATAGCTTTAGAATAAATATTTAGAATATTTAGAATGTATAGCTTTAGAATAGAATTAAGAATATTTTATAGCTTTAGACTATTTAATTCATTTAGAATCTGAATGTATTTAAGGTAAAAACTACAGTTATAAAAATAATTGGGAGTGGGTGCTGAGAACTAGCTCAAAAAAATTGGAATACATACCTGGCATATAGAAGTGTCAAGTTCAGGGGGCCAGAGCAATAGCACAGCAGTAGAACATTTGTCTTGCACACAGCTGACCCAGGACAAACCTAGGTTTGGTCCTCGGTGTTCCACATGGTCCTCCGAACCAGGAGCGATGTCTGAGTGCATAGCCAGGAGTAACCCCTGAGTGTCACCAAGTGTGGCCCAAAAACAAAACAAAACAAAAAAGATATTAGGTTCAATTCCAATTCCCAGCACTGACTGTTACCCCAAATCCTGCAAAGAAGCAACTCTCAAACACCAAACGGGAGTAGCCTCTGAGAACCCAGGTGTGATCCCACACCAGAATATAGAAACATTTCCTTGCTTTTCCTTTTCACACCGCTAGCTGCGACCCAAAAAACAAAATATGGACTAATATATTCCATTGCTTTTTTCTCTTTTTGCAGTGGTCACAGTCCATGGACCCCTTGCTAGGTAAGGCAGGGCAACTGCTCTGTTGGCTGAGCCTCGGCCACCTAAAAATCAATTCCTTGTTTTTAGAAATATTTTTAGGAGGGGCCAGAGTGATAGCACGGTGGTAAGGCATCTGCCTTGGACATGGAAGACCCAGGTGCCAGGTTCAATTCTGAGCCTGCCAGGAGCAATTTCTGAGTGCCCAGGAGTAACTCCTGAGCACCACCGGGTCTGGCCCAAAAAACCAAAAAAGAAAAAAAATGTTTTCTAAGAACTTATCAGACTTTTGTTAATAAGTAATGTTTTAATCAAGGTTGTTGGGTGTTTCCCGGAGGTTTTTAAATGAATGTAGTAATAATGAGTAGGAGAAGATAAAATTTGAACTGAAAACTAAAGGCAGGAACTTAAGAATAAGTTGGATGCAAAATATCACCTTGATCCCATAAACTTACGCTTAACCAAGGCCAGAGGAGCTTGGGGGGTGACAGGTCATCCTAGATATACCCAAGTTGCAGTGTAAATAGAGAAAACTTTTAATTATTTTATTTTATTTTATGGTGCCATTTAAAACATCTCAATTCAAACAAATCTGTAACATAAAACACTATATTTAAGAAAAAACGCACTCCTGCGGGATATTCCTTCTGATTGAGGTGGTTTTGTTTTGTTTTGTTTTGTTTTGTTTTGTTTTGTTTTGTTTTGTTTGGCTCCTTCCTTCTCCCTCTCTCCTTTGGTTTTGAAGCCACACCCAGCAAGTTCTCAGGGTGCTATGCTCAATAATCACTTTTGGTAGGACTTGGGGGGACCATATATGGATGCCTGGGAATTGAAAAAGGTCAACCATATGCAAGGTAAAGTTCATCCCTACCTACTGAACTCCATCCCTCTCTTCTTCTCCTTTCTCCTTTCTTCTTTTCTTTCACTCTTTCTCTGTGTTGAGGTCTGGGCACACAAGCCGGGCTCCATTCATATGCAGCATGAACTTATACCTGACTCCTAACCTTAATTTTTTTTATGAGCCACCCACAGCAATTGCTCAGGGGTTACTTCTGGCTCTGCCACTCAGAAATCACTCCTGGTCAGCTCGAAGAACCATATGGGATGCCAGGGATAGAACCCAGGCCAGCCCCCCATGTACTATCACTCTGGCCCAATTCAAAATATCTTAATAAAAACTTCAAAACCTGAAAAGCAAAGAGATAAGACAGATAAAAGAGTAAGAACTGTGGGACAATTGAAAAATGTTATACTGTGTGTATTGTGGGAAGGAAGGAAGAAAGGAAGGAAGGAAGGAAGGAAGGAAGGAAGGAAGGAAGGAAGGAAGGAAGGAAGGAAGGAAGGAAGGAAGGAAGGAAGGAAGGAAGGAAGGAAGGAAGGAAGGAAGGAAGGAAGGAAGGAAGGGGAAGGGAAGGAAAGGGAAGGGAAGGGAAGGGGACGGAAAGGGACGGGACGGGAAGGCAAGGTCGGGAAGGGAAGGGAAGGAAAGGAAAGGAAAGGAAAGGAAAGGAAAGAAAGGAAAGGAAAGGAAAGGAAAGGAAAGGAAAGGAAAGGAAAGGAAAGGAAGGAAAGGAAAGGAAAAAGGAAAGGAAAGGAAAAGGAAAGGAAAGGAAAGGGAAGGGAAGGGAAGGGAAAAGGGAAAAGGGAAGGGAAGGAAAGGAAAGGAAAGGAAAAAGGAAAGGAAAGGAAAAGGAAAGGAAAGGAAAGGAAAGGAAAGGAGAAAGGAAAGGAAAAGGAAAGGAAAGGAAAGGAAAGGAAAGGGAAGGGAAGGGAGGGGAGGGGAAGGGAAGGGAGGGGAGGGGAAGGGAGGGGAGGGGGAAGGGAAGGGGAATGGAAGGGAAGGGAAGAAAGGGAAGAGAAGAAAGGAAAGGAAAGGAAAGGGAAAGGAAAGGAAAGGAAAGGAAAGGAAAGCAAGGAAAGGAAAAGGAAAGGAAAGGAAAGGAAAGGAAAGGAAAGGAAAGGAAAGGAAAGGAAAGGAAAGGAAAGGAAAGGGAAGGGAAGGGAAGGGAAGAGAAGGAAAGGGAAGAGAAGGGAAGGGAAGGGAAGGTAAGGAAGGGAAGGAGAAAGAAGGGAAGGGAAGGGAAGGGAAGGAAGGGAAGGGCATTTTCCCAATGTCTGCCTCATCACTGACCCCTCTGCACATCCCTTCAGGGACACCACCCTGATCACACTTTCAGGCACCCCAGCTGTTAGGCTGATATCACCAGGGCTTTTTGCGGACTAGTGTAGGCACCGTCCCCATATCTCTTTATCTTGGGAAAGCCTGACAGCTGTACCCAAGCCCACAAATGCAGTCACCATGTTTGAACCAGGTCTTTTTCTAGGATTTCCTGCAGCTGTCCACATACCCCTAAAATTCATAGTTTCTAGCTTTGAATTTTCTGGACATCCTTATTTGTTTGTGCTGTCTTCCTTAAAGGAACACCCCAATTTAACAGACTGGATGTCTAACCACAAAGAGCTTACTTCTGAACCTTCTGCCATTGTATTATTAATGACTTCATTGGTGATACAATAATTTTCACAAAGAAGCTTGCTACTGTACTATTTTTCTTTCTTTCTTTTATATTTTCTCTCCTCTTTCATTTTATTTTTTTCTTTTAATGTTTTAATAACTCCTGAAATCAGGGCCAGAGAGATAGCACAGCAGTAGGGTGTCTGCCTTGCATGTGGCTGACATAGGACAGACCTGCGTTCAATTCCCGGCATCCCAGCTGGTCCCCCCAGCCTGCCAGGCGTGATTTCTCAGCACAGAGCTAGGAATAACCCCTAAGCACCACTGCAGGTGTGGTCCAAATACCAAAAATTAAAATTAAAAAGAATCCCAAAATCAGACAAAGGCATTCTAATATCTGTCTTGAACCTATATGCAAATATTATTTAATAAGAATTAACAAATAAAATATGACAATTTATAAAAAAGAATCATTCACTATTCCCTAGAAAGATTTATCCTAGGTGTGCAAGGATAGTTTAACATGCAAAGAACAATCTAATACATGAAACAAACAACCTAAAGAAGAAAATTCAAATGATCTTATCAATAGATGCAGGAAAAAAATCTATAATAGAAAACTTATAATAGAAATGCCCCACACTTAATGAAGAATATCTATAAAAAGCTGGAACAATAGTACAGCAGGTATAGAGCTGTTTTGCATGTGGCTGACCCACATTCAATCCCTGACATACCATATGGTCTCTTTAGTACCATCAGGAGTGATTTCTGAGTACAGAGCCAGGAGTGACTCCCTGAACACCAGGGGATACCCCAAAAAAAATTTAATTAAAAGAATATCTACAGGGCCCAAGGTAGAGAAATGGGACAAGGGTGAAGGTCCTTGCCTTGCATGAGGCTCACCCCAGTTGGATCCCTCAGCAACATATAGCACTGGCCGAGTACTATCAGGAAATGACACCCTGAACACAGAGCCAGGAATAGCTTCTAGCACTACTGGGTGTGTCTTCCCCCACCCAAAAAAAATTTTCAAACATACAGCTTGGCATCACCATGGTGAAAAAAAAATGGAAGTTTTCTACTGATACCAGGAAATCCAACTTTTCCCCCCTCTCAGCATTGCTTTTCAACTTCATACTGGAAGACAAGAGAAATAAAATTAATCAGATTAGGAAGGAAGAAATAAAACCTGTCTTGGCTTACAGATGATCATTTAAGTAAAAATACAAAGAATCGTCGAAAGTCTTCAGAAAACTACTAATTGTAGTAAGGATGTAGGAAACAAGTCAATTGCTTTGTTATGCACCAGCAATGAACATGTAGAAACCTTGAAATTTAAGGTATAATACTTGAGGACAAAGAGATGACTCAAAGGTCTGGAACACATGCTTTGTATTCAAGAATCCCAAGTTCCATTTCTGACATCACCAAGAAGAACTTCCCACACTATGTGAGAATAACCTCTGAGTATTGCTGGGTGGGACCCCAAAACAAACAAAACAAGAGGCTGGAGCCATAGTGGCTCTTGCCTTCCATGCAGCCAATCTGGGCTCAATCCATACAGCATTTCAGTTGATTCCCTGAGTATTGCCAGGAGTAATTTCTGAGTGTAAAGCCATGAGTAGCTAACTCCTAAGCACCACAAGGTGTAGCCAAAACAAAACAAAACAACACAAAAGAACAAAACAATACTGAGACCAAGACCTTAGTAGAGCAGGAAAGGTGCTCAAGCACATCCAAGATAATTTCATGAGATGGACTTCTGGGCATTATTAGGTGTGGCCCAAAAACAGAAAACAAAACAAAACAAAACAAACAAAAAAAAACGAACAAAAATAAAGAGATAATACTTATTATATCTATGTATGTATGTATATTATAAATCCTTACAAACTTACTATCACACAAGTGAAATACCAAGGGATAAATCAAACAAAATGGGCACAATATCTCCATGAGAAAAACTATAAAACCTCTGATAAAATAACGCAAAGATCAAGGTTCAATTACCCAGATTAGAACCCAACTGGTTACCACTGACTTTCTGGACTCTTTCTTCCTTCTCTGTCTTACTTCCCCACGTCTCTACTCTGTTACCAAGACCACTTCCAAACAAGTCATTCCCACCAAAACCTTTGTCTGGGTTTCTGCTTCTGAGAAGTCCCTTCATCTGCTTCCCTTTTCCACGATCGCCATTTCCATGTCCTAGTTAACCCTCTATTTTCAAGATGCATAAAACTTTCTTCATGCTCTTTCCTACCCCTTCCTGTGGGCGTGGGCAATTATCTCTCTGTGGAATACTTTATCTCCCACTCCAAATGACTCATTCCTATTCATCGCTGATAAATTCATCATTTAATGTTTCCTCCAGGAACTCTTCCTGAATCCCTGAGTTCAGGCTTTGTGTTCTGTTATCTGCTCTCCCAGGGTTCTCTTCTTCTTCTTCAGATATATCGCTCACATTATTTTGTGTGCCTTAATCCCCTGCCTTCTACAGTGCTCTGTCAGTTTTAGGACAGCCACCAAACCGCTCTTGTTCCTGATGCTTCAGAGCAAAAATCTAGCTCAATTGCAAGCACAAATTCAAATAGGCCCTAATTGGACTTTCAGATGTCAAAGCATTTGTGGGGCCTGAGAGATAGCACAGCGGTAGGGTGTTTTCCTTGCACCCAAGCCAATCCAGGATGGACCCCTGGTTGATTCCACTGCATCCCAAATGGTCTTCAAGCTTGCCAGGAGCAATTTCTGAGTGCAGAACCAGGAGTAAACTCTGAGCACTGCTGAGTGTGACCCAAAAACCAAACACCGAAATAAGGCTGAAACAATGCTCACAATAAGTCCCAGTCAAACCTTGCCCCAAACTGGCAGTGCCAACCCAGGCCAGGAACCTACAATGATGAACCTCAACTTCCTTCTGGTTCCCCCTGAGTCATTGTGGAACAGAATGTACTAACTTCTAATTCCTCAAAATTGGACTCGTAGAAGGACTGAACCAGGCTCTGTGTTAGCATGTTTGTCTGTATGTGTGTGGGTGTGAGGCCCTGGGTTTGAGCTCGGACAATTTTCTCTACACCTACACACACACACACACACACACACACACACACACACACACACACCTATACACACACAGACACACACAGACACACGGAATCACGGATATGACTTCCAATACAAAGCACAAACTACGCAGGCCTGTGAATAGTGTTTTTGCCAAAATAATTCATAATTCATGACTGACTTAGAGTTAGTCTTAATAATTTAGTAGCCAGTGCTCAAAATTTTAATGATAAGTTTGTTCTCTTGTTTTGGGCCCACAGCCAGTAGTGCTCAGGGATTACTTCTGACTCAGAGCTCAGAAATCACTGTGACATGCTTGAGTTGATTTGAGTTTCGGGGGATTCAAATCCAGATCAGCTGCATGCAAGACAAGTACTCTGTCTGCTGTACTATTGTATCTAGTCTTCTAAGTTTCTGTCATTTGACTTCAGAACAGACAGGCTGCTTCCTTTATTTCTTCCTTCCCAATCTGCTGTGTAAGCACCAGGAAGGCCAGTCAGGCCTGGCTGCACCCTTTCCCTTGCTGAGTTGGGAACTTGTAATTAGTAAGTGGGAGGAGATACAGAGAAACAGCAGAGAGCATGAAGGAATGAAGCATGAAGAGGAGGACGAAGCAGATGCTCTACACTTTAGCCTGGAAGCAAACATGGTCCTTCTGTTTACTGAGAACATCTCATCCCCAGGCCCACCCCACCAGCCTGCAAGATAGGGATTTTACCAAAATAGTTCCTCCCTGGGCACAACACAACTTTCTATATCACAGAAGGGGAAAACAAGGTGAGAAGCATCAACCAGATGCCCTGTTTCTTTGCTCTAAGTATAATTGTATTTTTGGAAAACCAAAAATACAAGGCAAGAACTATAGAACAGTGGTTAGGGTACTTGCCTTGTACATGACTGACTCAGGCTCAATCCCAAATATCCCATATGGTGCCCTGAGCCCTTCCAGGAGTAATCCTTGAGTGCAGAGCCAGGAGTGAACCCAGAACATTAGTGGGTGTACCCCTCCCTCCCCCAAAAGAATGAGAGTCCTTATCATTCAACTCTAATCCCTTTATCATAGAGAATGAGTTAGACAGTGACTGCAAGCTTCTCTCTCAGGCATGTTGTAGCAGACTCCATCTTTCTTTCTTTGTCTTCCTCCTTCCATTTTCATCCTTTCTTTTTTTAATATCTTTATTTAAGCACCATGATTTAGTTATAAAAAAGAACATCCCCCTTCACTAGTGCAACATTCCTGCCACCAATGCCCCTATGTCGGTCCTCCTCCACTCCATACCTGTATTCAAGATAGGCACACTACTTCTCTCACTCACTACCATTGTCAAGGTAGTTGTCAGTGTAGTTATTTCTCTCACTGCACTCACCACTCTTTGTGGTAAGCTTCATATTGTGGCCAGTCCTTCCAGCCCTCATCTCTATTATCTCTGTGAATTATTACAATAGATAAGTGAAACTATTCTTTGGGGAGTTTTATTTGGGGGATATTGGGTCACACCTGGTGGTGCTCATTGGTTACTACTGGCTCTGCATTCAGAAATCGCTCCTGACCAGCTCAGGGGAACCATATAGGATGCTGGGAATCAAACCAGTGTCACCCTGCATTGGCCGCATGCAAGGCAAACATCCTAATGTTGTGCTATGGCTCTGGCCACTGAGTGAGACTATTCTGTGTCTATCTCTCTCCTTCTGACTTATTTCACTCAGCATAATAGTTTCCATGTCCATCCATGTATAGGAAAATTTCATGACTTCATCCTTCCTGACAGCTGCATAATATTCCATTGTGTATATGTACCACAGTTTCTTCAGCCATTCATCTGTCGAAGGGCATCTTGGTTGTTTCCAGAGTCTGGTTATTGTAAATAGTGCTGCAATGAATATAGGTGCAATTTCACCCTCTCTTGCACTTGGCATTGATCATCCAGTTTGCTCTGAATAATTGCTCCAAATTGAACTCTGCCTGCCTCAGTTAAAGTTCAGTGCCTGCCAGGAGTGATTTCTGAGCACAAAGCCAGGAGCAACCCCTGAGTGCCACTGGGTGTGACCCCCAAAAAAAGCTCAATAGTGACTCTCCAGTACCTGCATGAAGTATGTTCTTCAACATGGCATCAAAAGTCCACCCAGATTTGATCTTCCAAATCTCTGTCTTTTTCCTCCCATTGCTAATCTATCCAAAAGTCTCGCAAATCTTCAGAGTTCCTCATGTACCTGCCATATCTAAAATGCCCCTCTGCCTTTTCCCTGAGCCTCTCTTCTATTTCTCTCCCCCTATGAAATCCTTGACTCCACCCAAACCTCCTCTGTTGAATTAATTTTTAATTATAAAGTCCCAGTGTTGTGGATAGTAAGGCCTTTCTCTGCTTGGCCTGGTGCCTGCAGCCCCTTGGGCCAGTGGGTCTGTGAGCAGCAGGGTAATGGCGAAGAAATTCATAAAGCAGTCAGATGAAGTTTCAGGAGAAATCCAGCTTTATTTCAAGGCCCTAATCGCCATGTTTATACGTCTCACATGGCCTCTAAGCTAAGCTTTATTAAGCAGCCTCCATCAGCTGCCCTGCCAGCACCTTCTCTGTGTCCGATCTCTCTCCCCTCCCTCCAGGCAACCTCTTAATTGTCAACCATAGATCCCTCCCAGAGGTGGGAGGGTTTCACCATCCAGGTGAGATAGTTAGGAAGTTGAGGAAGGGGTAACACTCATCACCAGTGATAACAATTTTCTCCTTTGAACCAACACTTTATTGTGCACAGATATTTAATATCATTCTTGTTAACCCCACTTACATTGCATTGATGGTATAAGTATCCAACTTTCTTACATGCAGGCACCCAACCTTCTCATCACTGTGTTTTCAGAGTCACATATATCCAGAATTAACTAGACACTCAGAAATGTTTGAGGAATGTCTTATACACATATGAAGGCAGTACAGGTTATGCAGAGAAAACCATGAGTGGTGAAATTTCTGTTTGGGTGAGATTATAGCTTTGTTAAAGAAGCCAATAAATTAATATAATATTTTTAACCCAATAAATAAATAAGCTTCAGGAACTTCTAAGCTGCACACAACTGGAACCAGAGAAATGAGCAATTTGACTTCAGTTTTAGAGTTCATGTTTAGCTGAGGAGTTAAGGCAATATTTTCTCATTTCTGCTGATATTTAATACATTTCACAAGTTTCCATTCTTTATCTCTTAGGTCCATAAGACTGAGATTATCTCAGTCTGGTAATGGAATTGAAATATTGTGCTTCTGAAACTTTTTTTTTTTTTTTACAAATGATAGTGCCTACTTAATTTTTAAGTTTCTTTGAAAAGATTTTTTGCCTTATACTGGTTTGATCCCCAGTACTTCATATGGCCCCCACCTGGAGTATTTTCAGAGTAAAGATCCAGGAGTAAGCCTTAAGCACAAAAAAAAATTATTCATAAAAGATCGATCTTTTGTGTGAGATATAGAGCACTAAAAGGAAAAGATTTAACCCCAGGTTCTGGAATCAAGAAGTATGGTCCCATTGTGGCTGTCTCAGAGCCTTCAAACCCTTCACTGTATCTGAGTCTTTCCACCCCTACCCCTACCCAAAACTACTACTTATCCCATAAGATAGTTTCTGCAAGCTGGCGAGCCTGCAACTAGAGGAAGGCATCGTGCAAGGGGAAGCCCTTTCATCCCTCCTCTACCCACAATGACACTTATTGTCTTTGGACCTTTAACCAGAGTAGTCCAATAAATATGTACTGGTGAATTATTATGGGATTTTTTTGAGATGATTGATTCTGAATATCAAGGGAAAATAAATCCCGATCATATAATGAGATTGGTAGAGAACAGCTAGAATCAGAGGATCCTTGGGGTTCGTCAAAATGGAAAGATTTGGGGCCGGAGAGATAGCATGGAGGTAAGGCATTTGCCTTTCATGCAGGAGGTCATCGGTTCAAATCCCGGCGCCCCATATGGTCCCCCGTGCCTGCCAGGAGCAATTTCTGAGCCTGGAGCCAGGAATAACCCCTGAGCACTGCCGGGTGTGACCCAAAAACCACACACACAAAAAAAGGAAAGATTTATATATATTAAGACTGCCTATGACTTGGATGAATGAGGAATAGAAATTTAGGCCAAATCACTGTCATGAAGACATCAATGAATCCATCTGTTTTAAAAGAGTGTGAACAAAACAATAGTACAGTGGGTAGAATACTTGCCTTGCACATGGCCAGCCTAGGTTCAAACTTCAACACCCCATTTAGTTCCCCAAGCCTACCAGGAATAATTCCTGACTGCAAAGCCAGGAGAAACCCCTGAACATTGCTGGATGTGACCCCAAACCAACCAACTAAATTCATTAAAGGATGTGGAATGGAGAAAAAAAAAGAAAAATATATTTAAAAGGTTTACTTTAACCTTGTGAATTTACAGTGAAGTCTGTCTATGGCACTTGTCCAGATTTCCTTTCTTGCTGTGTCAAATATTTAAGTAAATATTAAACTTTATAGAGGATATGCTGGGGATGATTAACTTTACAAGTCAGTATTACAGAACATTGAGTGGGGAATCATGTCAGAAGAAAAGAAATAAATGCCTACTGGAGTTTCTGAATTTGAAGATGAATATAATAACAGATGATGTATGCCCATAAGAAAGAGAGAGAATGTTTTTATTTATATAAATTATAGGTGCAGGAGTCACAACAATAGTACAGAGGGTAGGATTCTTGCCTTGTACAACCAACTGGGTTTGATCTCCAGCACCAATATGTCCCCTCTGCCCCCCAATCCTCACCAGGGGTAATTCTCAAACAAAGAGACAGGAGTAATCCCAGAGCACCACCAGATGTGCTCCACCCAAAACCAAAACCAAACAAAACAAATAAGTATAGTTTATTAGACTGTATGGAGTGTAAGTAAATAATATAAAGAAAGGATTGGTGTTGGATCAACAAATATAATACACTAGCTTTTCTTTCTTTTCTTTTTTTTATAATTTAATTTATTTTTACTCAAGGCATCTAAATGTCTTTTCTATGTTTGGAAATTTTCCAGTTGTAGGGATTTTGGTGGCTGAGAAGAATCCACTTCATTCTCTATATGAAAACTAAAATGCTTATTTTCTCAGGCCCCTTCACTCCAAGGGGGTAGCAGATAACTGAGAAGTTAGTGATATCAAGAAGCAGAGATCAGGGGCCAGTAAGGTGGCGCTAGAGGTAAGGTGCCTGCCTTGTAAGTGCTAGCCAAGGAAGGACCACGGTTCGATCCCCCGGCGTCCCATATGGTCCCCCCAAGCCAGGGGCAATTTCTGAGCGCTTAGCCAGGAGTAACCCCTGAGCATCAAATGGGTGTGGCCCAAAAACCAAGAAAAAAAAAAGAAGCAGAGATCATATTCAGGGGGGAGTAAAGAGAGAGAGATAGAGAGACAGACAAAGAGAGACAGAGAGAGATCACATTCAGAGACACACCCAAAATGTATAGATTGTTTAAGCAATACTTCCATCCCAGAAAAAGAAAATAGGGCTGGAGAGATAGCACAGCAATCGGGCTTCCCCTTGCATGCCGCCAACCCGGGGGGGACCGGGTTTGATTCCTGGCATCCCATATGGCTCCCCCCCCCCCCCGCCTGCCAGGAGCGATCTTTGAGTACAGAGCCAGGAGTAGCCCCTGAGCGCTGCTACGTGTGCCGGCCTCCTTCAAGCTTTACTCTTCCCTCCCATTGGGGTCAGTGGAATAATAATTGAATAATCAAGTGAATAATCTTCCTGCCCCACTTCCTTCCCCCACACCTTCATGCCAGTCCTTGAGCATGCCTGTGACTATGTTCTCTTATATAGTAAAAGGGACTTTTCAGGTGTAGTGGAGTTTAAAATAGAAAGATTCAAATAGATTAAAAAAGATTAAAATCGAAAGATTCCCTTGGCGTGTTCAATCTTTGCACATTAGTCTTTAAATTAAAACTTTGCTGACCAACTTGGTGCCATACTTCTGTGGCTCTGGTAGCCATAGGGGCACTTTTGTTCTTCTCTACACATTTCCGTCCTTAAAAGTTTAAGATCTCCAGGGGCTGGAGAGATAGCACAGCGGTAGGGCATTTGCCGTGCATGCAGCCATCTGGGGAGGGATCTGGTTCGATTCCCGGCATCCCATTTGGTGCCCCAACCTGCCAGGGATGAGTGCAAAGCCAGGAGTGACCCCTGGGTACTGCTGGATCAAGAACCAATCAATAAATAAATAAATTTTTTTTAAAAATTTAAAAAAGAGAGAGTTTAAGATCTCCAATTCTCTTTCTGTAAATTCTTTTCTTTTTTAAATTAAAATATGTATAAATAAGTGCTCCACTTTCTTCTTTTTTATAAGAATTATGATTGATATGGGTGGATATTATTTCTTTAATACAGAAATTGAAGAGGCTGGAGGCAGACATCAAGAAGGAGTGGCAGGGCTGGGTTTGGTACCTGCCCTTTTGGTTTCTCTTATCATTGACTTTTTTCTTCTAGCACACTGCCACAGCCGAAGGAAAAGATTTCCTTCCAAGTGGAAAAAAAAAAAAAAAAGCTCAAGTCAAAGAGGTAGTCCAATGAATAGAGACAAAGGCATTTCATGGAAGATTATGATTTTTTCAGTGCTTCCCAAATTCTGCTTATCAGAAGCAGCCACCTGAGTGGGAAGTTTTGGAATGCGATGATTCCATCCTCTAAACAAAATCTGTTTCCTCTTTCTGTCAGAGTCTTCCAGAGAAAATGTTCCTAAGAAGTCTAAAAGTCAGAGGACTTTTTTCCTCTTTTTCTCCTGCTCAGAAGTGGAAACAGTGACTTGAATAAGGAATTGATTGTTCTCTCTCTCTCTCTCTCTCTCTCTCTCTCTCTCTCTCTCTCTCTCTCTCTCTCTCTCATCTCTCTCTCTCTCTCCTCCCTCCCTCCCCCCCTCTTTCTCTCCCTCCCTCCCTCTCTCACCTTTGGACTAGTCAAGCCCTGCATGCCAGCAGGCACCCAACACATACTTTATGGCCCAAAGACCACATGGTCATTTCTGTGTTATGAGTGTAAAAGTGTAAAGCTCTCTAACCAGGAGTTTGGAGCCTAGACTCTGAAGATAAATGTTATTTGTTTCTTTTTTGAGGTTATAGGATTCTCTTCCATTCATTCACTTTTGAATGAATGCTCAGATGCTAGTCCTTGATGTGTCTAGTTCTAAAGATGAGTTACAAGCAAATTAAGTATAACTAACGGGCATTTCCTCCAAAAAAGGATCCCTAAAAATGTAGTAACTCCCATGAGCCAGAGAAGAAAAGTTCTGACCCAGATTAGAATGTTTTCAACTATGGATGGCTACTTCCAATGTACAAACACTGATAGACAACACACACAGGCAGCACTCACAATTTTTCACAGTCGGGCCCCACTGAGCAGGCGTAGTTTTGTGGATTTTCCCAGCCTGACGTCACAAACAGGGGCACAAACACTGATAGAATTAGACATGTTGGATATCAGGACAGTGTGACATCTACCATCTCATGATTGCCAGAATTGAGTCAGTTTGATCTGACTGACTAGGTAAGGGTGGCCTTCTTCCCTCACTGTCCCACATCCATCCTCCACAAAATGAACCCTTTCTTGGTCAAAGAGGACAACCTTCCCCAAATAGACATGACCTATTTTTTGGTGAAAGTACACAAATAACTATGTTCCCCTGTGAGAATCTCCCAATAAGCTCTCAAGAATTAGATATGTTGCTGTTAGGGTTCTGGAGTAGAAGGACAAGACCACACAACTGGAATTAAAGTTTAATACTTCAAACCATCTACCAACAAAATCCCCACTCTTGCCAGCCAGGGTCATCCTCCAAAGGAGATGAACCTCTCTCAAGGTCATGAGGAAGAGTATATAGGGAAGAGATGTAGGTAGGGTCCGGCTTTCTGATGATCTTTAAAATAATTGGCTCTTGTCCTTCCCTGATAGACAACCTGGTATGACCAGGTAGCTTGGGCGGGGTCTATGGAAATTGGCTTGTGAAGACAGAACATGACTTACACCATGTGGTCCTTACAAAATGGCATCTTTCCCTGCTCAGAACCTGAGAAGAAACCTGCCATGTGGCCTTGCAAAAAGGTGTCCTTCCTTGTTCAGAATTCAGGTCCCAACATTGCCTACTTAGATTGAACTACAGAATGAATGCAAGGCCACGTAGCCAGAGAAATAGTACTAAATAGTGGCTAACATGCTTGCCTTGCATTCAGATGACCTGAATATAATCCCAGCACTCCATATGGTCCCTGAGTCCCACCAGATGTGATCTTTAAATGCAGAGCTTGGAGTAAGCCCTGAGCACTGCTGGGTAAAATGAGTCCAATAATTAAAAGGGCCAGCCTCCATTCTTCATGTCCAGGGGTTCCTTTTGACTCTTAGTCCTGTTGGGGAAGGGGGTAACTCTCTATATTGGAACAACATTCTTGCCCTCTCTACAGTTAATTCTGAAGGCAAATCTAAAATCCACCCTGCATAACAAACTCCCCCTCCATCTCTTTTTTTCCACACATATCACAATGTTTATTTTTTTAATGTTTTTTTTTTTTTCTTTTCTTTTTTTGCTTTGGGACCACACCCGGTGATGCTCAGGGGTTACTCCTGGTTCTGCACTCAGAAATTGTTCCTGGTAGGCTGGGGGGCCATATGGGACATTGGAGATCCAACCCAAATCCGTCCTTGGTCAGCCGCATGCAAGGCAAACGCCCTACCGCTGTGCTATCGCTGTGGCCCCATATCGCAATGTTTATTGATAGATTGATAGATAAAATCAGGGCATGAGCAGGACTTGATAAATTATGGAGAGTTGATTCGGATACTATAATAAAAGGGACCAATTCACATCAAATTCTAATCATTTGTTTCACACCCCCAAAAAGAGCACTCCAAGGGCATCAACTGGCTCTCAGAACTGACTGGTTGTGTACAAGTTAGTCATGTTTCTTTTAGGAAGACTTGTGCATTTGGCCAAATTTGAAGATATTAAATCCTGGCACAGAAAGCCCACTGCAAGAGGTAGAAATATAAGCAGTATAATATTACAGCCACAACCACCAATTGTACTTAGAACATTTTAGTAACAAGAAAATACATAATCAAATACTCCCACAACTCCAGTTTTATCGAGCAAATTGATTTTTTTATAGTAGTCAGTGTTGTTATTCAGTTTTCTAACTTAAAGCAGCCTAGGGTAACTTTCTTTGTTTGTTAGTTTTTGTTTTTTAGTTTGGGAAAGCCACATCTAGCAGGGCTCAGGGGTTACTCCTGGCTCTTAGCTCAAAAATTACTCCTATTGTGGGCTGGCAAGATAGCACAGTGGTAGAGTGTTTGCCTTGCACACGGCCAATCCAGGACAGACCTAGGTTCGATTCCCAGCATCCTATATTATTCCCCAAACCTGCCAGGAGTGATGTCTAAGCACAGAGCCAGAATTAAGCCGCCGGGTGTGGCCCAAATTAAAAAGAAAAGAGACGAGATGAAAAGAAAAGAAGAAAAAAGAAAAGAAGAAAAGAAAAGAAGAGAAGGGAAGGGAAGAGGGAAGGGAAGGGAAGGGAAGGGAAGGGAAGGAAAGGAAAGGGAAGGGAAGGGAAGGGAAGGGAAGAGGAAGGGAAGAGGAAGGGAAAGGGAAGGGAAGGGAAGGAAGGGAAGGGAAGGGAAGGGAAGGGAAGGGAAGGGAAAAGGGAAGGGAAGGGAAGGGAAGAGGGAAAGGAAGGGAAGAAGGAAGGGAAGGGAAGGGAAGAGAAGGGAAAGGAAGGGAAGGGAAGGGAAGAGGGAAGGGAAGGGAAGAGAAGAGGGAAAGGAAGGGAAGGGAAGAGGGAAGGGAAGGGAAGAGGGAAGGGAAGGGAAGGGAAGGGAAGGGAAGGGAAGGGAAGAGGGAAGGGAAGGGAAGAGGGAAGGGAAGGGAAGGGAAGGAGAAAGAAATTACTTCTAGCTGGCTCCTGGGGCCATATAGGATGCTGGGGATAGAACCCATGTCTGCCACATGCAAGACAAACAAACACACTACCTACTGTACTATAGCTCCTGCCTCAGTCTAGGATAACTGAAATACAGTCATAAACAGTTTTGTAACTTTATATCTCATGGCAATGTAATAAATTAAATTAAAAATGGTTAATACAATAGAAGAAAAACCAGAACGACAAAAAAATGGCTTATGATAAGTGGCAGCAAAGATGTTCCTTGCCTCTGATTAAGAACATATGATGTAATTATTGCCACTGATTCAGAACTTATGACATCTTGTAGCTGCCTCTAATTAAGAAATTACAATATAATTGTTGCATTTCATTCTTACCATTTTAGAAAGCCTAACCTAGAGGCTGGAAAATATGGTCAAACCAGGTTCAATCTCTTGTACCCCATAAGATTCCCCTGGCACAGATAAGGGTGATCCTTGGGCACAGAGCTAGAAGGACGCCATAGCAGTGCCATATATTGCCACAAAACAAGAAAGCTTAATCTGGAAGCATAACAAAAGCAAAAAATACCTTCTTCCCTACCTCTGTCCCCATCCCAATCCCTGAGCATGTCTGTGAGTGTCCTTAAATAGCAAGACAGTCTTTGCAGCTATGATTTCCATTAAGGATGTGGGGACCAGAGACACAGTACACAGGTAAGGTGTTTTCCTTGCTCACAATTGGCCCTGGTTTAATTCCTGTAACCCCAAATGGTCCTTCATTCTTGTTGGGAGTAGCCCCTGAATGCAGAGACAGAAGTAAATTCACAGCATGACTGGATGGAGCCTAAAAATGGGAGAAGGGAAAAAAATTATTGAGGATCTTAAAATAGGGAAATTATCCCAGATTTCTGTGTGTGTGTGTTAGGTTTTTTTTTTGTTTTGTTTTTTGTTTTGTTTTGGTTTGGTTTGGTTTTTGGTTTTTGGGCCACACCTCATGACGCTCAGGGGTTCCTCCTGGCTGTGCGCTCAGAAATTGCTCCTGGCTTGGGGGACCATATGGGATGCCAGGGGATTGAACCTCAGTCCATCTTAGGCTAGCACTTGCACCACTGCTCTGACCCCGATAATATCTTTATTTAAACACCATGATTACAAACATGACCATAGTTGGATTTTATTTTCAGATCTCTTTAGTGTGGCCAATCATATTACACTAGTCTTAGAAAAAGACTTTCTGACTTTATTTGAGAAATGAGAGATGAGAGAAAGGGTCAGGGACATTCACCTTGCCATTGCTGGCTTTGAAGATAAGAGGAGAGATCTGGAACTTGAGAGATAGTACAATGGGTGGGGCATTTACCTTATGCACGGATGACAGCAGGCTTGATCCCTGGCATCGCATATGGTCTCCAGAACTCTAACGGAAGTGATCCTTGAATGCAGAGCTAGGTGTAATTCCTGAGCATTGATGGGTATAACCCCCCTCCCCCCCAAAAAAGACCAAAACCATTAACTTAGAATAACTAGATGAGGAACAATGCTTTAAAGGGGAGAATGCCTAGATCCCCTTTGGCTACAGAGGACAGGGAAGAGAAATAAAGAAATAGAGTGGAGGAGAGAGGGAGAAAAGATATGATATATAATAGGGGAAAGAGGGGGAAAGGGCTAAGGGCATCCAGGTACATTGGTGGTATCAAGGAATGATAGAGCTAAATAACAAAAGCACAGCATCAATAGCACTGAAATCATGAGACCCAAACTTGAATAATGGACTTAAGGTGTTTGTCAAGATGGCGGGCTGGGAGTAGGGGTCATGGGAGGGAACCTGGGGACAATGGTAGAGGAAAGCTGATGTTGGGGGTGGGATTGGTGCTGAAACATTGTATATCTAAAACTCAATATGAATAACTTTGTAAATCATAGTGCTTTAATAAAATTAAAAAATATATAAAATTAGGGGTCCAAAAAATAGTGCAGTAAGGCTCTTGCCTGGCACATGACAGACCTGGGTTCAATTCCTGGCATCTCATATGATCCCCTAAGTCCACCAGGAGTAATCCCTAATTACAAAGCTAGGAATAACCCCTGAGCACTGCCAGATGTGTACACACCCTTCAACAAAACCAAGATAAATAAAAAATAAATAAATAAATAAACAAGTCAAATGCAGACCCATATACACAAAATTGATCAGGAATCAGGGAATGTCTTCTGCCTGGTCCTCATCTGACAGTGCTCTGGGAATTAAAGGTTCTGAATTTTGCCAACAGATCCGTGCAGGAAGGAAACAGAACCTTCCCAGACCTCTAGGAAGGAAAGAGAGCTGGACAGGGTGTTCATCTGGGAGACCTCGAACAAGCTTCTGTCAGGGCTGGATGTCTACACGTGTGGGTTGCTTAAGGCTTTAAGCGGGTGATGGTTTATTAAAACAGCATGAGAAAAGGAAGACGTTGACATAAGGCCTCTCAGTGAGTTTATTGCTCTCTGCCTGTCCAAGTTTACTTTAAAAGCAAGTCTGTAGGGTTTCAAGAGAAAGGGGCCTGCTTCCCTGGCTGCTGTTGTTTGTGTGCCTGTCTCTGGGTGACCACAAGCTTCGTCTTTCCTGTGTGAGATGCCTCAAGAGTGAGTGGGCCCTGGGTTGTGGTTGTTGGCAGGCCAGTAGTAGAGCAAATAGAGAAGGCAGCTGCTCAGCGATGACTCACAGCACTGGTGTGGTTGGAGGCCTCTGATCATCCAGTCAAAGGGGTGATTCCCGAGTAAAGAACCAGGAATAAATGATCAGTTATGTCAACTATGTGATGCAGTTTTATCAATAAATAAAAAATATTATTAAAGAAAAAGAACCAGGAATAAGCCTTGAGCATTGTCAAGTGCGGCCCAAAAAGGAAAGGAGGGAAGGATGGAGAGAGGGAGGGAGGGAGGGAGGGAGACAGGGAGGAGGGAGAGAAGGAGGAGAGAGGGAGAGAAGGAGGAAGGGAGGGAGAGAAGGAGGAAGGGAGGGAGGAAAGAAGGAAGGAAGGAAGGAAGGAAGGAAGGAAGGAAGGAAGGAAGGAAGGAAGGAAGGAAGGAAGGAAGGAAGGAAGGAAGGAAGGAGGGAAAAGGGAATGGACAAAAGGAAGGGGAAGGTAAAGGGAAGGGAAGGAAGGAAAAGGAAAGGAAAGGAAGGAAGAAAGGGGAAGGAACAGGAAAGGAAAGGAAAGGAAAGGAAAGGAAAGGAAAGGAAAGGAAAGGAAAGGAAAGGAAAGGAAAGGAAAGGAAAGGAAAGGAAAGGAAAGGAAAGGAAAGGAAAGGAAAGGAAAGGAAAGGAAGGAGAAGGAAGGAAAAGGGAAGAAAGGAAGGAAGGAGGGAAAAGGGAATGGACAGAAGGAAGGGGAAGGTAAAGGGAAGGGAAGGAAGGAAGGAAAAGAAAAGGAAAGGAGGGAAGAAAGGGGAAGGGACAGGAAAGGAAAGGAAGGAGAAGGAAGGAAAAGGGAAGGAAGGAAGGAAGGAAGGAAGGAAGGAAGGAAGGAAGGAAGGAAGGAAGGAAGGAAGGAAGGAAGGAAGGAAGGAAGGAAGGAAAGGATGAAATATTTCCAGGAAATCTAAGTGGCTCCCCCAAGAATTCAGTGCTGAATTCAAACTGTGTCTGACCTGGGACTCTAAGCTGGTCTCTTGGCCTCAACTCCTGGACTTGGTTTCTATCACAATGGTGGTTTCCAGATTGCAAATAAGTAGAAACACTGGGATAGGACACAGGTTTATTTTATTTTATTTTATTTTATTTTATTTTATTTTATTTTAGTGTGTGTGGCACACTTGGCAGTGATCTGGACTCACTCCTGGTTCTGAGCCAATGAATGACTCTGGGTGCAGCTCAGGAGAACATAGGGAGTGTTGGGGGATTGAAATGCATCAACTCTGTGCAAGGCAAGTGCCCTACTTATTGCGCCATCTCTCTGGCCCTTGGACGAAGGTTTTAGAGAAAACAGGTGACCCATATGGCATCTCACCTGACAGGATCTGGGAAGAGCCTTCAGTCTTAACTCAAGTCTCTGGGTGCATCAACTCATCGTCCCTCAAGGGTATCTGCTTTCTGCTTCTATCTAAACTGCAGTGGCAGTCCCTGCCCAAAAAGAGACAGTAAGTAGGGCTGGAGAGATAGCACAGTGGTAGGCCATTTGCTTTGCATGCTGCCAAACCGGGACGAACCCAGGTTCGATCCCCGGCATCCCATTTGGTGCCCTGAGCATGCCAGGAGCGATTTCTGAGCTCAGAGCCCCTAAGCGCTGCCGGGTGTGTCCCCAAAATAAAAAAAAAATAGATAAATATTATTTTTAAAAGAAGCAACAGTAATCCAAAATAATCACTTTAGGACTTATCCAGAGGCTGCATATAACTGGGTTGCTGGGGCAGATTTACTGACTTAGGCCAATTAGTAAATTCCAGACAAGTCATAATTATACTGTCTATAGCTGTTCAAAAAATGTCTTTGTTATGATTAATTCCTTCTAAGAAAAAAAAGAAAGAAAGAAAGATGCTGAATCAGGGAGATAGCACAAAGGGGCAGGAACACAGGCTTTCCATATAGGAGCCCAAGTCCATTCCAGACATTGTGATATCCCTCAAGACCACTGGGTGTGGACCAAAACCTCTCCCAACACAAACTGTATAATATCCTGTAGTTTGCTTTATTTATGATCAACGAAGACTGGCTGGGAGCAGCAAGAGCTCAAACAAATCCCTTCCTAGGCCACTTGTGTCAAGATTTTGTTGGAAAACAGACCTGATTTTTATCAGTCCTGGATGTTTCTTGAAAGACACACACCAACACATTAGTGGAGCGCCCCCTGCTCTAATGAGCAGAAAATGAGCCTCAGGATCAACCCCAACCTGACTTCAGATCACTCTGATTTACTGCAGGAAACCCTCAACTCAGCTATAGGTCTGGCAGCTCTAATTGAAAGCAGGCATCCTCTCCCCACCCAGCCACAGAATGACTCACCCGGGCCCCAGAGCCAAATATCTTTGCCAAATAGTTTGTGTCACCACGGCAACAGACCCGCACTTGGGTGTGTCTGAGTACTACTGCTTTTTTATTTTTAATCAGTTCAACAAGTTAGAAAGCCAGAACGTTAATAACAGGAAGAGGCCATTTGCACCAGACAACTGTCACAGAGCGATTTAAGAAACAATGAGCACAGGATGGAGGGGTGATCCCAACAAACACAACTGGTTTTTGATTCCTATCGCTTTGAGGGGAGTCCCTATGTCTCTACTGTGCCCCCGCCCCATTTAGACCATCTGAATTATAGAGAGTTTGAGCAAAGCCAGGGTGCAAATGTAGGCTGCCTGATTACAGAAATCATCTACTAGCTTAAGTTTTAGGAGAGGAAAAGAACTCACAATTTGGTTAGATTTTTTGTTTTGCCTTTTTAGCCAAAATTAAATTATAGCAAGGCCTTATTTTTATTTCTTTTTGGGGAAAATTAACTTTTATTTTTGTTAAAACACTATGATGTTTTAACAAAAATAAAAGTTAGGGCCTTTGCCTTGCATGTAGCCCATCCAGGACAGATAGTGAGTCAAATCTCCACATCCCATATGGTCCCCTGTGCCTGCCAGGAGCAATTTCTGAGTGCAGAGCCAGGAGTAACATCTAAGTGGGTGTGACTCAAAAACAAACAAACAAAGAATCCCACCATGATTTATAAAGCTGGTCATAATACAGTCATTTCAGGCATACAATGTTCTAACACCTATCCAACCGCCAGTGTGACCTTCCTTCCCCCCGAAGTCCCAAGTTTTCCACCCACCCTCAAGCTTGTCCCTTAGCAAGCACATGACAAATTTACTCCATATTGCTTGTGCCAACAAAAAAGAAAGAAACAGCAATTGGATTTCTTAGAGAATAAATCAATAAAAGTTAATTTGTGATGATGGCTATATGGTTCTAACCTATGTAAAGAATTTCAAAATTATTTAAGACAATACAAAATAATGCCTATTTTCTTTTATATAAATAAATTTTTCAACTCTGGCATCCAAAATATATTTCATTCAGGGGCCAGAGAGACAGCACAACGGTAGGGAATTTGCCTTGCACACAGTCATCCAGGACGGATGGTGGTTCGAATCCCGGCATCCCATATGGCCCCCCCATGCCTGCTAGGAGCGATTTCTGAGCACAGAGCCAGGAGTAACCCCTGAGTGCTGCTGGTGTGACCCAAAAACCATATATATATATACATACATATATATACATATATATGTATATGTATATATATTGCATTCAATTTTCTTTTGTACTTGGGTCTCATTGTGGTAATCATTAAAATTATATTATGGCTTTAAAGACTAAAGCAGGATGGATTTCTAATTGGTCAGAGTTAAGATGGTGATAAGCCATTCACGAATGCCTACGACATAACTCTGTTTGGTGCAATATAAATTCCTCCTTCAGAGCCAGGGCAATAGGTCAAGTGGTTAAGACATTCCTAAGGATCCCCAGTTCCAGGTACCACCTGGTTCCCCCAGGCACTGCTGGACCAAACCCAGACTGCTAACCTGCGCATAGATTACCAGATTCCCTACCTCAGTTCTATTGGATGTGACTTCATAAAGATAATGAAATTTCTCCTTCCAAGCCAGAATGACAGTACAGGTGTTAAGACATTTGCCTTGCATGGGACTGGACAAATTTTAATACCCAGCACCACGTGACCTCCTGAACGCCAGTGGGAGCACAGAGCCAGGAGTAGCCCTGAACTCAGCCATGTGTGGCCCCAAACCCAGCTGTCAATTTAAAAACATTTTTCCTTCCATCTGATTATTTCGTTTTCATTCACAGCCACAGATTCTGTACACTTCAGCCAGACTGCACAAATCCCACCTTTTCACATCAGATTCTCTGGGGGAACCAGTGCTACAAAAAAGGGTCCTCAAGGCCACCTTATGGGCATACCCAGGCCTGCTCAGGGATCACTCCTGACCTTGTGCTGAAGGAATCACTCCTGGAGTGTTCAAGGGACCATAAGCAGTGCTGGGGATCAAACCCAACCGTTTGCGTGCAAGGCAATGCCTTAATCTTTGTACTGTTTGCTAAAGTCCTTAAAGATAAGTTCTTAAAATATAGTAAAATTTTTTCTTACATGGAACTCTGCTGAGAGATACTTTTGTATTTGTTTTGCTTCAGTTTCTTTTTTTTTTTTTTTTGCAGTGGCATTGGTGCTATTCCATTTTTTTTAAAATAGGGTTTAATGGAAGAAAATTGGTCTCAGAATTTACCAATAAAAGTTGTGGTTTTTTTTGTTTTTGTTTTTTTGTTGTTGTTTTTTTTTTTTTTTTTATGAGGGCCATAGCAATATCAGAGTGGGTAGGGCTTTTGTCTTGATGCAGTCAACCCAGGTTCAATCCCTGGCATCCCATATGGTCTGAGCCTTTCAGGAGTAATTTTTTTAGTGCAGAGCCAGGAGCAACCCCTAAAAAAAAAAAAAAAAGTGTTTATATGAAAGAAAGGGAGAGAGAAAAGGAAAGAAAGAAGAAAGAAAGAAAGAAAGAAAGAAAGAAAGAAAGAAAGAAAGAAAGAAAGAAAGAAAGAAAGAAAGAAAGAAAGAAGAAAGAAAGAAAGAAAGAAAGAAAGAAAGAAAGAAAGAAAGAAAGAAAGAAAGAAAGAAAGAAAGAAAGAAAGAAAGAAAGAGGAAGGAAGGAGGAAGGAAGGAAGGAAGGAAGGAAGGAAGGAAGGAAGGAAGAAAGAAAGAAAGAAAGAAAAGAAAGAAAGAAAGAAAGAAAGAAAGAAAGAAAGAAAGAAAGAAAGAAAGAAAGAAAGAAAGAAAGAAAGAAAGAAAGAAAGAAAGAAAGAAAGAAAGAAAGAAAGGAAGGAAGGAAGGAAGGAAGGAAGGAAGGAAGGAAGGAAGGAAGGAAGGAAGGAAGGAAGGAAGGAAGGAAGGAAGGAAGGAAGGAAGAAGATAAAGAGATAGTGTTTAGTTGTCAGGATTTATAGTGATTATGTGTTTTAAGAATATTTCGAGTTCAACATTCTTGCTTCCTCTGCCCCAGTGAGAGCAACAGACATCCTGCAGTGCTTGAAATTTGGGTGTGGTCCAAAAATGAAATACAAAAATAGGAAGGGAGAACCTTGGCAATGAAATCAGAGTCATTTTCAGTGGTTTTCCTGACTCGAGATTTTGCTGGTTGGTTTTAGGTTTTTAGCTTACCCATATGATTTTTCACAATCACAGATAACCGTTTCTCAAGAATTCAAGTGTTGTAATATGTTTTAGGTATCATGTTCACTCTTATCTGAATCTGGACTCATCGTGAAGGATGAGTTCTAGGTGAAGGAGGATTTTGTTTGCTTACCTGTCTCAAGAGCTTTCTTTTCAATTTCCAGTTAAATGTCCAAATATGATGGGTATGTCATATATTCCTCACCACGAGCTCTAAACATTGTGGAAGAATGAGCCCAAAACCGCTCAAACTGATAAGAAGATTGGCCCCCAGGTTCAGTCACAGGGTTCCCTGGGTGATGTGACTCCTAGGTAAGTTGGCTTTCCATCAGGAAGAGCTGGACACTTGTTTCTTGGTCCTACAATTATCCTGTCTGGAGGGAATATTGAGTAAATATTATGTAGCATGAGCAACAGCTAATTCCAAAGGTGAAAAACAATTGGAGTTTGGTTTTCCCATGGTAGGAATGAGAAGTAGAGACTGAAAAAAAAGATGGAAAAATCTATATGAACTGTTAAGGAAGCCAGTTTAAATTTTAATGACTTAAATAGTGTGTAGTTACTAAGCTACAGTAACCAAGGTGCTAATATCAGTACAATACAGACTTTCCAGTCATCACTCTGACTCATTTCTGCCAGTCATTCACAGATCTACGGCAGCTAGGATCTCTGTATAATATTGTTCAGTCTAATTAGCAGGAAGTAAATAAATAATATGAGGAGAGAGAGTGAGAGAGAGAGAGAGGAAGAGAGAGGAAGAGAAAGAAATAAGACAGAACAGCTAGAAAAGGAAACAAATAAGCTAAACTTGACAAATTATTTACTAGCCAGTCTTTCTTGGAACACTTACTTAAATAAGTTTCAGTTTCCCTTTTGTAAGTGGGGTTAATAATAGACCCGATTAGGGATATCCTAAAGATACTTAAGTTAAAATTCAGAAGATGGGGGCTAGAGCAGTGGGGCTTTTGCCTTGCATGCACTGGCCCACGATGGATCATGGTTCGATCGCTAGGCATCCTATATGGTCCCCCAAGCCAGGAAGATTTCTGAGCACATAGCCAGGAGTAACTCCTGAGAGTCACCCAAAGTAAAATAAAAATATTTTAAAATATTTTAAATAAAATAAAAATAAATGAACAATAAAAATAAATAAAATTAAAATAAAATAAAATAATAAATATTATTTGTATGATAAAATAAAATAAATAAAAATAAAATAAAAAATAAATAAAAATTACCAGGGGAAGAAATAGCTACAGGTACTGCCCACTAGAGGTAAATTATATTCATGACTCAAATTTGGTCTAACTTTATAAAATGGGAATAATTCTTGGGAATTGTCAGAACAATGCAAAATTTAACTCAAGTTGATTTGCATGAGACTTGCATTCCTTAAAAATTCAGTGGTCAGGGCTGGATAGCACAATGGGTAGGCGTTTGCCTTCCACAATGGCCAACTTGGGTTCCATAAATAAAAAATAAAGTAAAAATAAATAATAAAATAAAATGAAAATAAATAATTAAATAAAATAATTAAAAGAATACATACAATTAAATAAATAAATACAAATCTAGAAGATGTTTGGAACAGTAGATGGCACATAATCAGAGGTCATCAAGGTCAACCTAATTGGAATTCTCTCTGTTACCTCCCACCCCACCCCCATTCTTCCTGTGTAACCTTATCTAATGGCAAGACCAGCCCATTTCTGGGAGGGGTCTTTGGAAAGTAACAAAAGGAAAGGTATGAGAGGTATAAAAGAGATTCAGAGAGATTCAGCAAGAGAGATGGAGCAAGAAGCAGGATAGAGGGAGAAGAGGCAGGCTTGAATGCAGGGCTACTTATGGAGTTTGCTTAAAAGGTTTTAAAGCTTAGGAGCCACATGGGTTGGGTAGGGCCTTGAATAAAGCTTCATGTCTCCTGAAACCTGATTGCTTTTCCTCGTGGCTATCCTGAACCTTCAGATGTGCTGTCTGGAGGGGGTTGGAGAAGCGTGGCCCAGGTAGGCAAAGAAAGGCCTCACCCTTCATCCATCCCATCACCATCCACAACCATCCAGGACTCCATAATTACTGTCTTATTCTACACTCTACCAAGAAATATCACAGGGAACTAAGAAAGGTAGACCCCAGTGGCCAGTGATTCTTAAAGAAAGGTTTCTGTCACCTAAAGGAAGTTTCTGGCAAATTTACAACTATGGAGTTTGTTATTGTTGTTGTCAGTATGATCAGCACTGCCAGCATACAGTGGGGTTAGAATTAAATGCTCTGTGCCTCATAGTCGTCAGTACAATGGCACATGGTCTCATGAGCATCTCAATGTTCTATATTCCCTCAGTCTTCATTTTTCATAGTTATCGAACCTGGAGCCTTGATCTGTTACTTATAAAGAAATGCAAAACATTTCTTGCAAATATTAGAAAAATGAAAATTTTGTTTTATTTTGTTTTGTTTTGTTTGTTGGTCTTAGAGCCACATCTGGCTACACTCAGGGCTTATTCCTGGCTCTGCACTCAGAAATTACTCCTGGCAGGCTCAGGGGGCCTCATGGGATGCCAGAGATGGAACCCAAGTTGGCCATTGTGGAAGGCAAGCACCTACCCATTGTGCTATCCAGCCCTGACCACTGAATTTTTAAGGAATGCAAGTCTCATGCAAATCAAGTCGAGTTAAATTTCGCATTGTTCTGACAATTCCCAAGAATTATTCCCATTTTATAAAGTTAGACCAAATTTGAGTCATGAATATAATTTACCTCTAGTGGGCAGTACCTGTAGCTCTTGTATCACAATGTGATTCTGTGTAGATTCACTGGATTCTTTCTCCTGTAATTATGTCTTCTGAATAGTTATGCCAGGGCAATTATATATTGGAATAAAGGGTGGGGGGCTTGGTGGGGATTTTTTGTTTGGTTAGTTGTTTTATGTTTATTTGGTTTGGTTTGGGAGCACGCTCTGCTGTGCTCAGGGATTACTCCTGGTTCTAAGCTCACAAATCACTCCTGGATAGATATTCTACTTGCTGTGTTATCACTCTGTCCCCATGATAGGTTTTGTAAAATAATCAAACAACCAGTGATATAAAATAAGTTATCCATTTTTTTCAGGACAGCAAGGGTTACAGACGTATCAAGTGTTTATTTTAGGACTCCAAGAGATAACACGAAGGTTTGAGCACATGATTTGCATTCAGTTTGTCCTTTTCCTGTGTTTACTAGTTCTAAACACTAAATATTGTAGGTGAAGGACAGTCCAAGCTCTCATTTCAAAAGACTGTGGGCCCCTGACCCCATGCTTTTCTTTCCTATATCTGTCCTCTTTTCTTAATCCTCACAGTGCCCCTTTCTCAGGTCCATTTACCAGGGGCTGCTCCTGGCACCTTGTAATATTTTTAACTATAGTTTTAACTTTAGCAGTTTTTTAAACTGAATAGAACCTCTAGTAGCAACTAAAACTTTAGAGATATTTTCCAGTATAACTGCAAAGGCCACAATCATCTGTTAAGATGCCATGTTAGATTTTTAAGCCATTATATTTTTATATTATTTCTTCCCAGTTTTTATCTTTCTAATATATTTTCCCAATATAAAACTCAGATTTAGGGCCAGAGCAATAGACCAAATGTGCAAGAGGTCCAGGTTTAATCAGTAGCATTGTCTGGTCCCCCACATAGGGGAGCAACCCCTAATTACCTGGAAGAAGCCCCTGAATACTAGCAGGGTCTCAAACTTAATTTACCTGCGGGCAGCAGGAGGCAAAGTCGGGGTGATCCTTGAGTGCAAAGTCAGTAGTAAACCTTGAACACTGGGGGGTGTGACCCAAACAACTAAAACAAAACAAAAAAAGATTCCTCTAGGGCAGAGCCACAAAATGTTGTACGGAGGGCCACAAACAGCCTGTGGGCCGTGAGTTTGAGACCCCTGAGAAGGTATAGTCCCCAAACAAGTAAATTTATATGGAGAACTCTATATTTTTCATCGATCAATATCCAACTTAGAATTTTTCCAAATTAGGGGCTGGAGCAGCTTCCATTCAAGCATCCAATGTGGTCCCCAAACCCTTTGAGAGGATTCCTGAGCACAGAGCCAGAAATAACCACTGAGAACTTCAGGAGTGGGCCCACACTATCTCCCCACAAGAACGTTTTCCAACTTAGCTGTGATTCAACAAAACCATGCATTTCTTGTACTGTTTTGTTTTCCCAAAAGATCTGAAGTTGTGGGGCCAGCGAGGTGGCGCTAGAGGTAAGGTGTCTGCCTTGCAAGCACTAGCCAAGGAAAGATCCCGACAGCGGTTCGATCCCCCAGCGTCTCATATGGTCCCCCAAAGCCAGGGGCAATTTCTGAGCGCTTAGCCAGGAGTAACCCCTGAGCATCAAACGGGTGTGGCCCCAAAAACCAAAAAAAAAAAAAAAAAAAAAAAAAAAAAAAAAAAGATCTGAGGTTGTATTGTTTGGATAATGCAAATCAACATTTATAACTTATTTTGTATCATACACAGAGAAAACAAAAAACAAACATGTAACACATAACAGATAGCATACAAAAAAATAACACATGAAGAGAAATGGAAAACTTTAACTTGGTTTCAGTTTCTCATGTCTTACAAAGTGGTAAAGTATTTTGTTTTATATACCAATTTTCCCTTACTAGTATGTTTATTTTTCAGGAAATAATAGATACAAAAGTAGACACACACACAGTCAACCTAACCATCGCTATTTCTCTGCCTCAGGTGGAGTGGCAATGTTATTGAGCCAGGCGAGAGACGTGACAATTCTAACAGCAAAGACATTCCTGTCACCTGACAAATTTACCAAAATGTTTCCTGAACTGTTATCAGCTCATCAAAGTAAATCCACCGATAGATAATGCTTTTAGCTGCTTTAGAGTTATTTCTTCAAATCCCAACTTGGTTTTATTATATTCCCAAATCTGAGTGCCAAGGTCCCCCCTATCTACCTGCCTGCTTCACCAATAGAACCTCATTCCTGGCTGGCTATCAAATTGTAATTGTGAAGGTCTTGTTCCACTTAAAAGTGTAAATGTACTTAAAAGTGTAAATGAGGGCCCGGAGAGATAGCACAGCGGCGTTTGCCTTGCAAGAAGCCGATCCAGGACCAAAGGTGGTTGGTTCGAATCCTGGTGTCCCATGTGGTCCCCCGTGCCTGCCAGGAGCTATTTCTGAGCAGGCAGCCAGGAGTAACCCCTGAGCACCGCCAGGTGTGGCCCAAAAAACAAACAAACAAAAACAAAACAAAAGTGTAAATGAATTAAAATGCTGGAGATAGACCCAAAAAGGGCATTCTTGATCAAGAAATTAGAAGATGGTAAATTCAAGTTTTCTATTTGGAGAGATAGGACAGAGTCTAAGAGGCTTGCCTTGCTTCCAGTTGGCCCTGGTTTGACCTCTGACATTCCACATGGCCCCCTGAGCCCCATCAGGGGTGATCTCTGAACCCAGAGCCAGAAGTGAGCCCTGAATATTTCTGGGTGTAAACCAAAAACAAACAAAACATCTTGTCTGCATGGTCGCAAGAAGTTTTTATAAGCAAAGAAGATAAGAAAGCACAGTTTTAGTGTTGGGGACTGTGACTTGTTTGAGGCCATTTTGCTGTTCTTTCTGCCATAATCCAGCCTTTCACCTAAAGGCTACATGCAGTCTTGCTGTAAGTTCTTGGGCCAAAGAGAAAGGAAAATGCAGCTGCAGGAGATAATTAATCTTGTAGCCCGGAGGAGAGCAACACGGCCCAGTACCATTCCCAGAAATGAGGTCTTACTCCCTCAACTACATTCCGGAGTCAACAAGGCAGTTATTATGTGTATATGTTACATTGTCTGTACAAAATTATTTCTGTAAGAACATTGCCCCCACCTTATATCTGTTAAAAGTTTAGATATGCAGCTAGAAGGTCACAAGAAATCTCCATGGAAACAGCACGTTCATCATGACTTGCAGGTAATCCTGCCTCCTAGCCCACTGCCCATTTCCTTATTTGGAGAATGATTTACTTTCTTTGTTCCTTGTAACCTGATATGTATTCTTGCCTTGTATGGACCTTCGCACCAAAAGTGTGATTGACATTATCTTTGTACTGCCCCCTTCTCCTTCACTATATAAGAAGGAGCTGTAGTCAAATAAAGTTGCCCTTGAGCAGTGAGACATTGCCTTGGGTCTTTATTATTAACCTCTCTCAGATTTTTTACAGGTGTGGTTGTTCTTCTACTCAGCAAAATAGAAGTGCGGTTGTCGGAGAAGCCTTCCCAGCTAATTCCTGCTGGCCGGGCCCCCCTGGGGGGCTTCAGGACCCCGCATTTTAGAAAGACAGGCAGCAGAATTGTGTGTGTTTTATCGATCAATAAATTCCCTGGTGTGGCCCACTATAGTATATTCTAGGTTACCTGCAAATCTAAACCAAAGATTTCTGAATCAGTGTTCAGTTAATGTTCAATCTGTTCTTATTTTAGGCCTTTGGAAAGACAAAATAAGACAACTGACTGTCAAGCAGAACAGCTAGGTTTTATTTTTAATTTAATATTTAATTCATTTTGATCCAGTTTGCCTCTAAAGTGGGGATGTTGTGAGTCTATAATTCTGCACTGAGTACAGATATTGTCACAATTTAATTAAATTAAAGAACGCCTCAATGTTATTCATGAATTGATAAGTGGCTGTTGTTTAGAGAGAAAAAAATTCGCTTGAGTTCAGAAGGGGCAGAGTCCACTTTGAGCTCGAGTGTTTACTAGACCAAGATAGCAAAGGCGGCCCAATCATGCTGAGAAAATGAAAGAAGATAGATGTTCCTAGAATTAAAAAGAAAATAGGTATTTCTATAAAACAAAAACAATAAGCAAACCAAAAAATGTATTTCTAGAAACAAGGGAATTAAACTTCCAAGAGTTGGTGCTAAGGAACTAAATGAATGCTCTCTAAAAGAATAGCCAGAATATAGAAACAACCCAAGTGCCTGAGAACAGGTGAGTGGAAAAAAGAAACCATGATGTATCTATACAATGGAATACTATGCAGCTGTTAAGAAAATGAAGTCATGATATGTGCTTATACATGGATGGATATGGAGAGATGAGTCAGAGAGAGAGATTGATAGATAATAATCTCACTCATTTGTGGGATACAAGAAAAATGAAATGTAGTATGGTATTAATATTGAGACAAAGGAAATGAGGACCAGGAGGACCCTCATGAGCTAGGATTCCATAGTAGATCCATAGCTTGCCATTGCTTGCCACCAACAGTGGAGTAGTTTAGTGTAGAAAAATGACCACTAATGACAATGATAGTTGGATCTGATCACTCTGGACGAGAATGGCATGTTGAGCAGGAATCATTTTTCACAGTGTCTAAAAAGGAAAAAAAGGATGAGAGAGAGAGAGAAAGAGAGGAGTAAAATGCCTGCCTTAGAGGCAGCCAGTGGTGTGGGGAGGAAGGGAACTGGGAACATTGGTGGCAGAAAATGTTCATGGGTGAAGGGATAGTGTATATTATAAGACTGAAATTCAATCATGAACAACTTTGCAACCACAATGTTTAAATAAAGGAATAAACAAAGAGAAAAGGGTGCTCTCTTAAAGTAATCAATACTGCTAATTGCTGCAAAGAAATCGAGTTAGAGGGACTGGAGAGATAGCATGGAGGTAGGGCGTTTGCATTGCATGCAGAAGGACGGTTGTTCGAATCCCCGCATCCCATATGGTCCCCCGAGCCTGCCTGGAGCAATTTCTTAGTGAAGAGCCAGAAGTGACCCCTGAGCGCTGCCAGTGTAACTCAAAAACCAAAAAAAAAAAAAAAAAAAAAAATTAAATTCATGTGGAAACCATTCATTCAATCAACATTATTTTGTGGTAGAAAGAAAGTGGCCTTGGATTAGTGATGTAGGAACGAGGGTTTCTACTATCATTTGTGTTATTGTTTTGCATAAAGATGAGACCAAAAGAAGGATGTCTGCCTGCCGCATCAGAAAGCTAAACTATCAGACCAGCTTTTGCTAGAAGAAAAAAATTTCAAGGTACAGTCCAGAGTGCAATAAAGGGAAGAGCAATGTTCAACTCTACCTTCCTTGTTTTGTCTTAGGAACTATTTTTACAGGTAGGACATGTGCAAAGCTGGACTTACATAAATCAGAGGGGGAAATGCAAGACCTTGGCATAAATAGGATGAGGTTTTATTTTCTGAGCATTTCCTCCTGAAATAACAGGTTTGATAGTCTTTGTTTTGAAGATACAAGGAGCTCTCTCATAAAGTGTATTTTAATAGAGTGAAAGAGTTTTTTGTTTGGGGGGCATCCAGGGCAGTGCTTAGGATTACCTGGTGGCTGAGCTCAGTGATCATTCCTGAGAGAGCTTGGGGGTCATATGGGATGATGGAAATTGAACCTGTGTTGGCCATTGGCAAAGCAAATGCTTTGTTCTGGCCCCTAAACGAGGTTTATTTAAGGGATTTTCTATATGGGGATGTGTGTGTGTGTGTGTGTGTGTGTGTGTGTGTGTAACCTGGCAATACTCTGAGTTACTCCTGGCACTACACTCAGGAATTGCTTCGGGCCCACCAGGAGCGATTTCTAAGCGTAGAGCTAGGAGGAACTCCTGAGCGCTGCTGGGTGTGACCCAAAAATAAAAAAAGTAAAAAAAAGATCATTATTTGTCTTTTTTTGACTCACATAATATTTGGTTAGTTATGTTAAGAGATCACTCCTGACAGATTCAGAGTTACAGGGGATCCACCCAGATTGGCCATGCAAAAGGTAAGAGTCCTATCTTCTGCTCTGTTTTTCAGCCCCTGGAGCCAAGTTTTGATCTAAAAGAAAATTGAAAATTCTCAGCAGTGGCAGCATTCTCTGAGTAGAATTTCCTAGAAAACCTGGGGATTGATCAATGTAGACAGCCCAAACTATAGGTGAAATCTATAGATACAACAAGAAACAATAGCAATAATTTTGAGCCACAAAGTCCTGGGCTAAGGATCACCAATATTTGAAAGACTTGCATTATCTCAATCCTGGTTCAGAAAGTACATGCCAGACCTGGAGGCAACTTGAAATGATGCTGGGAAAGGTAGTGAAATTATTAAAGCGGTTGCTTTTAGAGGCCACTGAAACCCTAGTAAATGAAAAGGCTACAGCCTGTTAGAACAGTGCTGCCTACACCGAAAACACCAACCAGTTGACTAGCTTAAATGTGTACCTGGCGGGTATCACAGCCACTCTGCCTAGTTTCTGATTTTCTAGGGCTGATATCAGTACTCAGATGCTCAGTTAGCAGTTTCAGGAACTATTTGCAGCAGTTGTGATTAATTCAAGTACAATATTTGCAGGAAAATCAATCTTAGAGCCGTTAGGATATAGCCAAAGGACTACAAATCACCCTCTGAGTACCTGAGTATCCAACTTAATAAAACAGAAGACTTCGAAGCACACCGCAAACAATCTACTGGTACATCTTAGAAGTGTCATATTTTTGGATCAGAGTGTCTTATTTTGGGACAGTGGGTAGAGTGTTTTCCTTGCATGCAGCCAACCCAGGTTTGATTTTCTGTATTCCTTATGGTCCCCCAAGTACACAGGAGAAATTCCTAAGTACCCAGACAGGTATAACCCCTGAGTACTGTCAGGTGTGGCCTTCCCCAAAAAATGTCATATTGCAAACCCTCTTTGGAAAAGTTTAAGATCTTAAACTTTTGTGGAATGAATATTGGATAGAGTTCCTTCAACTTCCTTCCTAACACAGATTATACCACTGCTCACATCTTTGATTTATCTGAGAAGTTAGAGTAGAGAGAAACCCAATCACCTTGACCAAAAGTTCAAAAACAAACTTGCTACAGCTACTTGCAATAGCTATAAAGCTGTCAAACTATCCATGTATTGATATCTCAGTTTATTAAGGGTAAATTATTTAATCAAGATGAGTTGTGCTTTCACCTTAAAGTCAGTATAAGGGGCCCGGAGCGATAGCACAGTGGCGTTTGCCTTGCAAGCAGCTGTTCCAGGACCAAAGGTGGTTGGTTCGAATCCCGGTGTCCCATATGGTTCCCCGTGCCTGCCAGGAGCTATTTCTGAGCAGACAGCCAGGAGTAACCCCTGAGCAACGCCGGGTGTGACCCAAAAAGAAAAAAAAAAGTCAGTATAAGAAAATTATTCGGGGCCGGAGAGATAGCATGGAGGTAAGGCGTTTGCCTCTCATGCAGGAGGTCATCGGTTCGAATCCCGGCGTCCCATATATGGTCCTCCCGTGCCTGCCAGGAGCAATTTCTGAGCCTGGAGCCAGGAATAACCCCTGAGCACTGCCGGGTGTGACCCAAAAACCACAAAAAAAAAAAAAAAAAAAAAAAAAAAAAAAAAAGAAAATTATTCAAGTAACACTTGCAGAACTAGTAACCAAAAATAAGAGTAGAAGTATAAGATGATCCAATGTTTCTTGAAAAGTGAAATCTCACAATAGAATTCTTTTTAAAAAGAAAATCAGGGGCCGGAGAGATAGCATGGAGGTAAGGCGTTTGCCTTTCATGCAGGAGGTCATCGGTTCGAATCCCGGTGCCCCATATGGTCCCCCGTGCCTGCCAGGAGCAATTTCTGAGCCTGGAGCCAGAAATAACCCCTGAGCACTGCCGGGTGTGACCCAAAAACCACAAGAAAAAAAAAAAAAGAAAGAAAGAAAAGAAAATCAGTGGGCTGGAGAGATAACATGGAAGTAGAGCATTTGCCTTTCATGCAGAAGGACAGTGGTTCGAATCCCAGCACCCCATATGGTCCCCCGTGCCTGCCAAGGGCGATTTTCTGAGCATGGAGCCTGGAGCTCAGTAACCTCTGAGCACTGCCGGGTAAAACCCAAAAACAAAACAAAACAAAACAAGAAATCAGGGGCTGGAGTGATGGTGCAAGTGGTAAGGCGTATGTCTTGCACACACTAGTTTAGAACGATCCCCCAATGTCCCACATGGTCCCCCAAGCCAGGAGTGATTTCTGAGTGCATAGCCAGGAGTAATCCCTGAGCACCACCAGGTGTGGTCCAAAAACCAAATAAATAAATAAATAGAGAAAATCAAAGAAAATAGATGCTATAACTTTATTTCTTATTATTTTTCATTTGTTCAGTTTTTCTTGGTTCATCTGGATACATTATCTGTATGAAAAACAAGAAGGGAGAAGGAAGGGAAAGGGACAGAGCGGAGAAGAATGTTTTTTTCTTGTGTTTTGTTTGGAGGCCATCACTGGCAGAGCCCAGGTACTACTCTTGGCTCTGTGCTAGAACTCTGTACTGGGGAGTGGGGTCACTCTTGGTGGAGATTGGAAGACTTGGTAGTGTCAGGGATTAAAATGAGGCCTGCCATAGGCAAAGCATGTTTCCAGCATTTAGTTTGTATTTTTTAATTTTAGAGTTACTGAACCTATTGTGATTTATAAAGTCCTCCATATTTGGATTTCAAACATACAATGAATCAGGATTAAACCCACCACCAGAGTCCACATCACCGCACCAATGTTCCCCAAGTTCTGCATACCACACCCCTGATCCCAGCCTGCCAATATAACAGGCCCATTTTAAGTTACGATTGTGAAAGTTTGGGTCTCTTGATTCCATTGTTTTTGCCTTTTGTTTGGATATTTAATTCAGCCCCCCCCCTTTTTTTTTAACACTACCAATGCACATGAGACGGCCTGGCCCCTGGTCCCATCCTTTCATATTTGTGTTTCTCCTCTCCATTGTTTCTTTCCTTCTCTTCTGGGGCCAAGGGTGTTTGAGACAACTCCCATTTAGAATATTGCATTTCATCATGCAGCTATTCTAAATACCACATCTATTAGATTTTTATTTATGTAAATGTTGATTTAATAGAATAAAAATATGAACATCAGGGGCTGGTGCAGTGCTGCAGCGGTAGGACATTTGCCTTGCACGCATCTGACCTAGGACGAACCTCAGTTTGATCCCCCCAGCGTCCCATATGGTCCCCTGATCCAGGAATGATTTCTGAGTGCAGGGCCAAGAGTAACAACTGAGCGTCACCGGGTGTGGCCCAAAAACAAACAAATAAAAAATAGGAACATCATACATGCTGAAATGCTGAAAATGTGAAGACAAAGTTTCTGGGATCTGACAGGTCTATTTGGTACCAATATTAGAAAATCTCTTCATCTGACTCACTCTCATTATTGGATTTCCAGCTCCTCTCTGTTGCTTCAGGAATGCACCCTAAGATAGCCATTTAGATGTGAGGTCCTCTTGCCTAGGCACATATTCCAGACCTTGAGTCTTGCTAGCATTATTAATAAATATATAGAGAAAATGAGGCTAGAACCATAGTACAGAGCATAAGGTGCTTGCCTTGAACATGCCAATCTGGATTCGATTCTTGGCATCCTATATGGTTGCCCAGGGCCTGACCCAAGTGGTACCTGAGTGCAGAACCAGGAGGAATCCCCTCAGTGTCACTGAGTATAGCAAGAAAGAAAAAAATGGAGAGAAGAACTTATGGGTCTGGAGTAGAAGACTAAGACAGACACTGTTTTGATGATGACAAGGGTGACCTGGGCTATCAAAACATGGAACATATGTGGCTGAAGCAATAGTACAGTGGGTCTGGCATTTGTCTTGTATATGCCTGATTATGGTTTGATCTCCAGCATTCCATATGGCACTCTGAGCACCACCAGGAGTGATTCCTGAGTGCAGAGATAGGAGTAACCCTGAGCATACCAGGCATGGCCCAAAAACAAACAAAAAAGAAACAAAAGACATATTATCCGGAAATTTCACAATGAAAGTCACCCAGAGGCCTTCGGCATAAGCTGCATAAAGAGGTAAAACAGTAATAAAACTTAAGAAGATTGGGGCCAGAGGGATAGCACACCAGTAGGGCCTTTGCCTTGCATGGGGCCAACCTAGGAGGGATCCGGTTCCATTCCCAGCATCCATATGGTCCCCCAGCCTGTAGGGGGCAATTTTTGAGCAGAGCCAGAAGTAACCCCTGAGTGCCACTGGGTGTGGTCCAAGAACCAATCAATCAATCAAGGTTAAAATAAAATCTTAAGAAGATATAAAAGTGTCTTAGCAGGCTGAACATGTAAAAGGGCATAAGAAGATCATTCAAATATCCAGGAAAGATAGAAAGGCAGGAATGGCCAATGTCATGAATCTAGGGAATTCTTGCCCTGAAGTTAATATGAAATTTCTGCTTTGATGAGTTTCTTCCTTTACTACACAGAATAAAAATCACACAGAAAACAAGTTTGACCAGCTCTGTGGACACTGTGATAGTAGCTGAAAAGCAAATATATTTGTTTTCTTGGTCCCAAGAAGAGCTGAGGCCATCACCATTTAGCTCACTAGAAGCAGCAAGAAGGGCCTGAGAGATAGCACAGCGGTACAGTATTTGCCTTGCATGTGGCCAATTGGGGAGAAACCCAGTTCAATTCCTGGCATCCCATATGGTCCTCTAGCCTGCCAGGGTGATTTCTGAGTGCAGAGCCAGGAGTGACCCCTGAGCTCCGCTGGGTGTGGCCCAGAAACCGATCAATCAATTTATGAATCAATAAATAAAGTTAAAAAAAGAAGAAGAAGCAAGAGCTGTCAGGGACCAGAAAGGGAGAAGCTATGGGTGGGTAAGAGGGTATGGTCTCTGCTCCTGAGCCTCCTCTTTTGAAACCAAAAGCACATCAATGTCTTGACAGGCAAAGCCTGGGCCTCAGCATTCTCAACTATCTTCCCAGCCCAGCAAGTAATTTTATTTAAAACAACATGGCAGGGAATGATAGCATAGCAGGGAGGGCATTTGCCTTGCACACAGTCTACCAAAGTTTGATCCCGGCATTCCATATAGCCCCCTCCCCAAGCCTGCCAGGAGTAATTTCTGAGTGCAGAACCAGGAGGAACCCCTGAGCACTGCCAGGTGTGATCCAAAAACCAACAAACAAAACAAAACTAACATGGGACCAGAATGATAGGACAGTGACACAAGATCTACCCAGGTGTGTTTCTTGGCATCCCATTTGGTCCCCAGAAGTAATTCTTGAATGAGAGTCAGGAGTGACTCTTTACAATTGCTGAGGGTGGCCCCAAACCAAACAAACAAAAATTATTTAAAACCAACAACAAACCCCCAAGCTCAGACACATGTCTAGCATGTATGAGACCCTAGGATAAGGTTCTAGTAATTTTAGAAAGGGCATGGAATAAGAAGAAATAAAATGAAGGAAAAAAGATAACGGACCTGATAATGAAATATCAGAGGGCCAGGCATGATAAACTGCAAAACGATAGCAATATTTAACATCTGCATATTGATATCCTACATGTCTTATAAAGATTTAAAAAGGGGTCCAAGAGATATTACAGCAGGCAGGGCATTGCCTTGCATGCAGACAACCCATATGGTCCCGTGGCCTACCCTTGATTCACTTCTAGGAATGAATCCTGGGTGTTGAGCCAGGAGAAACTACTGGGCATTGCCAAGTGTGGCCAAAAATAACAAAACTAAACAAACAAAAAAAGATTAAGAATCATGTTCAATATTAAAAAGATCATACTCTACAATGTCTACATTATAATGATTAATGTAATTTAAGTTTATGTTATTCTCATATATGTCAAAATACAAAATTACCTCTCTGGTTACAAAAGAACAGAAAATAGGAGAGACAACCATTCCTCATTGGCTTCCTCCCCACACTAAAATCCTTCCCCTACCATGAGAGTTTCCTCGCATTCTTTTCTTTCTTTACTAACAAAATCTACTTGGGTTCAGCCATTTCAGCTCTTGCTTCCAATCTTCAGTGAGGGAAACAAGAGCCAGCTACGGAAACACTACCACTACAAATAACAACCTTTTTCATCACTAGCTTCCCCTCACAAAAGTTTCTTTTTTTGTTTTGTTTTTGGGTCACACCAGGTGGCCTCAGGAGTTACTTCTGGCTCTGCAGAAATCAGACATTCAGAAATTAGAAATCAAAAATCGCTCCTGGCAGGCCAGGGAATCATACGGGATGTTGAGAATCAAACCACCATCCATCCTGAATTGGCTACTTGCAAGGCAAACGCCCTACTGCTGTGCTATCTCTCCAGCCCACAAAACAGTTTCTGAAGAGCTGCCCATGATTGGATATCCTTGTGTTCACACCACATTTTTAATTTTCCTCCACTGTTGCCTCTAGTCTCGTCTCACCTAAGCAGTTCTTGCTAAAATGGCTAATACCATGGGTATATAAGGAAGGACCAGAGCAATAATATAATGGGTAAGGAGGGCATATATGTGTCTTGTACACAGACAACCTGGGTTTAATCCCCAGCACTTATTAGGGTTCCCGAGCACCATCAAAAGTTATCCATGAACACAGAGCCAGGAATAACCCAGGATTCTTACAGATTAAGCTCCCAGAGGGTAAATGAGTGGGTGCTGTCTGATTCTGAGTCTTTCAACACAAGGAGATAAAAATCACATAACACCAGGAAATTCCTAATCTTAAAACAAATCTAGCAGAGGTGCAATTTTTAGAAAATTCAAAACTGGTAGGTTAGATACAGAGGGGACCACATATTCTAGCCGCCCTGGGGGTGAGGGAAGAGGAAATGGGAGGCAGGACAAAAACGGAGGTGTAGGGAGGACAATTTGGTGATGGGAATCCCCCCTGATTTTATGTAAATATGTACCTAAAATATTATTGTCAACAATATGTAAGCCACTATGATCAAAATAAAAATTATATTTTAAAAAATCAAAAAAAAAAAAAAGAATAGAGAGGATAACATTTGTCCATGATATCATTCCCCTTCGAATACCAACAAGGCAGGACTTGCCATATGGTAAAGCAAAATAGCAATTGTGGAAATCTTACATGTTTTTAATAAAGCTGTTCCTGTTTAAAAAAAAAAAGAAAACTCAAAACTAAGACTAGGGTTAGATACAAATCCATGCAGCACATTTGGTGAGCTGACACCTCTCCCAGAGTCTCCTATATTCCTTTCTTTGATTTTCTTTTTGGGGGGCGATTTAGGGGGAATGGTAGAAGTGCTGGGGCCATACCTCGGTGTTCAGGAGCTATTTTTGCTCTGTTGGTCATGTATGCCCCCTAGTGGTATTTGGGGAATCCTATGCTGTACCAGGAATTTGAACAAGTGCACTGAGCTCTGTCCTTTTTTCCCCACATTCCTTCTTTTTTCTTTTTGACTAATTTACTTTTTGGGGGGGGGGGGGCTACACCCGGCGGTGCTCAGGGGTTACTCCTAGCTGTCCGCTCAGAAATAGCTCCTGGCAGGCACGGGGGACCATATGGGACACCGGGATTCGAACCAACCACCTTTGGTCCTGGATTGGCTGCTTGCAAGGCAAACGCCGCTGTGCTATGTCTCCAGGTCCTAATTTACTTTATTTAAATATCATGTATCACATAGTTGACGTAGTTGATAATACATTTGTTTCCAGATAAGTGAGAGCAAAATCATTTAAAATATTATTTTTTAATTTTAGAAAGGATAGAAAGAAAAAAATAATACAGCAACAAGCAAATTGCTATATCTGTTTCTGAGTGCAGAGCCAGAAATAATCCTGAACACTGCCAGGTGTGGCCCAAAAAATCAAACCAAACAAAACAAAGACAACATGGGACCAGAGTGATAGTACAGTGACACAGGATCTACCCAGTGTGTTTCTTGGCATTCCAGATAGTTCCTTGAGTACTGCCAGGAATAATTCCTAGGTGCAGATAGGAGTCATTCTGTTATTTTATTTGTTTTTGAACACTAAGTGACTTCGGTTACGCATTGGCACCTAAATTGAAGTGTCCCTATGACAGTATTAAACAAAAATGAAGTTATTGCACGGTCGCAAATGCAGCCACCTGGTCCAGGAATTACAAGCACTCTTACTGATACTGCGGCTTTTGTGGGTGTGTTTTCTGCTGCCAAGTAGAGAAATTCCTTGAAGTATGAAAAGGCAGTGGGAAGGCTGCCCACACTCACTCCAAAAAGGTCCTGGTGATATTAGCCCAGATCTTGGCATACCTGCCTATCATGCTAATCTAACCAGGCTAGACCTTTACATATATCAAAGGGTCCTGGAATAACTAATGCAAAAGTCTCTGTATTATCTTCTTCAGGGAGAGGTGGCATTTAAGAGGACCAAACAGCCGTATAGACATTGAGTGGAAATAAAAATGATCAGACTTAAACACCAAACCCAAAGTCGACAACAACAGAATCAATACCTATCTGCAACAAGCTAGACACAGAGGGGAGCAGTTACACTATCACTCTGGGAAGCAAAGGAGGAAGATTTGGGACACATGCTGGGAAAAGGGATGGAGGGAGGACAACCCCGGTGGTGGGAATGTTACTGATTCATTGTCACTATGTACCTTAAATATCACTGTGAAAGAAATTGTTATTCACTTTTGGTCACAATAAAAACTATTTTAAAAAAAGAGTAAATACAGGATTTTTACTAATAAAGCTTTCTCTATAGGTGTCAGGGTTCCAATTATTAGTAAGGGTCTAACTCACCTTTTCAGCCCCTCTCCTCAGACAATCATCTTTCTAGCTGAGAATATTTATTTCTGCATGGCTCTATATCCAACATACCTCCCTTTCTTTATTCTTTCTTTTTCTTTTGGTTTTTGGGCCACACTCAGCAGAGCTCAGGGGTTACTCCTGGCTCTGTGCTCAGAAATTGCTCCTGGCAGGCTTGGGGGACGATATGGGATGCCAGGGATTGAACCATCATCCGTCCTGATAGGCTGCGTTCAAGGCAAACACCCTACCACTATACTATCTCTCTGGCCCTCTTTTATATTCTTTACAAGACAATAGTAGCTTCACGATAGCCAACATCTCCATCCTACTGGTGGCATTTGAGTTTCCAGTCTCTTCAGGGTCATGGACTCTGCCAGTGGCTCCTCCAGACTATACATAACTGAAAATAAAATAATTAAAATAAAAAGAAAAACTACTAGAATTATTTTAGTGGATTTATCCACCATGTAAAACACTGCCAGAAAATACCTTTTAATTTATGGAAAAAGTATCAAATATTTCTTGTTACAAAATCTATATACCATGAGCAATATTTCTTTACTAAGAAATATTTTCTAATTAGTTTCCAGAATGCTGTGTTTCGTTACATATTTTGGGAGTAACACAAACATTAGTAATTAAAAATAAACTGGCCTACTATGACATTTGCTTTCACAAGTTCTCCTGGTGAAGAAGAACGAGCACATAAATGCTTGATAATTACTTTAATGTGATGATTTCATAAATGCTTTTATCCCTATAGGGTACAATTTCTGCCATGGTCTCCTAACACTATATTTTGCACTATGCTGATAGCCATATATTGGATATCAGAAACAATGATCACCTTTTAACATGTTGATAAAGTGCTTAATTCATGTACAGGGATACCTAAAGTAAGCATCATACAATCCTGAGTTGTACTTCTTATAGTACAAACATTCCTATTCATTAAATGTTCAAGATATTGAATTAAATATTCTTTATGGATTTTACCAGGTGCTATACAAAGCCCTACTCTGAGTAAACTGTTCTTTTAATACTGGAATAAAATCTTGAAGTTGATCAATTTGGGTGACAATATCACCAATAGATAACAGTCCTTTATGGCCACGCCTACAATAGTTTGACAAATGGGACTGTATTACATTTCTTTTTTTAATTTTTTTTCTTTATTTAAACACCATGATTACATACATGATTGTAGTTGGGTTTGAGTCATAAAAAGAACACCCCCTCTTCACCAGTGCAACCTTCCCACCACCAACGTCCCGCATCTCTCTCCTTCCCCACCCCCTCCCAGCCTGTATTCCAGACAGGCATTCTACTTCTCTCACTCATTAACGGTGTAATGATAGTTATTTGTATAAAGTTTCTTAAGCCCTCATTCATTCACATTGTTATGATAGTTCTCAATGTAGTTATTTCTCTAACTGCACTCATCACTCTTTGTGGTGAATGAGGGAAGTAGAAAGCCTGTCTAGAGTACAGGTGGGGTTAGGGGGGAAAGGAGGAAGATTTGGGACATTGGTGGTGGGAATGTTGCACTGGTAAAAGGGGGGTGTTCTTTACATGACTGAAACCCAACTACAATCGTATTTGTAACCAAGATGTTTAAATAAAGATATTAATAAAAAAAATAAGTGGTGAGTGCAGTCAAAGAAATAACTACACTGAGAACTATCATAACAATGTGAATGAATGAGGGAAGTGGAAAGCCTGTCTAGAGTACAAGTCGGGGGTGGAGGTGGGGAGGAGGGGGGTGTCTTTACATGACTGAAACCCAACTACAATCATATTTGCAATCAAGGAGTTTAAATAAAGATACTAAAAAAAAAAGTTTCTTAAGTTTCATTGGCCTCTAGCTGTTGGCCCTTAATGAATAACTAATAATAAGAGAAAGCATTTCATAGATTTAACTCCTTATCTTATTAAATTTTCTAAAACTTGATTTCAAAAAAATTAAGGAAAACAAGTTGCTAATAATTTTTCCACTTCATACCCAATCCTTTATTTTGAATGGAAATTCAGATTAAGTGGAGGTTTCCTAGCACTTTGCATATCAAATTAACCTTTTTTCTTCCCCAAGCCCCAATTTTGTTTAGTCTGTGTGGGGGAAGTTCATTAGCACAAGAAAAGAAAGTCCTTCAAAGTAGCAGTTGGCTTTCTTTGACCTTTCTCTAAATTAGATGACTATTTATTAAATAAATTTCAAGAACAGCAAAGTTAATTTATGGTGATAGAAATCCTAGGAAAGATTATCTGTGGGAAGGAATATTGACTAGAAAAATAAGAAGCAGGGGCCAGCGAGGTGGTGCTAGAGGTAAGGTGTCTGCCTTGCAAGCGCAAGCCAAGGAAGGACTGCAGTTCAATCCCCCGGCGTCCCATATGGCCCCCCCAAGCCAGGGGCATTTTCTGAGTGCTTAGCCAGGAGTAACCCCTGAGCATCAAACAGGTTTGGCCGGAAAAAAAAAAAAAGAAGCAGAAAGAAGAAGAAGAAGAAGAAGAAGAAGAAGAAGAAGAAGAAGAAGAAGAAGAAGAAGAAGAAGAAGAAGAAGAAGAAGAAGAAGAAGAAGAAGAAGAAGAAGAAGCATGATGGAATGCTCTCTCTCTCAAATATTGGCAAGCTATTTCTGTAAAGAATAAATAGCAAGTATGTTAAAATAAATAAATAAATAAATAAATAAGTGATAGTTATCTGGAAGGAGTTTTAATCCAATTCATTTAGAATCACTAAGAATCTAAATTGCCCAAAATTTTAAAGACCAAGTATTGATACCTATTTAAAACATCTTGGTTTTTAGATTTAGCTCCAGTTTCTAAATATTTTGGGGTCCAAGATTCTAATAATTTCATGTGTATTCAAAGAAATGTCTCCATTTAAACACTTAAGTTTTCAGTTCTTACTAAAATTTTAGCTAGCAGTAAAAAAAAAAAATCAATCTAAGCTGTCAAAATTTACATAAGTTCAAAGACAGTTGATTTCATTTTAATGATTTTGTACAAAGATCCCAGCATTGCTAAAGGAATATCTCTATTTGTCAAACAGCCAATTTCTAACTGAAATGGCTTTAGGACTGCGAGATAAAGTCCTAAATAAATTTCACATTATTTTTTTCCTTAAATGTAAACACCATGGTTACAAGGTTGTTCATAATATACAGGAGCCAGCTCCAGGTGAATGGGTCACCATGAGGATTACAAAAAAGACACAGACATTAGAGACCCAGCATGGGGTCAGGGGGCTAATTGCCTAGTGGATAGAAAGCTCCAACTGTCCTCCACATAGGATATTTATTGCTCAGAAATAATTAATCATAGGAAGAAGGGCGGATGACAAACAAATTCCTACCTAGTGCTAACTAAACCTAAGGATGGGGGGGGGGGTACGTTTCATAAAAGGATGTGTGAGGAAAGAGGAAACTAAAGTAAAATCTCTGAAGATCGTCTTCTTCCAGGAGGATTGACAGAGAAAAGAATATACAAGACTCTCCTGCAAGTAGTTCCTGGGGGACGCTGGCCATTGTGGTCATTTATATCTAGAGCCCTCAGATCTATATCTGCATCTCTTCTGGACTACCAGCTTTCTAACTAAACTTGTTTACTTTTTGGATGTCTTCATATCCAACAATAATTCAGTTTTTTTTTTTAAGATAAAGTTGTACATGATCGAATTGCAGTTCTACAGCAATCCTCACCAGTGCACATTTCCTGCCACCAACTTCCCCAATTTCCTTCTCACTCACCCTTCCTGAAGCCCTCTCCCCTGGGACATACATTTTTGTTCTCTATTTCCTTTTTCTGTTCCTTTTTCTCTGGTTTGAAATGTTTTATCTTTGACTCATTTCTGCAGCTCTTTTCCAAAGAGTACCGGTTCTGATGCTCAAAAATTTCACCACATTTCATTTCTTCTAAGAGGATAGTTAGATAAAGAATTCCAATTTCTTTATAGTCTCAGTAGCCCATTTAGAAAGTTTTCAGCTAACTTTTAGTAAAGTGGGGTCACAGCAAAGAAGTAGAGCACCTAGACTTTTAAAATTGTTTGTTTACATATCATTGGTCTCTAATGATTATGCTGTTTACCCCATTTGTTCATTGACTCATCCAGATTTGTATCTGAGAATTTCTAGTTCTGATTCCAACCTGGCTTTTATTTTCCAGTGTCCCTCACACAGGCAGACATATGAATTGATTACCAACATAGACGTGGCCACCATACATACATACATAGCTGATAGATCAATTTGCTCCAGCTGTACCCACTAGGATGGCAGGGAAGCAACTGATATGGCTAGGGCTGAGAACTCAGGAAAGGTCAGTTTCTTTCTCTCCCAGAAAGGATAGCCCTATCCACAGACTGGAACTTTGTCCCACGTTTCCCAAACTCACCAGCCAGAATCTACTCCCAGTCTGATCCCAGCCTGTTTTACATAGAAATGGGTCAAAGTGCTTCATTGGTCTAAAGCTGACAACTGTGGCCTACTATGTCAATCTCAGACAGTGAGAAGTTAGCATTATCAGTTCTCCTGCTCTGAGAGGATTAATATTCTCTGAGACATGAAACCAGGCCCAGTATAAACCATAGGTGCGGAATAACAGGAGGGCCAGACTGGCCAGACTGCCTGGAACTATGAAGTGATTTTGCAGGGCATCATGACCAGTACAATAGGATAAAAACAGTGTATGTCACAATTCAGCCAGAATGTCCTAAGCACTGTTTCTGCTTCTATATGTTTGCTTTGCTTTAGATAAATTAACAGAAATGATGGTGTGGGGTGATAAAGCCCACAAAAAATTGTGTAGAAATTGATTGCTTTCCCCTTGTTCAGGGTTCTAAGTCTCTCTGACTTGCAGGCCTTCAGCACTGAGCTTTAATAAATGTATTTCTATATTCTAAATGAATCTATTCTTGACAATAACAGATGGGGAAATGAGAGTCAGATCACTATAAAATATTGACTGCCTCTGACTTTAGTGTTCATTAGAAATGGAAATTGGGGACCAGAGCAATAGTAAAGCACTTGCCTTGCACATGGCCAACCCAAGATAGATGCCTGGCACCCCATATGACTCCTGGAGTGAGCCCTTCCAGGAGTGACCCCCGAGCACAAAACCAGGAGCAAACCCTGAGCACTGCTGGATGTAGCCCCAAAATAAATAAATAAAGAATAAAAGGTTGCTTTGATGCTGGAGAGATAGTGCAGCAGGTGGGGCATTTGCCTTGCATGTAGCTGATCTAGGATTGATCCAGGCATTCCAGGTGGTCCCCTGAGCACCACCAGCAATAATTCCTGAGTACAGAGCCATAAGTAACCCCTGAGCATCATCTGGCGTATGCCCTTTTCCCCCAGAAAAAGAAAAGAAAAAAAAGAAATGGAAGTAGAGACAGGCAAAGAATAAAGGACTATAACTGTAATCAGCCTTTTCAGACTAATTAACTTGCCTAGTACATGGGAATATATGTTATTAAAAAGGTCACTATGCTTCATCTAAGTTTCTTGTTTTGTTTTAAGGCCACATCTGGCAATGCTTTTTGCCACACCTGGCAGAGCCATGCTCAAGGACCACTCCTGGTGGTATTTGAGGAACCAGATGTTTGGGGTTTGGTATCAAACCAGAGATAGCCATATGCAAGGCAAATGCCTAAACCCCCGGACTATCTCTCTGCAACTCATGTAAGTTTTTGTCACTAGATCTCTAAGTAAACTTAGTCTGGTTTTGAAATAACTAAGTTTTGGACTGGGAGATTTATACCATAGAGTGCATCTTAAGCCCAAATTCAATTCCCATTACTATATGGTTCCCTGAGCATGGGCAGGAGCAGCCCTGCCCCCCCCCCCAGCACTGCAAAATATGTCTCTGGAGGTACCAGGAAAGCCCATATAATTTGTGCCACCACAAGACTAGAGTAGCATTGCATCTTCAGACTTTAAACTAGGAGCTCAGTGACTGCAAATTTCTGGTGGGAAATTTCTGTTAGCCTTGTGAGTACCATTTTAAAGACTCCTCTAGCCCCCACAACAGAACTGAATTTGATTTCTTGTTTTGAATTTCTTACTGTATCATAGTAATCCATGTGAGAGTTTTAAACCATGTAGTACCTGTGGGGCTTAACTCTTGAGAGTTAAGCCAGTTAAATGAAACTAGCCAGAGGACTAAACTTTGGGAAGTATGGCAAGATGCTCCTTGAAAGAAACCATCTTGTTCTAGTTTGAATAAATCTAAAATAGCAGACTAAAGGAATCTATATAGTTACCTCATTTCTAACTGTACCTAGGCAAAATTACAGGTTGCATTTACTAGAAGTTAAGGTATCTCTTATAATAATTATGAAGGTGTAAAGTAAAAGGTTTTACTTCAGTAATATGTCTTTTTTATGTTAGATATTAGATCTACAGAGTTAAAATGAAATTTCTAGTTGGACTCATTTTTCCAGAGTAAAGCCAGATCTACCTCAGTCAGTGACCAAACTGTTTCAGAAAATGAGTCGATCTACTCCTGTGAACTCACCAAGGATTTCAAAATTGTTTTTTAGAAAAAACAAGATGGGGGCCAGAGAGATAGCATGGAGGTAAGGTGTTTGCCTTTCATGCAGGAGGTCATCGGTTCGAATCCCGGCATCCCATATGGTCCTCCATGCCTGCCAGGAGCAATTTCTGAGCCTGGAGCCAGGAATAACCCCTGAGCACTGCCGGGTGTGACCCAAAAACCACAAAAGAGAGAGAGAGAGAGAGAGAGAGAGAGAGAGAGAGAGAGAGAGAGAGAGAGAGAGAGAGAGAGAGAGAGAGAGAGAGAGAGAGAGAGAGAAAGAAAAACAAGACTTGGGGCCAGAGCGGTGGTGCGAGTGGTAGGGCATTTGCCTTGCACGTGCTGACCTAGGACCGACAGCTGTTCCATCGCCAGCATCCCATATGGTCCCCCAGGCCAGGAGCGATTTCTGAGTGCATATCCAGGAGTAACCCCTGAGTGTCACCAGGTGTGTGCCCTCCCAAAAAAGAAAAGAAAAACAAGACTACACATCTCACCTAAATACCAAGAAATTTGTCTATTTACCTGACCATGTCTTATTAGAGCCTAAATAGAAACTGACTTAACTCTTTATAGTAGCCTTACATCATACAAGAAAACAAAATCAAAATTCAAGTTGTGACCATTATTTTCTTAAACAATCTTTCCTAGGCCAGAGACATCATTTCTCATAGATCTAATTATTTGCTCGTCTTTTTAAATTTTGGGGATTTGTTTTGTTTCAGCACCCAGTGGTGCTCTTGGCTCTGAATTTAATGATCACACCTGGGGGAGCTCAGGCGATCATCTGGGGTGCCAGGGATTGAACAGGGTAAATTACATTCAATGTCTTGTATTATTGAACTGGCTCCATTAGGCTCTCTCTATTTACCACATACTTTAACAATATTAGAACCCAATGCCTGGTCTCTATTAAAACCAAGGCAGGGGCCGAAGAGATAGCATGGAGGTAAGGCATTTGCCTTGCATGCAGAAAGATGGTGGTTCGAATCCCGGCATCCCATATGGTCCCCTGAGCCTTCCAGGAGCTATTTCTGAGAGTAGAATCAGGAGGAACCTCTGAGCTCTGCCAGATGCGACTCCAAAAACAAAACAAATAAACAAAATTAAGGTAACATAATAGTTCACTCCCTTTTACTTAGGGAGACTTACAGGCATTTTGCTAGTATAAAAAAGCATCAAAATTGGACTTTCAACCATCTACCCTTAAATACTTCCGGGTTAAATCTCCAGGGGGCATAGGACACAAACAAAGGAAGACCGACACTCATTGAGATACAGAATTAATGGCTGCACGCATCAGCCCATCATTCTGGACCCCATGAGAGGAGAAGCTCCAATAGTAACAAAAAATAATGATAGGAGAGATTTGCAGCACTGAACACTGAGTTCAGAAAGAATGTACAGCTTGCAGGCAGAACTGACCTGCCTGAAGAAAGGGACTCAAGGCCCATCTACACAGGCCAGGGGTGTGACCTCCCAAGCAGGTTGTCACTTCCTCAGCTAGAAGATAATCTCTCACCCACATACACTCACCTAAGACCTACCTTGGAGTGGGAAGGTGACTATGACAACCTTGTGATTACAAAATAAACCAGGGTAAAGCAGCATAAAACTCCAACACGCTTTATGGGTGAAGATTACAACCCTACAGACCCAATCTGAAGTAACCCCTTATATAATCTCTTTGAAATGGAACTCATTAGCAGTCATATTTGTGACACTTATTGTAACACACTTGTTTTGGGATGACAGAAAGCAAAGTTATTAAGAAATAGAGAACAACAACAACAAAGAAAAAGAAATAGAGAACAGAACATTTAAAAAAAATAGAAGGGGAGAGTTTAGTAGCAGTTATATTTGTGAAACTTATTATAATACATTTGTTTCAGGATTGAAATGGAGTTCAGAGTGGGAATATTTAAAGACCTCAATGAAACAATGAATATTTAAAGACCTCAATGAGACAATGGAATGTATTGCCAATAAAACACAGGTGGATATGAGAACAGAAATGAGAAAAATACAAGAAGAAATGCTAAAACTGAAAAGTTTGGTAGGCAGAATAAAAAATTCATTGGAGGGCCTCACTAGCACGGAAACCGTTGCTGAGGACCAATAGTGAGCTAAAAGATGAGGCATAGAAAACCTCCAGAGAACAAAAGAAAATAGAGAAAAGCCTCAAATGAAATGAACAATGACAAGAGACTTTGGGATAAATTCTACAGAAACAACATTAGGGTCATTAGAGTCCCAGAGAGACAAGAAGAAATTCAATGAAGAAGCAACCAACAGTCGAATGAACTTGAAGAAAGACATTGATAGCAACACAATAGTAATAGGAGACTTTAACATTGCTCTATAATCTCTCAGTAGATCAACTAGACTAAAGCACAGTAAGGAAATACTTACTTTGAAGAAGAAAATGGAAGAGAGGGGCCTTGTAGATATATGCAGGGCTTTTCATCCTCCCAAAAATCAAATACATGTTTTTTCTCTAGCGAACATGGGACGTTATCCAGAATAGATCATGTGCTAGGACACAAAATATACTTCCACACAGTCAAGAGGATAGAAATCATACCAACTTTCTTATCAAATGAAGCACTGAAAATAGGTGTTAATCGCAAACAGAAATAGAGAAACAACACAAACATGAGGAAACTAAATAGCTCCTTCCTGTACAACCAATGGATCAGAGTCAGAAGCTGTGGCTCACTTTAAAAGAATGTAAAGAGGGGCCTGGAAAGATAGCATGGAGGTAGGGCATTTGCCTTGCATGCAGAAGGTCGGTGGTTCAAATCCCGGCATCCCGCAAGCCTGCCAGGAGGGATTTCTGAGTGTAGAGCCAGGAGTAATTCCTGAGCACTGCCGGGTGTGACCCAAAAACAAACAAACAAAAAAGAAAACAAACCAAACAAAAAAGAATGTCAAGAGAAAAAAAGTTTATAGCTTTGCAAACATTCATCAGAAAAGAAGAAAGGTCCCACATAAACAACTTTACAGCACAACTTAAGTTACAGGAAAATGACCAACAGAAGGATGGCAAAGCAGGCAGAAGAAAGAAAATAATAAAACTTAACCAGAAATTAATAAACTGGAATCCTAAAAAAAACAATGCAAAACATCAATAAAACCAAGAGTTGTTCTTTGAAAAATAAACAAGATCAATACAGCAAGACTCACAAAGAAAGAGAGAACACTAATAAACTGAATCAGAAATGAAACAGGGGAGCCCCAAGAAACTGAGGCAGACATAAAGAATGACAGCAGGTATCTCTTTGACTCAGAGGAGTTGTTTTCACCTCAGGTCAGTGTGCCCTGAGGGAAAGAGTAGCACCAAATGAAGGGAGGGTTCTTCCAGCCAAGTCAGCTGAGCTCTGCCAAGCCACAAAGTTCAAGGAAACTAAGGCAGACAGAAAGACAGCATCAGGCTCCTTTTTGACTCAAGGGTATTGTCACTCCAGGACAATGGAGCATAGTCACTTTTCTTTGTTCTGTAGCTGTGCATTTCTTCTAGTCAATGAGCACACATAACACATAAAAAAAATACCAAAACATTGCAAAAGTCACAATGGAAAAGAAATACAGAGCCCCAACACTCTTTGTGAACAAAGATGGTAGTTCTGAAACCCAACTAGTATCAGCCACCTATATAGCCTCTCTGATAAAGACTTTAGAAAAGAAATGTTGAGGATTTCCAAGATACTCAAAGAAAATATGGAATGGTGGGGCCGGGCGGTGGCGCTAAAGGTAAGGTGCCTGCCTTGCCTGCGCTAGCCTCGGACGGACAGCGGTTCGATCCCCCGGCATCCCATATGGTCCCCCAAGCCAGGAGCGACTTCTGAGCGCATAGCCAGGAGTAACCCCTGAGCATTACCGGGTGTGGCCCAAAAACAAACAAAAAAAAAAAAAAACAAAAAAAAAAAAGAAAATATGGAATGGACAGCCAATAGACTCAAGAAGACAGAAATGAGAAAATTTCAAACAAATGATAGAACTGAAAAACTAGATAGGCAAAATGAAAAACTCACAGGAAGGCCTCATTAGTAGAAGTAACAGCTTATTCTGGGGACATGATAAGTAAGATGGAAGTTAAGCTGTATATTGCATCAGAATAATTTGGAGACGAGTCCTAAAATAAGCAAACAGAAGATGGAAAAAAAAATCCCTAAAATAAGTGAGTAGATAACAATAGACCTTTGGATAAATGAAAAAAAAAAAAAAAAAAAAGAATCATTGGAGTCCCAGAGAGACAGGAGGAAACTCCTATGAAGGAGTAATAGTAAAAGACTTCACTGCTGAGAAGTTCCCAGAGCTGAAGAGTACATGAGCCCACATCCTGGATGCCAAACAGTGCCAGCTAAAGGAGATCCAATTAAAAGCACCTCAAAGAAATTCTAATCATACTTATGAAAACCAGAACTAGAGACAGAATAATGAAAGCACCAAAATCAAAAAGGGAAATTACATACAAAATAGCATCCTTAAAGTTTACAGCAGATTTATCACGAGTTACCCTCCAGGCCTGAAGGCAGGGATGGGATATAGGGGAAAAAAAATCTCAATGCAATGAACTCTTCACTAAAACACTTCAACCAGCCAGATTTTCCAGTTTGAAGGAAAGATACACAGTTTCACAGATAAGTAACAGCTCAGGAACTTTACAGACTCAAAAATAACCTTAAAAGAACTGAAAGTAAGACAAATTTCACAAACACACCAAATGTCTAAGAAAATATGCACAAAATTCCATGGCAATCATCTCTCTCAACATCAATGGAATAAATACGCCAGTTAAGATACACAGAGTAATAAAATGGAACAGAAAGTTGAATCTGATATTTTGCCACATGCAAGAAACACATTTGAATAGTCTGAACAAACACGGACTCAATATCAACAGTTGGAAGACAATTCTTCAAATCCCTCAAAAAGGCTGGAGTGGTCATACTAACATCAGATAGCATAGTCTTCTGGCTTATAAAGGTTACAAGAGATAGACAGGGTCTTGTCTTAATAAACAAGGTATATGTATCAGGAAGAAATAACACTTCTAAATATGTAAGCACTCAATGAAGGGCCAACAAAATACTTAAAACAACAGTTAAAAGACCTGAAGAAAGATATCAGTAGCAACACAGTAGTAAAGACTTCAAAACTGCTCTAGTCACCTTTTAATAGATAAGCCAGACTAAAACATAACAAGAATATTCTGGCTTTGAAGGACAAAATGAAAGAGTGGCTTACTATATAAATAATATATAGGTCTTTTCTCTGCCAAAAAGCTGCATACACGTTCTTCTCCAATGTACATGTGGTACATTCTCCAAGATAGATCAAATGCTGGGCCACAAAACATACCTCCATAAAAATCAAGAAGATAAAAATTGCCATCAACTGTCTTCTCAGACCATGGTGCACCGATAATTGTAATGAATTACAAACAGGCACAGAGAAATAATTTTAACACCTGGAAATTAAACAGCTCACTACTCAACAACTAGGAATCTTTTGATTTCCTCTCTTACCCACTTGGCAAACATTTTAGTAAAGAGTTCTAGGTTCAGATCCTAAGTCAGTACTGCTATTTACACTCTAATGCTACATACCACAATCTGGAGAGGTTTTTGGAGACCCTAAAAATAATTATTATATTAATACTATTGTCCAAGTCATAATATCAGGGCTTCTTGTTCATTTTTAATTTGAGTATGGCCTCTGATACAGTTAGAATTTTAACCTATGCATCTGTTTGGTGTGTTGATCAATGACAGGTGTCCTTTATTTAACTGATAATTTATTTCACCCAATACCTCAGCCAGAATGTTACAACATACAATAATTATATGACTTGCAAGTTAAAGTATTTCATTAGTAAGCTCCTTATCACTTAAAAACTCTTTCAGACCTCTACACACACTCTCTATGAGTTTTACATAAGAGGCAATGGAAAACAAAAATTTAGTCAGCATCTTCAAAGCCAAACAACAGAAAGTCATCTGTTTAAGATATAAATAGGTTGTTTTCAGATGTTGAATCAAGATGTCTCACCATACACTTCCCTCTTACTTTATCAGATTTAATTTTGTTACAAAGCACAAATATAGATACCCAAATAGTTGGCAAAAAGAAAGCACATAGGTTTACATGAATATAAACCTCAAATAATTTATAATTTTCAGTTACCTAAACCTCAAATTTCAAGTATAAGCCTGCTACCTGGAAGGTTATTTCAAGTTCCATTTGAGTCATTTTTTTTCTAGATGATTTGTCCCAAGTTACAACATTACTAGAATTTGATCTAACAACTGGGTTCACTCCATCAATCCACATCAACGCACAAAATTTGTGCACAGTTAACTCTGACTTCAATAACAGCAATGTTGAAGATAGATGCAGCATGTTGAGAATGTTACAGCAAACTCTTCTTAGGAAAAACATCCAGATCCATAGAACCCTACATTTGATGATGGCAGCCAAGCAAATAATCTTCTAATCGGTTTGTTTCATCTATAAAGGTATAATAATGGCTATTTCACACAATTATCCTGATAATTAAGTAAAAAGAACTTTAGATGAGAGATAAAATGTTGAGAGCATCCTACTTAAAAATCTCTGGGAACTGATGAGATAACTTAGAGACGTTTAAAGAGGAAGGGAAAACCACATTCACAGGCCCATGAAACATTATCTTTGAGAGTTTCTCATATACTAATGTACTAAACAAGGGGGAATATCCTAGCAGTCTGGGCTAAAACATGCAACCCAGTATCAAACTTTCACAAGACCAATCAAATAAAAAATGACCAATTAAGAATGAATTTTATTGCCAACAAGCTTTATTGAATGGGGCTCACGTCCTCAGAGCAGCCATCTTGTCTGCATGGTAACAAGAAGCAGTATTCACTAAAAAAGAGCAGAGTGAAGTCCGGAAGGGTGGGTTACAGGTAACACCAGGGTAATCAATTCACTTGGTCTGGTTCCCTGAGGCACTCTTCTGACCTGGCTGCAAACAGATTGCTAATGAAGGGTTCCATCTTTCTTTTCCTTTAGGTCAAAATAAAGGCATTTTCTTTCTTTTGGGGGGGGGGGGTGGTAATAAATTTCCTTTGTTTTCATTTAACAATAAATGTGTACCATAGTCTTCTTCATGGAAAAATAAGACATCCCTGAAAATAAGACCTAACACATCTTTGGGAGCAAAAATTAATATAAGACACTGTCTTATTTGGGGGGAAACAGGGTAGTTCAAGGCCCTTAGAAAAACTGGCAAATGACCCACAGTTGGTACCTTCACCATCTAGTCATAGCAGAACTAGAGTCCAGTGTACTGACATAATAAGCATATGCAGCATTAACCTTTCTGCAGAGGTTATTTTTCCTAGTTTTTATTATAACACTGTGTGATTTACCGAGTTGTTCATCATACAGTTATTTCAGGCATTAAATATCCAAACATCAATACCACCCCCAATGTGATCTTCCCCTCACCACTTAGCCTAAATTCATGCAGGCACAAACAAATTCACTTCATATTACTCCTTACGACACAAAGGCAAGTGGAATGATCAACACTTAGATCAAGACATGTCATCAATTTGAAATGTTTGATTTACTTCTCCAGGGTGTTTCTACAGTCAGTATCTAAGAATTTACTGGACTCTGGTTGTTGCTGGCTGAGCCTTCTGTGTTACTGTTTCTCTCACTAAGGTTGGTAGATTACTGTATAACTTTCCCATTATATTTTCTGTGATACTACATGGATGACAGTATAAAATATTAAAACAGTCCACAAACTATATAGATCTGAATCATCCCATATGGTTCCCCGGGCCTTCCAGGAATAATCCCTGAGTGCAGAGCCAGGAGTAACCCCTGAGCATCACCAGGTCTGACTCCTCAAAAAACAAATAAACAAAGCAAAGCAAATGAGCATATTAACCAAAAAAATTAATAGATTAATAAACAGATTTGGCCTAGGAACAGTGGAAGAGGAAGACTAACACTCTGGTAATGGGTATGTGTGGTATAGGAACATTGAAAGTCAAGAACATGAATATTGAATACCTAGAGTAAATTATGATGCTTTATACAAAAAATTTTAATTAAGGTCTTTTCCAACTGGAACCATGGAAGGCACAGAAGAAAAGGAAAAGAAGGTTCCTTCTAAGCCAGCAGCAGCAATCCTAGAGAAGAAAAAGAAGCTTCCTGATGTGCCAGAAACCTTGAAAAAAAAGCCAAGAATTTCACAGAGCTGAAGATTAAACGTTTGAGAAAGAAGTTTGCCCAAAAACTGCTTCAAAAGGCAAGGAGAAAGCTGATTATGAAACAGCTATCACTGGACAGATGTCCAGTGTCCAGGACAGAAATACAGATGGTTAAGATGGCGAGAAAAGCTGGCAACTTCTACGTTCCTGCTGAACCCAAATTGGCTTTTGTCAGCAGGATCAGAGGTATGGATGGTGTGAGCCCCAAGGTCCGAAAGGTGCTGCAACTTCTTCACCTTCGACAGATCTTCAATGGCACCTTCGTTAAGCTCAAAAGGCCTTGATTAAGATGCTGAGGATTGTCGGACCCCATATTGCATGGGGGTATCCAAACCTGAAGTCAGGAAATGAGTTGATTCTATAAGCATGATAAAATTGTGGCAAAACCCACCAGAAGCAAATTGCCCCAACAGATAATGCACTGATTGCAAGAATTCTTGGTAAATAGGGCATCGTTTGCATGGAACATCTGATTCATGAGGTCTATACCATTGGAAAATGCTTAAAGAGGCAAACAACTTCTTCTAGCCTTTAAATCATCTTCCCCTCAAGGTGGAATGAAAAAAAAAAGACCATCCATTTTGTAGAAGGTGGAGATACAGGCAACAGGAAAGACCAGATCAACTGGCTGATTAGACGAATGAATTAAGGTACCTACCATATTTTTGTAATCTGGTCAATTAACAAACAATTGCTTTCAAATTGGAAAGAAATAATACTTAAAATTTTTTTTGATTAAAAATTTGGAGCTGGAGAGATAGCATGGAGGTAAGGCATTTGCCTTGCGTGCAGAAGGATGGTGGTTCGAATCCTGGCATCCCATATAGTCCCCTGAGCCTGCCAGGAGTGATTTCTGAGCATAGAGCTAGGAGTAACCCTGAGCACATGTGGGTGTGACTCCCCCCAAAACGTGATTTAAAAATTTTAGAACAGGGTCGGAATGATAGTACAGTGGGTAGTGCAACCATGCCTCATATGGATGACCCAGGTTCAATCCCTGGCACCCCATATGGTCCCCTAAGAACCATGAATAATTTTATGTGGGATGTCTATTTCCCTGGGTCCTACAGTTAATCACCCCACTGTGGTGGCCTAAAACTCATTGGTCATTTAAACTGAGAATGAAGAGGCCCTACTTTCTTCCTCCATGAATAACTCAGGAATAATTTCTAAGTGCAGTATCAGACATACCCCTTGAGCATCACTAGATATGGTCTGAAAAGAACAACAAATTTTAGAACAAAACATATATATATATTTGGGTATTCTTTCTTACTGACAAATTGGTGGGAAAGTTAGTTAAAAAGAAAAGCACTGGGACCTCAGATTAGAGCTGGTAAATCTGAAGCCAGAAAGGCCTCCCTGCTCACCTGTCCCCTTCTCCACCCTACTCTGCCCCTAACCCACATGCAGTCTCCTACTGTGGCCAACCACAACTAGGCAAGAGACCTCTCTGTCATCATAGTTCAGTTTTTTGTTTGTTTGTTTGTTTGGGGGCCACACCCAGCAACACACAGGTGTTATTCCTGGCTCTGCATTTAGAAATCATTCCTAACAGGGCCGGAGAGATAGCATGGAGGTAGGACATTTGCCTTGCATGCAAGGGCAGTGGTTCGAATCCTGGCATCCCATATGGTCCCCCGAGCCTGCTAGGAGCGATTTCTGAGTGTAGAGCCAGGAGTAACTCCTGAGCGCTGCTGGGTGTGACCCAAAAACAAAAACAAACAAACAAACAAAAAAGGAAACCATTCCTAAGGGTACTCTGGAAACCATATGGGATGCTGGAAATTGAATAAGTGCCTTACTCAACATAATCACTCCAGTCCTAAAGCATACTTTTTGAATTTTATTTATTTATTTATTTTTGGTTTTGGAGTCACACCCGGCTGTACTCAGAGATTACTCCTGACTTTATGCTCAGAAATCGCTCCTGGCAGGCTCAGAAGACTATATGGAATGCCAGGATCGAACCACCGTTCTTCTGCACCTCCATGCTATCTCTCTGGCCCCATTATTTTTTTAATTAAAGTAGCAACAACATGCAGAAGTTAAAAGTCAAAAAAAAAAACCATAGTGAGTTTAGTGGGGGAAGTAAGGATGCAGAGGGAAAAAGAATTCCAGCACCAGGGCCCGGAGAGATAGCATAGCGGCGTTTGCCTTGCAAGCAGCCGATCCAGGACCAAAGGAGGTTGGTTGGAATCCCGGTGTCCCATATGGTCCCTCGTGCCTGCCAGGAGCTATTTCTGAGCAGACAGCCAGGAGTAACCCCTGAGCACTGCCGGGTGTGGCCCAAAAAACAAAAAAAAAAAAAAAAAAAAGAATTCCAGCACCCTGTCTACTAGTCACCTTTAGTGCCCCAAGATTTCACAGGAATATTACAGGGTATATGGTATAGTATTGGTAAATATTTCATAAAGGGAGAAAGTAGGACCTCTTCATTCCCAGTCTGAATAAATATGACCAATGAGTTTTAAGCCACCACAATGGGGTGATTAACTGCAGGATCTGGGGAGATAGACATCCCACACCCAAACATAATAGAGGTTAAAACCCTCAAATACATCATTAGTGCTAAAATACTGTAATTAGGACATTTCAATGTCTTCTTTCTTTGGTTTGTTGCTGTTGTTGTTTGGGATCCAAATCTAAATGCAATAGGGGTAAGGGGCAGTTACAAGGCAATCTGCTATATCTCCTGCACTTTTCCTGACTCCCACAATTCTGAATATAATTAAAGTGCAAGTTTACATATTGTAACTGAGTTTAGGAATAGACTTTTCTGAGGAATACATAGGCAGAACACTCCATGACATTGAAGCTAAAGGTATCTTCAAGGATGAAACACCACAGACCAAGCAAATGGAAGCAAAGATAAACAAATGGACTACAATAAACTAAGAAGTTTCTGCACCTCAAAGGAAATGGGGACTAGGATACAAAGTCTGCCCATGGGATGGGAAATATTATTTCAATACACATCTGATAAATGGATAATATCTATGATATATAAGGCACTGGGAGAGTTTAGCAAGACAAGACATCTAATCCCATCCAAATAAGGGAAGAAGAGATGAACAGACATTTCCTCAAAGAAGAAATACAGATGGCCAGAGAACCATGAAAAAATGCTCCACATCATTAATCATCAGGGAGATACAAATCAAAACAGTAATATATCATGTCACACCAGAGAGACTGACCCTCACACAAAGAACAAGACCAGTGTTGTCATGAATACAGGGAGAAAGAGACTGTCACTCACTGCTGTTAAAAATGACAACTGTTGGGGCTGGAGAGATAGCATGGAGGTAAGGCGTTTGCCTTTCATGCAGGAGGTCATCGGTTCGAATCCTGACGCCCCATATGGTCCCCTGTGCCTACCAGGAGCAATTTCTGGGCCTGGAGCCAGGAATAACCCCTGAGCATTGCCGGGTGTAACCCAAAAACCACAAAAAAACAAAAATGACAACTGTTCAACCTTTTCAAAAAACAATATGGATATTAAAAAAACTAAGATACACACCTTTTTCATTGTACATTTTTAAGTCTCTTATCTTTTAAATTGAGATTCCCAATTTTTTAGAATATTTTTCCCCCTAGAACCTTGGGACAAGGATTACTTTATTTTACCTCATATTCCTGCATTTTTCTATAAAACTAGGAAGATAAGAATAAAGAGAGGTTGGGGACTAGGTGGTCTCAGATGATTGTCACGGAAATAAATAAGGACAGAACTAAATATCTAAACCAAAGTCAACGATAATAGAATCAAGGAACCTAAACTTTAATAATCTAAACTTAAAGGGGCCTGTTATATTGGCAGGCCAGGGGCAAAGGGCAGTGATATAGGATGCAGTCTGGGTCCATTGGTAGAGGGAGGTTGACACTGATGGTGAGAAGGGCCCTGTATATCAGAAATTCAACTATGCAGGACTCTGTAGATCACAATGGTTTCAACAAAATAAATATTAAAAAAAGAAAACAATACGGATATTCCTCAAAAAACTAGATATTGAACTTCCCTATGATCCAGTAATATCGCTCCTAGGAATATACCCTAAGAGCTAAAAAACATAATGCAAAAAGACAAAACCAAAAACCTTTGAATTCCTATATTCATCGCAACACTATTCACAATAGCTAAAATCTGGAAACAATCCAAGTGTCCACGACAGATGACTAAATAGAGAAACTGTGGTACATCTATACAGCTTTGAAGAAAAATGATATAATGAAATATGCTTATACATGATAGATATGGAGAGTATTAGGCTGAATGAAATGAGTCGGAAGGATCGAATAATCACACTCGCTTGTGGAATATGAAAAGAAAGAGAGAATGGTAATAATATCCAGAGACAATAGAAATAAGGACCAGGAGGACCAGTCCAAGGAAGGAAGCTTACTACGAATTGGGGAAGGAGTACAGTTAGGACAGAGAACCACTATGACAACAGTAGTTGGAAATGATCACTCTGGACAAGAATTGGGTAGTGAGAGAGATACAAGGATATACATAATACACCTTCAATAGCAAAATTGCAAAACACAGTGTCTAAAATGGAGAGAGAGAAAGCGAGAGAGAAAAGAGAAATGTATGCCACAGAGATAGACAGATGAGAGGGCAAGGGGGAAAGGCAGGAGAGAAACTGGGGACACTGGTGGCAAGAAATGAGCACTAGTAAAGAGTGTTGTACATGATGTACATTATAAGAAACTCAATCATAAACAACTTTGTAACTGATAAAAAACAACCCTGTATCATAAACAACCTTGTAAATCATGGTATTTACATAAAGTAATTTTTAAAAATCTAAGAAAGGGCTGGAGAGATAGCACAATGGTATTGTGTTTGCCTTGCAAGTGGCCAACCCAAGACTGACAGTGGTTCAAATCTCAGCATCCCATATGGTCCTCTGAGCCTGCCAGGAGCGATTTCTGAGCACAGAGCCAGGAGAAGCCGCTGAGCACCGCTGGGTGTGGCCCAAAAACCAAATAAACAAAGAAATCTAAGAAGAAGGAAAAAAGAATTGACTTGCCTGGCCAAGATGCATCTTAAGTAAAACAGGATGTGGCCTACGTGTACTATGTATGGAAGTATATCCATGGCTCCTACTCTTTCCTGCATGTGGCTCAAGTGGTTCCAGGACCCCTAAGTCCCCCCAAATGGAATTCCCAACTGGAATTCCCCCATTGGAATTCCCAACTTTGGTGTGTGTGTACCCCTTGAGGGAATCGGAGGACCAGAGTCCATGCACCTCTGAGAAATCACTTTGCTCATGATTATTCACTAATTATCCATCAGAAACAATTGATTAGGACCATGAATTAGAATAAATGAACCCTAATGAGATAAATCGGATAAAGTCCACAAATAAAAAGCCATTCTAATTTTGGTACATTTTAATTCATTGGAATCGATTTAAATTTATATTAACTTTATTAATTCTAATTAGAATCCATTCTACTAATTCTGATTCTAATAAATTCAAATCAAATATTAATCATTACGATCATTATCAATTATTAATTGATTAATTAGAATTAATTTTATGAATGTTGATTCTAATTCATTCCAATAAAACAGTAGTCATCATAATCATTATTAATTATGATAATGATTAATTCATCAGAATCAATTTTATAAATGCTGATTCTGTGGTTTAATTAATTAAATCTTGGTTAACTTTTAATTGATTAATTTTATAAATGCTGATTCTCTGATTCAAATCAAATTCTGATTTGATGAATTCTGATAAAATATTGCTAGTTATAATTATTAATAATTAAAATATAATATCAACGATCAATTAATATTAGTTATTCTTATTAATTCTAATGATTAGTAATATTATATCAATAATATAATGTTGATTGTTATTAATGATCATTCTAGCATTAATGAATACTTTAAAAATCATTAGTAGCTGCCCTAGCTCTTGGATGGCCCCTCTGGAAGGTCAGCAAAACTGGGGGAGAAAGGAGCCTTTTGGGCCTAGAAAATGTCCTTGAAGACCTTCTCAAGATGGCGGCAGAAAATGGCCGCACGGCCCCGCCTGACCTTCTCTGCCCTTCCGCATCCCGCGAGGTCAGCCAGTGGTCGCGCGAGAGCTGCTGCCCCGGAAGTATCAAGATATAGGCCCATATAAGAACTTCCGGTATTGCAAGGGCGAGGCCACGCCCCCTGGCTATTTAAACGCGGCGCGAGATTCCCGCGGCATCTCGTCTCCTTCCTCCGCGATGTTCGCCGGCTGCTGCGCGCTGCGACTGCGCATGCGCATACTCGGGGCCCTTCGGGGTGGCGCGCGTCTGAAGGATGCTCAGCAGGTGAGTGGGACCGGAAGTGGGCGTCGGATAACTTCCGGTCCCGGGCCTGTAGGCTCGACCTGGGTACCAGGGATGCCTTGCTGGGCCCTGTGTGTGTCACTGAGCCAGGGAATTGCATGCTACTGTGTGTGTCCGTGGAGCAAGTGTGACCCTGAGCAAGGTCACAGCATCCTAGGAGCTCTCTCTCTCTCTTGCAAGGGCTTAATTGCAATTAATTGCAGCAAAGTCACAGTGCAAAAGACAGATGAGGCGTGGCACCTCGTCATCCTGAGAGCTCTCTCTCTGTCTCTGTCTCTTTCTCTCTAATTGCTAGCCCCTCAGAACTGTCAAGTATAGCCCACCACATTTTCTCTCTCTCTCCTGTCTGTTTGTCTCTGTCTCTTTGTCTCTCTCTCTCTAATTACTAGCCCCCCTCAGAACTGTCAGGTATAGCCCAATTCTGTGTGTGTGTGTGTGTGTGTGTCTGTCTCTTTGTCTCTAATTTTTCGCCTCAGAACTGTCAGGTATAGCCCAACACATTCTCTCTCTCTCTCTCTCTCTCTCTCTCTCTCTCTCTCTCTCTCTCTCTCTCTCTCTCTCTCTCTAATTATTAGCCCTTTAGAACTGTCCAACACACTCTCTCTCTTTGTCTGTCTCTGTCTCCTCCCTCTCTCTCTCTCTCTCTCTCTCTCTCTCTCTCTCTCTCTCTCTCTCTCTCTAATGACTAGCCCCTCAGAACTGTCAGGTATAGCCCAACTCTCTCTCTCTTCACCAAGTAGCAGCCCCTCAGAACTGTCAAGTATATCCCAACACATTCTCTCTCTCTCTCTCTCTCTCTCTCTCTCTCTCTCTCTCTCTCTCTCTCTCTCTCTCTCTCTCAAGTGTTTAATTGCTATTAATTGTAGCCAAGGTCTCAATGCAATAGGCTAATAAAGCATAGCACCTCATCCTGGGAGCTCTCTCTCTCTCTCTCTCTCTCCCTCTCTCTCTCTCTCAAGTGTTTAATTGCAATTAATTGTTCTCAGCCTGCCAGCTTTATTGTTGGTTTTTTTTCCACACCTGATGGTGCTGGGGGACCAGAGATGGGACTGGGATGGACACATGCAAGGCAGACTCCCTACCTGCTGCACCTTTTCGGAAGGTGCTTAACAGAATTTAAATTAGAACTCAAGGAAGTGATTCAAGGCAGAGCCAGGATGATAGTCATAGGGAAATGTTGCCTTTCCTTGGATCCCCATGTTTTGATGTATGGGTGTATGTGTTCACTTGATATTAACTGAGCCTAACTGTATGCTGTGCGTTTCATGGATGATTCGAAGGAAATCCTTCTAAGGCAAATGCAAGCCCTTGTCCTATCACTGGACTATGGCTAAGGCCCCTGAGAAGCGCTCTTGAAAGTGCCATTGGGGGATTGGTTTTGAATCCTGTATCACTTTGCATTTGGAAAAGGAAATGACCGGTGCTGATCTTACAAGAAAGATAGTTTCTTTAATTATATGTAGCTGCCTTGTAATCTGCCTATGGAAGCTTAATGGTTGTACTTAATTCATGGACATTGTAAAAGGTCGTTTGCTCTTTAGAAACTTTATCTTAAAAGTAGACACATAAAAGGCAAAACTTAGTCCCATTTAAAAGATACATAACCAAAGTGTCTTGACAGTGGCATTAGTGGTATAGTGGTGAGCAAAGCTGCCTTCCAAAGTGCTGTGCTTTGGTGCCAGGCCCCCTGACGAGACTGAAGCAAGGGTAAGTAAAGGTCTCTTCCAGCCTGTAGCCTTTGAGGCCGGACTCGGGAAAAGGAGGGAACACTGTGAGCCGCAGACTGCTCGCAAGGAAGCATTGTCAGAACAATTGACTTCATTTATTGAAGGTAGGGATAAGGCTTTTTGGGCAAACTGTAGGCAGGAAACAATGTGGGTAATACAGGTTAGGGGTTACAGCAACAAGATGGTATGCAGAGACAACAGTCACAAGGTCCATGGTATCATTGATTCAGATGGACTACAAAGATAGCAGTTACAATGCCTGTGGCATCATTAAATCAGGAAGCATGGAAAGATAGTGGTTGCAATGCTCACGGTATCATTAAATTAGGATATATGTAAAGATAACAGTTGTAATACTTAAGGCACTAGTTGCCTAGACAAGTTGTTTGACCTGGATGACTCTTCTTATCTTATCCTGCACTCATAACAGCAGGGCCACAAGTCTCTAAACAGAGACTTTCTTTTATATTCAAGGTCAGCTTGATGAAATCCCCTTATTTCTCAGCCTCTCTCCCCACATTATTTTACTTTATAAGAACTGAGTGAGTTATGTAGGAGGGGCTGGGGGCCTATGGGGTTTGTGCCTGTCTTAAGTTGTCCTGGTGACACCTAAAAGATGTCCCAGAATCTTACCCGTCGTTGACTACCAAACCAGCCTATAGGTTATGGGTTTCTGCTAACATAACATACGCTGCAGCCTCTCTGTTTCCAGTTGGTACTGTTAACTCATTTAGTACATTAGCAAGCATTGCAACTTTGTGAAAACGGCTCTTAATCATGGCTACCAGACGTTTTAAAGTGCAAGATCCAAAAGTGATAATAATCAAAAAAAATAATGAATGGTCCTGCCAATGCAGATAAAAGGGGAGTAAGCCAAGGGGACCAATTAACCAACTTGGATACCAAGATGATCCCGCCTCCTTTTTTTCTTTGTTCAATTCCAGCCTGCAATTTATTAATAGAGTCCCCAGCCAGTTCAGTATGGTCATTATAGATGCAGCACTCTTCACAAAGGGCAGCACCAAGGCCCTTTCTTCAGGAACAGTCTGTCCAGGTCTTGTTGATTTTGCAACACCATCTCGGCCAGAGAATGTAGGGAAGTCTACAGGTATGTGACAGAGTTGCCAATTTTAGCCAAATCCTGGTCAATTTGTCGTCTCACCTCTGCAATGGCTGCGTGGTGGGTTCCAAGGGCTGCTGCTCTGGTGGCTGTTCCTGCAAGGCTTCAAAGGGGGGCCACAGTGACAGCGACCACAGTGCCTAGGTCCCACTTAATAGTGAGTCATGGTGGCAGAAGTATACATATCTGGAACAGAATGCCAGGTAACTCTGGGAATTAACTGGACAATGGCACATACATCAGGTCATTGCTTAAAAATGCTGATCGATATAGGCACTTGGTAAGGCCAATAGGTTTACACAGCCATTGCCCGGTGGTTGGAACTGCCCAATCAGAAAAAGGAGATGTCCAGTTGGTAAAATTGAGGCAATAGGGGGACGATTGTACTGTCTCCTTGTCCATTATATAGGCAGGAGCCTTGACCCTGGACCTGTCCGAATGTCAGACCCAGGGTGTCAGAGTTGTAATACCATTGACTTTCAGTTGTATTTATACAAAAAATGATTGATTAATGGCAATGGCTTCATAAAAAGGGGGAGGAGGGTTACATCAAAACAAAGCCAGCAAGCCTTAGTTAAATTAGGCCTGGTATAGTTCAGCACAGCATGGGTGGAATTTATGAGCTGCCAAAGGGCATGCACAGTAGGTGTTAAACATAAAAGAACATGGTGCATGGGCAGTGGCTTGTTGTGTATGTAAACATTTCCATGGGATTATTATGTTACTGATCCTACCCTGATCAGTGATTATGACCTACCCTAGGGTGTGACCTGGCATTCTGCTCCCACCATAATAGGGTGGTACCTGATTCTGCTCCCACCCTAAGATGGTACCTGATTATGATGTATAAAAGCAAGGGTCTGTGGAAGGCTGGGGCTTTTTTCCAGGGGCTGATTCTGAGGCTTTTGGCTTCAGCCTTATGCATGGAATAAAGCTGTTACCTTCAGAAGCCTGACTGCCTGTTAGCTTTATACCGCTGCACTCACCTCAGAACCACCGGCTGAACAGGGTGGCAGACACGTGCTCCAAGCTGGAGGAGAAAGACCTCATCTTCCATCCCTTCATCAGTCAACCCCATCAAGGGTTGTTCTGCAACAGTGGCTCACTAGAGGTCATGGTAAATTGGAATTCAAATATTGGTGACCCGGAGGTCAGAGCAGTTGGACTGGGTGATGAAAAGCTGAGAGATGTTACAGGGAGAGCAGGAGGCAGTGTGGGGACTAGGGACCATAGTTCAGGCCCTAAATTTTTTGTTTGTTTGTTTGTTTGTTTGTTTTTGGGCCACACCCGGCGTTGCTCAGGGGTTACTTTTGGATGTCTGCTCAGAAATAGCTCCTGGCAGGCACGGGGGACCATATGGGATACCGGGATTCGAACCAACCACCTTAGGTCCTGGGTCGGCTGCTTGCAAGGCAAACACCGCTGTGCTATCTCTCTGGGCCCTCAGGCCCTAATTTTAAAGATTAGATAGGTGATGCTTAATTGGATTTTAAAAAGTAATCCAGAATCATGGCCAGATTCATAAAATCTTAATCTCCACTCATTCCTCTTTTAAATTTTTCTACATTTTTCTCTCCAGTATCTGTAAACTTAAAAGCACAGGGTTACTTTGAGTAACCCCAGTAGCACACAGTTGATGGTGTTTTGGTAATTTTAATAAAGTCCAGTGTTACGCTTTATCCTGCTGCCCAAACCTGTAGATTCACACCCCCAGGTGGCACAATAATAATCCCTTCCCATTCCATATTTTGTTGTAGAAAAAGGACCATGACCAGAGCATATATAAAATTGTAAATCGCGCAAATTATTTTTTGCACTTAATGTGGAGCAACTATAAGATAAATCACGTGGGTCATGGTACCCAGGGCCTGTCCAAGGTATTTGAATACTGGACCAAAAGGGGACCACAAGGTCAAGGTCACATAAATTAAACTGCAAGTCCGGAAACTAGGCTCCGGCTGGGTAGGCAGAGGATTCACAGCACTGGCTGTGGTTCAAATAGCTTGCCATTGCTGCTTAACTGGTTGGTGCAGTGTAGGTGGGGGGGGGGGGTGGCACTAGGCAGAACCTGATAAAAAATAAATAAGAAAATCCAGCGACTCTTTATCCAGCAAAACAAGAAGAAAAAGCCTGGGTTGAGCCATCATTGTCAGTATGTTTACCAGGTACATATTTATTATTTCTGGCTGGGACCCAGATGGGTCTATGTTCTTCCTGTGGGAACACACAACCAATGCCACAGCCCACTGACAACAGAGAATCCAGACCATCTATTCCTCTGATTCTGTGTCCTTCCAATGGACCGACCATCAATTGGGGTCACTTGGGGCTGGCTGATTTCTATTTCCAATGTCAGGCAAAAGCTGACAGCCCATTCTCCTTACTGGAAATTGAGTCAGCTAAATGCACAGGGGATCCTTATCATTCTTCACCTCAAGGAGAGAAGCTCTTTGTGATACACCTATCTATATCTTTAGCAAAAGGTAATGAAAATCTTTCAGTTGGATGGCAGCAAATACAAAAGCTAATTAGACAGAAACACGTCTAATTATGTCCAATAATCATTCTATTTGATTATACAGTTTCTTAGAAACATCCTAAAACTTTTCTGTACATTCCTTTAAATTCTTTCTGTAAATTTTCTCCAGTCCTATTTGCAACCAACTGATTACTCTTTCACAGAATTCTCTTTCTTTTTCCAATATTTATAAATTCATACTCACTAAAAGAGTTCATTACAAAATAAGTTTGTAAGTTTCTTTTTTATCAATAAAAATCCAAATGCCAAATTTTTTCATGGGCCCCATTATATATATCTATATAAATATATATAGATATTTTAATACCAATTGTCAAGTTATCTAGGCTTCACAAGATTAATTACTCAACTTTAACAAATGAGAAATAGGCAATATTAATAGTTTCCAAATATCATGTTAAGGAATAACACATGCTTTTATAAATCCAGGCACTATATTAAGTTGTAAAGCCTCAGAAGTATAGAATGAAACTGATTTTACTCCAATTATAAAAGGTCTGAATTTTATGAAGATAACTCAAAGCTTTTATTGTCTTTCTTCCAATTTGAAAGCAAATTGCCAGAATTACTTTCATTTGACAGACCAAATTGTCCTTTAATATACTTAGTAAAAACATGTTAAGCATTTTCACATTTTAGATCTTATGACCAAAATTAAATGTATTACCTGGTGGCAACACAGTTATGGAATTTAGTTATTTCAATAATATTAAGCACTCACAAAATTAACACTTACCAAAAAAGACTAACCACAACATTTTGCACACAAGTTTTCAATTTTTAGATATCTTTAAAATTAAAAAAATTTTTTTCCCAACAAGTTCTTATCTACTAGGGATAAGAACACATACTTTTTCACAACACAGGGCATCTCCCACTTTGAACATATGTCATTTGGACCCAACTTAGACCCCAGGGGATTAGACGCCGACTGTTCAGCCTCGAACCCTGTATTCCAGACATAGAAGTGACACAGTTCTCCACAACAGCTACAGAAACCAAATCCCCTCCAGGGCATCCTTAATACTTCTCTGACACCAACATGTGCCAGTTCTAAAATGATATTCTGACAACGAGGAAATGGGAACAACAACTTGATCTAAGAGCAGGTTGTCCTACCTCACCAGCCAACGATAAGACAAAATCAGAAGACTTGTCACCCTTTGATCTGTGCAAAAGCCAAGATCGCTATCTACAGATGACTGGTTGTTACAACCATGACTGGACAGTACGCATCCTGGGACCAATAAAAAAGCTCTAGCCTAGGTTTTGGTCTACGATCTGTACAGCAAACAAGATCTCTAATTCCAGAGGTCTGACTGAGACAATTGCAACTGATTCGGTCTTCTGGAAACATAATGAAAGACTCTATCCCAGGCTTCATACTAGGATCAGCGCAATGACCAAGACTACCAACCACAGAAGATGGATTAAAATGATACTGAGGGATCAGAACTTCTAGAACCACAAAGAAAGTCTTCATCATAAGCTCCGTTCCTGGACCTGTGCAGATACCAAGATCTCTAGATACAGAGATCTGATTTTATCACCCATGACGGAGCTGAAACCTTCCATCCACCACAAAGGCACCTAGGGGAGAGTAAATGAACATGCAAGAAGTCTATAATTATTCCCATGACAGTATACTTCAAAGGTGGAGAAACCCTGCAGCTCTTAGGCCAAGGGAATTCCCTCTCTAATGTCCCCAATATTAACTGTGCCTATGCAGGAAAAAAAAAAAAAACAGCACAAAACAATCTTTTTTTATTTATTTATCTATTTATTTTTTTAATTTCTTTGTTTTTGATTTGGATATTGAAGTTGTTGTCTCCATTTTTTTATTTCTTATTTTATTTTATGTCTTTTTTTTCCTTTTTGCTCTCTGTTATGTTTTTATTTCAAGACCGTGGTTATTATGTGGTGCTCGCCTTTATTGCTGTAGTGCTCACTGGATTTTTTTTTATTTGATATCTCCTTTTGTATGGTTGTGGTGTTTCACGTCCTTTTTCCCTTTTCTCTCTCAAACTGAGGTTGAGAGCCTCTAAAAGTACTCCGCCTACTTTCGGCTTATTTGATTTTTATCCCATTTTATTGCTTTTCTTTTCTTCAAACAAAACCACATAACTTGAACTGTATTGTTCCGCCACTCAAATAGAAGGGAAAATAATGGAGGGTATCAAGACCAAACAGTTGTATGATCACTAAGTAGTAAGCTAGACACAGAGGGGACCACTTATACTAGCAGCCCGAGGGGAGAGGGTGGGGGATATGGGATGCAGGATGGGAATGGGGTGGAGGGAGGACAACTTTCGTGATGGGAATTCCCCTGATACATTGTTAATATGTACCTAAAATATTACTGTGAAAGATATGTAAGCCACTTTGGTCAAAATAAAAATTATAAAAAAAATGTTTTTTCCCATCTGGAATGCTGGGAATCGGACTAGATTCTGTTCTGGGTTGGCCTCGTGCAAGGCAAATGCCTAACCGCTGTGCTATCACACCGGCCCCAGGTTTTTTCTTTTTTAATAAATGCTGGAGTGAGATGCTATCTCAGTGTCATCCTGATTTGATAGCAAATGGTACTGAGCACTTTTTCATGTGCCTATCTTCTCTAGAGAAGTGTTTGCCCATTTCCACTTCCACTTTTTTTTTTTTGATAGATTTTTGGATTTTGGGTTGTTGTTGCTGATCTTTGTGAGTACTTATTTGCCTTGGATATAAATCTGATTTGTTGAGTGCAAATATTTTCTCTCATTCAGTTGATTTTCTTTAGATTAACCTCATGTTTCTTTTGCCATCCAGAAACTCTTTAATTTGATGTAGACCCATTTGTTTATTTTTGATTTGGCTTCCTTTGCCATAGAACTATATCCTTGAAAATATCTTTGATAAGGTACAAATCTTGGGGTATGTTTCCAATATTCTCTATATATTTTATGGATTCTGGTTTGATCGACTGTGAATTGGCTTTTGTAAAGTTTGAGATATATGCCCAACTTCACTTTTTACATGTAGTTATCCAGTTTTCCCAACACTATTTGCTATCTTTATTCCCAGCTCCTTTCGTGGAAAGTACCTATATACTCGAGTGTAAGCCAAGCGGGGTTTTTTTTGGTGCCAAAAAACCCAAACTCAGCTTATACTAGGGTTCTACAGGTTATTTGATTGCACACACCAAATCAAATGCACATAGTCTCCAGTCGTCTTCTGCCATCTGCTGGAGGGGGCAGTGCATCAGCTCAGTCCACAAGTCGAGGCTGAGCTGAAGAGGTAGATGGCTGAACTGAACTATTGAACCCACAATATTCTGCACTTTGAGACCGACAGCAGTGATGATATCTGTGAACTCAGTGATGATGACAATGCCTACGCTGATCCAATCACATCATATACAGCTGAAGCTCTGTTTAGACATAAAGATGATGATGAGGAGGAGGAGGAGGAGGAATCCAGTTTTGAAGGATTTTAACCTTTGTGATTTAACTTCATTACCTGTTAAACTACGGTTTTCTGCACTTTATTTCAAGTTATTGAGGCTAGTTTACAGTTTTTCTTTAGCAATAAAGATTGAAAAAATTTAACTGATTCCTCAGTTATTGTATTTGTTTTGGATATATATTTTTATTTTTGAAATTTACCAGTGGCAGCTGCATTTTCCAACTCGGCTTATACTCAAGTCACTAAGTTTTCTCAGTTTTTAGGGTAAAATTAAGTATATACGGTAGTTTACCTATTTAGATCTGGGAATTTGTCTTTGGATACACAGTTCATTCATTGGTCAGAGAATCTATCCTTATTCAATCACCATGCTGTTCTGATCACTGTAACTTTATAGTATGGCTTTAAGTTAGGTAATGACACCTCTCAGTTCAATATGGCTTTAGCTATGCAGGGTGTTTTCTGATTCCATACAAACTTTATGGACCATTCCATTCTAAGTCCTCTAAGAATGTTGTCTGAATTTGGATTAAGATTGCATTGAATATATAGAGTAACTTTGATTATTATAATCCATCAGCATGGGATGTTTTTCCTCTTCTTTTTTTTTTTTTTTTTTTTTTTTTTTTTTGGTTTTTGGGCCACACCCTGTGACGCTCAGGGGTTACTCCTGGCTATGCGCTCAGAAGTTGCTCCTGGCTTCTTGGGGGACCATATGGGACGCCGGGGGATCGAACCGCGGTCCATCCTAGGCTAGCGCAGGCAAGGCAGGCACCTTACCTCCAGCGCCACCGCCCGGCCCCGTTTTTCCTCTTCTTAGGGGACATAATAGTTTTTTATGGTATGGCTTTTACAACTTTTTCGTTAAGTTGGTTTATAGATACTTGATTATTTATTTATATATTTTGGTTTTGGGGCACACTGGCAGCACTCGGGTTACTCCTGGCTCTACACTCAGAAATTGCTCCTGGCAGGCTCAGGGGACCATATAGGATGCCTGGGATCAAACTAGAGTCTATCCCGGGTCAGCCACATTGAAGGCAAATGCTGTGTGCTATCACTTTGGCCTCAGATACTTGATTTTTTTTGGACACTCATTGCCAAGTGTGGCCCCAAAGCAAAACCCCAAAATGTTAACACTGCTCTAACCATCTCAACTAAAATACAATTAAAAAAATGGGGGAGTGTCTTTTCTTCAGTCAAAATATGATTCAGAAATGTTTTAGGGGCCAGAGAAATAGCACAGTGGTAGGGCATTTGCCTTGCATGTGACCAACTTGGGACATACCCAGTTTTACTCCTTGGCATCCATCCCATCTGGCCACCTGAGCCTGCCAGGAGTGATTTCTGAGTGCAAAGCCCTGAGTAACCCTTGAGTGCTGCCGGGTGTGACCCAAAAACCAAAAAAAAAAAAAACAATAATAATAATAATAATAATAATTCTTAAAGGGGACCAGAGTGATAACGCAGAAGCAGGGTGTTTGCCTTGCACACAGCTGACCCAGGTTCAATCCTTGGCATCCCATATGGTCCTCCAAGCTCTCCCGGAGTAATTTCTGAGTGTAGAGCCAGGAGTAACACCTGAACACTGTCAGGTGTGGACCAAAAACTTTTTTTTTATTTAAACAACTTTATTACATACATGATTCTGTTTGGGTTTCAGTCATGTAAAGAACACCACCCATCACCAGTGCAACGTTCCCATCACCAATGTCCCAAATCTCCCTCCTCCCCACCCAACCCCGCCTGTACTCTAGACAGGCTTTCTATTTTCCTCGTACATTCTAATTATTAGGATAGTTCAAAACGTAGTTATTTCTCTAACTAAACTCATCCCTGTTTGTGGTGAGCTTCATGAGGTGAGCTCTTTTGTCTCTGAAAGTTATTATTGCAAGAATGTCTTTCATTTTTCTTAAAACCCATAGATGAGTGAGACCATTCTGCATTTTTTTCTCTCTCTCTGACTTATTTCACTCAGCATAATAGATTCCATGGACATCCATGTATAGGGAAATTTCATGACTTCATATCTCCTGACAGCTGCATAATATTCCATTGTGTATATGTACCACAGTTTCTTTAGCCATTCATCTGTTGAAGGGTATCTTGGCTGTTTCCAGAGTCTTGCTATGGTAAATAGTGCTGCAATGAATATAGGTGTAAGGAAGGGATTTTTGTATTGTATTTTTGTGTTCCTAGGGTATATTCCTAGGAGTGGTATAGCTGGGACGTATGGGAGCTCGATTTCCAGTTTTTGGAGGAATCTCCATATCACTTTCCATAAAGGCTGAACTAGACGGCATTCCCACCAGCAGTGGATAAGAGTTCCTTTCTCTCCACATCCCCGCCAACACTGCTTGTTCTTATTCTTTGTGATGTGTGCCAATCTCTGGGGTGTGAGGTGGTACCTCATAGTTGTTTTGATTTGCATCTCCCTGATGATTAGTGATGTGGAGCATTTTTTCATGTGTCTTTTGGCCATTTGTATTTCTTGTTTGTCAAAGTGTCCATTTCTTCTCCCCATTTTTTGATGGGATTAGATGTTTTTTCTTGTAAATTTCTGTCAGTATATTTTGGAGATTAGCCCCTTGTCTGATGGGTATTGGGTGAATAGTTTCTCCCACTCAGTGGGGGGCTCTTGTATCCTGGGCGCTATTTCTTTTGAGGTGCAGAACTTCTCAGTTTAATATATTCCCATCTGTTAATCTCTGCTTTCACTTGCTTGGAGAGTACAGTTTCCTCTTTGAAGATGCCTTTAGTCTCAATGTCCTGGAGTGTTTTACCTACGTGTTGTTCTATGTATCTTATGGTTTCGGGTCTGATATCGAGGTCTTTCATCCATTTGGATTTAACCTTCGTACATGATGTTAGTTGGGGGTCTAAGTTCAATTTTTTGCAAGTGGCTAGCCAGTTGTGCCAACACCACTTGTTGAAGAGGCTTTCTTTGTCCATTTAGGATTTCTTGCTCATTTATCAGAAATTAGGTGATTGTATGTCTGGGGAACATTCTCTGAGTATTCAAGCCTATTCCACTGATCTAAGGACCTGTCTTTATTCCAATACCATGCTGTTTTGATAACTATTGCTTTGTAGTACACTTTAAAGTTGGGGAAAGTAATTCCTCCCATATTCTTTTTCCCAATGATTGCTTTAGCTATTCTAGGGTGTTTATTGTTCCAAATGAATTTCAAAAGTGCCTGATCCACTTCTTCGAAGAATGTCATGGGTATCTTTAGAGGGATCACATTAAATCTGTACAATGCTTTGGGGAGTATTGCCATTTTAATTATGTTAATCCTGCCAATCCATGAGCAGGCTATGTGTTTCCATTTCTGCATGTCCTCTCTTATTTCTTGGAGCAGAGTTTTATAGTTTTCTTTGTATAGGTCCTTCACATTTTTAGTCAAGTTGATTCCAAGATATTTGAGTTTGTGTGGTACTATTGTGAATGGGGTTGTTTTCTTAATGTCCATTTCTTCCTTATTACTATTGGTGTATAGAAAGGCCATTGATTTTTGTGTGTTAATTTTGTAGCCTGCCACCTTGCTATATGAGTCTGTTGTTTCTAGAAGCTTTTTCATAGAGACTTTAGGGTTTTCTAGGTAGAGTATCATGTCATCTGCAAACAGCGAGAGCTTGACTTCTTCCTTTCCTATCTGGATTCCCTTGATTCCTTTTTCTTGCCTAATCGCTATAGCAAGTACTTCCAGTGCTATGTTGAATAGGAGTGGTGAGAGAGGACAGCCTTGTCTTGTGCCAGAATTTAGAGGAAAGGCTTTCAGTTTTTCTCCATTGAGGACAATATTTGCCTCTGGCTTGTGGTAGATGGCCTTAACTATATTGAGAAAGGTTCCTTCCATTCCCATCTTGCTGAGAGTTTTGATCAAGAATGGGTGTTGGACCTTATCAAATGCTTTCTCTGTGTTTATTAATATGATCATGTGATTTCTATTTTTCTTGTTGATGTTGTGTATTATGTTGATAGATTTACGGATGTTAAACCATCCTTGCATTCCTGGGATGAAACCTACTTGATCGTAGTGGATGATCTTCTTAATGAGGCATTGAATCCTATTTGCCAGGATTTTGTTGAGGATCTTTGCATCTGTATTCATCAGCGATATTGGTCTGTAATTTTCTTTTTTGGTAGCATCTCTGTCTGGTTTAGGTATCAAGGTGATGTTGGCTTCATAAAAGCTATTTGGAAGTGTTCCTGTTTTTTCGATTTCATGAAAGAGTCTTGCCAGGATTGGTAGAAGTTCCTCTTGTAAGGTTTGAAAGAATTCATTAGTAAATCCATCTGTGCCTGGACTTTTGTTTTTGGGCAGACATTTGATTACTGTGTTAATTTCCTCAATAGTGATGGGTGTGTTTAGATATGCTACATCCTCTTCATTCAACTGTGGAAGATTTTAAGAGTCCAAAAATTTATCCATTTCTTCCAGGTTTTTATTTTTAGTGGCATAGTTTCTCAAAGTATTTTCTGATTACCCTTTGAATCTCTACCATATCAGTAGTGATCTCTCCTTTTTCATTCCTAATACGAGTTATCAAGTTTCTCTCTCTCTCTTTCTTTGTTAGTTTTGCCAGTGATCTATCAATCTTGTTTATTTTTTCAAAGAACTAACTTCTGCTTTCGCTGATCTTTTGGATTGTTTTTCGGGTTTCCACGTCATTGATTTCTGCTCTCAGCTTTGTTATTTCCTTCTGTCTCCCTATTTTTCGGTCCTTTTGTTGAGTACTTTCTAATTCTATGAGCTGCGTCATTAAGCTATTCAGCTATACCCCTTCTTCTTTCCTGATGTGTGCTTGCAAAGCTATAAATTTTCATCTCAGTACCGCTTTTGCTGTGTCCCATAGGTTCTGATAGTTTGTGTCTTCATTGCCATTTGTTTTCAGGAAGGTTTTGATTTCCTTTTTGATTTCATCTCGGACCCACTGGTTATTCAGTATTAGGCTGTTTAACTTCCAGGTATTAAAGTTTTTCTTCTGTGTCCCTTTGTAGTTCACATATAATTTCAGGGCCTTGTGATCAGCGAAGGTAGCCTGCAAAATTTCTATCCTCTTGATATTATGGAGGTATGTTTTATGTGCTAGCATGTAGTCTATCCTGGAGAATGTCCCATGTACATTAGAGAAGAATGTGTATCCAGGCTTCTGGGGTGGAGTGTCCTGTATATATCTACGAGACCTCTTCCATTTTTCTTTCCAGGTCTAGTATATTCTTGTTGGGTTTCAGTCTGGTTGACCTGTCAGGTGGTGACAATGCTGTGTTGAGGTCTCCCACAATTATTGTGTTGTTATTGATATTATTTTTCAGATTTGTCAACAATTGTATTAAATATTTTGCTGGCCCCTCATTCGGTGCATATATGTTTAGGAGAGTGATTTCTTCCTGCTGTATGTATCCCTTGATTAATACAAAATGTCCACCTTTGTCCCTTACAACTTTCCCAAGTATAAAGTTTGCATCATCTGATATTAGTATGACCACTCCAGCTTTTTATGGGTGTTGTTTGCTTGGATGATTTTCCTCCAGCCTTTTATTTTGAGTCTATGTTTGTTCTGACTATTCAGGTGCATTTCTTGTAGGCAGCAGAAGGTTGGATTGAGTTTTTGATCCATTTAGCCACTTTGTGTCTCTTAACTGGTGCATTTAGTCCATTGACATTGAGAGAAAGAATTGTCCTTGGAGTTAGTGCCATCTTTATATCGAAGTTTGGTGTGTCTGTTGGTCAGTCTTGTCTTAAAGTAGGCCATTCAGTTTTTCTTTTAAGAATGGTTTTGAGTCTGTAAAGTTTCTGAGCTGTTGTTTGTCTGTGAAACCATGTATTGTTCCTTCAAACCTGAAAGTGAGTTTTGCTGGGTGCAGTATTCTAGGCGAAGCATTTATTTCATTGAGTTTTGTCACTATGTCCCACCACTGCCTTCTGGCCTTGAGTGTTTCCGGTGACAGGTCTGCAGTAAATCTCAAGGATGTTCCCTTGAATATAATTTCTCTTTTCGATCTTGCTGCTTTCAGAATTCTGTCTCTATCTGTGGGATTCGTCATTGTGACTAGGATGTGTCTTGGGGTGTTTTTTTGGGGTCTCTTTTAGTTGGTACTCTTCGGGCATGCAGGATTTGATCACATGTATTCATTAGCTCTAGTAGTTTCTCTTTAATGATGTTCTTGACTGTTGATTCTTCCTGGAGATTTTCTTCCTGGGTCTCTGGGACTCCAATGATTCTTAAGTTGTTTCTGTTGAGCTTATCATAGACTTCTATTTTCAACTGTTCCCATTCTTTGAGTAATTTTTCCATGTTCGATCATTGAGGCTTTTTTTGAATTTCTTCTGCTATATGGAATTGTTATTCATCTCATCTTCCAGTGTACTAATTCTATCCTCAGCTGCTGTTAACCCGTGGGAAAGCTCAACCATGTTTTTCTTCAATTCATCTACTGAGTTTTTCAGACCTGTTATTTGACCTGAAATTTCAGTTTGGAGTTTTCTGATTTCTATCTTCATATTCTCTTGATTCTTATTAGTATTCTCTTCTATACTTTCTTTGAACATTTTCCATATTGCGACTCTAAACTCCTTATCTGAGAGACTGACTAGTTGGTTGGTCGTGTTCAAGTCATCAGAGTTGCCATTGTCATTCTCTATGTCTGGCGCTGGCCTGCGTTGTTTCCCCATTGTCCTCAGGCTCCACCCTTTCTAGGCTTGTAAACTCACTTCCAGGGAAGGTGAGCCGTCCTCAGATGAGCCACACACAGGATGAAATCAGGCTGAAAATGGAGCACAGCACAGAAAACAGGCAGATAGGGGTGCTGACATCTGAGTTCCAGCAGAGTTCAGCAGCTTCCCCTCGACCAAAAACTTTTTTTAAAAATGTTTTAAAAGGGAGCTGGAGAGATAGCATGGAGGTAGGGTGTTTACCTTGCGTGCAGAAGGACGGTGATTTGCATTCCTGCATCCCATATGGTCCCCTGAGCCTGCCAGGAGCAATTTCTGAGCATAGAGCCAGGAGTAACCCCTGAGTGCTGCTGGGGTGACCCAAAAACTAACAAAAAAAATGTTTTAAAAAAATATGAGATGCAAGATCAAGCCAGCCAAATACAGGGAGGGTGGGAATCCCCCTTGAGATGTTGTTTTGGTTTTAACATCAGAGTTTGACTTCATTGTCATAAGTCAGTGATGACAAAGATCTATAGAAAGGTGATTTCTGTTTTGTTTTGTTTTGTTTTGCTTCGGGGCTACAGCTGGTAGTGCTCAGGGGTTATGTGGTACCTCTTTGAAGTTTATTTCCTCTCCAAAATGACTTGCTTCTGAGAAAAGGAAAGGCAGCAAGAAACTCTTAGCAAACAGAAGATGTTACGAAACAAGACGCACTTCCATTTACTCCTCCCCCTCTCTGTCTTTCAGAGGTCATTTTCTTCTGCACAAGTCAGTCAAAAAGATTGTTCTCTACCCAATAACTGCTGGAACCAAGATCTAAAACGCCTCTTTGAGCAGTTCATGAAAAAATGTGAAGATGGCTCCTGGGAACGTATACCTTCATATAAACCTCAGCAAGACCAGGACTACAAAACCCACCTTCTTGGCAAGTCCCTGAACTCTCTGATAAAGAATATTTAAATAACTGATAGGAGAGTATAATTACCACTGGAAAAAAGAAGAGTGTCTTCAAGAGCAAAAAGGGGCTATATTCTCCTCTCTCTCACTCTCACTCTCTCTCTCTCTTCCCTCTCTCTCTCCTCCCTCTCTCTACCTCCCTTACTCTCCCTTTCTCTTTTTCCTTTTCAGGTACCATAGTTTGTAATATTATTAGCGAAGGGGGGTATCATGCATATTAATTTATCTCCTTTCAGTATCCAGTTCTTGCTCAGAATGATTATTTCCAACTATTATTGTTTTAGTCCCTTCTCTGTCCTAATTGCATTGCTCTCACCTGCCATTTTATTATCTTTGGATATTATTCTCATACTTTTTCATATTCAAATTCATATTCAAATAAATGCAATCATTCTATATATGTCCCTTTCCCTCTGACTCATCATGAAACTCTTCATGTCTAACCATGTCTAAGCATATTTTATGAGTTCATTTTTCCTCATAGCTGCATAGTATTTCATTGTGTATACAGGCTATAATTTTTTTTTTTTTTTTGGTTTTTGGTTTTTGGGCCACACCCGGCGGTGCTCAGGGGTTACTCCTGGCTGTCTGCTCAGAAATAGCTCCTGGCAGGCACAGGGGACCCTATGGGACACCGGGATTCGAACCAACCACCTTTGGTCCTGGATCGGCTGCTTGCAAGGCAAACGCCGCTGTGCTATCTCTCCAGGCCCCGCTATAATATTTTTTTATTCACTCATCTGTTGTCTCTCAGATTGTTTCTAGAGCCTTGGACCAAACTTGTAAACACTTGACTAAATAGCATCACAGATCACTGTGAAAAAACCTATAGAGTTCATTTAACCAAAGGGAGACTTTAAAAGCAAGTAACATATTGACAAATAGCAACAACAACAAAAATCCCACCTTCTAAAATAATCAAGATTGAGTTCTATGCTCTGCACAGATGACTTAAAAGGTATAGAAACCCTTTCATGGTCTCTTATCAAGAATAGATCTATAGGATCTTAGCAATAGTACAGTGGGTAAGGTCTTGCATTTGGCCAACCCAGATTTGATCTCCAGCATCCCATGTGGTCCCCAAACCCACCATCAGTGAGTCCTGAATGTAGAGCCAAGGAGTAAGCTCTGAGCACTGCCAGGTGATGCTTAAGAGTCACTCCTGGCTCTGCACTCAAGAATTACCCCTGGCAGTGCTCATAGAACCATATTGGATGCCAGAATCGAACATCCAAGGCAAGCACTCTACCCATTGTACTATCATTCCAGCCTCACATCCTATACTATTGGCTCTCTCCAGCCCAAAGCTTTCTCTTGAACATGTATTCCTCAATTTCTCTCACCTCATACCTTTCTAAGTAAATCTCATTAAATGACAAATTTTTGTTGTTGCTTTTTTGGGTCATACCCAGCGGTGCTCAGGGGTTTCTCCTGGCTCTGCGCTCAGAAATCGCTCCTGGCAGGCTCAAGGGATGCCAGGATTCAAACCACCATTCGTCCTGAATTGGCTTCATGCAAGGCAAACACCCTACCGCTGTTGTCCTCCCTCCACCCCTGTTCCCAGCATGCATTCCATATCCCCCTCTTTTGTCCCCCAGGCTGCTAGTATCAGTGGTTCCCTCTGGGTCTAGCTTGTTGTAGATTGGGTATCCATTCTGTTGTCGTTGGCTTTGGATTTGGTGTTTAAGTATAATCATTTTTTTATTTCTACTCAATGTTCATACAGCTGTTTGGTCTTGGTACCATCCATTATTTCCCCCTCAATTTATGAGGCAGAACAGGTTGGTTCAAGTTATGTGGTTCTGTTTGAAGGAAAAAAAGGGCAAAAATCAAACAAGCAATAACCGGAAGGAGCCCTTATAGAGGCTATAAGTATCAATTTAAGAGAAAAAAAGGGGGAAATGAAGAAAAACATAGCAATACAAAAAATCAAACAAACAAACAAAAAGCAAAAATGAAAAGCACCACAGCAACAAAGACAACAACCAAACAATAACCACGGTCCCGAAATAGAAACAAAACAGAGCAAAAAAAAAAAAAATAGATTGAGTTTTTAAGTACACAGGTCCTGTTTTCTGCTTTGGGGAAACAGAAAGTCTTCCCAGAATTTCTTTTTTTTTTTTTTTTTTTTGGTTTTTGGGCCACACCCGGTGACGCTCAGGAGTTACTCCTGGCTATGCGCTCAGAAGTCGCTCCTGGCTTGGCGGACCATATGGGACGCCGGGGGATCGAACCGCGGTCCATCCTAGGCTAGCGCAGGCAAGACAGGCACCTTACCTCTAGCGCCACAGCCCGGCCCCTTCCCAGAATTTCTTTACCTGACTGTCATCCAGGGGTGAGTGATTCCTATAGGTGTGGATAAAGTTTGCTAAAGTGAATCCGTCTTGCCTCCCAACAGATGCAAAGAAGATCAAGGAAGAACAAATGTCCCTTGCCCGACTCTTTACAAGAAGCCTTGAGGATGGTCTAGGGTTCGAATATGTAATGTTCTATACAGAGGCTGAGAAAAGGACAGTCTGCTTGTTTCAAGGAGGCCCTTTCCTGCAAGGAGGGCCTGGGTAAGAATGGAGTCAAAGGCTGGAGCAGTGGTGCAAGCGGCAGGGCATTTGTCTTGCATGCGCTGACCTAGGATGGACTGTGGTTGGATCCCTCGGCATCCCATATGATCCTCCAAGCCAGGGGCGGTTTTTGAGCACATAGCCAGACACTCCCTGAGCGTCATCAGGAGTGACCCAAAAAACCAAAAAAAATAAATAAATAAAAGAATGAGAGTCAAAAGAGATGGATTTTCACATCATTTTTCTTATTTTTTGAGAGAAAGACACACCCAGTGGTGCTCAGGGATCAGTACTAGAAGGGCAAGGGAACCCATTGGGGGTGCTAGGCCTCAAATTCGGGTCAGCTGTGTATAAGGCAAGTGCCTTACCCACTGTATATACTATACTATCTCTGTAAATACCTGGTTTTTTTTTCTTTGTTTTTGTTTTTGTTTTTGTTTTTGTTTTTTCAGGTTGTTGGCAATACCTTGCAGTGCTCAGGGCTTATTCTTAGATCTACTCTCAAGGACCACTCCTGGTGGAGATGGTGGGGCAGGGGGAGAGAGAAATATGCCCCTGGGGATCAAACCTGGGTCAGCCAGATGTAAAGCCAGAATCCTCCCTGTGGGACTATAACTCTGTCATCTCTTCGGAACTTTGGCAAACATGCCCCTTTCCTTTCTTTTATAACTAGGTTCCTTCACGGAGGCGCCATTGCCACCATGATTGACGGGACTGTTGGCACGGCTGCATTAATATTTGGAGGGATTGTCATGACCGCCAATCTCAACATCAATTACAAAAAGTAAGCTCATGCATCATTAGAGGGATGGAATGGGTCTTTTAGCCACAGGCTCCAGAAAGTTCTGCGGCTTTCCTGTAATTGTTGAGGAAGTGGTCCCTTCAGTGACACCAAGGAAGGGAGATAGTCTGGCTTGGAAGGGATAGCAGACTATTGAATTAAGTCTTACTCGGGTTCGAACACCAGAACACTGGAGAGACTCAGGTCTGGAATCAGATGATGGTCTGGAAAATAATTCATATACACATGCATGTAGGGAGAAAAGGCTTTTGAGGAGTTCCCCATGTTACTCTTAGCTCCTAGCAAGGCATACCTCCAAGATGCTATCTCCCAGGAGATTTGGAAAATGTAAGAGGCTACTTCCTCTCCAACCCAGAATTTTAATCTGAGGGAATTTATCACACCTGGAAGGTGGGACCAACTGGTCTCCTCACCAATCCAAAGTGCTACGTTCAAAGCTGATTCCAATCAATGAGTAAAAGGCATAGAATGAGGAAGGTAGAAATGGGTCAATCCATAATATCATAGCAGACAACTCAGATTGCTCTCACAGTCCTGCCCAAGATGGCAGCAGACTCAGCATTTCAGGGTGTCTGCAGTGACAGGTGCCACAGGCCTGTCCCTGCCTTCGGTTAGTGAGCTAATATTTTCATCTGCTTTCATATGTCAGCTACAGAGTAACTCAAAGGATCTGACCTCAGCACCAGAAATTCCTATATTTCTGGCATGGTGTATGAGTCAGACAGACCCTAGATTAAATCACCAGGTCAAGGATGAAGTACAGTGGGGGAGCCCAAGCTTTTATTTGTCTAAAGCTTTTAGAAGGTGATAATGTACAAGAAGGAATTTGAGTGATGTGCCCACATTTACCACAGAAGAAAACTTAGTATTTCCATAACTTCATAGAGAAATAGAAGGCAGTGAAATGAGTTTGATGTCCCTGAGAAGCAAAGCTTAGAATCTAGGCCCAGACTTGGGCTCTGGGTGGGAACTCTGGTATCACAGAGTTAAAACCAATAGCTTCTGCATGGTCTTTTTAATTCTTTTGTCATGCTACTTACTCACACATACTGTAAGAACTGAAGAGGAAAAGAAATAGGGGCAGAATACACGGGCCCGGAGAGATAGCACAGCGGTGTTTGCCTTGCAAGCAGCCGATCCAGGACCAAAGGTGGTTGGTTTGAATCCCGGTGTCCCATATGGTCCCCCGTGCCTGCCAGGAGCTATTTCTGAGCAGACAGCAGGAGTAACCCCTGAGCAACGCCCGGTGTGGCCCAAAAAAAAAACAAAAAAACAACAAAAAAAAAAGAAATATAGTTTGCAATCAGAAAGTTCTGGAATATGAAGTTTCTAGAAGGACTTTGTGGATCTTCACTCAGAAGGAAGCACTTAAGTTATATATAGTAGCTCCATTTGGGGACCAGAGATATAGCTCAGCAGATAGGACAATGACCTTTATGTGGCCAACCCAAGAAGTTCATACGATTTTCCCAAACCCCACCAGGACTGATCCCTGAGTTTTAAAGCCAGGAGTAAACCCTGATCTGGGTCTATTTGCTATTAGTCTTTTGCAATGCCAGAGTTCAAACATAGGGCCTCACACATGAAAGGCCTTTGACCTACAGCTCCAATCTCTGTTCCTTCTTTTTTTTTTTTTTTTTTGGTTTTTGGTTTTGGGGTCATACCCGGCAGTGCTCAGGGGTTCCTCCTGGCTCTGTGCTCAGAAATTGCTCCTGGCAGACTCGGGGGACCATATCGGATGCCAGGATTCAAACCACTATCCTTCTGCATGCAAAGTAAATGCCCTACCTCCATGCTATCTCTCCGGTCCCTCTGTTCTTTCTTTTAAAGAGAATTTCTAGACAGGTGTACAACCTACTTGATGTTAGTAATAAAGGAGATTGGGAAAAAGGCCCATTAAATGGAATCATTGTCATCTCAAATTTAGGATCAGCAAGTAACACAAAGCTAGAAAAGTTTAGTCAGTCATAAGTTATAAGTTAGGGTTAGGGTTAGGGTTATTCTTACACTGAACCATTAGCTAACAACTATCTATTTTGGGACTGGAGAGATAGTCTAGTAGGTAAAGTGCTTGGCTTACACGCATCCATTCCAGGTTCAGTCCCTTATGGCACCAGATGGCCCCCAGAGCCCAATAGCAGTGATCCCCGAGTGCAGAGCTGGGAATAAACCCTGAGCACAACCAGATATGGATCCCAAACCAATAATAATAAATAAAATTAACACGTAAAATCAAAATTAAAACTAGGCACCATTCCTAAGTAAACTCTAATTGGTCAAATACTTAATTTGGTTCGGGAGTTTCTTCTAAATGTCTCAAACACAAAATTTTCACAGTGATTTCAAAGTATATTACAGCCCTTTCACTTACAGGATTGTCTGTCTTCTTATGTCTTTGAAACAAGACATTGCCATGAAGTAAAACTATACAAAAGGCATAAAGTGAGAGAGAAAAGCAAATTTTCACTTATATCAGGATGCAGTTATCCACATTGCTTCAGGTAATTTGCTTAAACACAAAAAATGTTTTTTGTTTTGTTTTTGTCTTGGAGCCACATCAGTGATGCTCAGGGGTTTCTCCTGGCTATGCGCTCAGAAATCGCTCCTGGCTTTGGGGACCATATGGAACACTGGGGGAATAGAACTGTGGTTCATCCTAGGCTAGCCCATGCAAGGCAGACGCCCTACCACTTGCACCACCACTCCAGTCCCAAGACAAAAAATATTTTGAATATCTTAAGCATAAAACAAATATGACATAGTCTCAAACCAGTTGGTTTTTTTTTGTTGTTGTTTATTTGTTTTGGTTTGGTTTGGTTCTTGGGTCACACCCAGCAGCACTCAGGGATTACTCCTGGCTCTATGCTCAGAAATCACTCCTGGCAGGCTCGGGGGACCATGTGGGATGCCAGGATTCGAACCACCGTCCTTCTGCATGCAAGGCAAACACCCTACCTCTATGCTATCTCTCCAGCCCCTCAAGCCAGTTGTTAAATATTATACTAAACTCATGTTCATTGCTATGTAGAAACTATTCGTTAGCAATTCTTGACTCCTAGTTTTCATGAACCTTGCAAATTTTCATATTACTCCCATATAAGTTACTACAAAACATAATTTTATAACACATTTAATCAGACACAAACATAAAAACATTACAGAATTTGAATGTTACCGTCTGGGACTGAAAACTTTTTTTTTTTTTTTTTTTTGGTTTTTGGGTCACACTTGGCAGCGCTCAGAGGTTACTCTTGGCTCTACGCTCAGAGTTCGCTCCTGACAGGCTCGGGGAACCCTATGGGATGTCGGGATTAGAACCACCATCCTTCTGCCATGCCAGGCAAACACCCTACCTCCATGTTATCTCTCCGGCCCCAGGACTGAAAATTCAGAGACAAGAGGGCAAAAGTAAGTGTAGAATGAGGGAAGAGTGATAGGTCACTTGCCTTGCACACAGCTACCCTGGATTTGATCCCCACTATCCCTGAGCCCACCAGGAGTGACTCCTCAGTGCAGTTAGTGACAATTCATGAGTACCACTGGGTGTGACCTAAAAACAAAACAGACGGGCCGGACCCAGGGTGCGGATAAGTAAGGCATCTGTCTTGCCAGTGCTAACCTAGGGTGAACCACGGTTAGATCCCCTGGTGTCCCATATGATCCCCCAAGCCAGGAGCGATTTCTGGGCGCATAGCCAGGAGTAACCCCTGAGCGTCACTGGGTGTGGCCGCCCCCCCCAAAAAAACCAACAACAATAGCAAAAAACAGACAAACCAAAAAAGAAAGTGTAGAATGAGGATTAGGCACATTGCCTGCTCCCCATTTTTCTTTTGTTTTGGTAAGTTTAAGATTGCCATTGTGACAGTCACACTTCCTCTTTTCGGATAAAATTTCTTTCTTTTTTTTTTTTTTTAAGAATCAGCCCTTTTTGAGTCCTCTTTTCCCACACATACTTATCCAATGTACTAAGTTTCTTCAACTCTATTTCATTTTTTTGAAAACTATTTCACTTTCCCATTCTCTATTTAAAACCCTAGTTCTTTGTCTTTCCTTTTTTTATGTATATAACTTTTTGTTTTATTTTATTTATTTAATTTTTTACAGTTGCTTTATTAGATGTGGGCATGCATAAGTATATCACTATTTTTATACATACCGATAGATATACATGAATTTATACAAGTTGTGAGAATATTAGAGCATGGATATGAGATTATCTGAAATCAAATCTAGGCATTGACACATATAGGCCCTCTGCTCTACAAATTGAACCACATTCCTAGCCTCCTCCACTTCCTCTTCTTTCTCTTTTCTTGTCTTCTTTTTTTTCTTCTTCTTCCTCTCTCCTTTTTCTTCCTCTTCTTCCTCTTTCTCCTCCTCCTCTTCCTCTTTTTCTTTTCCTTCTTCCTCTTCTTCCTCTTCTCCTCCTTCTTACTCCTCTTCTTATTTCTCCACTTCCTCTTCTCACTCTTCCTCCATCTCCTCTTATTATTTTCTTCCTGGGTCTCTGGGACTCTAATTTGGATTCCTATGTTGAGTTTCTGTTGAGTTTATCAAAGACTTCTCTTTCCATCACTTCACATTCTTTGAGTAGTTTATCCATTGTCTGATCATTTGCTTTAAGATTTTCTTCCAATCTCTTCCACTGTATGGAGTTGTTCTGCATCTCATTTGGCTCACTGCTTTTGATCTTTTGGATTGTTTTTTGGCTTTCTACTTCATTGATTTCTGCTCTAAGCTTTGTTATTTCCTTCTACCTACCTATTTTTGGTTCCTTTCATTGATCATTTTCTAATTTTATAAGCTGTGTCATTAAACTATTTATGTAGACCCCTTCTTCCTGATGTGTGCTTGCAAAGCTATAAATGCACATACATTTTCATTCATTCTTTGCCCATTCCTTCATATTCAATTATCGCTGAAGATCTAAGTAGAACTTCTGCAGTTTATATTTTAAAAATGACTCCAGCCTCACTTTTTCTCTCCATCTTCAGTACACAGCTTAGATAGTCTTGCGTACAAGTTTAGTTATAGCAATCTGCAATCTTGTGTAAATATAAGGTTTAGAAGGAAAAGGGGCAAAGTTCTTGATTATCTGTGTTTACCTTAGTTTGAAGGTCAAAAATTCCTTTTAGTTTTCTGTTTTTTAGTTGTTGTTTTTTTTTTTCTGTTTGGTTTTGGTTCATACCTAGTGATGCTCAGGGATTGCTGCTGGCTGTGCACTAATGAATCGTTCCTGGGGGGTTTGGGGGAACCATATGTTGCGTTAGGGATCTAACCTGAGTCAGCCAAGCACCCTTTCTATTGTACTATTGCTCTGGGTTAAGTATTGATATTGGTTTATGGATTTAGCTAAACTTTGTATTTCTCAGATCTGAGAATTATTGTTAGTACTATGACATTACTTTATTAAAGCCTCAAGACCATAATAGAGATCTCAAGAAACATTAAATGAATTTTGACTCAAAATCACAGTATACAACAAATTAACTCACAGTCCATGAGTTAGCACCTCAATTGGCCCTTTCTAACATCTGGGATGGGAGGACAGAACCCAACCTTTCTAATTAAAGGGTACCTTTATTTGAATAATTATAGCTTACACATAACTTTTCCCAGCAAGGATCCAGTTTTCCCAGTTTATTGACTAAACCATGTTCTTGAAGATTTTTACTTCTCCTCCCACTTCAACTTTAAAATTTCAATATTCCACATACATATGGATATGTAGAAGAATTAATTGAATATGTAGGTATGGCCACTGCACATGCACACAGTTGCTCAATTGATTTGTTCCAGCTGCTGATCTGGCCCATCAAGAGTTGAAGGAAGGGAGGGGGCCAGAGCAATAGCTGCCTCTGAAGTCAGGAATTACTCCTAACAGCACTTGGGGACTGTACAGGATGCCAGGGTTCTAACCAAACTCGGGTACATACAGGCAAACACCATGCTACCATCACGATCCAGCACTGTAAGCAGAACTCTTTAAATGCAACTTCCCCAAACCTGCCCTGTCACTCTCCATACTTCTTTCACAATTCCCCTTCCAAAGAGTAAAATATAAACATGACAGATACAGCTTTTGGAGAGGTATTTTTTGTTTTCAGACTGAACTTTGGTGCTAGGTCATTTCAATGTCAGAGCTGTAAGATGATTAATATTTAACAAGGTCATGAGTTCTGGTATTTCACATTAGGCCTTTATTGTGTCTTACATAATTTTCAGTTGCAAAAACAATAAAAGACATAACATTTATTGTCTTAACCTTTAAAAACAAAAGTTTTACTGTTGGTTAACAATACTATAAAATTTGGGGAGTACAGCTTACGCCTCTATAAGTGTAGAATCCTCACTGTATCCACCAGCAAAGTTTTCATGCCATCATACTATCAAAACGTCTCTCTGTAGCTTTTCTCCCCTCCTGCCAAAGACTACTTTATCTCAGTATAATGTATACATTCAGAATTTTAATCCATTTTGATTTGAATTTTGTATATATTATTATAAAGAGGTCTGATGTTGTTTCCTTTTCTGCCACTAATCAGTTTTCCTCGCATCATTTGCTAAAAATATTTTCCTTGTTCGTTTTCATAATGTTTGTCCCTTTATTAAAAATCAGCTACACGGGGCCGGGCGGTGGCGCTAAAGGTAAGGTGCCTGCCTTGCCTGCGCTAGCCTTGGACGGACCGCGGTTCGATCCCCCGGTGTCCCATATGGTCCCCCAAGCCAGGAGCAACTTCTGAGCGCATAGCCAGGAGTAACCCCTGAGCGTTACCGGGTGTGGCCCAAAAACCAAAAAAAAAAAAAAAAAAATCTTTGTTTGGGGCCGGGTAGGTGGCGCTGGAGGTAAGGCGTCTGCCTTGCAAGCGCTAGCCAAGGAAGGACCGCGGTTCGATCCCCCGGCGTCCCATATGGTCCCCCCAAGCCAGGGGCGATTTCTGAGCGCTTAGCCAGGAGTAACCCCTGAGCGTCAAACGGGTGTGGCCCAAAAAAAGAAAAAAAAAATCAGCTACACACATACCTGCGTATCTGGCTCTGGAATCTCGATTGTATTCCATTGGTCTGAGAGGCTTCCTTATTCCATTTCCACTTGTTTTGATTACTATAGCTTTATAGTCTAGTTTGAAATTGGGGAAAGAAAAACTATCTTCCATTTCTTGACTATTTTGAATAATGCTGTTATGTTATGGATATAAAAGTATCAGTAAGGGCAAGAAAAATAGTATGGAGGTTAGGACTTGCCTTGTATGCAGCCAACACAGGTTCTCTCTCCAGTACTCACTGATACCAGAGCCTGAACTCCACCAGGTATGGGGCTCCAGAATGACAACAACAACAACAAAAAGTCTGTGAAATCTTGCATTTATGCCTTGTTACATGTGCCTGAAAGTGGAAATTTTATATTTTATACATAAGTCTAAGGGCTGGAGAAAAAAAAAAGACTCAAAGGTTTGAGTACATGTTTTGCATAGGGGATACCCAGATTTGATCCCCAGCACCAAATAGTCCTCTGAGCACCGCCAGGAGCCACCTTAATTAAGCACAGAACCAGAAACAGGAGTGGAAACTGACTCCTGCCATATGTAGTGCCTTCTATATCCCTCCAAATTCTGCTTTTATTTTTAAAGCTTCTGTGAGAAATGGCATTCTCTGATGGTTGCACGTCAGGCTGTGGTGCTTACAAACTTGGCCACCGTCTCACAGACAGAATCTGGCTCTCTTATAGTTGTGGTGTTAAATTATTCCCGCCAGGCTCGGGGGACCGTATGGAATGCCAGGGATCAAATCTGGGTTGGCCATGTGCAAGGCAAACACCCTTATTCTTATTATTGTTTTTGGATCACTCCCAGCTGTGCTCAGATCTTATTCCTGCCTCTGTGATCAGGGATCACTCCTAGAGGTTCTTGTGGACTACCTAGGGTTCTGGGGATCAAATTGGGCCTGCCATGTGCCAAGTAAGTGCTCTACCCACTGTAAAATCTCTTTAACCCCCGAATTGTGAAGAATATTCTTCCTTACAACTAGATCTATGCAAAATACACAATGAAATAGACCACCATAGGAAATAGAAGAAATAGTAAGTAACTAGGGCCGGAGAGATAGCACAGTGGTAGGGCGTTTGCCTTGCACACAGCCAATCCAGGGCGGGCAATAGTTGGAATCCAGGCATCCCATATAGTACCCCATGCCTGCCAGGAACAATCTTAGCTGTCAAATGTTCTACCCCTGAGCTACACCCCCACATCTGCCAGGAACGATTTCTGAGTGCAGAGCCAGGAATAATCCCTGAGCTCCGCCGGGTGTGACCCAAAAACAAAACAAACAAACAAACAAACAAAAATAGTAAGTAACTGATTTAGACTCTCGGGACTTAAGAATGTGTGCCAAAAAGATACATAATATAAAAGGAGGCCCAAGGGAATATGTAAAGAAATAAAAGCAAGGTTCATTTTTTTCAGTAAAGAGGTTCAAGAAAATCACATTGCTAACTTCTTTGCTACCTGAAATAATTCTTCTGTCCACAAGGTGGTACTATAGGAGCACAGAACTCATTTTTCAGCGCCCCAGTTTCTGCAAGCTGAAATTTCACCTTTAAAGGGAGACCTTTGGGGGCCCTAAGGATAGGGCATTTACTTTGCATGCAACTGAATCAAGTTTCATCCCTGACATCCCATATGGTCCGCAGAGTCCCTCCAAGAAAACAGAGGTAGGAGAGTTGAGAATTGCTCGGTGTGACCCCAAAACCAAAAATAAATAAAAATAAAGGGACACTTTTAAAGGCTAGAGCAATAATAGTACAGTGGAAGGGCACTTGCTTTGCATGTGGCAGATCTGGGTTTGATCCCTGTCACCCCATATGATTTCCCAATTCTGCCAAGAATGGTTCCTGAGCACAGAGCTAGGAATAAGCCCTGACCATTGCCAGGTGTGCCCAAAAGCCAAATAAATAGACTTTAGCTATAAAATTGAATGTTGATCTACAAAACTGAATTTAGAGGAGCTGCAAGGAAGGATCTTGAAGTTCTCTAGTAATGAAATTATGTGAAATCATCCTTAAAAGTATTGCAACTTGGGGCCAGAGCAGTGGCGCAAGCAGTAAGGCATCTGCCTTGTACACACTAGCCTAGGATGGATCGCAGTTCGATCCCCCGGCATCCCATATGGTTCCCCAAGCCAGGAGCTCATAGCCAGGAGTAACACCTGAGCATCACTGGATGTGTCCCAAAAACCAAAAATATATATATATATTGTACTCACAGTATCTCAATAAAGATAAAAATTATATCTATTAACAAAAATTAAAAATAGGCCTTTATCATTACAGTGATCAATCTCCAAGATTCTCAAGTGGTAGTAGCCTTTAACTATCGCCATATAAGTATGAATTAAAGTTAAATATATTTAACAAAACATAATAATGATGAAGTTAAATACATTAAAGAGTCAGTAAGATACAATGAATGAAAACTTCTCCTTCTCACTCCTTCTGTGATTGATTCTGCTACTGCAGTTCAGCATGCTCCGAGGTGGTCCATGTTGGCCTCAACTGAGAGATCTGTGAGAAAGATCTCTCTTCTGTGAGAAATCATGGGTAGCTATTACTGGCAATATGTTGTTATCATGATAACATAATATATATGTTATCATGATAACATTTCCTAAAGGAAATTTGGGGATAATTTTTGTTGTTAACAGAGATCATGAAAGCAGCAGACTGGGGTTTTCCACTGTCCTATTTGCCCTTTTTTTTTTTTTTTTTTTTTTTGAAGACTTCTGATCCCTTCGAATGGGACAACCTGCACCATCACAGAAGCATAGTCCCTGGTCAGCTCTGAGCCTCTCCCAGCAGGCTGATCTGCAACCAGTTACCCCAGAGCCAGTTTGGAGGCCTGGTGCTGAGAGGAAGGGGGTGCCTGCTGGCGTCAGCTCTGAGCAAAGTTCTCTTCAAGTTCCCAGGATACTAGGCTATGACTTCCCTCTCCTTACTGGTTCCTTGATTATCTCTCAATAAATAAATAAGTACATACATACATTTCACCAGAACTTTTCTTCTTTTTCTCTGCAGACCTATCCCCCTTTTGTCTACTGTTATCATCAATAGCCAAGTGGATAAGATTGAAGGAAGGAAAGTATATGTGTCCTGTACTGTTCAAAGTGCTGACGAGAAGACACTATACACGGAGGCAACAAGTAAGAAAATGCTGCCCTTGAGGCTCCGGTATAGATTCTTGGAAGTTTTGATTTTTTGTTATGTTTGCTTTGGGGGGTTATTTTAGCAGGAGAAGGGGAAGACTGGGGCATTGGCTGCACCTGGCAATGGCTCAGGGATTACTTCTGGCTTTCCATTCAGGAATTACTCCTGGGGGTGCTCGGAGAACCAGCTAGTATGTGGGTGGGGGAGACCAAAGTTGGGTTGGCCACACATGAGCCAACTCTTTCTTTTTACTCCAGTTTATACCCTTTTTAGAATGAGGAAGTTATATTTTATGTTTAGTGGAAGATGGGGGAAGATTCTATCTAGGGTCTTGGTATGTAGAACATAGTATTAATCAAAACACATGAGAGAAAGCAAACAGGACCTAGTAGTGACATGTGACACATGCACCCTGTAAGACTGAGCAGAGTGGCTCGGGACCTAGCATATATTTTAGCGCCTTTTATTGGGCTGAGTGGGGGGGGGGTGTCCAGGTGTTTCAGGCCACTAGGGGTGGCCAAGACCCTTGATTGGGTTTCATAGGCCCAACAAAAGGGCCTTGGCTTCTGCTTCTCTCATTTATGGCAAGTGATAGCAAGAATACCAATGCTTAGGGACTGAACAGCATTAGGCTGGCATTCAGTGTTTTTGCAAAGTGTCACTTTGCATGTAACATTTGGCATTGTTCTCATTTCTTGCTTATTTGTCAACATTCATTTTTCCCAATATCCGTGAAATTTTCAGTCCTGTACTCTCTAGCCTGTATTTGGGACCTTATCCAATAAAGATGCTAAAATGTGTTGCAAAGCATGTATAAGATTGCTCTAGGGCTCCAGTAATCGTGCTACTGACTGAAACATTATTTGGACAAGCAAAAAAATAAGTCTCTGTTGACAAAGGACTGGTTAAAGAGACTACAGTTCAAGAATAAACTATATTGTTTATATTGTAGTACCATACCATAAGAAGAATTTTTTTTTCCTTGTGGTATAGGTCCATTTCATTAACATTTGGACCCCAGTGCATATACCACTGGTAGATCATACTTGGATGCCATATGAGACAGGCTGCCCCAATAGGAAGAGTCATTGTTGCTGAAACTTTACCTTCCATTTAAGTTCCACAATAAAGCTGGGTGCTTTTAGTGAAGCCTTCATATGACGAGAAGCACAAATTGTAGCACTGGTGTTAACCTGTTCATGTCCTTTACATGTACAAGGGTGAGAGCTTGGGCATGTCATTAAGAAAATAATTTCTAGGTCAAGGCTGGAAAGCTTGCCTTGCATGCTGCCTACCATGAGTTGATCCCTGGCCTCTCATAAGGTCATCTAAGTATTGCCAGAGTAATTCCTGGGTGCAGAGTGAGGAGTAACCCCTGAGCATCTGTGGGTGTAGCCAAAAAAATGAAGAAACTTTCTGGGCCCAGACTGAAGAGCTAGTACAAAGATTAAGACACTTATCTTGTATTTGACCAATCCTCAGTGCTACATAAGGTTCTCAAGCAGTGCCAGGCCTGTGTGATCCCTGAATACAGAGCCAGAAATAAACTCTGAGCATGGTCAAATGTAGCCCCAATACAAGCGAACAAAATTCTTGGTTGTAGTCGATGAGGGTATTCAGCTTTGCAGAGGAATTCCAGATTGTTTTGTGAACAATGGAAAAAACTCCACTCCCACCAGCCTTCGTGGCTTCCCTTAATTCTTCTCTTCTCAGTATAGTCGCATCAGACCCCTTGGTATTTACCTGTAGAATGGTTATAAATGGCACCTTAGTATGCTCTAGCACTTTCCCTGATCACCTGTGCATTGGACAGGTTGTCAAATATTTAGTAACAATATTTGTTTCCAGTCTGTTAAATTCTTGTTTATTTACTCTGTAGTCTTTTTTCTTTTTTCTTTTTCTTTAGTTGAGGGGGGAAGTGGGCCACACCTGGTGATGCTCAAAGGTTACTTCTGGCTCTGCACTCAGGAAACACTTCTGGAAGTGCTCAGAGAACCCTATGAGATACCAGCCATTGAACACAAGTTTGTTGCATGTGGAGCAAACACCCAACCTACTAGACTATTGCTCTGGCTCAGTTTCTCATTTTTTTCATTTATATGTATATATATATATATATATATCAGATATATAAATATATATCAGATATATAAATATATATTATATGTCAGATATAAATATTAGCTATATAAGATATATCTCCTTTAAATATATTTGACTTCTTTATATATTACATACTAAACTGTGGTTTTTAATCACACCTGGTAATATGCACATTGGTTTATTGCTTTATTTTTATGAATATAAGCTTTTAATGTCAAGTAGTCACATTTATCAGACTTTTTAATTTATAGTTAGTGATTTTGGTCTCTGACAGAATGTGTGTTTACCCTATCATCTATTTGTGGGAATAATGAATAAGAAAAGCAGGAAGATCATGACTAAAATCTCCAGTCTAGGCCATGGCTTATGCTGCTATCTCACTAACCCTTCCATAAAAATACCAGATGGCTCTGCTGTACTTATTCACTCTTTCATTTCCTTGACTCTCTCTAATGAAAGTGGTAATGAACCATGAAATGACCAAGTGGCAGAGGAGCTGGTTCCCTGGGGAGCTAATATACTTTCACGATATCAAAAGTTTCCTTTGGCTGAAGCGTGATGGAGAGCATACGGACTGGAGCTACAAACATGAGTCTAATTGCCTTCCCTTATACATGTCTTTTTTCCTTAGACGAGACCTCCCTGGTTGCAGTCATTTGACTTCTAATCATCTTCCATTTTGCTTGCTTTAGGTTTATTTATAAAGCTGGACCTCGACAAAAGTTTGCAATAAAGGAACTACTGGAGAGTTCCACACCAGTTCACCTCAGACTTTTCCTCCTCTGGAAGAAGTAGTTCCCCCAGTCCTGCTCTTCTGCACAGTGGAGCCCCTCACCAGGGGAAGCTAACAACAACCCTCTGAATCCAACACCAGAAGCGCTAGACGGAAGGGGGAAAAAAAAGTCACAAACTTGAATATGCCAGAAAACAAAAAGGAAGAAGAAGAAATCTGTGGGCACACACGTGTGTGTATGTATGCATGAATTATAAATAACAAAGTTAGTTAGGTTGTTTTTAAAGTTGTTGTTTACATATTTAAAAAATAAACTATTTAAGCACCGTGTTACAAACTTGTTCATTCTTGAGTTTCAGCCATAGAATGTACACCACCCTTCACCAGTGTACTTTTCCCGTCACCAAGGTCCCTGGTTTCCCTTCCACTAGCCTGTGGGGCAGGCATTTTGCCCCCCCTCCCCTTCTAGACACTGTGATTTATATTATTGTTAATTAAAGGGTACTATACATGTCACTTTATCCTTTCAGCACCCAGTGATAAGTTTTCTTGTTGTTTTTATTTTTGGTTTTGGGGCCTCATCCAGTGATGCTCAGGGGTTACTCCTAGCTATGCAATCAGAAATCGCACCTGGCTTTGGGGGACCATATGGGATGCCAGGGATAGAACCCAGGTCTGTCCTGGATCAGCATGTGCAAGGTAAATGCCCTACCACTGTGCTATCACTCTGGCCCCAAGAGTGATAAGTTCTAACTATCATTGTCATAATGGACCTTTCTCTACTCTAATGACACCTCTCTCTTTTTTTTTTTTTTGTTTGTTTGTTTTTCGGGCCACACCCATTTGATGCTCAGGGGTTACTCCTGGCTAAGTGCTCAGAAATTGTCCCTGGCTTGGGGGGACCATATGGGACGCCGGGGGAATCCAACCACGGTCCTGATCCTTGGCTAGCGCTTGCAAGGCAGACTCCTTACCTCTAGCGCCACCTCGCCGGCCCCAAATGATGACACCTCTCTTTATGGCAAGCTTCCTACCATGGGTTGGTCCTACTGTCCCCCATCACTATTGTCTCTGGGTATTATTATCATTCTGCTTCTTATTTTAAAAGTTTTTATTTCTACGGTAAGAAATACAGTTAGATCCTATAGCAATGGACACGCCAAATATGTTGTGCTGAATGCCAGGTCTTAAATCCCAGTGCCATTTTGACTTTTTTTTTTTTGGTAGGGTTGCTGGTGATAGAACCTAGTACCTAATACGTGAAGTTTGTTCTTTACACTGAACCACACCCCCAGGTTGAGCCCTGCACTGTTTCCATTTGTGTATATGTATATTTATTTACCATTTTAAACATAGGTCCAACTGTTATTTCTTACAGCAAGGTTTGTCATCATGGGAAAGAATCTATATTCACTTCCTAGCTATCTTATCCTTTTGGGGTACTATAACAACCTACCACAACCAGAGAAGCTTTTTTGTTTGTTTGTTTTGATTTGGGGGGGCCCACACCCAGTGATACTCAGGGGTTACTCCTGGCTAGGCACTCAGAAATCACTCCTAGCTTGGGCGACCATATGGGATGGCAGGGGAGTCAAATCGCGGGCTGCCCTATGCCAGCGTGTGCAAGGCAAACACCCTACCACTTGCACCACCACTCCGGCCGCAGCTTTTTTAATTTTTTTTTTTTAATGAAGTTGGAGAGATAGTACAGGAGGACCTATGTCCCTTGGTGCAGATGGGTAAGGTGCTTGCCTTTCAAGCAGCCAGCCCAGGTTTAATCTCTGGCACCCACATGGTACCAGGTGCCACACCAGAAGTGATCCCTAACTACAGAGCCAGAAGTAAACCCTGAGCACTTTTGGGCATTCCCCCTCAAAAAACAAAGGCACTTGTTGACCCAGGTTTTTCTTTAAAAAAAAAATTGATTAATTGATCAATTGGTTGTTGGGTCACACCCAGCAGAGCTGAGAGCTACTCCTGGCTCTGCACTCAAAAATCAACCCTTGCAGGCTGGGGGACCATATGGGATGCTGGGAATTGAACCGGGTCCCTCCCAGGTCAGCCACATGCAAGGCAAAGGCCCCACTGCTGTGCTATCTCTCTGCCCCTTCTGACCCAGGTTTGACTCCCCCAACACCACATCTGGTTCCATGAGAACTGCCAAGAGGCCTTCTAGAAAAGCACAGCCAGAAATAGCCCTTGAGCATCTGTGGATGTATTGCATAAACAACAACAACAACAACAACAACGAAAAGTTATTGATCAGTTATGAAGCTATAAAGCCCAAAATCAAGGAGTCTGTGTGGTCATCGTACTACCTACTAACTGGTACCTTCTCAGTGTATATTTACCTGAGAGAAGGGTTTATAGTTTTACCTGGAACGTCTTTTATAAAGGTGATAATAGGGATTTTCTCACTATTAAACACTTTCCAGAGATCTATGTACTAGAATCACATTGAACTCTGAATTTTAACATAGAAATCTTGGTCAAACATTGAGACCACTTCTATAAGGCTTCATACACAACGTTCCACCCACTAGAACTCACTGACTCAAGAATTGTAAAAGCCAAAAGACCAAAAGATCCCTCTGAAGACACCAGGAAACCGTCTGCCTTCCCCCCTCCGAGTGCCACAGAGACTCCTGGCCCTTTAGATGTGTCGCACATGGCATGGCTTTATGAGTTTCCTATCAACTCTCCGCATTGCATATTAAGTACGCCAGTCCTATTGGTAGGATTTGCCTTGATAACCTCATTTTAAACTTAATTACAAGTATAAAGATCCTTTTCCCGGGGCCGGGAGAGATAGCACAGTGGCGTTTGCCTTGCAAGCAGCCGATCAGGACCAAAGGTGGTTGGTTCGAATCCCGGTGTCCCATATGGTCCCCCGTGCCTGCCAGGAGCTATTTCTGAGCAGACAGCCAGGAGTAACCCTGAGCATCGCCGGGTGTGGCCCAAAAACCAAAAAAAAAAAAAAAATCCTTTTCCCAAATAAAGTCCTGTAGATGGGTGTGAGGGCATAAAGGCTTTAGAATTACTTTTGTAGGGGGACATAATTGAATGCATAGTAAGAACCTTAGAGCTGACAGGGATATGGCTCAGTTATGAGCATTTGCCTTGCATGTATAGAGCCATGGATTCAGTTCCCGGCACTGCATACATGCACAGTTCAAATTTATTCACACATACGCATGAAAGTTAGACTATGAAAAATGCTTTAAAAGAAGAATGTTCTAGGGGCCGGAGAGATAGCATGGAAGTAGGACGGTGGTTGGAATCCTGGCATCCCATATGGTCCCCGGAACCTGCCAGAAGTAATTTCTGAGCCTAGAGCCAGGAGTAATCCTTGAGCACTGCCAGGTGTGACCCAAAAACCAATTAAAAAAAAAAAGAAAAATGTTCTAGAACCGAACTTTAGAAACTGTGATTCCTTCATAGGTTTTTGAAAGTGACTGGGGTTCATGAAAAATTTTTTCAAATAAAAAAAAATAATAAGTTTAGGGGACTGGAGTGTAATAATACAGCAAATAAGGTCTTTGCTTTGTATGCAGCTAATAGGTTTGATCCCCAACATCCCATATGGCCCCCCAAGCTTAAAAGGGATTCCTGAGTACAGAGCCAGGAGTAAACCTTAGTGTACAGCCAAAGATTTAAAAATTATTTAGGTGCTAAAGAGAAAATATAGCAGATAATGTGCTTGTCTTACATGTGGCTGGCTCAGGTTCAATACCTGACACTCCATATGGTCCCCCAACCCCCTCCTTTGAGAGTGATCCCCCCCCCCGAAAAAAAAAATAAAAAAGTGATCCCCGAGTGTAGAGCCAAAAGGAAGTCTGAGGATTGCCAAATGAATGATCCCAAAACCAAAAATTATAACAATTTAATAATTAAAATAAATGTATGTTTCCTATTATTTGGTTTGTTATCATTAAATATTATTTGTCTTGTAGACCTATTTTATATACTTGAGCTCACATTAAAATTTCTCAGGGACAGAGCCCGAAAGATAGGTAGGGCATTTGCTTTGCATGTGACCAACCCAGGAAGGGACCTGGTTTAATTCCTGGTATCCCATATGGTCCCCCAGCCTGCCAGGGGCAATTTCTGAGTGCAGAGCCAGGAGGTAACCCCTGAGAGCCGTTAGTGAGGCCCAGACACCAAACCATCAATCAATCAAAGTTTAAAAAAAAAATAGTTCTTAGGGTCAGAGCGGTGGCACAGCGGTAGGGCATTTGCCTTGCACGCAGCTGACCTAGGGTAGACTGAGGTTCAATACCCCGGCATCCCATATGATCCCCCAAGCCAGGAGCAATTTCTGAGCGCATAGCCTGGAGTAACCCCTGAGCGTCACCGGGTGTGGCCCCAAAAGAAAAACAAGCAAAAAATTCTCAGGGAAGAGAGGGTCATGCATGGAACAAGTTGAAATTCAAGCCTGTGCTTGACAGCAGGCTGCTTGCCAAAAGTGGACCGTCAAGTCAGACTCTTTGGGCTTCAGGTTCTTGCTTTCCTTTCCCTATGTCACAAATGTGTCTGAATCATATGACACTGGAAGGTCATAATTGAAGCATGCTGACAGTTTCCTACAACACAATCTGATGACTCTGGGATAGTCTGTGGTACCCTGCACCAGCTGTTTTCTGAAGCCAGATCAGCTAGATTTCACTGCCACAGCAGTGAAGACTTATTTCTAGAAAGTTTTGTTTCAAGCCCACCTGTATTTCCTAGATAGGAAGACAGGCCCCAGCTGATGGACCACTGCAGCAGTGAGATTCGAAGGCCCTCCCTGGAAACTTGGAACAGTTGAATGTAGCCGACACACAGCTCTGCAGTTATTCATGTAGCAACCAGTCTTATTTCCACAGATCCTGAAACTATGGATCTCACAGCTTGCTTTTCATAGGCACTAAGTGTGTGTGTGTGTGTGTGTGTGTGTGTGTGTGTGTGTGTGTGTGTGTGTATGTGTGTGTGTGTGTGTGTGTGTGTGACCAAAAGGTTAAATAAAACAGTGCAAAGTAATAGTACAGTAGGTAGGATGCTTGCCTTGCATGTGGCCAACCCAGGTTTCATCCCCAGCATCCTATATGATATATGATCCCCCCCAAGCACTGCCTGGAGTAATTTCTAATTGCAGAGCCAGGAGTAAGCCCTGAGCATCAGCAAGTATAGCTCTCCCAACTCAAGAAAAAAATGTGTTAAAAAAAAAAACAACACTCCTGCATGGATAAAGAAGAGAACCTTTTCCTCTAAAGATTAAAGTTTAGAACTCTGGAAGATCAGCTACCAGACTTCAGCTTAGCTTCTGTCCTCTTCCACACCTTTCATGCAAACTCCAGTTTGTTTATCATTCCTACAGGTAGGCCCTACTTCACCAAGGAAACCTCATATTTCAGATAACACAGGGGAGAGGAAGAGAGGGTCAAAAATGTTGCCTGGCCTATTGTATGCCTCAGTTGGATCCCCAAGAGCCATATAAGGATTCTTGAGTACTTATGGATGTGACTCCCCCAAAAATAATAAAATTAAAATAAATTCATCAGGGCCCGGAGAGATAGCACAGCGGTGTTTGCCTTGCAAGCAGCCGATCCAGGACCAAAGGTGGTTGGTTCGAATCCCGGTGTCCCATATGGTACCCCGTGCCTGCCAGGAGCTATTTCTGAGCAGACAGCCAGGAATAACCCCTGAGCACCGCCAGGTGTGGCCCAAAAACAAAAACAAAAACAAAACAAAACAAAAATTCATCCATGATTAGAGGGGGATAACTTATATGTTTTTTGATGGACTACCTGGTGGTAGTTCTTTGCTTCCTGAGTGTACCAAAAATTTTAAAATGTATTTCAAATTTTGAGATTATTATCTGAGGCAGGGAACATTCTAGGTGTGTGGAAATGCAGTTGAGCAATGACAATTTGTGGTCAGGGACTTTGGGCGAGTTTTTGGCCATGTCTCAGTCTTTCTGTGGTCCCAGAGAGAGGCTGGATGTCATGGGCAGAAGCTGCTCTGGGGCTGACTAATATTACAAGTTTTCCTCCATAATTTCTCTCTATGGTCAGATATTTAAGTTAGTAGGCAGGAATAACCTACACTCATTATACCTTTTATCCTTTTCTTTATTTGGCCATTTTCCCCCTTGGGTCACACTCGGCAGCGCTCAGAAGTTACTCCTGGCTCTGTGCTCAGAAATCACTCCTGGAAGACTCATGGAACCATATGGAATGCCTGGAATCGAACCAGGGTCCATCCTGTGTTGGCCACATATAAGGCAAGTGCCCTACCACTGTGCTATCTCTCCAGCCCCATTTTTTAATTTGGGCTTTTTGCTAGTGTGGGATACCAGCCTAGCAGGAGAGGAACCCAGGAAGGAAGGTGTCCGCTTCCTCCTGCTTGGCCCACTGGAATCTCTTCTGTGAAATGTCTGAGTAGGTCAGGACTGTAAAATGCCACATAAGTTCCTGAGAGGTGCAGACCTCACAGGCCAGATCCTAGTTTATCAGGTTAATTATCCATTCTCACAGAAAAGAATATCCAAAGTTAGTGGTGCAAAATACCTTTATTTAGTAGCTAGAGGCAAAGGGAGAATCCTCTCAAGTAAAAAGAGTTATGGTAAGTGTGAATACAGATAACCACTAGTTGGAAATCTGTGCCATAAAGTACAGAAAGTACCCAGCCCTTATGGAAAACAATATGGAGCCTGAAAATTGAGTTCCCATCTGATCCAGCTATACCACTCCTAGGGATATACCCTAGGAACACAAAATCACAATACAAAATCCCTTCCTCACACCTATATTCATTGCAGCACTATTCACAATGGTGAATAGTTCTGGAAACAACCGAGATGCCTTTCAACAGATGAATGACTAAAGAAACTGTGGCACATATACACAATGGAATAGTATGCAGCTGTCAGGAGAGAGGAAGTCATGAAATTTTCCTATACATAGATGAACGTGGAAACTATTATGCTGAGTGAAATAAGTCAGAGGGAGAGAGATAAACGCAGAATAGTCTCACTCATCTATGGGTTTTGTTTTTTTTTTTAAAGACATTGAAATAACTCCCAGAGATGAGGGCTGGAAGGACGGGCTCAAGAGAGTGGTAAGTGCAGATGGAGAAAGAACTACACGGAAAACTACCATAACAATGTCATTTAGTGAGGGATGTAGAAAGCCTGTCTCGAATACAGGCTGAAGTGGGGGAGAGAGGAGTTGGGGGCATTGGTGATGGAAAGGTTGCACTGGTGAAGGGGGGTGTTCTTTTGATGACTGAAGCCCAACTACAATCATATTTGTAATCACAGTGTTTAAATAAAGGTATTATTTTTTAAAAAAGTATAGGAAGAGGTTGTATACCCAGAGTCTGGGATATGAGAATTTCCCAGGAGAGAGCGTACCCACGTGCCTTTGTGAAGCTTTTTTTGAGGGACAATCCCTATCTCTGGAGCTTAGGGATCGCTCCTAGTGGGGCTTAGGGGACCATAGAGGGTCCCACAGACCATGTTAGCTGTAAGTGAGTCAAGTATAGCTGCAAGTGAGGCAAGTAACCTACCTACTATACACTATCACTCTGGCCCTTTGCAAAGCTGGGTTCCTACACCTTTTCCAAGTTGCCCTGGCTGGGGGCTTTCCATGAGTATGACAATCTGGGTATAGCTGTGCTAGGGCATTGTTGAAAGTACCTTTCTCCTTTTGGCACTCATCTTTCAGGCTTGTCAGGGCATTTTATGCCTGAGGGATTATGCTTCTAGACTGTCCAACCCTCTTAGGGTGGACTGCTCCCATTCAGAGTCTTCTCAGGCATGGATTCCCTGGAATCATCTGCAAAGGCCATCTAGCCTTGGGACTCCTTCAGGTCATGTTTTCTGCCTTCTTTTCTAAAGTCTTTGCCAATGGGGCACACACACACACACACACACACACACACACACACACACATACACACACACCTGCTATTTACTTCAATAGGATACACAAAATTATGAATATAACTTAAATCTTATCAGAGATATGGTGCAGATTTTAACCAACAATCAGAAAGTTAATTTTCTAATATTTCTCCCAGAAAAGCTAGAAGGTCATCTATAGAAATAATTTGATGGGGCTGGCGCAATAGCGCAGCCTTAGGGTGCACATGGCTGACCCAGGACAGACTGGGTTTGATCCCAGACATCCCATATGGTCCCCCAAGCCAGGAGCTATTTCTGAGCACAGAGCCAGGAGTAACCCCTGAACATCACCAGGTTTGACACAAAAAACAAAAACAAAAACTTGGTTTCTCCTATGATTCATTAGATCATACTAAAAGAAGATTATGGTATGCATGTATATATGTATTTATAGTGGCCCATGTTTCATCCGGGGAACCTGTAAGTATATTTAAGTTAATACAGTCATACAGTGTCCCACACCCACTAGTGCATATTTGCCACCACCAATATCTCCTATTTTCTTAGAAGCACAGAAACTTCTGAATTTAATGTAGTCCCATTTGTTTATCTTTGCTTCCACTTACTTGGTCAGTGGTATTTCAACCTTGTAGATGCCTTTAGTCTCATTGTAATGGAAAGTTCTACCTATGTTTTTCTTGGGTACCTTATGGTTTCTGGTTTGATATGGGCTTTTCTGTTTTGTTTTGTTTTTGTTTTGGGGTCACACCCAGCAGCGCTCAGGGTTATTCCTGCTCTATGTGAAATCACTCCTGGCAGGCTCGGGAGACAATATGGGATGCTGGGATTCGAACCTCCATCCTTCTGCATGCAAGGCAAACACCCTACCTCCATGCTATCTCTCCGGTCCCTGATATGGGCTTTTTTATACATTTTTGGTCCTTTTTTCTTTTTAAAATCTTTGTGTCAAGGGTTATTCATTTGTTTATGTGTGGGTTTTGGGTCACACCCTGCAGTGCTCAGGGGTTCCTCCTGGCTTTATGCTCAGAAATCACTCCTGGCAGGCACAGGGGACCCTATGGGATGCTGGGATTTGAACCACCGACCTTCTGCATGAAAGGCAAACACCTTACCTCCATGCTACCTCTCCGGCCCCGGGTTATTCATTTTTATTTGACTTTTGTGCGTAGCATTAAAAAGAGGTCTGAGTTCATTTATTTGCATGATCTGTTTTCCCAACACCACTTGTTGAAGAGGCTTTCCTTGCTCCATCCACTTGGTATTACTTGCTCCTTTATCAAAAGTTAATAGATCATATACTTGAGGTTAAAGTTAGTAGAAGTGATACCACCCATTTTCTTTTCCCAAGAAGGTTTATTGCTTCATCTGGATTTCAGGAGTGCTTGATCTATTTGTTTGAAAATGTCACGGGTATCCTAGAGGCATTGCATTAAATCTGCACAATGCTTTGGTGAGTATTGGCATTTTAATGAAGTTAGTCCTCTCAACCCATGAGCAAGGGATGGATTTCCATTTCCATGTCCCTTTCTTTCTTTCTTTCTTTCTTTCTTTCTTTCTTTCTTTCTTTCTTTCTTTCTTTCTTTCTTTCTTTCTTTCTTTCTTTCTTTTCTTTCTTTCTTTCTTTCTTTTCTTTCTTTCTTTTTTTTTCTTTCTTTCTTTCTTTCTTTTCTTTCTTCTTTCTTTCTTTCTTCTTTCTTTCTTTCTTTCTTTCTTTCTTTCTTTTTCTTTCTTCTTCTTTCTTTCTTTTTCCCTCTTTCTCTTTCTTTTTCTCTTTCTCTTTCTTTCTTTCTTTCTTTCTTTTTCTTTCTTCTTTTCTTTCTTCTTTTTCTTTCTTTCTTTCTTTCTTCTTTTCTTTCCTTTCTTTCTTTCTTTCTTTCTTTCTTTCTTTCTTTCTTTCTTTCTTTCTTCTTTTCTTTCTTTCTTTCTTTCTTTCTTTTCTTTCTTTCTTAACTATCATTCTTTCTTTCTTTCTTTCTTTCTTTCTTTCTTTATTTCTTACTTTCTTTCTTTCTTACATTTCTTTCCTTACTTTCTCAATTTATTTATTTTTGGGCCACACCCGGTGTCGCTCAGGGGTTACTCCGGGCTATGTGCTTAGAAATCGCTCCTGGCTTGGGGAACCTTATGGGACACCAGAGATTGAACTGTGGTCCATCCTAAGTTAGTGCATGCAAGGTATACGTCTTACCGCTTGTGCCACTTCTCCGGCCCCATGTGTCCTCTTATTTCTTGATTCAGTTCCATAGTTTTCTTCGTATAGGTATTTCACCTCTTTAGTAAGTTGATTGTGAGGCATTTGTTTTTCTGAGGCACAATTGTAAATATGATTTTTTAATACCTCTTTCTTCCCTTTCATTATTTGTATATAGGAAAGTCATGGAATTTTGCACATTAATTTTTTTATACAAATTTCTACTTTCCTATACAAACCTGATAATTAGTATCCTCATTCTCATTTGGTTCTTTTTGTTTTAATAATATTTTTATTTAAGCACCATGATTACAAGCATGATTGAAGTTGCGTTTCAATTCTAAAAAGAATACCTCCCTTCACCAGTGCAACCTTTCCATCATCAATGCCCTGATCTCCTCCCTCCCCCACCCCCTGCCTGTATTCGAGACAGGCATTCTACTTCTCTCACTCATTAACATTGTCATGATAGTTGTCAGTGTAGTTATTTCTCTAACTGCACTCACCACTCTTTGTCATGAGCTTCATATCTTGGATCAGTCCTTCTAGCCCTCATCTCTGTTGTCTCTGGGCATTATTACAATAATGTCTTTTATTTTTCTTAAAACCCATAGATGAGTGAGACTATTCTGTGTCTATCTCTCTCCTCTGACTTATTTCACTCAGCATAACAGTTTCTATGACCATCCAAGTATAGGAAAATTTCATGACTTCATCTCTCCTGATGGCTGCATAATATTCCATTATGTATATGTACCACAGTTTCTTTAGCCATTCATCTGTTGAAGGGCATCTTGGTTGTTTCTAGAGTCTGGCTATAGTAAATAGCGCTGCAATGAATGCAGGTGCCTCATTCTCATTTGTTTCTGAGAATTTTTTGGTTTTCTCTTTGATTTTCTCTCTGACCCATTGGTTGTTCTTTAGTGAGTTATTTCTTTTCCAGGTGGTCCCCTGAACAACACCAGGTGTAACTCCTGAGTGCAGAGTAACTCCTGAACATCACTGAGTTAGACCAAAAACACAGAAAAAAAATTATATTATGTAACATATACTGAAAACAAGGTAGGAAGAGATATGTGATGATAGGGGGGAAATTATCTTCTAGGAACCAGAGAGATAAATACATTTGTTTTACACGCAGCAGAACACAGTTTGATCTTAGCACTGTATCTAATACCCTGATCAGGAACGATCCTTGAACACAATGCCAAGAGTAACCCCTGAGCACCAACATGTGTGACCCCAAACCTAACATATATACGCTCTGTCATGAGAAACTTAATTTTTAAATAAATAATATCTTTATTTAAATACCGTGTTTACAAACATGGTTGTAGTTGGGTTTCAGTCATAAAAAGAACACCCCCCTTCACCAGTGCAACATTCCCATCACAATGTCCCCATCTCCCTCTCCCCCCACCACCTGTATTCGAGACAGGCTTTCTCCTTCCCTCACACATTGACATTGTTATGATAGTTCTCCGTGTAGTGTCATGAGAAACTTTATTGGCAGAAGAAAGCCAATATGTTGAGAAAGTGCTTAACCCAACCTATGAGTTGTAACTCTAAGGAGCTAGTGTCATCATTCCCAATTTTTATTCCCCTAAAATGGCTCAAGAGAACAAAAGTTCTGGGGCCAGGGAACCTACCATAAGCTACCTCATACCTGGGTGGATGAGATCCCAATCTAATAAAAATTTGCTGCATGGCTACTCAGTGTCACATGTCTGCTTTTTCAACAGGCTCAACCAGAAATCAAGTGCCAGTTGCCAGCTAGGTTTGCTCCCCCTGGACCAGCCAAGGCTAATAACAATGTTTGTAGTTCCCTAGGACTCCACTTTCTCTCAAGGACTCCACCCTCCACATCTACAGTTGGCAGTTACCTGGCATCAGCAGTGCCAACAAAGAAGCTGGCTTCACTCCTCTTCAGTCCTTCAAGACTAGCCATCACATTTTTAAACCTCTTTATTGAGGTACTGTAATTTATATTCTTTTAATTATGCTGTTGTGCATACATCCTTGCAACACCACACCCATCACCACCAGTGCCTCATGAACCCATCCCAAACATTCCCCTCCTATGTAAGCTCAATTCTAGAGGCAAAAATCTTCCTTTCTTCTGGGCACTTGCCTTGTTCATGGCCAACCTCACTATGATCACCAGCATCCCATCAGGTCCCCTAGCCTACCAGGACTGATCCCTGAGCTCAGAGGTAGGGGAAAGCCTGAGTACCAGTGGGTTTGGCTCTCTCAGAAAACAATCTTCAGGGGCTAAAGAGATGGCACAGCAGTAGGAAATTTGCCTTGAATGCAGCCAACCCAGGAGGGACCTGGTTTGATTCCCGGCATCCTATATGGTCCCCCAGCCTGCCAGGGGTGATTTCTGAGTGCAGGGCCAGGAGGAACCCCTGAGTGCCGCTGAGTGTCAGCCAGAAACCAATCAATTTATAAATAAGTTAATAAATAATTTTTAACAAAAAAACAACCTTCAGTTCTGATGACTTTGAGCATTTGCTGTTCCTCTACTGTATTTCTTTATATCTCTTATATGAGAAGTGTGTGTATAGATGGTGAAAACCTATACACATACCAATGACTCTCGCTAAAATACTGAAATTCCCAAAATTCCAAGTCAACTAAAAGTTGGTAAAGGAAAAAATCTTTCAAAAACTATATATCTTTTTATAAGTCTAAAAAAAAAAGTAATAGTATAAAAATTTCTATGTTGATGCATCTTAACAGGTTTTATTTGAAAGTATTGAGGAAGGGGAGGCGAGGATAAGAAAGGAAGAAAATAAGAAAGCTCTGTAGTGTACCTATCTGAGACCCTGGATCTAGGTGTAGCTACCTGAGACCCACCCATTTCTGGGAGGGGTCTTGGGAACTGAATATTAGGTGTTACCTTACCTGCAAGACCCCGTCCATTCCTGGGTGGGGTCTTGGAAAAGTTAGATAAGCCTTGGACCGAGGGGATTCGGGCTTTTTCTGCGCTGCTGGGCGTTCTGGCTTTTGGGTCTCTGCGTTCTGGTCTTGGACCAGCATGGAGCCCAAAGGGAAGATGGCTGAAAGAAGTTTAGATGCAGGGCCAAGAATAACTAGTGCTTGAAAGGTTATGAGTAGGCCACACACATGTGGTAAATAGGGCATGAATAAAGTTAATGCTTCCTGATGCCTGCCTGTGAGTGAGTTCAATACCCGTCGCTTTCCTGGACCCCAGACCCGCTGGTTGATGGGGGTTGCGGAATCACGTGGCCTGGGATGGCAAAGAGAAAGATCCATCAATCCAGCACCTTCTTTATTTATTTAATTCAACAAGCTCAAGAGAGAATATGAGTTTCTCCCAATATATGAGAATACGAGTAGAAACTACAGCCTAGCAAGAGAGTAGAAATGTCATCTCTGAAAGGGCGATATGAATAATAGGTGCGTGTGAGCACTATGGGTAGAGGCCCAAGGAGCATATGTGTATTCTAATGCATATTTAAATCAACATGAAATAGATAAATCTTACTAGTATACAATTTGGTAAGAGTTAGGCAGGCAGAACTAAGAAAATCTCAAGAGAAAACTTGAATAGGCCTGTAAAAGTATTCAAGTTTATTTTTAGGGGCCTGAGCAATAGGACAGAGGGTAAGGCACTTGCCTTGCATGTGGCCAAACTGGGTTCGATCTCTGGCATCTCATATGGTCCCCTGAGTACCACCAGAAGTGATTCCAAGGTGCAGACCAAGGAATAACCCCTGAGTATCCTTGGGTGCCACACACACACACACACACACACACACACACACACACACACACACATACACACACACGTTTTATAGTAAAAGGGGAATATTGACTTTATGTTAGAAACTCTCATACATAAAGCTTAAATATCTGCTTACTAGTTAAAAGCCTGTAATAAAAATATAAAGATACCAAAAATCATCTGAATACACCACTAAATATATATGGAACATTAATTCATGATTGGAGAATTATAAAATCCCTTAGCAAGCTATAGAGATATTTCTTTTGTATATAAGTTAAAAGTCTAATTAACTTATTATATGAGGTTATGAATAAACAAAATGAAGGGAACAGCTATGAGAGTAGTGAGTTACAATTTGGGGGAACTCCTAAGCAGTGCACAGAAAGCCTGGGTACCCAACAATTCGTAGTTGAAGGGGTCCTAAGATTCTGTATTCCTCAGGTCTTGGGGGGACTGAGAATAATCTTGACCGTTTTGACAGTGCTGAGAATACTCCAGGGGCTGTTCAAAAAGATCTTTCTTAATCTGGTAACCATAAGAGGCAACTACAAGTACCAAGAGCGAGTGCCTTACTCAATGGCGAAGTATCCAGAAGTTTGTCTTCTCTTTTAAGAACTCCTTTAATAGTCTTGCAGAACTGGTTTCAAGACTTCGAGTCCCCTAAGTTGCTGCCTGTTTTTCAGATATGATAATCTAACTAGATAGCATATTCTTGGGGAGGTGTACATTTCATTGAGTTTTTGTATGCCACCCATCCATTCTATTCTGGCTTGTTAAGACTCATTGTATAGATCTACTGTGAATCTTACAGGCTTTCCTTTGTATGCAAAGTTCCCTTTCTGATCTTGCTGTGTTCAATATTCTATTTTTGGTTTTATCGCTCTGATCATATGTGGCTTGGCATTTTTCTATATAAGTAAGTCAATTTTTTTTTCTGGGTCTCTTCTGCCTTTTGGGTCTCAGTGTCTGTATTCTGAAAAATCGTTCTTTATCAATTTTACCTTCCTGTTCTTTGGGGACTCCAGTGATTCTCTTTTTGTTTTTTTGTTTTTTTTTATGATTCTCTTTTTAGGGTGTGGGGGTTACTCCTGGGTTTCTTCTGGCTCTGCACTCAGGATCACATCTGGCAGGGCTCCAAGGACCATATGGAATCTGGGGATCAAACTTGGCACTCCAGCCAGCCCCTCCAGTTATTCTTTTTGTTTTGTTTTGGGGCCACACCCGGTGATGCTCATGGGTTTCTCCCTGCTATGTGCTCAGAAATCACTCCTGGCTTGGGGGACCATATGGGACACCGGGGATCAAATCCAGGTCCATCCTGGGTCAGCCATGTGCAAAGCAAATGGCCTACCACTGCACTATGGCTGCGGCCCTCCAGTGATTCTTATATTGTTTCTTTAACCTCATCCATAGCTCTCTAACATGCTGTTGATTTCCTATCAAAAAATTTTCCATCTTCTGTTGTTTCTAGAGTTTCCTGAATCTCATCTTGGAGCACCTCAATATTTTTCTCAGCTGCTATTACTCTGCTGCTTAGAACTTCTATTGCAAAATTTTGGGTTGGGCCATACCTGGCTACGCCCATAATTCTAGCAGGGCTCAAGGACCATACAGAAAGCTAGGGGTCCAAGGGATGGGGGACAGGGTAGCAGGGAAACTGGGGAATTTTGTTGGTGGGAAATGTGAACTGGTGAATAGAATTATACCTTGCATGAATGAAACTCAATCATGGACAACTTTATCTGTGAAAAAAATAAAACCAACTGTATTATAAACCTTGCATCTACATTTTTAATGAAATCATCTATTTAAAAATAGAAAACAATGATATCTAATTATGAATAACTATGAATATGAGTAAATATAAATCATGGTGATTTAATCAGATTTTTAGAAAGAGAAAAAATAAAATAAAATCATGGGGGTGCTACATAGCCACATCTGAGGATCTGTGGAGCTGGTTTGATAAGCTCAGCTGGTGACAAGTGGTCGGTAAGCCTGACTACCAGGACTTCTGGAAGTATAGAGACACAGGGAGGTGGTAGGAGGTAGAAGAAGGGCCACCGTTAGAGATGCCAGCCACAAAATCAACATACTTGGAAGTTTGGGCGACTAAGAGTCTGCCCAGATTAGTGGAAAAGCAATGAAGCTGGACCACTGGTGTGACTGCAGTTGTAGGGTCCTAACCCTCATTTAAAAAATTTTATTCTTGCTGAAATCTCTAATAATTTCAGAAAGAGAAAACAATAGCTTATACACCTATCAGTCCCCCCTTTCTGATTTTCCTTTGACTTTTTTATTGGAGAAAAACTGTTAAGCTCCACACGCTATGATCCAACCCAGGGGAAAAACAGGTCTGAAGCAGGGGAGCACCAATAATTAATAATTCAAGCCAAGGGCCAGTGATAGCAATGGGGTAGGGTGTATGCCTTGCATGCAGCCAACCCGGAAGGGACCCAGGTTTGATCCCCAGCATCCCATAAGGTTCCCCAAGCCTGCCAGGAGTAACCCTTGGCCACAGATAGGTGCAGCCCAAAAACAAACAAACAAACAAAACAAAACATTTCAAAAGCCTTGGGTTAAGGGCAGAGGAAGTAGGGGCGGAAGTCTTTGTATTATTGGAAGAAAATAAGGTGTGACCTAACAGGAAACTTTTCTGAGTCCTCTCACTCAAGGCATATCAGCATGTGTTGGTCTTGTTGGTATTTATGGCCAGCCTGAGATAATTTAAGCAGTAAAAAACAGAAACCTCCTTGTTTTGTGATATCCCATTGTTCCCCTTACCTCAAGGAAATGGGGAAAACTTGGGTGGGGGCCTAGAGGCCCAGTCACACGATGTGTCAATGAGAAAAACAAAAATAGGAGAGTCAGAAATCTGCATTACTGGTCACTGAAGAGGAAATATAGAGAAAGACAAGTTCTCTGAAAATTAGTGTTCCAAATCTTATCTCAGAGTTGGATGATTCAACAGAGACCACTGACAAGCCATTGAGAGTTTCAGAGATGTCAAATACCTCTCATCTTGAGTTAGCTGTTACCAGGTTTTGAATTGTGCACTTCCTGGTGCAGGGATTGGGTGACCTTCCTGATTCTTTCATGGTCGCCATACTGTTCACTAAAATAAAATTCCACTGCATGAGAGGGAAATCTATTTCTGAAGTTACTTCTCACTGAGAAAGAAATGAAAGGAGTTCAATTTGATTGTAACACACACACACACACACACACACACACATTCTATGCAAACTTTGACTTAATACCATTTTGACAGGTGGGCCATTCTGTATAGAGAAAACTTTTTCTTTTTTTTAAGGAATAGAAGGAGATAATGTATTTATCAGTTGGTGAGTATTTTCTAGTTCTCAGCTTCCTGGTTCAACAACAACAGACGCATTTTGAACTTTGGGTTTAATACAAATAATACACTTTCAACGTATGTGGAAAGGGAGATGAGAGATAAGTTTGTCATTAGGGACTTTAGGTGGACATTTGGCCAGCTCTCAGCCTTCCTGCTGAGGGGAAGGGCAAAGGCTGCCTTGGGGCTCATTAATAAGATATTTGGGGCCCAGAGAGATAGCACAGCGGTGTTTGCCTTGCAAGCAGCCGATCCAGGACCAAAGGTGGTTGGTTTGAATCCCGGTGTCCCATATGGTCCCCCGTGCCTGCCAGGAGCAATTTCTGAGCAGACAGCCAGGAGTAACCCCTGAACATTGTCGGGTGTGGCCCAAAAAAACAAAAATAAAAAAAAAACAAGATATTTGAAAAATTCACCTATTCCCAAGTTTTACTGCACAGAAGAAACAAGCCAGTACTGCAGTCCAGATTCACTTGACAGGTAGAAAGAAGCTTAGGTGGTTTTTCTTTTTCTTTTTTTTTTTGGGTTTTTTGGATCATACTCAGCGTTACTCAGGTGTTACTCCTGAATGTGCCATCAGGAATTACTCCTGGTAATGTTTTGGGGATCGTATGAGATACTGGGTATTGTACCTGAGTTGGCCACATGCAAGGCAAGTACCCTCTGCACTCTATTACTCTGACTCTGGGAAAAGAGAGGTTTAAATGGTGAAGGAACTTTTCCAAACTTTTCCGAACAGGCTTGAAAAGACTGAAGTGATAGCACAGCAGGTAAGAGGTGTAGTGTTAAATAAATAACGATGGGGCTGGATGGCGATGGATGGAGGCCTTTGTGCTTAGGCCCCAGCCACGTGGCTTCATCCCCCATGCAGCCGGCGAGTTCCAGGCCCAGGTGAAACGCGAAATGACTCACTCACAGGCAGGCTTCAGGAAGAATCATCTTTATTTAGGCCCTAGCCACCACATGTGTGTGGCCTACTCATAACCTTTCAAGCATACAGCCATTCTAGGCTTGCCCTGCGTCTTATCCTCTTTCAGCCATCTCCCTCAGAGAGCCCAGCAGGGCCAAAAGGCAAAAGCCCCTAATCCCCTGGCTTCCGGGTTTATCTACCTATTCCAAGACCCCTCCCAGGAATGGGCCGGGCTTTGCAGGTAAAGTCACACCTATTATCCGGTTCCCAAGACCCCTCCCAGAAATGGGTGGGTCTCAGATAAGTACCCTACAAGAGGGTTGCCTTGCATGTGGCCATAACCAACCTGAGCTTGATCCCCGACATCCCGTATGGTCCCCTGAGCCTCCCAGGAGTAATTTCTGAGTGCAGAGCCAACAGTAACTCCTGAGCACTGCTGGTGTGGCCCATAAATCACACAGACACACAAACAGCATATATAGATACACACTATATATATTTGTGTGCATATATGTTTATATATATATATATATGTTTATATATATATTCAGAGGGGGGTTATTCTAGGCTCTGTGCTTCTGAGATGCTCCCAGAGATTTTTTTATCATTACCTAGAAAATAAAACTTGCTAAATTTTTGGTATCTGTTGGCCAGAGCTGGACTCCATACTCATGTCAGAAGATGCATAAACCATGAACCCCACTGCTGATCATAGAGGTTGATAGTGATCGGACTTTCTCAGTTACCCAAGAGGGAAGTGATCGAACAGCCTGAGATCTGCTGTAGAGCCACAGGGAAGCAAACAGAGCCTAAAGAACCTCAAAACTAGAACTGGGCGCAGCCCCAGTTGTATAGTGGCCTCAGAGCACCCCATGTCTTTATCTGTGAAATGGAAGTGTCACTTATTGAAAATCACCCCCACGCGCCATATCCCTAAACCCAGGTGAATTAGGGCCTGAATTAGGGTCATGCATGAAATAATCCAAACCAGATGAGGATGAAACGTGTATAGTCTGGCAGTCTTCTACCTTGTGTCTCCTCCAGCTGCCTGCCAGAATTGCCACTTTTATTGAGTCCAGAGACCACCCTTGGTTGGGGGTAGTAGTAAGGACAGAGTAAGGACAGAGAGCTCAGCTATCCTGAGCTAGTCCCACCTAGGTTTATAAGTAAGATAATCTCTGTTTTGGGGTCAATCCAAGCTGTAAACAAACATACAAAGAAACCAGGGATGATCTTGGTTTTGGGTAAAATAAGGTGTGACCTAACTTCCTCAGTGATCTTGGGTGCAGGAAACAAAGGGAGAAACTCAGCTTTGCTCTTAAAACTCTTCACTTTGCCCACTCTGGCTGGAACTCTGCCTGCTCACTTGAACTCAAAAGACTCAGAGATGTGCCAAGAACCTAAAGCATAAATATTAAAGAAGCAGAACAGGCGTCCAGGAACTTATAAACCAACAGGAAATATGCTCTACACCCTGACAAAGAAGTGCCAGGAAGGAGTTAATACAGTGAAACTCTTTCCCAAGAGAACTGGCCTCTTGGGTCTATTGGGGGCCCCTTTTGTCTTGCAGAGTGGAATCTTGCCTAACGGGTAGAGGCACAGGCACAGGGGAGGTGCATGTAGCCCCATAATTAATAATTACTGCCTTGTGGAGCTGAATCTGTGAATGCACAGGTGGAGATAAGCTGAAAAGATTTTGGGGGGCTTTTTATGACAAAGCCATTTCTGAAATGTTTTATAGGACCACACCTGAGCAGCAGCATTAGGGATTGAATTCAGGCTCTCTCTCTCTCACACTTACCTAGTATCTGGGCTATCTCCAGACTATCTCTCAAGCTCTAATTATTGATTTTGGGGGTCACTCCCAGTGTTGCTCAGGACTTCCTCCTCATTCTCTGCTCAGGGGACTTTCCTGGTGGTGTTTGGGAACCATAATTGGTGGCAGAAATTGGGGTCAGTCACATGCAAGGCAATGCCTTACCCTCTGTATTGTCTCTCTGTCAATGACCAAACTTTTCATTGGTGGCTGACGTGCCCCATGGCCCTAATGGGATGCAGTGGAGGTAGGCTGGAGTTGGAGAGAAAGATGTTTGTGCAGGCAAGACCAGGAAATGACTGGAACCCCAAATTGGGCCCTTTTGTTTCTTGTATCTGCCATCCCAGAAGGAACACAAGGGAATAGTGCACCATCATAAAGAGCAGATGGGGAGAGGCATGTCTCACTTTAGGAGGAATAATTTCCTCCTGACCTCTCCAGAACTCAGTGAGTTGCTGGAGAGAGAGTACAGAGGTTAAGATACTTGCCTTGTAGATTTAATTTCTCCCAACATACATAGTCCCCTAAGAATGATTCCTGAGCAACAGTCAGGTGTAAAACTTGAGCTCCACCATTGTAATCCAAAAATCAGAAACAAACAAACCAAAGGGGAAAAAATAACCCACTGATGTCATTCATTACTTCCAAAAATCAAGGGGCATCTAGGTAGCCACAATGAGGGAGGAAGTCAGGGTCAATGAAGGCAAACTCAGTACTCAAAGAGAACTAAAAGTATGTGGGTGTAGCAAGAGTGACCTTGCACCCCTTCCTGCAGTTGTCCATCTTCTAGCTCAACCTCCTTGGGGCTAGAAGTCTTGTTTCTTGGGCTTCCCAAGATACGGTTGTGGGTGGAGGAGGACAGGCGGAGAGAGACCCTGGGTTGGGTGAGTTGTAACTTTTTTGCCTGCACAGCTTAGGGGGACTGTTACCACTGTCATATTCGACCCATATGCACGTGCTAAATACGCACCACCCCCTCAACATTAACTCCCTCCATAAGCTCCTTGGCACTCTTGGCAAGGTGCCTACCAAGTCTGGCATTCTGGCCAAGTTCAGAGGTTGGGAAGAGGAGATCAAAAGCTGAGGACTGTCAGCTTCCAATGGCCATGATTTGGCATTCTTAGAATCTTCTTGACTTGGGGCCAGAGAGATAGCACAGCAGTAGGGCATCTGCCTTGGATGTGGCCAACCTAGGAGGGACCTGGTTTGATTCCTGGCATCCCATATGGTCCCCAGCCTGCCAGGGCTGATTTCTGAGTGCAGAGCCAGGATTGACCACTATGCACTTCTGGGTGTGGCCCCCAAACCAATCAATTAATGAATAAATAAATAAAGTTGAATAAAATAAGAATCTTCTAGACTTGAGCACACTGCAAGGAGCTCTTCAGCTAGGAAGGTTTTATGTGCTGAGTTGGCTCAGGGAGGAAACAGCCTGCAGATGAGTTATAAGGGCCTTGTGCATTTTTGTGTAAAAAGAAGATAAAAAAAAGGGGCCCCTAATCCTTCACTTGAAAATTTGAAGCCTGTTGAAGTACAGGTATTGTGAAAACTATTGCTCAACGTAGCAACTGCTGTAGACGCTCCTTTTCCAGACATTATATAAACACTAATTGCCTCACCTTAAAAGAGGTGAGGCCCCCCAAAATATAATCTTCCTTTTTTGGTTTCTGGGTCACACCCAGCAGCGCTCAGGGGTTCCTCCTGGCTCTACACTCAGAAATTGCTCCTGGCAGGCTCGGGGGACCATATGGGATGCCGGGATTTGAACCACCATCCTTCTGCATGCAAGGCAAATGCCCTACCTCCATGCTATCTCTCTGGCCCCCCCAAAATATAATCTTTAGTTCTTTGGGGGGAAGTCATACTGAGCTATTCTCAGCTCAGGGTTTTGGGTGCTCACTATGATGCTCAGGGATGGAATTCGAGCTACATAGAAGTTGTGCTCAGGTCTCTTAAATATCTCAGTTTACAAGTGTTCAAAATGGGTGATATTAAGTTTTCCAAAATCACACTGCCACCTTAGGAATTATGGGGTACCTTTTCATTCCATTTGACAGGCAAGGAAGCCTTGAACCCCAGTTTTCAGCATCAGGACTCATTGTTTTCCTGTGATTATAAAGTAGGCAGAGAAGAGCATAAAGAACATGAAGCCTGAAGTGTTGAACTTGTCTCTGGCTTACGGCCATACTTTTCAAACTCAGATTTTGGAAACTTCCTTTTATAAAGAGTAATTTCCTGGGGTCTGAGAGATAGCACAATGGGAGGGCGGTTGCTTTGCATGCAGCCAACCTCGGATGGACAGTGGTTCAATTCCCAGCATCCCATATGGTCCCCAAGCCTGCCAGGAGCGATTTCTGAGTGTAGAGCCAGGAGTAGTCCCTGAGCGTCACCAGATGTGGCCCAAATACTAAAAAATTAAAAAAAAGAAAGAAAGAAATCCTCCAAGCTCAAACAATATTACATAAGACCCAACTAACACTAACAATTTTTTAAAAATTTAATTAACTTAAAAAATTAATAAAAAATTTAATTTAAAAAATTTAAAATTAAATAATTAAATTATTTTTTTAGAAGTTCAATTAATTTTATTTTTTTTATTTTAATTATGACAACAAAGATGCAAAGAAAGAGGACAGGGTAAAGTTACAGTGGAACGACAATCACCCATAACATAATTCTCAGAAGTCCCCTTGCTGATATCTTAACTTTGAACTTTCAGCCAAAGAACATTAAGAAAAACAAAACTGAACCCATGTACAATACAATTACTTTGTCCCTCAAATCCCCAGTTGTAGTACATACTATTTCTTAGCAGCACACCATATAATCTAAAGACATTAGCCTTATGTAACTCCTTAAACATTGAGGGCAAAGTACATTTATCTAGTTCCATGCACATGCTTACTAGTTTAAGTTAACCTCAAAAGTCTTAGTGGGTTGTTTTTCTTAAGGATTGGAGTCAAGGGAACATAGTAAAAAACGGTATTAAAGTGGCATTTGTTTGCATAGGCCCACCAAAACATAAGGACATGGAAAGAAAAAGTATGGTCTAAATACAAGGAGACCCTACCCCTGAAGTTTCCTGGCACAGGACTGACTCTAGGCTCCAGGCAAACTAGTTTGTCCAATTCAAGTCATCGTCTGTAGTGGCAATACACCTCCATTCCTCACATAGTCTCTGTTGTTGGTATCATGCTTCTGTATTAAAGATCCTGGAGTCTGCATATCCCATATTGCAGTCAGGATGGTGCAGAGCATCCTCTCGTTTCACCTCACACTTAAGGGGCAATAGAGAGAACCATGTCCTGTAGAGCAGGTCATTGTGTGGCCCAAAAAAAACAAAACAAAAAAAATTAATTAATTAATTAAATAAAATAAAATAAAACTGCTTCCACGAGATCACCCAAGTCCTTGGTACAATTTTCCTCCAAGCAGGCTCAAGCTTCTGTCTGAAATGTTTAAAATTCCCAATAGAAGCCAGAGCAATAACAGATAGAGCATTAGCCTTGCAATGTAGCCAACCCCACTTCAATTCCCAGAATCCCATCTGGTTTCTCCAGCACTGCCAGGTGTGATTCCTGAGTTTATTGCCAGGTATCACCTCTGAGCATTGTCAGGTTAGGTCCCATCTCTCCTCCCAAACCAGAACATCAAATAAGGGCTTCGAGCCACAATATGTAAGTCACTCACAAAGCTCAGCAACCAAAAAAAAAAAAAAAAAATCCTAAAACCCCATCAAAAGGAGGGGAAGGATAAAACTAGACTCTTCCCCTAAGAAGACTTATGAATAGCTAGCAGACATCTGAAGCTCATCTTCACTTATTATTATTTTTAAACTTGATTGATTGTTTGATTGATTGATTAGTTTCTGGGCCACAGTGCTCATGGATCACTCCTGGCTTTGCACTCAGAAATCGCTCCTGGCAAGTTAGGGGACCATGAGATGATGGGAATCGAACTGTGTCCCTCCTGGGTTGGCCCCATGCAAGGCCAATGTCCTACTGCTGTGCTATCTGTCCAGCCCCATCTTCACTTAGGATTAAGAAAGTGAAATCAAGACAACAATGAGACATCACCTCATACCAGTGAGAATAGGATGTGAAAAAAAGACAATAAGTGTTGGCAAGCTTGTGGTGCTAAAGGAACCATCATTCACATGTGAGTTCCAATGTCATCTGGTTCAGGCTCTATGGAGCACAGTATAAAGACCCTCTGACTCTTAGCACCTACCCACAAGGTACAAAAACATTCATTCAAAAGGATATAGATAGATAGATAGATAGATAGATAGATAGATAGATAGATAGATAGATAGATAGATGATAGATAGATAGAGATAGATAGATAGATAGATAGATAGATAGATAGATAGATAGATAGATAGATAGATAGATAGATAGATAGATAGATAGATAGATAGATAGATAGATAGATAGATAGATGATAGATAGATAGATAGATAGATGATAGATAGATATATCTCTACATATATACCCCTATATTCATTGCAGCACTTATTACAATACTATAATTTATTATAGGACCAATGTAATACATAAGAGATCAATGGACAAAGAAGTTGTGGTACATATATACAATAAAATGACAAACACTTGTGACATTTATTTATTGTAACCAAGTAGATTCAAGCATTTAAACAGTTAAATTTTCTGAATTCTATTCAGAAACATCTCAGGATCACCCATGAAATGGGAGAAACTATTCACACAACACCCACCAGATATGGGACTAATATCTAAGATATACAAGGTACTGACAGAACTTAACAAGAAAAAAATCTTACCCCATCGAAAAATGGGGAGAAGAAATGAACAGACACTTCCACAAAGAAGAAATATAAATGGCCAAAAGGCACATGAAAAAATGTTCCATACATGATACCAACAACAGAGACTGTGTGAAAAATAAAAGTGTGTTGGCACTACAGAGAATGTCTTGGATTGGACGATCTAGCTTGCCTGGAGCCTAGAGTTGGTCTTATGCCAGGAAACTTCAGGGGTAAGGTCTCTTTGTATTTAGGCCAAGGTTATTTCTTTCCATGCCCCTCATATTTTGGTGGGCCTATGCAAACAACAATTGCCACTCTAACACCGTTTTTACTGTGCTCCTTTGACTCTAATCCTTAAAAAAAAAACTCACTTAAAATTTGAGGTTAACTTAAGCTAATATGCATGTACATGGAAATGTAAAAAATACTATGCCTCTAATGTTTTTTTTATTGTTGACAATAATATTTTAGGTACATATTTACATAAAATCAGGGGGGATTCCCATCACCAAATTGTCTTCCCTACACCTCCGTTTTTGTCCTACCTCCCATATCCTCTTCCCTCACCCCCAGGGTTGCTAGAATATGTGGTCTCCTCTGTATCTAGCCTATTGCTTAGTAGTCTTGCACCTGTTTGGTCCTGGTGCCTCCCTTATTTCCCCCTCTAACTGGGGGGGGGGGGCAGGACTAGCTAGTTCAAGTTACGTGGTTTTGTTTGAAGGAGAGAAAAGTAATAAACTGGGGTAAAAGTCTAATACGCAGAAAATAAGCAGAATTCTTCTAGAGTATGCCTCTAATGTTTAAGGAATTACGTAAGTTTTATGGCTTTAGATTGCCTTGTGTGCTGTTAAGAAATATTATAATGTGTTACAATCTGGGGACTTGAGGGACAAAGTAATTGTACATGGATTCTGTTTTATTTATCTTAATGTTCTTTGGCTGAAAGTTCAAAGTTAAGATATCAGCAAGGGGACTTCTTCTGAGAATTATGTTATGGGTGATTGTCCTTCCACTGTAACTTTACCTTGTCCTCTTTCTTTGCATCTTTGTTCTCATAATTAAAAAAAAAAAAATTAAGAAAGGGGCTCCCTGTGTGTGACACCAGGCGGGGAAAATCCGCGAAAGTACACCGGCCCAGTGGGGCTCAGCTGTGAAAGACTGTGAGTGTGACCTGTCTATGTCTGTCTACTGTCCTCTTGCGTGAAACTCTTGCGAGTGGGGCAAAAAGAGCCTCCAGAAACCTCGCTCGCCCAGACGCCATTTTCAGGGAGGGACTTCAGAGCATAAAAACCGGCTATCCTTTGCAAAAGCTGGCTCCCTGTGTGTGACACCAGGCGGGGAAAATCCGCGAAAGTACACCGGCCCAGTGGGGCTCAGCTGTGAAAGACTGTGAGTGTGACCTGTCTATGTCTGTCTACTGTCCTCTTGCGTGAAACTCTTGTGAGTGGGGCAAAAAGAGGCTCAGAGGAACACGGCCGCTCCGCTTCGCTACGCGGCCGTGCACTCTTTCTAAGGAAAGAACTCCATTGCAACAAGAAGGAAAAATCACACTAAGAACGGCGCTATATCACAGAAGCAAACATTTCTCTCTGGACTGTCTTCTCTGTTGCATGCTCGGGCCTAAGATTTGACCCAGTGTGAGGCTTCATCCACGGAGGACTCCCCTCCCTTAGAGGCAAGTCAGCCCATCCAGAAAGGGAGGAGCCAGAGGAGTGTGCTGCCTACATCATATAGACAATGAATACCACCACAACACGTAGAAAAACCCACAATACAAGTGTGACAATGGGGAAACAACGCAGGCCAGCATCAGACATAGAGAATGAAGATGACAATTCTGAGGACCAGATAATGACTGAACAACTAATCAACCACTCAGATAAGGACTTTAGACTAGCAATATGGAAGGTGCTCAACAGACTCCAAGAAACCATGGATCGAGTTGAACAGAACACTAATAAGAACCAAGAAAATATGAAGGCAGAAATGACAAAACTCCAAACTGAAATAACATGTCAACTAACAGGACTGAAAAAGTCAGTAAACGAAGTGAATGACAAAATGGATAAGCTCTGGGACAGGGTATCAGAAGCTGAGAATAGACTTGGTGCTGTGGAAGATGAGATACATAACAATTCCATACAGCAGGAGAGATTGGACAAAAAACTTAAAGCAAATGAGCAGACAATGGAAAAATTAGTCAAAGAATGGGAACAGACGAAAATAGAAGTCTATGATAAGATCAACAGAAACAACTTAAGAATCATTGGAGTCCCAGAGACCCAGGAAGAAAATTTCCAGGAAGAATCAATGGTCAAGAACATCATTAAAGAGAAACTTCCAGAGCTAAAGAATATATGTGATCAAATCCTGCATGCCCGAAGAGTACCAACCAAAAGAGACCCCAGAAAAACCACCCCAAGACACATCCTAGTCACAATGACAAATCCCACAGATAGAGACAGAATTCTGAAAACAGCAAGATCAAAAGGGGAAATCATGTTCAAGCAAGCTTCCCTGAGATTTACAGCAGACCTGTCACCAGAAACGCTCAATGCCAGAAAGCAGTGGTGGGATATTGTGACAAGACTGAATGAAATGAATGCTTCACCCAGAATACTATACCCAGCAAAACTCACTTTCCGGTTTGATGGAAGAATACATGGTTTCACAGACAAAAAACAGCTCAGAAACTTCACAGACACAAAACCAGTCTTAAGAGAAAAACTGAAAGACCTAATCTAAGACAAGACTACCCAAAAGACACACCAAATTTTGAAATAAAGATGGCGTTAAATCCCAGGACAATTCTTTCTCTCAACGTCAATGGACTAAATGCACCAGTTAAGAGACACAGAGTGGCTAAATGGATCAAAAAACTCAATCCAACCTTCTGCTGCCTACAAGAAACGCACCTGAATAGTCAGAACAAACATAGACTCAAAATAAAAGGCTGGAGAAAAGTTATCCAAGCAAACAACACCCATAAAAAAGCTGGAGTGGCCATACTAATATCAGATAATGCAAACTTTATACTCAGGAAGGTTGTAAGGGACAAAGACGGACATTTTATATTAATCAAGGGGTACGTAGAGCAGGAAGAATTCACTCTCCTAAACATATATGCACCGAATGAGGGGCCAGCAAAATATTTAATACAACTGTTGACAAATCTGAAAAATAATATCAACAACAACACAATAATTGTGGGGGACCTTAACACGGCTTTGTCAACACTGGACAGGTCAACCAGACTGAAACCCAACAAGAATATACTAGACCTGAGGAGAGAAATGGAAGAAAGAGGCCTAGTGGATATATATAGGACACTCCATCCCCAGAAACCTGGATACACATTCTTCTCCAATGTACATGGGACATTCTCCAGGATAGACTACATGCTGGCACATAAAACATACCTCCATAAGATCAAGAGGATATAAATTTTGCAGGCTACCTTCGCTGACCACAAGGCTCTGAAATTATTTGTGAACTCCAAAGGGACTCAGAAGAAACACTTTAACACCTGGAAGTCAAACAGCCTCATGCTCAATAACCAGTGGGTCCGAGATGAAATCAAGGAGGAAATCAAAAGGTTCCTGGAAACAAATGACAATAAAGACACAAACTCTCAGAACTTATGGGACACAGCAAAAGCAGTACTGAGAGGAAAATTTATAGCTTTGCAAGCACACATCAGGAAGGAAGAAGGAGCTTACCTGAGTAGCTTAATGACACAGCTAATAGAACTAGAAAATGCTCAACAAAAGGACCCAAGAATAGGAAGACAGAAGAAAATAACAAAGCTGAGAGCAGAAATCAACGAAGTGGAAACTCAAAAAACAATCCGAAAGATCAACGAAAGCAGAAGTTGGTTCTTTGAAAAAATAAACAAGATTGATAGACCACTGGCAAACCTAACAAAGAAAGAGAGAGAGAGAAACTTGATAACTCGTATCAGGAATGAAAAAGGAGAGATCACTACTGATATGACAGAGATTCAAAGGGTAATCAGAAACTACTTTGAAAAACTCTACGCCACTAAAAATGAGAACCTGGAAGAAATGGATAAATTCTTGGACTCTTATAATCTTCCACGGTTGAAGGAAGAGGATGTAGCATATCTAAACACCCCCATCACCATTGATGAAATTAAAACAGTAATCAAATGTCTGCCGAAAAACAAAAGCCCAGGTCCAGATGGATTCACTAATGAATTCTATCAAACTTTCCAAGAGGAACTACTGCCAATCTTGGCAAGACTCTTTCATGAAATTGAACAAACAGAAACACTTCCAAATAGCTTTTATGAAGCCAACATCACCTTGATACCTAAACCAGACAGAGACGCTACCAAAAAAGAAAATTACAGACCAATATCACTGATGAATGCAGATGCAAAGATCCTCAACAAAATCCTGGCAAATAGGATTCAATGCCTCGTTAAGAAGATCATCCACTACGATCAAGTAGGTTTCATCCCAGGAATGCAAGGCTGGTTTAACATCCGAAAATCTATCAACATAATACACAACATCAATAACAAGAAAAATAAAAACCACATGATCATATCAATAGATGCAGAGAAAGCATTTGATAAGGTCCAACACCCATTCTTGATCAAAACTCTCAGCAAGATGGGAATGGAGGGAACCTTTCTCAATATAGTGAAGGCCATCTACCACAAGCCAGTGGCAAATATTATCCTCAATGGAGAAAAACTGAAAGCCTTCCCTCTAAATTCTGGCACAAGACAAGGCTGTCCTCTCTCACCACTCCTATTCAACATAGCACTGGAAGTACTTGCTATAGCGATTAGGCAAGAAAAGGATATCAAGGGAATCCAGATAGGAAAGGAAGAAGTCAAGCTCTCACTGTTTGCAGATGACATGATACTCTACTTAGAAAACCCTAAAGACTCTATCAAAAAGCTTCTAGAAACAATAGACTCATATAGCAAGGTGGCAGGCTACAAAATTAACACACAAAAATCAATGGCCTTTCTATATACCAATAGTAATAAGGATGAAATGGACATTAAGAAAACAACCCCATTCACAATAGTACCACACAAACTCAAATATCTTGGAATCAACTTGACTAAATATGTGAAGGACCTATACAAAGAAAACTATAAAACTCTGCTCCAAGAAATAAGAGAGGACACACGGAAATGGAAACACATACCCTGCTCATGGATTGGCAGGATTAACATCATCAAAATGGCAATACTCCCCAAGGCATTATACAGATTTAATGCCATCCCTCTAAAGATACCCATGACATTCTTCAAAGAAGTGGATCAGACACTTTTGAAATTCATTTGGAACAATAAACACCCTCGAATAGCTAAAGCAATCATTGGGAAAAAGAATATGGGAGGAATTACTTTTCCCAACTTTAAACTGTACTACAAAGCAACAGTTATCAAAACAGCATGGTATTGGAATAAGGATAGGTCCTCAGATCAGTGGAATAGGCTTGAATACTCAGAAAATGTTCCCCAGAGATACAACCATCTAATTTTTGATAAAGGAGCAGGAAATCCTAAATGGAGCAGGGAAAGCCTCTTCAACAAGTGGTGTTGGCACAATTGGATAGCCACTTGCAAAAAATTAAACTTAGACCCCCAGCTAACATCATGTACAAAGGTAAAATCCAAATGGATTAAAGACCTCGATATCAGCCCCAAAACCATAAGATATATAGAACAGCACATAGGCAAAACACTACAGGACATTACAGGCATCTTCAAGGAGGAAACTGCACTCTTCAAGCAAGTGAAAGCAGAGATTAACAGATGGGACTATATTAAGCTGAGAAGCTTCTGCACCTCAAAGGAAATAGTGCCCAGGATACAAGAGCCACCCACTGAGTGGGAGAAACTATTCACCCAATACCCATCAGATAAGGGGCTAATCTCCAAAATATACAAGGCACTGACAGAACTTTACAAGAAAAAAACATCTAACCCCATCAAAAAATGGGGAGAAGAAATGAACAGACACTTTGACAAAGAAGAAATACAAATGGCCAAAAGACACATGAAAAAATGTTCCACATCACTAATCATCAGGGAGATGCAAATCAAAACAACGATGAGATACCACCTCACACCCCAGAGAATGGCACACATCACAAAGAATGAGAATAAACAGTGTTGGCGGGGATGTGGAGAGAAAGGAACTCTTATCCACTGCTGGTGGGAATGCTGTCTAGTTCAACCTTTATGGAAAGCGATATGGAGATTCCTCCAAAAACTGGAAATCGAGCTCCCATACGATCCAGCTATACCACTCCTAGGAATATACCCTAGGAACACAAAAATACAATACAAAAACCCCTTCCTTACACCTATATTCATTGCAGCTCTATTTACCATAGCAAGACTCTGGAAACAACCAAGATGCCCTTCAACAGATGAATGGCTGAAGAAACTGTGGTACATATACACAATGGAATATTATGCAGCTGTCAGGAGAGATGAAGTCATGAAATTTTCCTATACATGGATGTACATGGAATCTATTATGCTGAGTGAAATAAGTCAGAGAGAGAGAGAGAAAAACGCAGAATGGTCTCACTCATCTATGGGTTTTAAGAAAAATGAAAGACACCCTTGTAATAATAATTTTCAGACACAAAAGAGAAAAGAGCTGGAAGTTCCAGCTCACCTCAGGAAGCTCACCACAAAGAGTGATGAGTTTAGTTAGAGAAATAACTACATTTTGAACTGTCCTAATATTGAGAATGTATGAGGGAAATGTTGAGCCTGTTTAGGGTACAGGCGGGGGTTGGGTGGGGAGGAGGGAGATTTGGGACTTGGGTGATGGGAATGTTGCACTGGTGATGGGTGGTGTTCCTTTTATGACTGAAACCCAAACACAATCATGTATGTAATCAAGGTGTTTAAATAAAAAAAAATTAAAAAAAAAATAAATAAAAAAAAAGAAATAAAAAAAAATTAAGAAAGAAAAAGAAAAAATGTTCCATATCACTAATCATCAGGGAGATGCAAATCCAAACAACTATGAGGTACCATCTCACACCACAGAGCCTGGCACACATCACAGAGAACAAGAACAATTAGTGCTGGCATGGATGCAGGGAGAAATGGACTCTCATTCACTGCAGATGGGAATGTCATCTAGTCCAGCCTTTCTGGAAAACAATATAAAGAATCCTCAAAAAACTTGAAATTGAGCTCCCATATGATCCAGCTATACCACTCCTAAGGATATCCCTAGGACCACAAAACAGAACACAAAAAATGCCTCTGGACACCTATATTTATTGCAGTGCTATTTACAATAGCCAGAATATGGAAACAACCCAGATGCACCTGACAACAGATGTATGGCTAAAGAAACTGTGGCACTATGCAGCAGTTAGAAAAAATAAAGTCACAAAATTTGCTTATACATGGATAGATATGGAGATTACTATGTTGAGTGAAATAAATCAGAGGGAGAGAGATAGACACAAAATAGTATCACTCATTTGTGGGATTTAAGAAAAATAAAAGACAGTATAATAATAATACCCAGAGACAATAGAGATGAGGCCTGGAAGGACCAGCCCATGATAAGAAGCTTATCTCAAAGAGTGGTAAGTGAAGTTAGAGAAATAATTATACTAACAGCTTCTGTGATAGAGAAAGAAATAGAATGCCTGTCTTGAAGACAGGTAAGGGATGAGAGAGGAAGGAAATGAGGGACAATGGTGGAGGGAAAGTTGCACTAGTGAAGGAGGGGTGTACGTTTTGTGGCTGAAACCCAATTATGAACATGTTTGCAATTATGGTGCATAAATAAACGATATATAATAATTATACATTAGAAAAGAAAGATCTCGGTATTAAAATGATGAAGGGAGCAGCTAAGCACTGCAGTACCCCCATTTTGCACCTACACATCAATCTCACCCTCATAGTCAGTGGGAGACAGAACCATAAAAGGAGGAAATGTGGGCCAGAGCGATGGCACAGCAGTAGGGCATTTGCCTTGCACATGGATGACCCAGGACGGACCTTGGTTCGATCCCCCAATGTCTCATATGGTTCCCCAAGCCAGGAGCGTTTCTGAGTGCATAGCCAGAAGTAACCCTTGAACATCATCGGGTGTGGCCCCAAAATTAAAAAAAAAATAAATGAAATGTTTCTGTCATTGGCTTCAAGAGTTCACATCAAGGGGCCAGAACAGGTAGGGTGTTTGCCTTGAATACAGCCAATCTGGGTTTGATCCCTGTTATCCCATGCTCCACTGAGCCTGCTAGAGTAATACAGAGCCCAGAGTAAGTCCTGAATATTTCTGGATGTGACCCCCAAAAACAAACAAACAAACAAACAAAAGAAAAAGGATCCATACATGTTACCTCTCCCCCAACTTGTTGTCTATCTTACCTGATGGTCAGACCAGCCCATTGCTGGGTGGGGTCTGTTTTTGGTAATTAAGGCCTGGGGGAGGAGGAAGAGAACAAACGCCTAAACAGGAGGATGGAAGATAGAGAGAGGAGAGACAGGATAGGTGCAGAGAGGCTGGTTAGCTTAGGAGCCATGTAAGATATGCACATGGCAGTTAGGGCCTTAGAGTAAAGCTTCATGTCTCCTGACTTCTACTGACTGACTGTGGCTCATTTTCTTGCCATTTTCCTTAACCCTTAAACCCACTTGCCTAAAGGGACATCAGGTGCCAAGCCAACTCCATACAACACCAAGGACTATATAATTAATATTTAATACAACAATACCAGACTTGGATACTCAATCAATGACAAGGACCCCCACACATCTGTAAATGGCATGAACTTTATAACCTTCTTGGCAGGTAGATATATGAAGGTTGTGCCTTGGAGATCTTTTGCAAAATAACCACTCACTGTGGGATCCTGTCTTTGAAGCGGTATATAATGTACAAGTATTGCAATATCATATCACCCATTGCAATTGAGAAACATACAAAAGCAAAAAAAAGATTCCAGGAATGAATCAAGGCTTGGAATATTAACCAGCCTCCACTCTCCCCCATATAATTTCCACATGCACAGAGCAAGGCCAACTTCAGTGGATGCAAGAGAATACTTGCTACGTGTCAATCTTCCAGCTCCAAGTATATAGAGAGGCATGTTTCACAGAAATCGGCTTCATGTGGCAAGGCTGTGATGAGTCTTGTGGAAAGGGCTGCTTCATCCACATGTATACTATGGAAATGAAGCTTTTAGGGAGACTATCAGCAACTCAAATGCACAGTGCTTTCTTCTGCTGTAAAGGCAGTTCAGGGAGCTCCCATGGGGGAAAGGGGTACAGGAGGTATGGAGGTACCTCCATAATGAAACCTCAGAGTGAGCTGCCCTGAGTAAGACATCTTCACAGGGGGGGATCCCCCAGAGCTATATCTGTCTATTCCTCCAAGACAAAGCAGGCCAGTCTGGTCTCAAAGCAGCCTGCCTCTATTGGGGTTCTGCCCCCATGCCAACCTCTGTGTTCCCCCATCTCTCTTTAAAGTGATGCAATTTCTTTCCATCTCTCTGCCAGATCCTGTGAAAGATAGGACATGGAAACTCCAGTTACAGCCACTGGAATCATTCGCCATGGCCAAACCCTGGATTTGCTTTGATTTGATTTTGAGTGAAGCAAGGTCATTTTTCATGGAAATTTCTTTAGAAAGTTAGGAGAGAGCGTGGGAGAAGTGTATACTCAGGAAAGAACCCAGGGGATGGCACAATAGTACAATAGATAGGATGTTTGCCTTGCAAAGTGCCTGAGGGGCCATATGTGGTGCCAGGAATTTGAGCTGGGTTCATAGGAAGCAAGGCAAGAGAATTAACCCTTATAGTATCCCTCCAGTATCCAAAGATCTTATTTTTCTTTGTTTTCATGGTGGCTTTTAAAAAAAAATCATGATAAACACAAGTTCATACTAAGAGATTGGAAAACAATTCTGCAGGCTAATGATGGGGGGAAAACAGGGACAGCCATACTAGTTTCAACCCAAATAGCATTCAAACTAGAGAAGATGATAAAAGACAGGGGCAATAATAGGGGCCAGATTGATCATACAACTGGTACAGTGTTTGCCTTCCAAGGGGTCAACCTGGGTTCAATCCCCAGCATTCCATATGGTCCTATGTGCATTACCAGGAGTAGTTCCTAAGTGCAGAACCAGGAGTAATCTTTGAGTGCAGAGCCAGGAGTAATCCTTGAGCATTGCTGGCTGTGTTTCAAAACCAAAATCAAATTTTTTAAATGGGGCGTTATAGACATTGATCATGAAGCCTTAACTCTCATCAACTTATATGTACCAAGTGAAGTGACAGCACGGTTTGCAAAGCAACATCTAAGAGACCTAAGGAACTATGTTGATGGCAGAACAAAGTGGTGAGACTCTCATTATCGGACATATCAATGAGACAAAACAGCAATAAAGAAGCATGAGCTCTGAATAAGGAACTGGAAAACTTGGTTTACTAGATATAGTCAGGGCCCTCCATGTCCCCAAAACTGAATATACATTCTTCCCCACTGCACATGGAATATTCTCCAATATATCACATGCTAACACACAATTTAAACAGTCACAAAATCACAGAAATACTAACCATACCAAGAATCTTTTCAGGCCACAAACTACAAAGGTAGAAAATAATGGAAAAACCTTTATGGAAAGCGATATGGAGAGTCCTTCACAAACTGGAAATTGAGCTCCCATATGATCCAGCTATACCACTCCTAGCAATATACCCGAGGAACACAAAAATGCAATACAAAAATCCCTTCCTTACACCTATATTCATTGCAGCGCTATTTACAATAGCCAGACTCTGGAGACAACCAAGATACCCTTCAACAGATGAGTGGCTAAAGAAACTGTGGTACATATACACAATGGAATACTATGCAGCCGTCAGGAGAGATGAAGTCATGAAATTTTCCTATACATGGATGTACATGGAATTTATTATGCTGAGTGAAGTAAGTCAGAGGGAGAGAGAAAGATGCAGAATGGTTTCACTCATCTATGGGCTTTAAGAAAAATGAAAGACATTTTTAACAGTATCTCAGAGACAAGAGAGATGAGGGCTGGTAGGTGCAGCTCAGACATGAAGCTCATCACATAGAGTGATGACTGCAGTTGGAGAGATGACTACACTGAAAACTATCATAACAATGTGAATGAATGAGGGAAGTAGAAAGCCTGTCTTGAGTACAGGGGTGGGGAGTGGGGAGGAGGGAGATCTGGGAAATTGGTGGTGGGAATGTTGCACTGGTGAAGGGGGGTGTTCTTTACATGACTGTAATCATACAACTATAATCATATTTGTTTTTTTGTTTTTTTGTTTTTTTGTTTTTGGTTTTTGGGCCACACCCGGTAACGCTCAGGGGTTACTCCTGGCTATGCGCTCAGAAGTTGCTCCTGGCTTGGGGGACCATATGGGACACCGGGGGATCGAACCGCGGTCCGTCCAAGGCTAGCGCAGGCAAGGCAGGCACCTTACCTTTAGCGCCACCGCCCGGCCCCTATAATCATATTTGTAATCATGGTGTTTAAATAAAGACAATTATAAAAAATAAAAAAATAAAATTAAAAAAAAAAGAAAAAAATAAATCAGATGTAATTTTCTTTTTTTTTCATATCAAATTTTTTTTATTTAAACACCTTGATTACATACATGATTGTGTTTGGGTTTCAGTCATGTAAAGAACACCACCCATCACCAGTGCAACATTCCCATCACCAATGTCCCAAGTCTCCCTCCTCCCCACCCGACCCCCGCCTGTACTCTAAACAGGCTCTCCATTTCCTCATACATTCTCCTTATTAGGACAGTTCAAAATGTAGTTATTTCTCTAACTAAACTCATCACTTTGTGGTGAGCTTCCTGTGGTGAGCTGGAACTTCCAGCTCTTTTCTCTTTTGTGTCTGAAAATTATTATTGCAAGAATGTCTTTCATTTTTCTTAAAACCCATAGATGAGTGAGACCATGTATTGCATTTTTGTGTTCCTAGGATATATTCCTAGGAGTGGTATAGCTAGGTCGTATGGGAGCTCGATTTCCAGTTTTTGGAGGAATCTCCATATCGCTTTCCATAAAGGTTCAACTAGACAGCATTCCCACCAGCAGTAGATAAGAGTACCTTTCTCTCCACATCCCCGCCAACACTGCTTGTTCTCATTCTTTGTGATGTGTGCCATTCTCTGTGGTGTGAGGTGGTATCTCATCATTGTTTTGATTTGCATCTCCCTGATGATTAGTGATGTGGAGCATTTTTCATGTGCCTTTTGGCCATTTGTATTTTTTCTTTGTCAAAGTGTCTGTTCATTTCTTCTCCCCATTTTTTGATGGGATTATATGTTTTTTTCTTGTAAAGTTCTGTCAGTGCCTTGTGTGTTTTGGAGATTAGCCCCTTATCTGATGGGTATTAGGTGAATAGTTTCTCCCACTCAGTGGGTGGCTCTTGTATCCTGGGCGCTATTTCCTTTGAGGTGCAGAAGCTTCTCAGCGTAATATATTCCCATCTGTTAATCTCTGTTTTTACTTGCGTGGAGAGTGCAGTTTCCTCCTTGAAGATGCCTGTAATGTCCTGGAGTGTTTTGCCTATGTGCTGTTCTATATATCTTATGGTTTTGTGTCTGATATCGAGGTCTTTAATCCATTTGGATTTTACCTTCGTACATGATGTTAGCTGGGGGTCTAAGTTCAATTTTTTGCAAGTGGCTATCCAGTTGTGCCAACACCACTTGTTGAAGAGGCTTTCTTTGTTCATTTAGGATTTCCTGCTCCTTTATCAAAAATTAGGTGATTGTATGTCTGGGGAACATTTTCTGAGTATTCAAGCCTATTTCACTGATCTGAGGGCCTGTCCTTATTCCAATACCATGCTGTTTTGATAACTATTGCTTTGTAGTACAGTTTAAAGTTGGGGAACGTAATTCCTCCCATATTCTTTTTCCCAATGATTGCTTTAGCTAAAAAAAAAGAAAAAGAAAAAGAAAATAATGGGAAAAAGTGACTAGAAGATTAACTACTTTTTGTCTGAAAAGAAAAGATAGCAAGTATGTGGCTAACGTAGATTTAATCCCTGACATCCTTTGGTTCCCCAAGTACTAACAAAGGAGTGAGTCCATGGACACAACAAAACACATGGACACAGTAATAAAGAGAAAGTTTATAGCTATTCAAGCATGCAACAGGAAGAAAAATAAATGATCTAACCTCTCAACTAGAGAAACTAGAAAAAAGAATAACAAATAAACCTCAAAGCAAATAGAAAGCAAGAGATAATATAAATTAAAGAAGAAATTAATAGTAGAGAAAAATACAGAACCCATTAGACCAAAAATTTAGTCTTTGAAAAAGAAAAAAAGACTGATAAATCTTTAGCTATACTTGCCAAGAAAAAAATAATAGAGGAAAAAATAGGATCAGAGACAACTGGAGAGATATTACAACAGACATTTCAGAAATAGAGGAAATCATAAGGAGATATTATGAACCACTTTATGCCATCAAGCTCAAGAAGCTAAAAGAAAGAAATTCTTAGAACCCTCAAGATTAAACCAAGAGGAAATAGAAAACCTGACTAGACCAATCTTGAGTAAAGAAATGGAAACAGAGAGATAGCATGGAGGTAGAGCGTTTGCCTTGCATGCAGAAGAACGGTAGTTCGAATCCCTGTATCCCATGTGGTCCCCCCGAGCTTGCCAGGAGTGATTTCTGAGTGTAGAGCCAGGAGGAACCCTTGAGCACTGCCAGGTGTGACACCCCTTAAAAAAAAGAAATTGAATCAGTAATTAATGATCACCCCAAATCAACCAGAAATCAACCGGTAAATCTCAGACAATGACTTCAGTAACACCATTGTAAGATATAACAATGATCACAAATTTACTTTTGCTCACCTCAGTTTTGATCATTTCATTTACTCTTACGTTGTAACAAACAATATGAATTTTTTTGTGCCCTCAAAAAAGCAGACAAGGGTAGAGGGTGGAAAACTGGAGATATTGATGGAGGGAAGGTCACAGTCATGGAAGGAATGGTGTTGAAACATTTAATGCTTGACACAACTCTATTATGAACAACTTGGTGAATTAAGTTGGTTATAATAAAATGTTTTAAATATTTTTTAAAAAACAAATCAGAATCTTCCCAAGAACAAAAACCCAGGTCCAGATGGAGTCACTAATGAGTTCTACGAAAACTTCAAAGAAGACTTAGTACCCAAAACCTCATGCTCTTTCAATATAGAGATAAAAAAGGAATCTTCCTAAATAGCTTCTATGGAATCATTATTACACTGGTACTTAAAACAGACAGAAACTGAAAAAGAAACTTCCAGAACAACGTCCTCGCTGAACATGAGTGCAAAGATCCTGATCAGAATCTGAGCAAACCAAATCCAGCAAAATATCAAAAGGTTTATATGCCATGATTGAGTGGGGTTCATCCTAGGAATGAAAGAATGGTTCAATATATGTAAGTCAATTCACATAATACACTGTAAAAAAAAAAGAAAAAAGAAAGAAAGATAAAGTCATACGGTCATATCATCAGGTGCAAGAAGGCTTTTGGCAAGATCCAATATCCATTCATAATTTTTTAAAAAATGTTTCATAAATTAGGAATAGAAAGAACATGTCTCAAGTTAGTAATGGTCACTTACAACAAAACAAAACAAAACAAAAAACCCTGCAATCAGGCACAAGGCAAAGATTTCCACTGTTATCACTCTTATTAAGATATTTTGGGGCCCGGAGAGATAGCACAGCGGTGTTTGCCTTGCAAGCAGCCTATCCAGGACCAAAGGTGGCTGGTTCGAATCCCGGTGTCCCATATGGTCCCCCGTGCCTGCCAGGAGCTATTTCTGAGCAGACAGCCAGGAGGAACCCCTGAGCATCGCCAGGTGTGACCCAAAAACCAAAAACCAAAAAAAAAAAAAAAAAAAAAAGATATTTTGGAAGGCTGGCAGCTGAGCCGGGAGGTCCTGCCAGCATGGTGTTTGGCAGCCCTCCGCCATGCCAAAGGCTGCTTTAACCAGGCCTAGGAAGGGGGTGCGGGACATGGGTCACCCCAGCACCCCCCTACCTCCTTCCTCCGGTACTTCAGGGCTTTGCCTGGCCACATGGCAGGGCAAACCAGCGAGGTGGGTCCCTTGGAGGAGTTTATTGGTTTATAGGTTCTGTCATTAGGACTTATCAGGGAAGTTTCCTTATTAAACCTGTCCATTGCAAAACTGCGTGGGGAACATTATAAGAAATATATGGATATCATTGTGTTTCATCTGCTTGCCATTATCTGAACGCCGTCCAAGTGCTCGTTTTATTCCTTTACTCCCTCACTCCCATCTCTTGTTACTACATATTTAACCATTTTCTGTACTAATGATTTTTGTTTTGGCCAAGGTGGGTTACATATCTTTCACAGTAATTTTTGTGTGGAGTCTGAAGCTTCAGTAGGCAATGCGTCACGGCAAGGTTCCATGCTGTAGGCTTTTTGGCCAAGATAAGGTGAAGATGCAGCCTGGGTTTTCCCCCACAGCCTTCTCTCTCCTTCCTCCCCGTCCCAGGGTTATTCCTGGACACCTGCTCAGGGTCCCAGCAAGTGGGTTCCAGTGAGGTGCAATTTAAAAGAGACCCCAGGCTTCCTTGTTCCTGCAAGGGGCTGGGAGGGGACTGCTGAACTCTCAACTTCCAGCAATTAGGAAGCAAAAGCCTCTCGGGGAGTCGGAAGCTTCAGCAGGCAACAAGTGGAGGACATGGCTCCATGCTCTCTTCGTTTGTCCAATCACAGACCAAAGTGGTGTCTCGGAAAAAAAACCCTCCCTCTTGACTATTTCCAAAACATAAAAGGGTCACGTGTATCTCCTTTGTATATCTCAGATGTATTCCCTTAACATCTATAACTCTTTTCGAATATCCTCATATAGTGACAATTTTGCCCACTGGATTTGTTATTTGATTGTTTGATTTTCCCCCTTTGAGATCTGTTTTATAAGCAATACTGGTAGAAGAATATCTCTGTATAGATTTCATGTTTGTACCAAGTTACGGGGAATGTTGGGCTTTATTCGTCAGCCCCCAGATGCATCAACAATATCTTGTGGCATTGCTTCTCTTTTGCATAGGCACATTAAAATGGGGGAAATAATACATATGCAAACAAGTTCTTATCTAATAGAGATGGGGACACAAATTTGGTAATGTAGTTAGGCCTTTTACCCTGAACATTGGCATAATAATTTGGCTCAGGCCTCAGAAGAATGGGCATCGCCCATACACACCTGAACAATGGATACCCTCTATGGAAACAACCACAATTGTCTTCAACATTACCAGGATCCAAGCCTCTACCAGGGAAGACCTACCACTGCTCTGGCATTGACTTACTCCAAAGAGTGCTCCCAACACCCAGACGACTCAGCAACAGTCTGCATGCAGGGCAGATCGCTCCGCATTGAATGGTATGCTGAAACTAGAGGATGCTCCACATCAGCCTGACATCAATGAAAGAAATGTACAGAATCCAGAGTCTTTAAATATAAGAATCTGATATCAACAACAGCTAAAGTGTGAAAAAGTTTCACCGGGACCTTGAGAATGACTGGAGTTGGATGGACTGGTTTGCCTGGAACCCAGAGTCTGTTTTATGCCAATAAACTGAGGTGAGGCCTTTTTGTAATCAGGTCAAGAATTTTTTTTTCCATTTTCTCCATTTTCCTGGACCTATGCAAACAACAGTGATTGCTACTATCACACCTTTACATTTTTTTTTTTTTACTTTTTTCCTTTAAGGAAAAAAAATACAACTTACTGAACTTAAAAACAATTGTAGTAGAATGCCTGTCTCGAATACAGGCAGGGGATGGGAAGGGGGAAGGGGGTAATGTTACACTGGTGAAGAGGGGTGTTCTGGTTATGACTGTAACTCAAAAATGATCATGTTACTTAAAAAATATATTAAAAAAATAAGAATGAATGAGGGGACTGGAAAACCTGTCTAGAGTACAGGTGGGATGGAGGGAGATTTGGGACATTGGTGGTGGGAATGTTGCACTGAAGATGGGAGGTGTTATTTACATGACTGAAACCTAATCACAATCATATTTTTAATCAAGATGTTTAAATAAATAAAAATATTATAAAAAAAGATATTTTGGAAGGGGCTGGAGAGATAGCATGGAGGTAAGGCATTTGCCTTTCATGCAGAAGATCATCAGTTCAAATCCCGGCGTCCCATATGGTCCCCCATGCCTGCCAGGAGCAATTTCTGAGCATGGAGCCAGGAATAACCCCTGAGCACTGCCAGGTGTGACCCAAAAACCACACACACACACACACACACACACACACACACACACAAAAGATACTTTTGGAAGTCTTTGCCACAGCAATCAAGCAAGAAAAAGATATAAAAGGGATTCAAGTTGGAAATGAAGAAGTCAATCTATCACTATATGCAGACTGCATGATACTATATATTGAAACCCTAAGAATTCTACCAAAACTACCCTTAGAATTAATAAACCGGGGGCCGGGCGGTGGCGCTGGAGGTAAGGTACCTGCCTTGCCTGCGCTAGCCTAGGACGGACCGCGGTTCGATCCCCCAGTGTCCCATATGTTCCCCCAAGAAGCCAGGAGCAACTTCTGAGCGCATAGCCAGGAGTAACCCCTGAGCCTCACAGAGTGTGGCCCAAAAAAAAACAAAAAAAAAGAAAAAGAATTAATAAACCACTATAGTAAAGTAGAAGGTGACAAAATACTTGGAAGAAAACATCAGCAGAGCTATCCAGAATATTGACCATAGAGGTATCTTCAATGAGATGACCACAGAGGCAAAGACAGCAAAAACAAAAACAAACAAACAAAAGAAAACGAATGGGACCACATCTGTAGTTAAACACACAGAGCTTACACCTGCTTTTCTCTAAACACACAGAGCTCACCATCTACTTTTTCCTAATCTGATTGGCTGAGACACATTACATAATGTATGAGGCACATATTTTGTATCTATGACTCATATTATACTTATAATGTGACAGTCCCTACTCTGACCTAAGATAAACCAAATAATCTTCCCGAAGTTAGTCCCAGATGGTTTGAATCTGAAAGCACTCATCCTTGTCTGTCCCACCCCATGCTAAGCCACCCAATGCGAACTTGCTCAGAGTCCAACATCACCAGTGTCATCTACACCACACCTAGTGCCAAAACAGGAACCTAAGAACAGGGACCTCAACACAGGGCCAAAAACGGTGAGTGAGGTAACAGGCTTTCTGGGTTACTGGGGAGATAACAAAACCAGAGAGTGGAGTGAGCCCATATGCAATGGACCAGGAAGAATGACTGGATCCACTCCGGGATCATCACCATGGTGGTCATTGGGCGTTGGCTAACATGACCCTCCTTCTCCTGACCAGCCACTTCATGCTGCATTTACTTTTTCTTCCCCATTCATCTGGAGGAAAACCTTATAAAGGCTTGAAGATGGACTCAGTAACTTTAAAAAGGCCTGTGCTGGGCCCGGAGAGATAGCACAGCTGTGTTTGCCTTGCAAGCAGCCGATCCAGGACCAAAGGTGGTTGGTTCGAATCCCGGTGTCCCATATGGTCCCCCGTGCCTGCCAGGAGCTATTTCTGAGCAGACAGCCAGGAGTAACCCCTGAGCAGCACTGGGTGTGGCCCAAAAACAAAAAAAAAAAAAAAAAAAAAAAAAAAAAAAAGAAAAGAAAAGAAAAAAAGGCCTGTGCTTCATATGGGCCTATGCCTCTTATTATAATGAATACCATACAGGCTGGAATAAAAGTGCACTTTGGATCACCCTCCCAAGATTTTCATGTGTTGCTAGAAACTACCTAAGATCTTCTCAATACATACAAAGGAAAATGTGGTTCAGTGATGAGGCCCAGGCAACATTCCACAATGTGGACCATTCTGGGAGAACAAATTTCAGGATTTCTGACTTATGAGATGGTAATAGGTGAGGGAGGGAGAGGGGCAGGATCCCCAAAAGCAAGCTACCTTGCATTGTGCTGTTTTAGCTAATGTCCATGAGGCAGCAGGCAGGCTTGGGAGAAGATTGTTGCTGTATTTAAAGGAAGTTACACAAAACCTTTTCAGGGAGTCTCCGAACCATATGCAGAATTTATTGGGAAACTGAGGGATGAATTCAGAGACAGATTAAGTATGAAGAGATAACATCTATTGAAACAATTGGCTTGTGAAAATGCTAATAAGGACTGTCAGGCTATCTGCAGTGTCTCATTAAAGAAAGGAGTATATTATGGGATACTTATTTCCCTAAACCCACAGAGATCACACCCTACTTTTCCTAATCTGATTGACTGAGGCACATTATAAGTAGTGCAGTCTTGCCTAAAATCAACTGAGTAATCTCTCTGAAGTTAACCCCAGATGATTTTAATCTTTAAGCATTTGTCCTCTGCTGTCCCACCCTACTCTAAACTGCCCAATCACGAACTCATCTGGAATTCAACATCACTGGCTTCATCTACAACACAGAATGAAAAAATTTCCATGCAGCAAAAGAAACTTAAACTCAAGGCCAGAGCAATAGTATACTTTGTGGGCACTTGTTTTGCATGTGGCTGACTCTCATTCGATTCCCAACATCCCAAATAGTCCCCCAAGCCAACCAGGAGTGATTTCTGAGCACAGTGCCAGGAGTAACCCCGGAACACCACCAGGTGTGGTCAACAATAAAAATAAAATAAAACCAAAAAAAAGAAACTCAACCCCTAATATAAAAAAAAAGATACCATAATGAATAGTAGAAAATACCTCAGATCAAGGTATCAAGATCTATAAAGCACTCACAAAAATATCCCCAAATTTGGAGGCCCCATGCCGGAGGCCTTCTCCCTAGCCTAGGGAGTGCTGGGAGGCTTGGCAGGCCCCCAGCCATCCTCCTTTTTCTTCCCTGGACTCCAGGCCTTCCCTGGGCTCCGGTCCAGGTGGACTCTAAAGGGGTCATCAGGCTTTCCCCTTACCTCTCCCTACACTAATGGGAATGCACTTTGGGAGGAGGGTGAGCCATTCTAGCATTGGTTTATGTTGGGACAGTCACTGGAAATTTTTTCTCCTTGGTCTCCAGTTCAAAAACCATGCGGGGGCTAGTGCCCCCACGCATACAATATATATTGATAGTATTATATGCATATAGTTTATATATGCATAATATCCATCTTGTATTGTGACCTTGATACTGCCCTACAAAGCTCATTTCTAATCTTTTTTTTAATATGGAACGCTTCACGAATTTGCGTGTCATTCTTGCGCAGGGGCCATGCTAATCTTCTCTGTATTGTTCCAATTTTAGTATATGTGCTGCCGAAGCGAGCACTTATTTCTAATCTTTTACTGCCTCAGTCCCAACCATTCTTTCCCCCACTTACCCATGTAGGTGCAGCTCATGACATGAAGCTCACCACATAGAGTGATGAGTGCAGTTAGAGAAATAACTATACTGAAAACTATCATAACAATGTGAATGAATGAGGGAAGTAGAAAGCCTGTCTCGAGTGCAGGTGTGGATGGGGCGGGGAGGAGGGAGATCTGGGAAATTGGTGGTGGGAATCTTGCACTGGCGAAGGGGGGTGTTCTTTACATGACTGTAATCATACAACTACAATCATATTTGTAATCACAGTGTTTAAATAAAGATAATTTTAAAAAATATCCCCAAATTTGATGCAGAGATTAATGTCTACTTTCCCAAAAGAGACATACAGATGGTCATGAGCCTTATTTTTTAAAAGAGCTCAGCATCACTTATGATTGGGGAAATGCAACTCAAAACAACATTGACATATCTTACCTCAGTGAAGATGACACATCAAAATTCTGGAGACACCCAGTGTTGCCAGGGTGTGGTGAGAAAGAAACCCTCATAGACTAATGGTGAAGTGTTATCTGGTTCAACCTCTATCCAATTTTAAAAAGGAATAAAATTTAAATTAAAAAAAAAGAATAAAACTCCCATACCAACTACCAATACCATTCTTTGTATCTATCCCCAAAATGCAAAAACATTCATTCAAAAGGGTACATGCATACCTGCATTCATCACAATACTTGATGCAATAACCAATCTGTGGAAACTACCTGCCTGCTATTCTCTCTGTTCCTCCCTTTCTTTCTGGGGCCAAAGCGGTAGTAAGACAGGTAAGAGGGCACTTGCCTTGCATGTGGCCCCCTCTGGATTCAATAGCTGGCTTCTCCAGGAGTGATTTCTGAGTGTAGATAGTCAGGCGTAACCTCTAAGCATGGCTGGGTGTAACCCAAAAAAACGAATTTAAAAAATAAATTCTTTCTTCCTGATGATAGGCGAGATAGGCTGTGCTTTCATGCCCAGACAGCTTAGGTCCCTCCCCAACACTGGGTGGGGTGAGGCCCTGGGTAGAAAAACCCCAGCGTGCTCCCAGCCAGCCCTGTCTGGTCTCTGTGTTCTACTTGCAAGGGACTCCAGCAGCCAAAGCAAGAAGGCCTGAATAGAGCCTGAACCCCTGGCTGGAAAGCTTTTCCTGATTTGCTCAGCAGGGAACCTGCAGTTGTGAGACATGTTAAGGAAGAGCTTTCAGGTGGCAGCAAGACTGGTCCCTCCCCAGGCCCTCCCTGGAGCCTTCCGCATCCTGCCCAGAGTCATCCCTGCCTCTGCCTTCGGATCTTCCCCAGATGCCTTGGTGAGTCAGCTCAGAGCTGGACAGGAGGCTCCTTAGACTTATTCAGAACCCCAACTAGAGGCCAGAAAGATAGCACAGTGATAGGGTGTCTGCCTTGCATGTGGCCAACCTAGGAGGGGCCTGGTTCGATTCCTGGCATCCTATATATCCCCTAGCCAGCCAGGGGCGATTTCTGAGTGCAGAGCCAGGAGTAACCCTGGAGCACTGTTGGGTGTGACCTCAAAACCAATCGAAAAAGAGCCCCAAACTTTAAAGAGTGAGTGACCTGAAGAGCTGGATATATGCTAGGCATGCAGGAGATCTGGTTTTATGACTGGCATCATTTTTTTTTTTTTTTGGTTTTTGGGTCACACCTGGCAGTGCTCAGGGGTTACTCCTGGCTCTATGCTCAGAAATCGCTCCTGGCAGGCTCGGGGGACCATATGGGATGCCGGTATTCGAACCACTAACCTTCTACATGCAAGGCAAACGCCCTACTTCCTTGCTATCTCTCCAGCCCCATGACTGGCATCATATGACCAAAGTACCCCCAAAGAATCACTGGGTGCAACCCTAGAGAGCCCTGAACCCTATCAAGGAGGCTGGTGATTTCCTGCAACACAGCATCCAAAACAACACATCTTGGTTCTGTCCTTTGCATTGGGCCACCAGTCCCATGACTGAGAGATGTTGGGAGGGACCCCTAGGTCCATGAATAGATCTTGGGAGAACCCCACACTTAAAGTTAAATTTGAATGTGGGGCTGGAGCGGTGGTGCAGCGGTAAGGCATTTGCCTTGCACGCATCTGACCTAGGACAGACAGTGGTTCGATCCCCCGGTATCCCATATGGTCCCCCAAGCCAGGAGCAATTTCTAAGCACATCGCCAGGAGTAACCCCTGAATGTCACAGGGTGTGGCCCAAAATCCAAAAAGGAAAAAAAAAGTTAAATTTAAATGTAAAAAAGCACCCCAAATTTCCTCTTTCCAGTTGCAGGTAGGGGCATGGGGCAATGTGGAAAATCAGGTTAACAGCAAGAAGATGCTCTACAGAGTCAGGGAATTGGGGATACTTGGGTTTGGGGTTGGTTTGGGTTTTTTTGGGAGACACTTACTCCTGTGTCTGTGCTCAGCGACCATCAGTCCTGGTGAGTCTCAGAGAGTCATATTGGATATCAGGGATCAAACCTGGGTCCTGGGCATGCAAGATAAGCATCCTGCCATCTTATCTATCTATCTATCCACTTATCTATACATCTTATCTCATCTGTACTATCTCTCTGGCCCCCTCAGAACTTTTTTTTTTATTTGTTTTTGGGCCATACCTGGTGACGCTCAGGGTTTCCTCCTGGTTCTGTGCTCAGAAATTCCCCCTGGCTTTGGGGACCATATGGGATGCCGGGGGATCAAATCGCAGTTTGTCCTAGGTCAGTCATGTGCAAGGCAAACCCTGTACCACTTGCACCAGCGCTCCAGCCCCCGCTCAGAACATTTTGATCCTGGTCTCACCATATATTCCTCAGGTTCTCTCCTCCTCAGGTACTTGGGCCAATGCCCAAGTTGGAGCAACCATTCATGGAGGCTTCTCCATGTGAGAACTCAACCGTATCTTCCTCTCACAGACCTTGCAAATTCCTCATCCCACAGAGGGTGCCACACTTCTAGGGCTCCCCAGACAGGTTCCAGAGGTGCCATCTTGCCTAGGCAGGCCTTCCGTGTCCTGTACAGAATAGGACTTGTCCCTGAGGGAGGAACCATGGAGGCGGTATTCCACATCACAACACCCGACTACAACTGTCTCGGAGAAAGCTCAAGGATGTCCATTAGGGATGGAGAGATAGCACAGCGGTAGGGCATTGGCCTTGCCGACCTGGGAGGGACCCGGTTGAATTCCTGGCATTCCATATGGTCCCCCCAGCCTTCCAGGGGTGATTTCTGAGTGGAGAGCCACTGAGGACCGCTGGGTTGGCTCCAAAACCAATCAGTCAATCAATCAATCAATATGTCCATCCACTATCCTGCTCAGAGCTGCCCATCTTAGCAACGTCCCCATCGCCACCTGTTCCTAGGGCCTGATGTCATCTCTAAAAACTTCTCAGAGGTCCAGAGCAATAGTACAGCAGGTAAGGGGCTTGCTTTGCAATGAGTTAACCTAGGTTTGACCCCCAGCCTCCCATAGAGTCCCCCAATCCCCACCAGAATTGATCCCTGAATACAGAGCCAAGAGTAAACTCTGAGTACTATGAGGTGTGCCCCCCCCCAATCCAAAAACCTAAAAATTGCTCAACATCTCTCAAAGTAAATCATCATCCTGGATGGTCACAGAGCAGCAGACTTTTGTCAGCCCCAATTCCTTTTTTTTGGAGGGGAGGGCCACACCCAGTGATGCTCAGAATCTCAGAGTTTACTCCTGGCTCTGTGCTCAGAAATTGCTTCTGGCTGGGGGGGGGGGGCATATGGGATTCTGGGGGATCAAATCCCAATCCGTCCTAGGTTATCAAGTGCAAGGCAAATGCCCTATCGCTTGTGCCACTGCTCCAGCCCCGCAATTCCTTTCTTCTGAGAGAAAGACAAGTCGCTTCTCTCAAGTTAACACTCACCAAGACTTCTGAGGTGTCCAAGAGGCCTGGACCATACAAGACTGGGGGTCCTGTGGGCACAGCCACTGACACCTCCATACCTGTCCCATCTCCCTAACCACCATTTCTGCTCAGGTGGCGAGATTCTGTGTGGAAAGACCAGACACGAAGGACTATGCGGTGCCCAATGCCAGCTGGTGTCCCGACATGCTGAGCCTATACCAAGAGTTCATGGGGAAGACCAAGGGGGAAGGCTGGGTCAAGCTGCCTTCCTTCAAGTCCAACCGGGACCATGTGAAGGGGCTCAAGCTCCCCTCCGGGCTGGGGTGTGAGGATGCCTCAGGTAAGGCCCAGCCTGAGTGGGGCATATCTCTCTCTCTCTCTCTCTCTCTCTCTCTCTCTCTCTCTCTCTCTCTCTCTCTCTTGCTCTCTCTCATCTTTCCCTCTTTATTCCTCTTTCCTATCTTCCCCTCTATCTCTCCCTCTCTGTCTCCCTCTCTCTCCATTTCCTCCTTCTCTCTCCCCCTTTTTCTCTCCTTCACTCTCACCCCTCTTTTCCTATCTCTTCCTCTCTCCCTCTCTCTGTCTCCTCTCTCCTCCATCTCTTCCTCTGTCCCTCTCTGTCTCTCTGTATCTCTCTGTCTCTCCATCTTTCTGTCTCTCTCTGTCCCTCTCTGTCTCTGTCTCTTTCTCTCCTCCTCTCTCTCCCTCCCTCCCTTCTTCTCTCTCCCCATCTTTTCCTCTTTCTTCCTCTCTTTTCCCTCTTCCCATCTATCTCTTCCTCTCTTCCTCTCTCTGTCTGTTTTCCCCTTTCTCTTTTCTCCCTCTCTCCCTCTCTCGTTCCCTCTCCTCTCTCTCCTTCATCTCTCCCTCTTTCCCTCTCTCTGTATCTCTGTCTCTCTTTGCTCCTCTCTGTCTCTATCTCTGTCTTTGTCTCTTTCTCTCTTCCTCTCTCCTCCTCCCTATCTCTCCCCTCTCTATCCCTCTCTCCTCTCTCCCTGCTGTCTCTCCCTTCCTCCCACTCTTTCCTCCTCTATACCTCTCTCTCTTCTCTATTTCTGTCTCTCCCTCTCTCCTCTCTGTCTGTCTCTCTCTGTCACTTTCTGTCTCTGTTTCCCTCTCTCTCTTCCTCTGTCTCTCTCCCTTTCTATCTCTTCTTTCTTCCCCTCTCTCCCTCCCTCTCTGTCTCTCTCTATCCTCTGTTTCTCACTCTTTCCTGTCTCTCCCTCTCTCTGTGTGTCTCTCTAGCTCTCTCTCTGTCCCTCTCTCTTTCTGTCTCTATCACTCTGTCCCTCCCTCCCTCTGCACTTCTGGGAAGACCTGGTTTCGGGACAGCTTTTGCTTCAACCCCAAAGGTGGTGGGAGGCACCCCTGGAGAAATGCCAGCTCTACTGCCTGTCTCTTCTCTCCTCGGAGCTGGTGTCCTCCCCACCCCCAGTCCTCCTCCCTTCACCCTTGGGCAAATGCAGGCTTCCACATGCCATCCCACTCAGCTGAACCCAGAGGAGCTCTCCAGACACCCCTGTAAAGTCACACTGAGGCATTTTTCTCATATATGTGTGTACGTAGTATGTAGTTGTTGCGGCTGTTTTCTCCTTTCTCTCATTTATCCCTACTGATTTCCTGCTCATAAGGATTGATGGAACAAGAACCAAACCAAACTCAGATGCACCACATAGAACATCAGGGGAGAGCCAGAGAAATGGTAGAAGAGGCTGGAATCAGTGGGCCCAGGCTCAAGGCCAGGCCCCACTTGGTGGTCTGTATCACCAAAGTACTCTGGGGAACCCCAACACAGGAATAGTCCCCTGAATAATATTTGAGAGATTATTATGATCCTCCCCCAAAAAAGGAATGGCAACAAAATTATGTAGTTTGTTTGAGCTTGGGGTCATACTCAAGCAGTCCTCAGAGCTTACTTCTGGCTCTGCACTCAGAAATCACTCCTGGAGGGGGGGGGGGCACGAAGCAATAGCACAGTGGTTGGACGTTTGCCTTGCATATGGCAAACCCAGGACAGACCCAGGTTTGTATTCCTGGCATCCCATATGGTCCCCCGAGCCTGCCAGGAGTGATTTCTAAGCACAGAGCCAGGAGTAATCCCTGAGCACCACCCACCGCCAGATAGATTAGATAGATAGATAAATAGATAGATGATAGATAGATAGATAGATAGATAGATAGATAGATAGATAGATAGATAGATAGATAGATGATAGATAGATAGATAGATAGATGATAGATAGATAGATAGATAGATAGATAGATAGATAGATAGATAGATAGATAGATAGATAGATAGATAGATAGATGTTTTTAAAAAAAGAAATAATGGCTGGAGAGATAGCATGGAGGTAAGGCGTTTGCCTTTCATGCAGAAGGACGGTGGTTCAAATCCCGGCATCCCATATGGTCCCCAGTGCCTGCCAGGGGCGATTTTCTGAGCATGGAGCCAGAAGTAACCCCTGAGTGCTGCCGGGTGTGACCCAAAAACCAAAAACCAAAAACCAAATATATATATATATGTATATATATATGTACGTATATATATATATACATATATATATATACATATATATATATATCTCACTCCTGGTGGTACATAGCAAACCATATGGGGTTCCTGGGATCAAACCCACTTTAGCCACCTCATGGCAAGCCCCCTACACACTATTCTACCTTCCCCATCCCCAAATAATGTTGTCAAAGGATTTTGTGTCCATTCAAAATTAATGTAGTTGCTATACTCCTTGTAGGCAAAACTCAGAATTTTGGAGGACTTCTCGATAGACATCTTATTGTTTAAACTCGTCATTTTAAATGACATGTAAATAACCAATGGCTTTTGTTTGGCTTGGTGGTTGCACCCAGTGGTGCTCACAGCTAATTTTTTTTTGTGGGGGGTCACATGCAGCAGTGCTCAGGGGTTACTCCTGGCTATGCACTCAGAAATCGCTTCTGGCGGCCACGGGGGACCATACGAGATGCCGGGATTCAAACCACCATCTGGCCTGGATCGACTTTGCACAAGGCAGACACCCTACCACTGTGCTATCTCTTTGACCCACTCACATCTACTCCAAGTTTAGTTTTTAAGTGTTGCTGCCAGCAGAAGACCAAATTCTAATCCAGGCCTCTCTCTTGCAAAGCCTGTACTCCAGTTCTTTGAGCTCATTCCTGGCCTGGGAGTTTTGTTTTTGAAGCAAGTTAGTTTTTACTGAATGGAATGTATTTCGAAATATTCCAGGAAGTAGAAAGAAGGAACAGAATGTTGTTCAAGAGAGAATACAACTTGAAAGAGTAAGCAAGGAGCTGAGAGACAAAGACAGAGACACGTAATGAGGGGAGAACATGAGCTCGAAGAGTCAGAAGCCAGTGCGATTTTATTTTACTGTGATTTTGTTGGGTTTTGTGTCGGGGCCGTACGCAATGGTACTCAAGGCTTTCTCCTAGCTCTGCACTCTGGAATCACTCCTGGCAGGCTTGGGGGTCCATCTGGGATGCCGGGGATTGAACCTGGGTCAGCCTTTGCAAGCTGAACACACTGTGCTGTTCTGGCCCCAGAAGTTTTATTTTTGCATTCTGATGTTTAAGATCCATTTCAGGTTTTGACTCAGTTCTGATACTTTCTGCCTGGGACCTTCCCTCAGATTTGAATGAATGCTCCTTGAGGAAGTGCAGTACCCCTTCCTTAGAATGAAAGACCCCAAGGGTCAGGCTAGATCCCCCAGATCTCTCCTCACCCTGTGCCTGAGACAGAACTCAGTCTGTGATCCTAGATTAGCCACAAGGCCTGGATAAATAAGCCCAGGCCCCATGGCTTGCACCCCACTTCCCAAGACCTCACCCACCACTGCCTTCTCCACCCTTCCCTTCTCTTCCAGATAACAGTGACTGGCGCATTTTTACGCGCTGCATCCCGCAGGAAGGACAAGGCTATGAATATGTCATCTTCTTCCACCCAACCGAGTTGAAGTCTGTCTGTCTTTTCCAGCCGGGCCCCAACCTGGAGGGGGCCCCAGGGTAAGGCAAGCAGCAGGACTGAGCCAGGCATGTCCCTGGCTGCTTCTGTGCCCAGCTCAGCAGGTATGGGGCTCAGCCACGCTCCCCAATCGGTGTGATGGACATGCAGGACACAGTATCTCGGGTCTGAAAGGCCCTTCTGAGCTATCTGGTCTCCTCCCAGCTGTGTGAACACAGCAGAGATTATATTTGAGATCTGGGAATTTTCTGGTCACCGGAGATCTCAGAAGCCACATTGTTGAGAAGAAAATTTGGAAGAGGGCAAGATGGAAATTAGGGAGTCAATTAGGTTTTTGGTTCTACTCTGCTACTCACTACTGATCTTGGAAGGAAAGGAAAGGAAAGGAAAGGAAAGGAAAGGAAAGGAAAGGAAAGGAAAGGAAAGGAAAGGAAAGGAAAGGAAAGGAAAGGAAAGGAAAGGAAAGGAAAGGAAAGGAAAGGAAAGGAAAGGAAAGGAAAGGAAAGGAAAGGAAAGGAAAGGAAAGGAAAGGAAAGGAAAGGAAAGGAAAGGAAAGGAAAGGAAAGGAAAGGAAAGGAAAGGAAAGGAAAGGAAAGGAAAGGAAAGGAAAGGAAAGGAAAGGAAAGGAAAGGAAAGGAAAGGAAAGGAAAGGAAAGGGAAGGGAAGGGAAGGGAAGGGAAGGAAAGGAAAGGGAAGGGAAGGGAAGGGAAGGGAAGGGAAGGGGAAAGAGGAAAGAGGAAAGAGGAAAGAGGAAAGGAAAGGAAAAGAAAGAAAAGAAGAAAAGGAAAGGAGAAAGAGGAAAGAGGAAAAGAAAGGAAAGGAAATAGGAAAGGAAAGAGGAAAGGAAAGAAAAGAAAAGAAAAGAAAAGAAAAGAAAAGAAAAGAAAAGAAAAGAAAAGAAAAGAAAAGGAAAAGAAAGGAAAGGAAAGGGGAAAGTGGAAAGAGGAAAGGAAAGGAAAAGAAAGGAAAGAAGAAAAGGAAAGGAAAAAGAGAAAAGAGGAAAAGAAAGGAAAGGAAAAAGGAAATAAGAAAGGAAAGAGGAAAGGAAAGAAAAGAAAAGAAGGAAAAGGAAGGAAAGGAAAGGAAAGGAAAGGAAAGGAAAGGAAAGGAAAGGAAAGGAAAGGAAAGGAAAGGAAAGGAAAGGAAAGGAAAGGAAAGGAAAGGAAAGGAAAGGAAAGGAAAGGAAAGGAAAGGAAAGGAAAGGAAAGGAAAGGAAAGGAAAGGAAAGGAAAGGAAAGGAAAGGAAAGGAAAGGAAAGGAAAGGAAAGGAAAGGAAAGGAAAGGAAAGGAAAGGAAAGGAGAAAGGTAAAGGAAAAAGGAAAGGAAATAAAAACAACCCATTTTCTCTTTGGTCTTCAATCTCCTGTCCCAAACCCAGGAATAATAATGCTTGCAGGTAAGAAGAGGAGCTGAGGGGCCCGGAGAGATAGCACAGCGGCATTTGCCTTGCAAGCAGCCGATCCAGGACCAAAGGTGGTTGGTTCGAATCCCAGTGTCCCATATGGTCCCCCGTGCCTGCCAGGAGCTATTTCTGAGCAGACAGCCAGGAGTTTCTGAGCAGACAGCCAGGAGTAATCCCTGAGCACCGCCGGGTGTGGCCCAAAAACCAAAAAAAAAAAAAAGAAGAGGAGCCGAGGAACAGAATATTCTGGCTTTATATACATGACAAGTTCATGAGTCATAGCTTATGGCAGACCCAAGATATTTTGGGCCTTCCTTGGCCAGATGGAGCCCCCAGGGGGCAAGTGACTCTTGTTCAAAACTCATAGTCAAGGTTAGACTTGGGCCCCTGATCCAGAAGTTTGGAATCTAAACTCATTGCTCCATGTCCTGCCCTCTGCTACCTCCAGACTTGAAAGTAACCTAGTGCAGAACTGACCGTTCTTCCCACACTGTCCCTGCTGCAGCCTCTAAAAGCTAGTGGTCATGTTTGATTTTTGAGAGACAGAGAGATGAATCCACTGCAATCCAAAACAATCTGGGGTTTTCTGCGTGCTCAGATCTCTGCTGCTAAGGACTCAGGTAGCTCCGTGTCACCAGGGTTACCCCAGGGGACAACAAGAGCACGGACTTACACTGGAATACATGCAATCATGGGGCCTTGTTAGCATTCTACCCAGGTCTTAGAGCCTCACCGCCCTGTTGAGGAAGTGTACCCCAGCATAGGATAGGGTATGGCTATTTTTTATTCAGGGTTCCTAGAGGAGAGACAGAGGAAGATTTTTAGACACAGAGGCCATGGAATAAGGGGGTTCAGGAAAGAGATTAGTACCTGGCCAGCAGTAAGGTTGCCAGGTAGCTGGAGGAGTAGAAGTCTTTGAAGAATCAAAGCCAGGAGTCTCTGGGTTCACAGCATGGGTTGGAATAACATGTAATAACATGGGCATGTTTGACACCAATTTATTTTATAACATGGGTTGGAGGCGAGGAATTGGTGATGTCCAGGCTTTACTCCTGGCAAAGCCCATGCTCAGTCTTTTGAACAGTCTCTCCTGTCAAACACCAATTTCTTTTGTCCTCTTTTGATCACTGTGAGGGTGACAGCAAACCTGCTGCCACTCAACCTCCCCTCAATTAATGCAATGCAGGAAGAGTAGATTTTTAGTTTTTTGTATTTTTTCACAATTTCCTTAGGAGAAAGTTTTGGCAGGCCTACAGTGATATCTAGCAGGCAAAGCATGCATTGCCTTGCACATGGCCAACCCATGTTCTATCCTTGATTCCCCTAATGGTCCCCAGAGAGCAGAGCCAGAAGTAAGCCCTGAACATCACTGGATGTGGCCCAAAACAATCAAAAAGAAAGTTACAAACAGAAATATTCATATCAGTTGTTGCAAAGATGGACTGAAGGCCAAGACATTGGCTCGAGGGCAGCTAATTTCTTCCTTTCTGGGTTAGCAGGTCTGGGGAAGGCAGAGAGAAGCGTGTCCCACTCAAGTCTGGGAGACCATGGAGCTATGCCCCTGGCCTCAACCCAGCCCCTGCCTCCCTCAGGTATGCACATGGAGGTTCTCTGACAGCCTTGATAGACGAGACCTTCTCCAAGACCGCCTACCTGGCAGCAGAGGGACTCTTCACAGTGAACCTAAACATAAGGTTCAAAAAGTAAGTGTACCAGGGCCGGAGCAGTGGCGCAAGCGGTAAGGCGTCTGCCTTGTCCACGCTATCTAGGACGAATCACAGTTCGATCCCCTGGAGTTCCATTTGGTCCCCCAAGCCAGGGGCGATTTCTGAGTGCATAGCTAGGAATAAACCCTGAGCATCACTGTATGTGGCCCAAACAATCCAAACAAACAAACAAAAATGTAGAGGCTGGAGTGATAGCATAGCAGTAGGGTGTTTGCCTTGCATGCAGCGGACCTGGGAGGAACCTGATTCGTTTCCCAGCATCCATATGGTCTCCAACTTTGCCAGGGGTGATTTCTGAGTGCAGACCCAGGAGTAACCCTGAGCACCTCTGGCTGTGGCCCCCAACCCAATCAATAAATAAAGTTTAAAAAAAAAAAGTAGGTGTAGATCAGAGCAATAGTATAGTGGGGAAGGTGTTTGCCTTGTATGCAGCTGACTCGGATTTAATCCCTGGCATCCCATATGGTCTTTTGAATACCACCAGGAGTAATACCTGAGGGGCTGGAGCAATAGCATAGTGGGTAGGGCATTTGCCTTGTACACGGTCGACCCAGGATAGACCAGGGTTCGATTCCTGGGCATCCCACATGGTCCCCCGAGCCTGCCAGGAGCGACTTCTGAGTGCAGAGCCAGGAGTAACTCCTGAATGCTACTGGGTGTGGCCCCAAAACATAAATAAATAAATAAATAAATAAATAAATAAATAGTAAATAAATAAATAATAAATGTTAAAAAAAAAAGATGTAACCCTTGAATACCACTGGCTGTGAATCATAGAACAAAAAATAAAAAGTAAAGTCTGGCAGAGGTCAAGCCATTTTCATCTCAGGGGCGGTCATCTTCAGCAGCTGGGGCCTTACCCAGCCTGTTTCCAAGCCACCCCCTCTGCTCCCCGGCCAGGATAGAATCTCTTCTGCCTGGTCCCAGAGCACTTGATGCTCAAGACAGGGCTGGAGGAAGAAGAGCCTGGGGTGGAGGCGGGGTGGAAGGAGGTGATGAAAGGTGGTCACAGATCTGCCCAGGTGGGTGGGCTAAGTTGCCTCCTGTCGCAGCCTCATCCCTGTTCGTTCTCTGATTGTACTGAACGTGGATGTGACCAAGACTGATGAGCAGCAAGTGCATTTGTCCTGCATTGCTCAGAGTAGAGACGAGCAGACAGTCTACGCCAAATGCTCAGGTAAGAAGGTTCACCCTGAGCCTCTGGGTCATCCCAGCCTGATCCAGGACAGGTGGGCAGGACTAGAAAGTGGGTATCTGGGGCCTAAAAATCAGACACCCCTTCTCTTGCAGGTGTTTTTCTTCAGCTTCCACTTGAAGAGGAGGAACCCCAATAACATGGCGCCATCTTCAAGGGACAGACTGGAGCCCCAGGAATTGAGGAGTAGGAGAACCTCGCTCTGAATAAGTAATCCCACAGTTCAATGCTCAGTTCAAGATGGAGCTACATTGGAATTCAAAATTGATCTAGGGCATATGTGTTCCTTGGGTTGATGCATGATGCCCGCATGTACATGTGGCCCTCCTGAGATGTGAACTTTCTTACTTTGCTGGGTGTGCACTCTCCAGCTTTGGAGACACCCACATTTTCTCTTGAACTTATTACTCTCTTCCTTTCTTCTCTCCTCCCTCCCTTTCCTCAGTACCTTCCAGTAACACCTGTTTTACTTCCAAAAAATAAGTTTGTCTAGGTGGGGCTGAAGAGAAAGCACAACAGTAGGGCATTGGCCTTGCATGTGGTCAACCCAGGAAGGTCACGGTTTGATTCCTGGCATCCCATAAGGTCCCCTGTGCCTGCCAGGGGCGATTTCTGAGTGCAGAACCAGGAGTAACCCCTGAGCACCGCTGGGTGTGACCCAGAAATCAATCATAAATAAATAAAGTTTTTAAAAAATTGGTCTAGGTTCTGTGTGTCTGTCTCCATTTTGCACACACAGTTGCAAACATGCATATAAGCACACAAACACACACTTTCCCAGGCCTTCCTGGGAAATTTCACATTGATGTGAAAATGCCATCAATGGAGGCCACCCAATGATGACATCCACACAGCTGTGGGTCTTGGGCAATGCTTCAGAGGCCCATCTACTCCCAGGTGCCACAAACACAAAGTCTTTCTCTGTGTCAGTGCTCAAGAGAGACTAGCTCAAGTCTTAGGTGGGAACCAGGCAGGCCAGGTGGGGGAACGAAAGGTCCTCAAGTTAAGGGGAGAGTTGGGGTAGGGGCTCAGAGAGAGCAGGGCAGATTTCTTGAAGAAGACCATGGCGTTGAGTGGATAAGAAAAACAGGGAAGTAGGGCCGGAGAGATAGCACAGCGGTAGGGCATTTGCCTTGCATGCGGCCAACCCAGGATGGATGGTGGTTCGAATCTCGGCATCCCATATGGTCCCCTGAACCTGCCAGGAGCGGTGTCTGAGTGCAGAGCCAGTAGTAACTCCTGAGCACCAACGGGTGTGACCCAAAAACCAAAACCAAAAAGAAAAACAGGGAAGTAAATAGAACAAAAGCAGGAGAGACCAGGCCAGGAAATCTTCCTGGATCCCTCTGAGAGTTCAAACTTCATCTTGTAGGCAAAGGGGAGTTTTTCTAGGGCTTGGCCAGGGAAATGACTTAAAGTTTGGAGTTTGGGGATGAAGCATTTGGGGGTAGTGAGATCCCAGAAAGATGGCAGGTGGGAATTTGGGTAAGGGAGCTTCTGAGGCATGATGAAAGAACCTTAACCAGGTAGAGCAGTGAGAGAGCAATTGGTAGAACAGAAAAAGAATTGGGCTATTAGTTCATTGTGGGACATGAGGGCTTGAGGTTTAAGGGAAGCTGTTGAGGATGGGTTTGAGTTTCTACCTTGGGGTTTCCAGCTGGCCTCACAGGGAGTAGAGAGGGACATGTTTGACAGAAATAAGCAGCTGCACCTCACAGGCCCCTTCAATAGCTTGATGCAGCCATGGAACTTCCAACCTGTGGCAAGCACTACAGGAACCCAGATATTATGACTTAGAACTGCAAATGGATGGGCCCGAGAGATCGCACAGAAGTAGGGCATTTGCATTGCATGCAGCTAATCCAGGACAGATGGTGGTTCGAATCCCGGAATTCCATATGGTCCCTTAGCCTGCTAGGAGTGATTTCTGAGGGCAGAGCCAGGGATAAGCCCTGCCTGAGAGCTGCAGGGTGTAACCCCCCCAAAAAATAAAAACAAAACAAAATAATTGCAAATTGTTGACTTGAACCACTGAGTCTGCAAATCATCAGTCTGAAGACAGAGTGGGATAATATAGAGTGAAAGGGGGGAGAGTGCAGCCACCTCAGGTTGGGGGGGGGGGGGGAGGACAAGGAGAGGAGCAAGAAACAGAAACTTCAGCCACTCTAAGACTTAAAGTCAGACAAGAAGAACCAAGTCCCAGGAAGATGCATTCAGCAGTGTCCAGTGCTGAGGAGAAGACGAGGAAGAGACATATCTCCAAAGAGCTGGCATCAAAATCTACATACTGCTGAGGGAGACACGAACATCAACCCTAAGAACAGAGATGTGGAGGTTGAAGCTAGAGTACAGTGGGGAGGGTGTTGGCCTTGCATGTGACTGACACCACCCCGTCTAGCATCCTTTGTAGTACCCTGAGCATCATCAGGAAGAATTCTGATGCCGAGCAAGGAGTAAGCCAAGAGCATCGCCAAGTGTGCCCCCTTCCTAAAAAATATGTAGAAATGTGTCTATTGTGGCTTTTTTGAATAATAGTTGGGGGTCAAAGGACCTGCATGAAGGGACTGGAGCATGAGTTCTACATGGAGATGCCTGGCTTCAATCACTAGCACGCCATGATTTCCCAGAATCACTGGGTGTGCCCCCCCCAAAAAAAAACAAATAGGAGATTTGAGTTTATTTATAACTGTTTTTTGTTTGGTTTTTGAGCCACACCCAGTGACACTCAGGGGTTCCTCCTGGCTATGCGCTCAGAAATTGCTCCTGGCTTGGGGGACCATATGGGAGCCAGGGTATCAAACGGCGGTCCATCCTAGGTCAGCGCATGCAAGGCAAATGTCCTACCGCTTGCATCACTGCTCTGGCCCCTATTTATAACTTGTTTTTGAAGGATCAGCAGAGAGAAGCTAGAAGGAAAAAATGACGTGTCACAGAAGAGCTACATGGCCTGACAGGGATCAAGAGCCCAAGCAGAGACAGCTCACAGGACAACCTCTGAGAATCCAGGGCAAGAGGAAGGAGGTGGCATGGATTAGGGAACAGGATGGGGTGAGTAATTGAGGGGTAAGCACGATACTTTCAACTTTCTCAGTGACTGGGCAGCAAGGCTGTTTGTTGAGAAAAAGAGGAAGGACATGGATTTGGTTCAGGAAAACATATCAACCACGCCTGTGTGGGAAAAGACCCCACTGCAGGAGAGAGACAGAGATAGAGAGTGGCCACAGGAAGATGTGACTCAGTGGACAAAACACTTAGTAGCAGTTACCAATGACATGGGTGAGGTTAGTGGCAAAAGAATGAAGAGCAATCGGGTTGACACCTCTTTCTGAGAAAGAAAAATTTGTCAAGAGACAGCAAAGCACAGACATCTTAAATTGAATTTGATTCTCACTCCCATAAAGGCCAACTCTTGGAATCTAGAAGTCATTATGCAAGTTGGCTGATAATATCTGTCATCTTCAACATACGGGTAGTGAGGAAGGTCCAGGGTAAGGAGTTTATCTTACATGTGACTGACCTGGATTCAGTCTTCAGCACCCCATATGATCCGCCAAGCCCTGCCAGGAGTGATCCCTGAGCACAGTCAGAAGCCCTGAGTACCTGCTAATTGTGGCCCCAGAATAAACAAAAATATCACTCTGCCCCCCCACAATTTTAATTTAAAATAAGACTGGAGAGATTTACAACAGGTAGGGTTCAACCCAGGGCATCCCATGTGATTCAATCCCCAGACATTCCCTGAGCTCTACCAGAAGTGATTTCTGAGTGCTGAGCCAGGAGTAACCCCTGAGCATCACCAGGTGTGCACAAAAACAAACATATAAATAAGTTTATGCAGACATTGATGTCCGGTAGCCAGGGGAAGGAAGAGAGAAATCACAGCAAAGGTATTAGAGCCTCAGATTGTTCAGGAAGGAAGTTGCAGGGGAGAACTCTTTCCCTAAGCCACACCACACCACAGGGTTTGAGTACAGGTCATAAACAAAGGGAAATTTGAGTTTGGGGAGAGTTACCAATATCGCCTTAGCTAGTGAAAATTGCCTCTGGAAAGTAAAGGATGAGTTCTGAGGTCTGGGTTGGTTGATGCTGGGGGATTTAGGGAATCAGAGAATAAAACTCTTTCTGATAAGGAACAGGATTGGTAAGCAAAACATAAATGTGGCAGTGATGCAAGATACTGTCCACTTGGGGAATACGCCTCTAAATCATCCTATACCCAAAATCTGATTGTCCTTTATTCATGAAGAAAGGTAGTATCTTTATTTCATCTGTCCCAAGAGACCAAGAGAAGGGTTTCTTGGTCTTGGATGAGGAGATAGTGCAGCGGTCTAACTACAGGTTTAATCCCCAGCATTGCCTAGGATCCCCCAAGCTCTATCAGGACTGATTCCTGAGGTATAGAGTATGCACCCTCTCCCCCAAAAGAATAAGAGAAATATATTCCCTCTAGACTAGACAGTCAAGAAAAGGAAGAAGACAGATAATTGTACTTGAGTTCTCAGGCTAAAATAAATGGGGGGCAGGAATGTTGTCTGGTTCAGCCTCTATGGAAAGCAATAATCAAAAAAATATAGAAATATATGGACCAGAGAGATGGCACAGCTGTAGGGCATTTGCCTTGCATGCAGCCAATCCAGGACAGATGGTGGTTCAAATCCCAGCATCTCATATGATCTCCTGAGCCTGCCAGGAGTGATTTCTGAGTGCAGAGCTAGGAGTAAGGCCTGAGTGCCACCAAGTGTAACTCAAAAACCAAAAAAAAAAAAAAAGAATATAATTTTCATAATACCCAGTGATATCATTTCTTGGCGTCTACCCCCCAAACCATGGACATTAATTTGCAATGACATACACACGTGTACAGTCATTGCAGAATTTAGTATTAACAGCCAAGATAGGGAAACCACTGAAATGCCCAACTACAGATGACTAAATCACAAAGTTCTGCTACATACCACACAGTGGAATACTATGCAGCTCTAAGAAAGAATAAAATCGGGCCGGGCGGTGGTGCTGGAGGTAAGGTGCCTGCCTTGCCTGCGCTAGCCTAGGACGGACCGCGGTTCGATCCCCCGGTGTCCCATAGGGTCCCCCAAGAAGCCAGGAGCAACTTCTGAGCGCATAGCCAGGAGGAACCCCTGAGCGTCACAGGGTGTGGCCCAAAAACCAAAAAAAAAAAAGAAAGAAAGAATAAAATCATGACATTTGTAGTGACATGAATAGAACTAGAGGATGCCATGCTGAGTGAAGTCAGTCAGAAGGGAAGGGATGGATACAGAATGACTCATATGTAGGAATTAATGATAGCAACGAAGGACCAAAGACAACACAATGGAAGAAACTAATCTACCAAACTGAGTTTTGCCAAAAGGCTGAATTTGAAAGGAAGAATCAATTGGAGAAGAGATGGGTACACTGGTGATTCGTGTGGTGTTGGAATTATATATATGGGAAATCATCATTAAAAATATTGTAAGCGGGGCCAGAGAGATAGCATGGAGGTAAGGTGTTTGCCTTGAATGCAGAAGGTCATTGATTCTAGTCCCGACATCCCATATGGTCCCCCCAAGCCTGCCAGGAGTGATTTCTGAGCATAGAACCAGGAGTAACCCCTGAATACCGCCGGGTGTGATTCAAAAATAATAATAATAATAATAATAATAATAATAATAATAATATTGAAAGCATGGGGCCAGAGTGATAGCACATTTGCCTTGCACGTGGTTGACCTAGGTTCAATCCCCAGCATCCCATGTGATCCCCCAAGCCAGGAGCAATTTCTGAGTGCAGAGTCAGGAGTAACCCGTGAGCATCACAAGGTGTGGCCCCAAAACCAAAATAATAATTAAAAAAATAATAGTAACAATAACAACAATAATAATATTGTAAGTCACAGAACTTCAATTTTTTTTAATCAAAGTCTTTTTAAGATAATAAGCAAGGGGACCAAAGAGATAGTTCTTTATATCTATATAAATATAAATATAATAAATGTATAATTTATAATATAAATATAAATATATAATTTATAATAAATATAAAATATATAGCTTTATTTAAACAGCTTGATTACAAATATGATCGTAGTTGGATTTCAGTCATGCAAAGAACACCACCCTTCACCAGGGCAACATTCCCATCGCCAATGTCCCAGATCTCCCTCCTCCCCACCCCACCCCCACCTGTACTCTAAACAGGTTTCTACTTCCCTCATTCATTCCCATTGTTATGATAGTTCTCAATGTAGTTATTTCTTAGAGAGATAGTTCTGAGCTATCTGCTTTGCATGCAGGATACCCAGATCCGATCCCATGAACTGGCTATGGTCCTCCTGAGCACCACCAGAAGCTGCATTCAAGGATAATGACCACGTAGTCTCTGAACACTGCTTGTCTCTAGTACCCAAACCCAATATCAACAGACCACAACCCCATCCAAAGAATGCACCCCTGCATTCCTCTCGTGGGGTTAAGTTTCAGACCCAAAAATAGGCTGGAGATGCCCAACTCTTGAGCAAGGCTTCCTTCCCAGCAGCATCTCCTCATAGTATCCGGGAATGTCCATGGTGTGCTAAGAGCAGACTGGCAGGATGACAGGGACTTTGGTGAGGGAAATGAGGCCACCAGATTGTAGAGCACATCTCTCATGTCAAGGGCCTGTAAGGTGACCATCATTTACCAGGAAGCCCTGACAGCTTCTTTGCAGGATCCAGAAGCTATTTCTGCCTATACACTTGTTTGCACAGAAGGCAGCACTGGCTTGAGGAGAAGGGCAGATGCCAGTGGCAACTTCTCTGACTGGTAGCAGAGGGCCTGCAGTATACAAGAACCTGCAAAAAAGCATCAGGAACAGGGGCTGGATTGGTAGCACAGCGATAGGGCATTTGCCTTGCACATGGCTGACCTAGGACGGACCTCAGTTCGATCCCCTAACATCCCATATGGTCCCCTAAGCCAGGAGCAATTTCTGAGCACAGAGCCAGGAGTAACCCATGAGCATCACTAGGTGTGGCCAAAAATAAAAAACAAAAACAAAAGGCACCAGGAATAAACAGGGACTGAGCCAGGTGAAAAGTTTGTGCAAGTGCAAACTTTTCAAAATGCACCAAGGCCTCTTTGGAACTAAATCTACAGGTAAGATCATGGTCCAGGGAGGAGCCAATATACTTCTATGTGCAAAGTCATGTATATCTTCCAGTAACATCCACTCCTGGTACATCAGGGACATCTCAGAGCCAAGTATTCTGCCTGAGGCAGCTAGGTGGGGTCACAAGGGAGAGAACAAAGTTCAAGGGCAGACATCTTGTAGCAACTCTCCTCCTTCTTGAAAGATCTCCCTGGGTGTTGGTTTCCTGGTCCTACCCTAAACAATATTCATACTCCTCCTTCGGGTGTGATCTGGTGATGGGATATTGATTATTCCCTACTTGGTATTTCTCTACCACCCTAGGGTGGGACCTGATTTTTATCAATAAAAGCAGGAGTCTGAGGAAGGCAGGAGCTCATTCTTTGATCTTCCTCCACTACGCTGCTTCTCTTCTTAGGAGCAGAAAGTTTGTGCGATTGGATTTCTTGCTTGAGTGTCTGCTTTTCTTCTTAGGAGCAGAAAGTTTGTGTTGTTGGATTCCTTGCTTGAGTGTTGAATTTCCTGAACCGGTTGTTGTGCCTCTTCATGGTGTGTGGACTTTTCCTGCATCATTGTTTGCTTCCAGGCCTACATCTCACCAGATCTTCATTTTGAACCTCGAGGTTCCACTAACACCTGGGTTCTGTCTCTGCCCCTGGCTTGAACCCAGAAGAGTAGACTGTCCCACCCAATGCTCTAACTGTCCTTCTCACAGCATTAAGGAAAAGAAGGACCAAGCTCTTTGGTCTCCTGTTACGTTTCCAGGCCATAGTAGCAAAGGCGCCAGGAGAGAAAAAGTAGAAGTACTTATGGGCTAGGTTCAAAGAGTTGTTCTGGGCATAAGACACCTGAAGAACCCAAGATAAGCATTTCTTTGAAACTAAACCCTAAAATTTAGGGTCAGGGAGGTAACTCATGTGGAAGAGCACACCCCACACATTTTCAGTATGGTCCTAAGCACCACCAATAGCAGCCCCTATTACAAAAAGAATCTTGGTTCCCATCTCAACTCTGTTACTGATTATTTTGTTTAATTGTTTAGGAGGGTGTTTGTTTTGGGGTCACAACAGAAGTTACTCCTGACTCTGCGCTCAGAAATTGTTCCTGGCTTGGGGGACCATATAGGATGCCAGGGGATTGAACAGTGGTCCGTCCTAGGTCAGCCACGTGCAAGGCAAGTGTCCAATCACTGAGCCACTGCTCTGCCCCCTGTTTGGTTGTTTTTGTTTGTTTATTTTGATTTGGGGACATCACCCAGTGATGATCAAGAGTTACTCCTAGCTCTGCACTCAGGCATTACTCCTGGTGGGGCTCAGGGGACCATAAAATATGCCAGGGATTGAACCTAAGTCAATCTCATTCAAGGCAAATGCCCTATCCACTGTACATAATTCTGGCCCCTGCTAGTTTCTTTTTATTATCCCATCATGATTTACCAAGTTGTTCAAAGTACAGTTATTTCAGGCCTTCAATGTCCCTACACCAATCCCACCACCAGTGTGACTGACCTTCCTTCCACCAACCAGTTTTCTCCCCAATCCCCAAGTCTTCCCCCTCAGTGGGCACAAAACAATTGAATTTATATTGCTTGTTACTACCTAAAGGCAAATGGAATTATTAAAGCTTAAATCAATAAAAGTCAATTTGTGATTATGGTTATTTTTATCTCACCGTTGTTTTACTAAAGACTTTATCTGAGGACTTAATCAACCCTGCTCCTGGTTGGCACATTTTGGCAGGGGTGGGAGTGCTATTTCCTGCTCAGTGGGTAGATTAGACAGGCTCCAAATTTCTTCCAGATCTAACACTCATTGTCCTAATTAAATCCACAGTTGGCCACCCAATGCGAGAGTCGCCAGCCATTTTCAAGATGGCGCCTAGAGCATAGCCCTCCCCTACTCTGCTTCAGACTGCAGAGGGGTGAATCTATGGACCACCTTTCTCAGCTACCTCTGTCCCCTCTGTCTAAGAATCTGGGAAATAGTGGATTATGGGAAGTCAGAGAAGCAAAGGTCTTTCCATTGCTTTGCGTCCGGAGCCACCTCCAGTGGTTGTGACCCCCAGAAATAGATGTTGCTGGCCAGCCTCTCTATCCTCCCAGTTGCCCTGTTTTGTTTTGGGGAAGGAGCACAGGATTATTCCTAACTCCATGATCAGAAATCCCTCCTGGTGTCTCAGGGATCAGCCATAGTGCTGGGGATTGAACTGAAATCACCCACATAGAAGACAAACATCTTAACCCTGTACTTCTATATATACACACATGCATACCTCTATTTTGTTTTTGTTTTGGGGGGTGCACACTGATGTTCAAGGAACCATATGAGCTGCTGTGGATCGAACCTGGTGGGTGAGCCATGTGCAAGGCAATTGCCCTGCCCACTGTACTATTCCTCCAGCCTTTCATTTGCCTTTTTTGTGCACCTTCATAATTAATCCTATGCGTTAAACTCCCCCAGTTGAACCATTTTCCTTTGTGCTATTTCCCTTTGCTTCATCTGTAATCCATTTCTGATCCTGAGGAAGATAAAGCAACCCCCAATTTAGCATCCACCAGAAGCCAATGGAGAGCAAAGAAAGAGAACAGGTAATAATTGGGCAAGAGGGGCCAAAGAGATGACACAGTGGTGGAGCTTTTGCCTTGCATGCGGCCAACCCAGAAGGAACCTGATTTGAACCCTGCTATCCCGTATGGTCCCCGAAGCGTGCCAGGGGCAGAGCCAGGAGTAACCCCTGAGCACCACCGGGTGTGGCCCCCAAACCAATAAATAAATAAAGTTTAAAATAATAATAATAATAATTGGGGGCTGGAGAGATAGTGTGGAGGTAGGGCATTTGCCTTGCAGATAGAAGAACGGTGGTTCAAATCCCGGCATCCCATATGGTCCCCCGAGCTTTCCAGGAGCGATTTCTTTTTTTTTTTTTTGGTTTTTGGGCCACACCCGGTGACGCTCAGGGGTTACTCCTGGCTATGCGCTCAGAAGTCGCTCCTGGTTTGGGGGACCATATGGGATGCCGGGGGATCGAACCGCGGTCCATCCTAGGCTAGCACAGGTAAGGCAGGCACCTTACCTTTAGCGCCACCGCCCGGCCCCACCAGGAGCGATTTCTGAGCGTAGAGCCAGGAGGAATCCCTGAGCGTTGCTGGGTGTGACCCCAAAACCAAAATAATAATAAAAGTAATAATAATAAGGCAAGAACAGGGTAGAATAGGAGGCTAGAGCATAGTATAATGGGTAGAGCATTTGCCTTACCCACTGAGTTTGATCCCTGGCACTTCATACGGTCCCCTGAGCCCGCCAGGAATAATTTCTGAGTGCAGAGCCAGGAATAACACCTGAGCACTGCCAAGTGTGGGCAAAAATAAGAAAGAAAAAACTGGCCAACTGCAGGCCTCTGCCCATTGTCCTCTCTACAGCATAGGGCCGGAGCATGCTAGAGATGGCACATGTTACATCCTGCATGCATGTGCATGTACATGTGCATGTACATGCCTGCTCCAGCTCCACTTCCAGGTCATCCAGCCGTGGCGCTGCTCACCCATCCCTTGGCAACAGCCAGAAGAGGCACTCAGCCCTAATCCCTACATCCTGACCTTCTCTCCTTGTTCCCACTCTCAGGAACTGAGTGGCCTGTCCTCAGTGCTGGCAAAAGACATCCCATGATGTTTCTTTTTGTCTCTCTTTGTTTTGTTTTGGGTCACACCAGATGGCGCTCAGGGGTTCCTCCTGGCTCTGCGCTCAGAAATCACTCCTGGCAGGCTCAGGGGACCATATGGGATGCCAGGGATCGAAGCATCATCCTTCCTGGGTCAGCTGCGTGCAAGGCAAACACCCTACTGCTGTGATATCGCTTCGGCTCTGGCCCCTCTTTTTGTCCCTTGAGGAGCATTCCCACAGCACTCTTCCTTTCTTCTGAATTAAGTTTCTACCTTTCTTTAAAAAAAAAAACTTGATTGATTGATTGGTTTCTGGGCCATACTCAGTGGCGCTCAGGGGTTACTTCTGGCTCTGCACTCAGAAATCCCCCCTGGCAAGCTGGGATGCCGGGAATCAAAACGGGTCCCTTCCTGGTCAGCGGCATGCAAGGGAAATATCCTACCACTGTGCTATATCTTCAGTCCCTGGTTTCTACCTTTCTATTGCATCTTTTCCTTCAGCTTTCAAACATGCCATTATATCTGTCATTTATTTACTTATTTTTGTTTTGGAGCCACGCCTGGTGATGCTCAGGGGTTACTCCTGGCTCTGCACTCAAAAATCACTCCGGGCTCAGGGGACCATATGGGATGCCGAGGATCAAACTCAGGTTCATCCTGGGTCAGACTCGTGCAAGGCAAATGCCCTACTGCTGTGCTATGGCTCTAGCCCTATATCTGTCATTTAAAAAGAAATCTTGGGGCTTGAATGATGGATGATACAGCTGGTAGGGCATTTGCCTTGCACACAACCGACTCAGGTTTGATCCCAAGCACCCTATATCTCCTGAGCTCACTGAGTCCTCTTTCTTTAATTTTTATTTTGGCCAAAGTGGATTACAAATCTTTCACAGTAGTATTTCAGTCCATAGTGACATTGAATCAGGGGCATTCCCACCACCAATGTTGTCCTCTCTCCACCCTGTTCCCAGCATGCATCCTATATCTTTTTCCTTTGCACCCCCAGACTGCTAGTATAAGTGGGCCCCCTCTGCGTCTAGTTTGTTGTAGATTGGGTGTTGATTCTGTTGTCATTGGCTTTGGATTTGGTGTTTAAGCCTGATCATTTTTTTTAATTCTACTTAATGTTCATATGACTGTCTAGTCTTGGTCCCCTCCATTATTTCCCCCTCAATTTGTGAGGTGAAATAAGATGGTTCAAATTATGTGGTTCTTTTGAAGAAAAGAAAAATAAAAATGGGGCAAAAGTCAAACAAGCAAAAAATGGGAGGAGTCCTTCTGGAGGCTATAAATATAAGTTTAAGAAAAGAAAGGGAAAAAGGGAAGAACATAACAACAATACTAAAAATAAAAGTTTAAAAATCAAACCAAAGGGCCTGGAGAGATAGCACAGCGGTGTTTGCCTTGCAAGCAGCCGATCCAGGACCAAAAGTGGTTGGTTCAAATCCCGGTGTCCCATATGGTCCCCCGTGCCTGCCAGGAGCTATTTCTGAGCAGACAGCCAGGAGTAACCCCTGAGTGCTGCCGGGTGTGGCCCAACCCCCCCCCCAAAAAAAATCAAACAAAAAACTCGAAAAGCACCACAGCCATAAAGACATCAACCACACAATAACAAGTCTTGAAATTAAAAAAATAATAAAATAAACAAAGCACACACACACAAAAAAAAAAATAAACAAGCAACAAATAATAACAATAGCAAAACCAAAACAAATGTGAATTTGTGCTTCTCTCTCTTTTTTTCTTGCATAGGCACAGTAAATATTGGGGAAATTCAAAAGGGAATTTCCTTGGCCTAAGAGATACAGGGTTTCTCTGCCCTTGAAGTATACTGTCATGGGAATAACTACAGGCTCCATACATGTTCTTTTATAAGAGTCATTTTTTAAGTGCAGAATCAGGAGTAATCCCTGAGTACTGCCTGATATGACCACCACCATCACCCCTAAAGAAGGGGATAAAAAATATCAAAAACCTGGGGCCAAAGCAGTAGCACAAGCAGTAAGGCATTTGCCTTGCACACGCTAGCCTAGGATGGACCATGGTTTGATCCCCCGGCGTCCCATATGGTCCCCCAAGCCAGGAGTGATTTCTGAGCACATAGCCAGGAGGAACCCCTGAGTGTCACCGGCTGTGACCCCAAAACCAATAAATCAATAAATAAACAAATAAATAAAATCAAAGACCATTTCTCTCAGGAATGACTAGTGCAATATTCAGAGAACTGCAAATCCTTCTGTCAAAATTTCAGCAAGGAGGATCTGGCACAAGGCGCATTTGGGGGTGATTCCTTTGGGCTTCTGCCAGGCCACTGTCCTCCTAAGGCCGCTCCTCCTTGCTGCATCCGGGGCTGGTGCCCAGACTGGCAGCCCAGGGCAGGCCGGTAGCTAGCAACCTGGCTCAGGCTGGAGGAAGGACTTAAGATCTGGGCTGGTGGCCAGGGAGACGGAGCGGTGTTTGTCCAGGAAAGAGAGTTCGGACGTAGGCACGGCAGGCACTGCCAGCTCCTCCCCAAGCACTGTGCCAGGTCAGAGAGCAAGCTGGGAAGGAAACGGCCCCTTCGGACTTGACCAAGCCACCTGCCCCAGGGCAGGGTCCAGAGGCTGCCCCCAGGTAAGGTCTAGTTTCCCCAGTGCCCCCTCAGAAATCCAGGCTGGCAGAGAAGGAGTGGCACTGTGGGGTGCAGTTCGGGGCAGAAGGAATCAAAGCTGCCTTTGTACTGGGAGATAGAGAGAACAGAAAGAGAGAAAGATAGAGAGGAGAAAGGTGGAAAGGAGAAAGGGAGAGGGGAGAGAAAGGAGAGAGGGAAGAAAAGGAGAGAGAAGAGAAAGTGAAGAGAAAGAGAGGAGAGTGAAGAGTGGAAATGAGAGAGAAAGAGTGAAGAGAGAGGGGAGAGAAAGTAAAGAGGGAGAGAGGAGAGAGACAGAGAGGAGAGATAGAAGAGAAAAGAAGATAGAGGAAGAGAGAAGAGAGTGAAGAGTGAGAGGAGAAAGAAAAGAGAAAGGAGGGAAGAGAGGAGGAGGGGAAAGAGAGACAGTGAAGCAGAGAGGAGAGAAAGAGAAGAGAAAGAGTGAGAGAAGAGAGAGAAAGAGAGGCATGAGAAAGAAGAGAAAGTGAAGAGAGAGAGAGGAAAGAGAAAGAGGAAAGAGTAGAGAGGAGAGAAAAAGAGTAAAAAAGAGAGGAGAGAAAGTGAAGAGTGAGAGAGGAGAAAGAGTGGGGAGAGAGGAGAGAAAAGAAGGAAGAGAGGGAGAGAAGAGAGTGAAGAGTGAGAGGAGAGAGGGAAGAGAGAGGAAGAGGGAAGAGGGACGAGAAAGTGAAGCATGAGAGAAAAAGAGTAGAATGAGAGAGAGAGAGAGAGAGAGAGAGAGAGAGAGAGAGAGAGAGAGAGAGAGAGAGAGAGAGAGAGAGAGAGAGAGAGAGAGAGAGAGAAGAGCCCCGGGATTCCTGCAGCAATTCCAGCTTCGCAGGTGCTGCTGTGACTTTGCTCCTGGTCTGGGCAGAATGCAGGAGAAGCAGGAACAGTTAAGCAGGAGGGTTCCAGGAGTCTCTTTGGGCAGCTGGCACCTAGGGTGACTCCAGTCCAGGGGGCACCCAACCCAACCCAAACCAAGCCAACCCAAGCCCTGGAGGGAGCAGCCAGCTAGGTGTGCAGAAGCAGGGGGGACACAGGGCTGGGTCCCCACTGCCAGGGATGGAGAAAAACATGTCCAGGAGAACTGGATCCCTTCTCCCTTAAATCTGGGGGTAACCTGGGCGTCGTTCTTTTTTTCCGAGCAGGATTTGGAGGTGCATTGGTGGACACCCCTGGGGTCTCCTCACTGTCATCTTGAGCATCTTGAGCACCGGGGAAGCCTAGTCCTGAGCCTAACCCCAAACCCAAGCCCTCAGCTGGCATGTAACGGTTCTGGGGGTCTCCTCCATCCTTTTGGGGGGCCCCTGGTGCGTCCTGGGGCAACTCTGGGGGCATCCCCTGCACCCTAACTCCAGCCCCTTCAGGCTGCATATGTGGCTCTTGCAAAAATCCAGCTGCAGGGGGGCTCCCCGGGGACCCCAAGCCTGCCCGCAGGTGCTCACCCCGGAGCGCATCCCTCCTTTCTGCATCCCTCCAAGCATCCATCTCCAAGAACCTGGTGGGACCAAACCCCAGGGCCTCCGTAGCCTCCCAGCAGCCTGCTCGCTCCCACACTTAGCAGGCCGAGAGGGCTGCCCCTTCCTCCCCGAAAGCCCCCACACCAGACGCCGGGAGTCCCTATTCCACGCGCCCCAGGCCTCCCCAACTGGATGCACCGTGATCACATCGCGCCTGCACTCCTCCACCCCAGACCTGCGCCTGTGTCGCGCCCCAGAAGAACATCAAGAGGACCAGGAGGATCTGGGTTGGTGGCATCCCAGCCAGGGAACCCCGCTGTTCCACCCCGACGTGCCACCCGCGCCCCTGTGCCCCACGCGCGAGAGCCTCCTGCGCCTGGCACCCCGCGGAGGGCACCTAAGGTTGGCAGCTGAATACCAGGCGGCGTTGGGGAGGTTGCGACTTCGCTTGGTGAGCGTGGAACACCTGCCCCACTGGCGACCGGGACCCACGAGTGGCGGTGGGGGCTGCTGTGTGGAACTGGGGCTGAGACCCCGCAAGCGGGCACGTCCCGGGAGGCAGAGGAGCAGGGCGGTGAGGCGTAGTGCCAACCCCATCTTCAACGAGGACTTTGTGTTCGATGGACTCTACCCACGCGAGTTGGCTGTCCGAAGTCTCCGAGCTCAGGTGCTGGACAGGGGTGCTGGGCTCCTGAGACGGGACGTGGTGCTAGGGGAGTGTGAGACCCCCCTGCTGGCCCTGGTGCCACCCCCCGAGGGATGCCCGGGGTCTTCTTGGGCATCCCTGGCATCCCCTCATCTCAGCTTGTAGCTACCTAGAGTCTCTTTTTCCACCACTGGGCAGGCCTGCATGCATTTCAGGCTCCATTCCATTGCCTGACTTCTATTTATTTTTGATAATAAAATGCTTGTCTGTCTGTCTGTCTATCTGTCCAGTTCCTTCATCTATAGCCTTGACCCCATCTCTTGCTTGCTTGGGGCCATGCAGGCCGACTCCTCCTCCACACCAGAGTCTCTTTTAAATTGCACCTCACTGGAACCCACTTGCTGGGACCCTGAGCAGGTGTCCAGGAATAACCCTGGGGAGGAAGGAGAGAGAAGGCTGTGGGGGGCAACCCAGGCTGCATCTTCACCTTATCTTGGCCAAAAAACCTACAGCATGAAACCTTGCCGTGACGCATTGCCTGCTGAAGCTTCAGACTCCACACAAAAATTATTGTGAAAGATATGTAATCCACCTTGGCCAAAACAAAAATCATTAGTACAGAAAATGGTTAAATGTGGGGTAACAAGAGGTGGGAGTGAGGGAGTAAAGGAATAAAACGAGCGCCTGGACGGCATTCAGATAATGACAAGCAGATGAAACACAATGATATCCATATATTTCTCATAATGTTGCCCCCGCATGGTTTCGCAATGGACAGGTTTAATAAGGAAACTTCCCTGATAAGTCCTAATGCCAGAACCTATTGTGACCCATGTCCCGCACCCCCTTCCTAGGGCTGGTTAAAGCAGCCTTTAGCATGGCAGAGGACTGCCAAATGCCATGCTGGCAAAAGGCCGGGAGGTCGGAGCCCCCCCTCCCCAGACCCCAAGATGGAAAGTTCTTAAGCTTAAAAGGACATCATGAAAAACATCACACACCCTGGCTCTGCCATCAAACACAGACTAGCTCTAAACTTGGGGTAACACAGCTGATTGCGAGGCCACTTGCCTTGGACCTGGCCCCACTGAGGTGAGGTTCGATCTTCCAGCAGAACTGGCTGGGGAAATCCTGGGGTTCCTGTGGAACAAGCCCCACCTCCTCAAGGGGTTCTAGCACTCACTGAATTGCTCCAGGAAAAGCTGTGACCCAAAATGAGATGTGCCACCAACCTCCCTCTTGCTTGGAGCCATGCGGGCCAACTTGGCCCCCTCTCCTCCCCACTGGTGTTCCTCTACATGGGCCACTGCTTGGAACATGCTTCTTCCTTGAAGGTGACATGTCTGTGACACGGGAGTGGGTCAAACGATGTCAGTCCCCCCAAAGTGACTTTGGGTGTCTTTTTGTGCCCATCCCTTGCCCATTTTGAGGCCAGAAGAGATGGGAAGCCAGAACAGAGGAATAAAATCCCTGGGGTGGGGTCTGGGGTACACAGAGCTCCTCAGGAGTGCCAGGAGAGCTGACACCAGGGAGTGGGGGAAAGGTGGAAGAGGAGAAATGTAGGTCAGGCGGTGTCACTCCTACCTGGAGGGCCCTGACGTCAGCAGTGACCTTCTGCCACCTTCCACCTTCTTCCAACCGGTTTCTCTTGGCTCCCTCAGGCCTGGCTTCAAATAAGAAAAGAGGGAGGGAAGGAAGCATCGGGCCAACTGGTTCCTGTCTCTCTTCTTTTCAGTCCTTTCTCATTTTCCGGAGTACTAGGTCCCGTTGGATCCTGAGGAAACCTCAGCCTGTCATAGACACAAACATGCAAACACTTGCCAACACACGGAAACAAAAACACACTAATCCAAGTGCATACATAGGCATACAAATGCACACTAATACATACAAACACAGAAGTACACAGAAATACAAACACACCTATATACAAATGACTCTGCTAGTGGCAGGAATCATAGCCTTGCCTTGCATGTGGCAAATCCAGGTTCCATCCCCCACATGGTCCCCATAACACCCAGGAGTGATTTCTGGACATGGGACCATGATTACAATAATGTCTTCTCTGTTTTTCTTAAATCCCATAGATGAGTGAGACTATTCTGTGTCTATCTCTCGCCCTCTGACTTATTTCACTCAGCAGAATAGATGCCATGTTCATCCATGTATAGGAAAATCTCATGACTTCATCTCTCCTGATGGCTGCATAGTATTCCATTGTGTATATGTACCACAGTTTCTTTAGCCACTCATTTGTTGATGGGCATCTTGGTTGTAACCTCTAAGCAAAGCCTAGTGTGACCCAGGAGGGGGGGGGGGAAATAAAAGGACTCCCTGTTTCTCCCCTAATCTCTCTGATTAGGCTGGAGGGTTGGAATTGAGGGGCATATCCAGCAGTTGCATCCATCATAGAGATAGAAGGAAAACTATGTGGCCAAAAGTGAACCCCAGTTTTGCAGCTTGCTAGTGCCTTGAGCTCAGCCCTCACTCAAGCCTTGAGGGCAGGGAAGTCTTCCTCCTGATGTCCACTAGTGGGCAGCATTGACCAAAAGAAACTGAATCCTGATACCTGCACACACGCTAGGGCACTGGAAGAGCCCTGCAAGGCTCAGCTCACACGTTTGCCTTGTACCTCTGGTCATTCTCCTGAGGGTGGTGTCCTATGACTGTCCAGTGTGACCTCGAGTTTTACTCATGCTGTGAGGAGTGGATCTAAGATTCTATTGCAGAGCTCCTGGGTTCTTCGATGTTATTTTTGTTTTAATTTTGGTGCCCTTCCCCCAGAGTCCCATATGGTCCCCTTAGCCAGGAGCAATTGCTGAGCACATAGCCAGGAGTAACCCCTGAGGGTCACCGGGTGTGGTCCCAAAAAAAAAATGTCTAATATTTAAAACTCATCTCAAGGAGGGGTGAGTGCAGTTAGAAAAGTTACAACTACCATGACAATGTTAATGAGTGAGAGAAGCAGAATGCCTGACTCGAATACTGGCAGGAGGTGTGGGTAGAGGGAGATGGGGTGCATTGGTGGTGGGAATGTTTCATTGGTGAAGGGGGGTGTTCTTTTTGTGACTGAAACCTAACTACAGTCATGTTTGTAATCATGGTGTTTAAATAAAGATATATATATATATATATATATATATATTATATACACACACACACACAGTTGCTCGCAATGTAAAAAAATATTTTTTGGTAGCCTCACCAAGTGATGCTTAGGGCCTACTCCTTGCTCTGTGCTCAGGGATCACTCCTGGCAATGCTCAGAACACCCTGTGGGGTTCTGGGGATTGAACCTGAGTCAGTCGCACATGAGATAAAACACCCTACCCGCTGTCCTGTTTGGGGCTCAGTCCTTTATTAGGTTTCCTGTGCTCCCCTGGGCTATCACAGTCAACCTCATGCTCAGGAAGATTGGGACTGCGATGCCAAGTTGCTGAGGTGGCGGGAGATGGATCCTAGAGGCAAGGGCTGAGAATATCTCCACAAAACTCTAGGACCTCTTCAGAAGAGACTCATTGAGTCCTTGGCTCCATAATAGCTCAAATGTGTTCTGGGACCCAACTCACAATATTCTCAAGCCAACAACCCAGATCACTCCAGCACAGCTTTCGACAAAGCCCAGGCTGATTGTATAGGGCAAGAAGAATGTGAGGCGTATTCTGTGTGCAGGATATTCCAGGCATCATGTGGCCAGAACCTTCCCTGAGGATGGACACAAATCAAGCCACTTTCTCCCTCACATTGCTGGACTCCATGAAGCCCAGCTCTTGGAATAGCCTTGCTTCGTGGAGTTCTAACTCCAAAAGTAGGCGAGGCTACCAAGACTAGCAGTCACCAACAGACAGTTCAAGGCTGAGACCTGGGTTCAGGTGGCAGGAAAGACACCCACCCCTTCTCTCCACCCACCTTGGCTCTCCCTCACATTACTGGCCTCCATGAAGCCCATCTCTTGGAATAGCCTTGCTTCATAGAGTTCTAACTCCAAAAGTAGGTGAGGCTACCAAGACTAGCAGTCACCAACAGACAGTACAAGGCTGAGATCTGGGTTCAGGTGGCAGGAAAGACACCCACCCCTTCTCTCCACCCACCTTGGCCTTTGGGCCAGGACAGGAAGGACAGAGATAGCATGTGTTTATAGAATTGGAATACCCTGTCTTTTTTTATATATTTAGTTAAGCATCATGATTACAAACATGATTGTAGTTGGGCTTCAGTCATAAAAAGAACACCCCCCTTCACCAGTGCAACATTCCCACTACCAATGCTCCCGCCCCTTGCCTGTATTCGAGACAGGCATTCTGCTTCTCTCACTCATTAACATTGTCATGGTAGTTGTTAGGGTTTTATTTCTCTAACTGCACTCACTCTTCTTTGAGGTGAACTTCATCATGAGCCAGTCCTTCTAGCCCTCATCTCTATTATCTCTAGGCATTATTACAATAATGTCTTTTGTTTTGTTTTTTTAAACCCATAGATGAGTGAGACTTTTCTGTGTCTATCTCTCTCCCTCTCACTTATTTCACGCAGCATAATAGATTCCATGTGCACCATGTCTAGGAAAATTTCATGACTTCATCTCTTCCTATGGCTGCATAATATTCCATTGTGTAGATGTACCAGTTTCTTTAGCCATTCATCTCTGGAATTGTTTCCAGAGTCTGGCTATTGTAAATAGCGCTACGATGAATATAGGTATGAAGAAGGCATTTTCATATTGTGGTGTTTTTGTTTTGTTTTGTTTTTGACCCTAGGGCATATCCCTAGGAGTATATCCTGTCTTTAATGGCGGTGAGGGGGGTTGGGGGGGCATGCATAGAGACTCCCAGGGAGTTGAGCCTAGAGAGTTGATCAGCCCTTCCTGGTAGGGTGCCCATAGGAGTCAAACCAAGAGAGACCCTAAGTATGGCTCAGCTTCCTAAGGGAAGGCCCTGGAAGAATAGGCCCTGACACACTTTCCACCACACCCCCAAGTCCTACCCTCTTGGAAGAGTTTTAAGTGGTATTTGTGGTTTGGTATGGGGGAGGGAAGAAAAGAGAAGTCAGTGGCTTTCTCCAGCTTCAAGTTGCCACCACACTCTCTCCCTACAGGCTGCTCCCTCGCTCTCTGACCCCTGTTTTGTGATTCCCAAGTCTGATAATGAGATGGGTTTGTGGGGTGCAAGGTGAAACAATTTGGCTCTCAGTCCCTCTTAGACTCTTCCCATCACCAAGTGTCATGCATGCTGTATCTGGAAAGCTTCAGGCCCATATGCTCAGGTCCATGGGCCCTTCCCAACCCCCACATTGTGTCCATGGTTGAAAGTAAGAGGGGCGACTCAGGCCCAGGGTCACGGAAAAAGAGAGGCTAATAACAGGTGAGACAGAGAGGGGAGAGCTGGAGAGGCAAAGGACAGAGACAAAAAAAAATCCAAACACAGACCAAAGAGAGGCTGTCCAAGATCCCCAGGACAGCCCTATACCCCAGCCCTCTGCCAGGAGACTTTGCCTCTTTCTCTAGGCATGAGAGTTCTTGAGCAAATGGGTGTCCTGTTCTTTGCAGGCCAGCATGCAGAAGGGCACAGGGCATGCACCCCTTCAATCTGGGCACACGAAGGGGCCAGAGATCTCCTCTTCCCTCCTCCCTTCCCTCCCTCAGAGTTAACTACCCTTGTCCCTAGGAGCTGGAAAATTCATCCCCACTGCTAAACTTTGACCCTCAAGCTGCAGGCTGTCACAACTGGGGGGAGGCGGGGACAATTGCATGCCATCCAGGAATGGAGGTGCCAAACAAGAGTAAATGGCCAGTAGGGCACAGGAGGAGAGGGGGTGAAAGGGAAGAGCAGGAGAGGGGAGGAACAGTGGCTTGTCCCATCCACGACGGATGCCATGTGCAGCAACTGGGGGTGGGGAATGGGTGAATCACGAGGCCGTGGCGTGGCTGGCTCCTGTTGCTGTTTACCAGCTGGGAGAGAGACTAAGAGGAGGTGCCAGCACCTCCTCATTGCTGCCTGGGCCCCAGCCAGCTGGCCTCTTGGGTAAGCAGGAGAGCCAGTCCCAGCTAATCAAACTCTGGGCCCAGGCGTTGCAAGAGAGCAGAGGCAGAAGGGTGCATGGGAAAGCTTATGTGAGATCCTCTGCAGGATACCTCCTTATTTTGGGGGGCTCTGTCCTCCTCTACCCTTCTGCCTCTGTCTCTGAGTATCTCCTCCTGACTGCCTTCTGGAGTTCCCAGCAGAGCTGAGGGTGTGAAGGCGATGGGATGGTTAAGCTAAGGAGTTCTATAGTAGAATTCAAGCAGACTGCAGCCTCCAGAGGCTAAGAAAATGCTGGAAGGAACTGAGCTTGTCCTAAAGAAAAATGGAATCCCCCCCTGAGATGGTCCCCTTCCCCATCTGTCTCTGCCTGCCTCTCCTCCACCACCCCAATCTTGTTATCTTTTTATTTTGGAGGCACAGGAGACTTGGGCTGCATTTCCAGTGCCACCACTGACTGAAAATATTTGAGCATCCCACAGCTTATGGGAAAATCTGTAGGCACCCTACTTGGCACAGTGTCAGTTGGAAGATCAAATAAAATCATGCACATGGAGGGTGGTGGCAGCAAGGGTTGCTGCATGGTAGAAGACCTGCCTTGCACCACCTGTAAGGCCCCAAGTTTGACCCCCAGCATTGCAAAAAGTAAAATAGTCACAGACTAACATAAACTTCCTGAAAAAGAATCCAGCATATAGAAGGTGATGGCCTGTCGCTACAGCTCTCTCTGTCCTTTCTCCTCAAAACTCCGATCTCTGTCCTTCCTGTCTCTCCTTTTGTCCCCTCCTGGTGCCAGGACACTCTGCCAGCCACTCCTCTCCCCTGCCTGCTGGTGGCCAGGTGCTCCGTCCCTCCTCCTCCTCCTCCTCCTCCTGCCTAGGGCCCTGCTCCCTGCCCTCCTGGGCAGTCAGGGCAGCAAGGACAGCACCCCGGGAGCTGCCCATGGACAAGACCCCCCAGAGACAGCACCAAGCTTCACAGGGTAAGAGACTTGGGCACTGCAGGCAGGTGGGAGCTGAGGCAGTACCGGGGGGGGGGGGGGGGGAGGTGAGGTTTGGAGGGGGGTTGGTTTGCACTGGAAGGAAGCCCAGAATGGACATATCTTGTCAAAGCCAAGGAAAAGCAGGAGGAAATGCCAAAAGGGGGGGGGGAGAAGGAAATATCAGAGAGAAATGCAGGCAGGGAGGAGGAAAGAGACATGTGAGCATGAGACAGAGACGCATGCACAGAGGGGAGTGGAGCGAGCCCTGGGGGAGATGCAGGCATGGCCTGTCATGTTTATGCTGTCCAGGATCCCCAAGGCAGGTTCCACAGCTGCCCTCCCCTCCCTTCCCTCCCTTTCTGCGTCCATTCATTCAGGAATGGAAGAAGGAGCCTTTTAGGCCATCATGTTGATCATGCAGTCCAGCAGGGCCCTTCTTTCTGCAGAGAATGGTGCATGGAGGGGTATGTGTGTTGGTGGGAGCAATGAAGTCAAGAGGAATGCCTGTCAGCCCAGACACAGAACTTCAGAGAGAGAGAGAGAGAGAGAGAGAGAGAGACAGACAGACAGACAGACAGACAGACAGAGAGCGAGAGACAGAGAGAGACAGAGACAGAGACAGAGAGACAGAGAGACAGAGAGAGAGAGCAGGAACATGAGTGAAAGCTGCCCACTCTGGCTGGGCACTTGGCACAGAGCAAACTCCACCTGCAGGTCAGCCCACAGAGAGCCTGGCTCGCCAGAACTGCCGTGAGGTGCAAGGCTGCAGGCCTGGGAGGGTGCCACGTCAGGGAGGAAGCTGGAGGGAAGTAGGAGGGACCAATAGAGCTATTCTCTGGGCATCCCCCCACCACCACCACAGTACAGGGGGGTAATGGGGAGAGTGCATGCGTGTGAATGCAAGTGGCAGGGATGGGGTGGGTGGAGGCAAGTGGATGTGTGAATGAGCAAAAGTGGTCACACGTGTATGTGAGTGTGAGAATGTGTGACTATGAATGTGTGAGGACCTGAGCGTGTCTGCATGTGCGTCTAAGCGATTGCGTGTGAAAGTCAAAGTGTGTGTGAGTACATATGGATATGTACATATGGATATGTGTTGTGGGTGTCCCTGCCGGCAGGGACACCCATGAAGGTGTGGTTATTCTTTCTTGGAGGGAGATGGTGCAAACACAAAGACAGACACGGAGACAGACAAAAGTGGGAAAAGGATTCCAGCCAAGTCCAAATCCAATTCCATTTATTGAAACTCAAGGCCTGCCTTCTATACTTTTCGTGGGCACAGTTCTGCTTGTAAATATGTCGATCGGAAATAGATACATAGAACAGACCCTATTGTCCAGATAGCAGGACCCATCAGCAAGTAGGATGGAATGGACAGGCAACAGGATCTGTCTCTAACAGATCAGGGATGCACTGATAATGGAAACCATCTCAGGCAGGTCGGAATGTACAGATAACAGGGACCTCATAATTTAGACTCAGTTTTCCAGGAGCAAAATTCTGTGCTTTCTTTGTTTTTATACAAGCCTTAAATTTTAAATGTCGGGGCCAGAGAGATAGCACAGCGGTAGCCCGTTTGCCTTGCAAGCACTGACCCAGGACCAATGGTGGTTTGAATCTCGGCATCCCATATGGTCCCCTGTACCTGCCAGGAGGATTTCTGAGCAGAGAGCCAGGAATAATCCCTGAGCATCGCCGGATGTGGCCCAGAACCCAAAAATAAATAAATGAATAAATAAAATAAAATAAAATGTATTAAATTTTAAATGTTTATTTATTCCTTAAGGCTGCCTGCTTTTAGCATAGCTCTCTGCTTGTTGCCTTTCTGTGCCTTACAAGCCTTAAATCTTGAAAGTTTACATTTATTCTCAAGGCTGCCTGCTTTTAGCAAAGTTCTGTCTGTGCCTGTCACAAGGCCCTTCGTTTTAGCTAAGTTTTCTGCCTGTTCTAAGGGGCTCCCTACAATGTGTGAATTGATGTAGGAGAACATATGTATGACTGAGTATAGATGTATCGAGCTTATGAGTATGTGTGTGTATGTGAGGGGGTGTGAATAAATGTAAATGTGGGGGATCTGTGATTTTTGGGTGTGTTTGAGTATATGAGAGTGGGGGGTATATATCGTATGTTAGTAGGCGTGGTGTGGAAAGTCAATGTGTGATTGTATGAATGTGAATTTACGGTTGTGTGAATGTGTGGGTTTGGTGCTGTGCTTCTCAAATAGTGGGGTGCACCCCCTAGGGGGGTGTGAAGCTCTGTAAAGGGGGGAGCATTTAACCTCAGCAAACACCGTCATAATAAGCTAAGCCCCGTGTTTACGTCTCTGTATGTCTCTGGAGCTGAGAGTTGCTGTGTCCCGCTTCAAAGCTATGAATTGCAAAACATGCTCATTGGAGCCATTCATCCAGACATCACCTCTGATTAAAAAATCAGCTCAAGGGGCAGGAGAGATAGCATGGAGGTAAGGCATTTGCCTTGCGTGCAGAAGGTCAGTGGTTTGAATCCCAGCATCCCATATGATTCCCCCCTCCCCCCCCCCCCAGCCTGCCAGAAGGAATTTCTGAGCCTGGAGCCAGGAGTGACCCTTGAGTGCTGCTGGGTGTGACTCCCAAAAAAGTCAGCTCAAGTTATTTTTATATATTTTTGTTTGGCAGGTTAAAGGTTTTTTTGGGTTTTTTTTTTTGTTTGTTTTTGTTTTGGTTTTTGGGCCACACCCGGCAGTGCTCAGGGGTTACTCCTGGCTGTCTGCTCAGAAATAGCTCCTGGCAGGCACGGGGGACCATATGGGACACCGGGATTCGAACCAACCACCTTTGGTCCTGGATCAGCTGCTTGCAAGGCAAACGCCGCTGTGCTATCTCCCCGGGCCCTAAAGTTTTTTTTAATAAACATTTTTTTTGCTCAGGGGAGGCACTAAAAATGTTTTCTTCTTCCTAGGGGGGCATGCCAGAAAATAATTGAGAAGCACTGGCTTGGTGTATGCGAGTGTATAGATATGTGATTATGGGTTGTGAGAGTGTGGAGACGTAAATGTTGGGGTGCATGTGGCTGTACACCTCATGGGAGTACAGAGAAACACAAGCAGAGGTTGATGAGACACTTGGGGCATGAGGCAGTCTGTGTCTTCCTGGCCCAGAACTCCCGTGCTGGGCTCTGGGGAGCTGGAGGAACTGCACCAGGGTCTAGCAGGAGAAGCTGGGAGTTTTGTGGTGCCATAATATAGGAGGAATTCCTCTGTGAGTTGCTTAATACGTTTGAGAAACATTCACACACACCCCAATGGGTCTGAACAACCCCAAGAGTGCTCTAACCAAAGCTTTCCCTCAGAGGCCAGTGCATTCCCCTCGAGTTCCTCTGCACAGCTCCCCTGGGCCAACCCCCAGCATCAGAAAGGGGGTTCCTTTCTTCCCTCTTCCCTCTTTCTTTCTTCCCTCTGCCAAGGGTCCTGCACCATAACCCTGGGAGAAGGGGGTGAGGGGTAGGCTATCTCTGTGTTACTGTGTCCCCTCCTCTTTCTCCTGATGTCCCCATCTACCCAGCACATGCCCATATTCAGAACTCTCCAGTGCAGGAGGCTAGGAGCCTAAGAGATTCACCTGTGATCCCACTCCCCCAGAGAGTCCCCCCTTTCTACAGGCCAGGCTCGGGAAATTTCTGGGTGCAAGAAGTCAGGCTCATTCCCAGAAGCACAGGACATGAGCCCACTATCCCATGGGCAGTGACACAGTACTAGTTGGAAATCATAGGAGTAGTGCTGGAAAGATAGCACAGCGGTAGGGAGCTTGCCTTGCATGCAGCCAACCCAGGATGGACCTGGGTTTGATCCCCGGCATCCCATATGGACCCCTGAGCCAGGAGAGATTTCTGAGCACAGAGCCAGGAGTAACTTTGAGCACCACAGGGTGTGACCCAAAAACCAAATAAAAAAATAAAAAAAAAAAAGAAATCACAGGTGGGAGATGGGAGGCATTGGTGGTGGGAAGCTTGCACTGGTAAAGGGGGGTGTTCTTTTTATGACTGAACCCCAACTATAATCATGTTTGTAATCATGGTGCTTACATAAAGATACTATTTAAAAAAAAACTTAAAAAAAATAAAAGATATACAGGCATATTTCCAAGTACGCACCAGGGCAGAGAAAAGGGCTGCAAGCTGGAGAAAGACACCACTTGAGACTTGAAGGGTAAGAAGAGTCAGCTGGATGAATGGGGTGGAAGGGAGTCCCAGGGTTAATGGGGAGCCCCACTGAAGTGTGGGCCTGTCTGCTTGCCCAGGCCATGTTATGCTGGGCAGGGATGTGGAGCCTGAAAAGTAGTGGCCTACAGCCCTTGGCCCTGATCTCCTGTCTCTTTACAGAACTGCTGGCTGCAAAGAAGACCCACAGCTGTGAGTAGAGGCACAGGGACAAAATGGGAGGCAGGTGGGAGAGAAAGGGACACTCACAAATACAGCAAGGGCTGGAGAGATAGCACAGCTGGTCAGGCGTTGGCCTTGCAAGTAGTCAACTAGGGTTCGATCCCCGGCATCCCATATGGTCCCCCCGAACCTGCCAGGAATAACCCCAGAGAGCCGCTGAGTGTGACAAGAAAGAAGAAAAGGAGAAACAGAGCAGCCTCTGGAAGAGTTGGAGCCTCAGAAAACACTCAGAAAGGGGTGAGAGGCGAGGAAACTTCAGGGTGGAAGCAATGAGGACACTGAAGAGAAAATAGGGAACTTCACTTAAAAATGGAGAATGGGGGCCAGAGCAATTGCACAGTGATAGGGCATTTGCCTTGCATGCAGCCAATCCTGGATGGACCCGGGTTCAATTTCTGGTAGTCCATATGGTTCCCTGAGCCTGCCGGGAGCGATTTCTGAGCACAGAGCAAGAAGTAGCCCCTGAGCACCATTGGGTATGACCCAAATACCAAAAATAAATAAATATGGAGAATATGGGAGCTGTAGTAATAACACAGTGAGTAGGCATTTGCCTTGCACATGGCCACCAGGATTCGATCCCTGGTATCCCATATAGTCCCCCGAGTCTGCCAGGAGTAACCCCTGAGCATTGCCAGTGGGAGAATTGCCCCCCCCCCCAAAGAAGAATGAGCAGGTAGAGCGATAGGATGCTTGCCTTGCATGTGGCTGACCTGGGTTTGTACCCCAGTATCCCATGACCCTTGAGCGCGCGCGCGCGAACACACACACACACACACACACACACACACACACACACACACACACACACACACTCCAGATGTGGTTCAAAACCAACCAAACAAAAAAGAAACAAAACAAACTAACAGAATTTTAGTCCTAGAGCCTAAGGCCGCAGTGAGGGTAGGAGGAGAGGGGAGAGCAGCAAGGGGGAGGAAGAAGGTGAAGGAAGAGGCAGGAAGAGTCGATCCCTGAGCTGGGAGAAGGGAGGAGAGAGGGGAACAACAGCATGACCTCTGGAAGCCTGGTCAGGCTTTGTGGCAGGCCAACCCGGGTTTGGTTTTCTTCTGTGTGGTTAGCACATCCTGAGGTGTGAACAGCCTTGTCACCAGCAGTGCAAGACCAGCTAGAGCCAGGGAGAACGAACCATCTTAATCTGTGCAAGAAACTACACACACACACACACACACACACACACACACACACACACACACACAGGTACGCGTGTTATCACTTAGACACTCAGGAGCTCTGAGTTTGAGGCACCACTCATGTCCCAACAAATTATTTTATTATTTTGATTTTGGGGCCACACCTTGTGACACTCAGGGGTTAGTCCTGGCTATGCACTCAGAAATCACTCCTGGCTTGGGGGACCATATGGGACGTCGGGGGATTGAACCACAGTCCGTCCTAGGATACCACGTGCAAGGCAAAGGCTCTACTATTTGCGCCACTGCTCTGGGCCCCCAACAAAAGATTTTTTTTCTAAGCCAGAGGCTTAGAAAGAGACTAGAGCTTGGGAAGAGCTTTCCAGGCTACTAGTGGCAGCATCTCATCTTCCTCGAGTTTGACTGCGGGAAAGACCAGTCCCCCCAGAAAAAGCAGCAGATCCTAGATGCCCACTCTGGCCTCTCCCCACCAATTTAGAGCCAAGGATCCCTGCATCACCTACACTCACTATACACAAATGCAGCCGAGGTTCCTCCTGCTGGGCCACAGGGCAGCCTAGTGGTTGCATCCTGGCTCAGCACAATCCTCCCTGTTGGTTCACCAGCCTAACCCTTATCCACAGGGCCCCCACGGAAGTGCTGAGTGAGGCTCTGAAAGAAAATCGGGTCGAGGAGTGACGAAGATGAGCAGGGGGAGGAGAGTCTGGGACCTTAGGGGGGCATTCGGAGTGGCGAAGGTAGCCTCACAAAGGGGCCTGTGGAATGGACTGTCCTCCAGACACAGGCCGAGAAACTCTATAGAGGGGCCAGAGAGAGATTGTAGGGATCAGGGTGTTTGCCTTGCATGCAAGAAACCCAGGTTCGATCCTAGGCACCACTTCCTGAGCCTGCCAAGAGTAAGCCCTGAGCACAGTCAACTATATCCCACCCCACCACAGAGAGAGAGAGAGAGAGAGAGAGAGAGAGAGAGAGAGAGAGAGAGAGAGAGAGAGGGAGAGAGAAAGAAATATATTCTATGTAGAAGGGGCTGGAGCCATAGCACATTAGCACAGCGGTAGGGTGTTTGCCTTGTATGCAGTCAACCCAAGATAGACACAGGTTCAATTCCCAGCATCCCATATGGTCCCCCAAGCCAGGAGCGATTTCTGAGCGCATAGCCAGGAGTAACCCCTGAGTGTCACCAGGTTTGACCAAAAAAAGAAAGAAAGAAGAAAAAGGAAGGAAGGAAGGAAGGAAGGAAGGAAGGAAGGAAGGAAGGAAGGAAGGAAGGAAGGAAGGAAGGACGGAAGGAAGGAAGGAAGGAAGGAAGGAAGGAGGAGGGAAGGAAGGAAGGAAGGAGGGAAGGAAGGAGGAAAGGGAGGGAGGGAAGGGAGGGAGGGAAGGAAGGAAGAAAATAAGGAAGGAAGGAAAGAAGGAAGGAAGGAGGGAAGAAAGAAAGAAAGAAAGAAAGAAAGAAAGAAAGAAAGAAAGAAAGAAAGAAAGAAAAGAAAGAAAAGGAAAGAAAGAAAGAAAGAAAGAAAGAAGAAGAAAGAAAAGAAAAGAAAAGAAAGAAGAAAGAAAGAAAGAAAGAGAGAGAAAGAAAGAAAGAAAGAAGAAAGAAAGAAGAAAGAATAAGAAAGAAAGAAAGAAAGAAAGAAAGAAAGAAAGAAAGAAAGAAAAAAGAAAGAAAAAGAAAGGAAAGAAAGAAATGAAAAGAAAGAAAGAAAGAAAGAAAAGAAAGGAAAGAAAGAAAGAAAGAAAGAAGAAAGAAAGAAAGAAGAAAGAAAAGAAAGAAAGAAGAAGAAAGAAAAAGAAAGAAAGAAAGAAAGACTCAAAGATCTGTGGCCAAAGTGTCTTGTTTGCACCCTGACAGCCCTGTATCTACTGATGACTTGGGACAAATTACTGCCCCTCTTTTGTCACTCACTGGCCTCCAAAATGGAATCAGAATGATCCTTACACCCTAGATAGAATCTGTGGGGATTAGCACAACCACAGAACACACTCTACTTTTTAGCAGGCAGGACAGCGACGGCCACTAACCCCACCATCATTGCAAATCAAATTTGATTCCTATGACACTTTCTGGAAGACAGTCCTGCTGTCTTCCAGGAATGTGAGCTTATGTCTGACGCTAGCCCGGACCCAGGACATATGTGTTTGCAGGGAAGACATGCTTATGGAGGCATGTGCTCCATGGTCTGGCAGCACGGTACTGTCCTGGGCAAACACATCATCTGGAAACACCTTTACCCTGTAGCAATGGCCTGGGTCTAAAATTGGGCTGATGGAAGGGAGCAGAGAGGAGAGGATCCCCAAGCTCCTGAGTACCCCCAGCCAGTAGAGTGGAAACAGCTTTGACTGTGGCTGTCAATTGTGGTTTTGGAATTTTCCTACACCCCCTGTGAAGAGTTACCCCGCCCTCCCACTCTGCCCCCGGCCCCAGATTGGCCACTTGGGGCGCCTGTCATCCTGCCACTGCACCCCAGGGGGTGGAGTTGGGGGTGTCACTAGGCCACCTGTGTAGAGCAGAGCTCAAACCCCCCCCCCTCGCAGAAGCGCTGGGAGAGACCTAGGTACAGAGCTGTGGGTTGAAGTGACACAGAGAAGACCTCACCCCCACCCCACTGCCACCTGCCTTCCATCCCTGGACCAGTCTCTGCTGACAAGGACAGGGAGTGTCCAAGCTAATCATGAGAAGTAAGTGACGGGGCCACTGGAAGCGGGGTACCTGGCCCTGAACCCTATGGAGAGGCAGAAGTCTTGGGAACAGAGTGAGCCAAAGCTGGAAGCTCTTCCGGGTCAAGGTGAAGGTTAAGGGTAGCCAGGGGGCTATGGGGATCTCATCTCCTGGACAGACAATTTCTCAGAGCAATTCTCTTTTGAAGCAGCGGGCCTAGTGAGGGACACCCCGAGTTCTGAGTTCCAAAGGTATGTGAGGGCCCTAGAGTCCTTCACTGCCTTATTCCACAAAGAGGTAGAGAATAGAGAATGGAGAATGGAGCTGGTGGACTTGGATGGACTGAGATAGCCTCCAGGACCTACATCATTCCCTGTTATCTGCCTCTACCATGCTGGAGAGAAGATGGGAAAGACTAGGGGAGCACGGAGAAATGGCTTGGGGTGACCAGGCAGAGGGAACAGAACTCTTGGCCTCCGATCTCCCGAGCAAATGCTGAAACCAATGGGATACATGAAGTGCTGTGTGTGATTCTGTGCACGAATGAGCGTGCTTGCATGTATGCATATTCGTGATTTTCCTGGGTCCCCTTGCCCGTTCCCTAAAGGTACTGGGGTACTGAAGAAGAAGGGAACACAGACCCTCCAGCATCAGCACCGCCATGGGCCGACAGTGGGTAGGCCGATGTCTGGGGTTCCTGTACTTTCTCCTCATGAGCACGCCTGTTTTTCTGTAGAGAAGCCAGAGGATCTGGGCTGAGGAGGAAAAGGGAAGCTTTGTGCCCCTGTGGCCTGAAGCCATCCCAGGCCAGCTCAGGGCCTTCCCACAGACCACAGAAAGGGGGTCCTGGTGGGCCCTGGAAAGACCCACGAGTTTCTGGTCACTCGGCAGCTGTGTCACCTTGACCGCCCCGTCAGATCCTGCTCTCTTTCCCTGTAGAGCCATGAGGTTGATTTTATTTCAGTTTGTTTAATTTGGGGCCACACTCTGTGATGCTCAGGAGTAATTCCTGTCTCTGCACTCAGGAATTACTCCTGGGATGTTTAGGAAACCAAATGGGACGCTGGGGATTGAACCCCAGCTCAGTCACATGCAAGGCAAGTGTCCTACCTGCTGTACTATCTTTTCAGCTCCACGATACTGAATTTATTTGAGAATAGGGGGGTTGGGGCCACACCCGTTGATGCTCAGGGGTTCCTCCTGGCTATGTGCTCAGAAATCACTCCTAGCTTGGGGGGACCATATGGGACGCTGGGGGATCAAACCGTGGTTCATCCTAGGCTAGCGCTTGCAAGGCAGATGCCTTACCTCTATCGCCACCACTCCTGCCCCACAATGTTGAATTTAAAGTAAAAACCAACAGCAGAAAGACTCATGGTTCCATGAGCCCAAAACGCAGGAGAGCCCTATTCTGGCTAGGTTCCCCAGACAGGGGAGGAAGCTCAGATCTCCTGGGAACAGGGAGACACCCCTCTGGGAATCGATCTTCATGGTCCACCTCACCCAAAAAAGATGCCAGAACCTGCACAGGGCTGGGTGAGAGGAACCAAATGAACGCAAAGGGTTCAAGGGCCGAAGTTCCTCCCATCTTCTTCCCTCAGCAAACACACCTCGACAACAGGCCTTCCAGAAATGGTCCTGGTATCCCCTGTCCACCTTAGGCAGCCATGTCTGGGAAATAGAGTCTGATGAGAACTGAGGGACATCTGGGGTTGTGCCTAATCCCTTAATCTGGGGGTTCTACCCCATGCCAGTGGGCAACAGAGGTGTCTGTCTCCTTTCAGCACAGGCCTATCCCACCTTGCCTGGTGAGGCCCCACCATAATAATGTCCCTGCCCAAGGCTGGTATAAACTAGAGTTCCTGGGGCTTTATGCTGCTGTAGTCTTAGAGACCAAGGTCACACACATACAGCAAAAACAGGCCCAGAGATCCAGAGAGAAGTAGAGTTCACTCTCAGCCAAGGGCAGGGAGAAAGAGGGAGAAAGTAGAATGGAGTGGAGCTGGAGAAAACTCCCAGGCACCAAAGCACTAAGAGGAGCCCCTGGGGAACCAAGGTGGGTAGAGAGAAGGACGAACAGGAATGGAAACTGGCAGCCCAGGAGAGCCAAGAGAAGGGCCGGGAGGGCCGGGGTGGCAGAGGAATGAAGATTTGGATGCTCCCTACACCCTGACCTAGTGTGCCCAAGTGATAGAATATCTACAACCCAGATAGACTCAGAAGTGACAGATGAGGCAGTCAGGGTGAAAGGCAGGGGCATCAGGGCCTATCACAGTGCTGGATAAAGAGGCATGAGGGGTGGTGGGCCCACAAATGCCAGGGGCTCTTTCCCCTCCCCACCCCTTCCCCTATACTTCTTTTACTCCAGGTGGTCCCAGCACCCACCCACCCCAGGACAAGGCACACTTCCTCAGGCCCTGGCTCAAGCAGGAAGGCCAGACTTGGTTCCCTAAGCTCTTTCCAAGAACGTCAACATAGGCTCTCAGGTCCCCAATAGTGTCCCCTTTCTTTTCTGTTTTTGTTTTACGTTGTTTTTGTTTTGGTTTGGTTTTGGGTCACACCCGGCAGCACTCAGGGGGTTACTCCTGGCTCTACGCTCAGAAATCGCCCCTGGCAGGCACAGGGGACCATATGGGATGCCGGGATTCAAACCACTGACCTTCTACATGCAAGGCAAATGCCTTACCTCCATGCTATCTCTCTGGCCCCTTTCTTTTCTTTTGTACATACTTCTTATTGTGACCAATGTGAATTAGAAGTCTTTCACAGTTATATTTAAGGTATAAAGTGACAGTGAAACAGGGCCATTCCCACCACCAGTGTAGACCTGCCTCTGCCACTCTTCCTAGCATACTTCCACCATTCTTTCCAGTATGTATGCCATACCTCCACCCTTAGCCCCCTGGACTGCTAGTGTAACAGGTCCCCTTGGTGTGTAGCTTGTTATAGATTGGGGGAGTCTTGATTCTCTTGTCGTTGACTTTGGGTTTGGTGTTTTGGTCTGATCATTTTTTATTTCCATTCAATGTTCATGCGACTGTTTGCTCCTGATACCATCCACTTCTTCCCCCCCCCCTCAATTTGTGAGGCAAAACAAGATGATTCAAGTTCTATGGTTCTGTTGGGAATAAAGGAGGGAAGAAAGGAGAGAAAGAAAAAAAGAGAAGAAAGAAAGAAAGAAAGAAAGAAAGAAAGAAAGAAAGAAAGAAAGAAAGAAAGAAAGAAAGAAAGAAAGAAAGAAAGAAAGAAAGAGAAAGAGAGAGAAAGAGAGAGAATGAAAGAATGATAGAAAAAAGAAAGAAAGAAAGGAAGGAAGGAAGGAAGGAAGGAAGGAAGGAAGGAAGGAAGGAAGGAAGGAAGGAAGAAGGAAGGAAGGAAGGAAGGAAGGAAGGAAGGAAAGAAAGAAGAAAGAGAGAAAGAAAGAAAGAAAGAAAGAAAGAAAGAAAGAAAGAAAGAAAGAAGAAAGAAAGAAAGAAAGAAAGAAAGAAAGAAAGAAAGAAAGAAAGAAAGAAAGAAAGAAAGAAAGAAAGAAAGAAAGAAAGAAAGAAAGAAGAAAGAAAAAAGAAAGAAAGAAAGAAAGAAAGAAAGAAAGAAAGAAAGAAAGAAAGAAAGAAAGAAAAAAGAAAGAAAGAAAGAAAGAAAGAAAAGAAAGAAAGAAAGAAAGAAAGAAAGAAAGAAAGAGAGAAAGAAAGAGAAAGAAAGAAAAAAGAAAGAAAGAAAGAAAGAAAGAAAAAAGAGAGAAAAAGAAAGTAAAGAAAGAAAGAAAAAAGAAAGAAAGAAAGAAAGAAAGAAAGAAAAAAAGAAAGAAGGAAAGAAGAAAAAGAAAGTAAAGAAAGAAAGAAAAAAGAAAGAAAGAAAGAAAGAAAGAAAGAAAGCTGGGAGGGGTCCATCTAGGCTAGGGGCTCAATATCAATTTAGTGTCCCCTTCCTTTTTTTGTTTTTGTTTTTGGGTCACACCCAACAGTGCTCAGGGCTACTCCTGACCATATGGGATGCTGGGATTCGAACCATTGTCCTTCTGCCTGCAAAGCAAATGCCCTACCGCTGTGCTATTTCTCCGGCCCCCATAGTGTCCCCTTTCAAAGTGCAAAGCTCCAGAGCTCCTACAGGATACAGTGAGCTCAGAAGGAGGGGATATCTATGTTTATTTTGGGGTGAAGAGGCAAGAAAAGGCTCCTTGGCACAACTGGAGGTGGGCAGCCCTGGAGAACAGCAAGATAATGAGCATTTCGAGGCCATGCTACCGGCAGGCTGAGGAATCAGACTGCTTCTCTGGCTTTTGGGGTTCACCCTTCATGTTTCCTCCTGTGATTCATCTCTCCCCATTCAGGCCTGTTTTTTGCCCAGTTCTGCTATTTCCCTCCCTCCTGCCATCCCGTCCCAGACTGTGGGGGTGGTGGGGGCGACAGGAGGGGGTTCTGGTGACTGGCTGTCTTTGATGCTTTTTCAAAACCCCAGACTGTCCCTCGCCCACCTGAGTTTTAGCTTTTCTGCTTTCTCAGCCCTGGGATCTGGCATCTCAGCAGAAAACAGAGCCGAGCTGGGCTGGGCTGGGAGGGACGATCTGCCCCTCTTGGTCTCCCACCCCCGAACTGGCAGCCCCCCCTGTGGTCTCTGGGCTTGCAGAAGCTGCGGGAACTGAGGAAGGAGCGAGGTTGGTGGGAGGCTGGGGTACACAGGGCCTGTGGTCTCTGTGGGGGGGAAGGACTGAGAGTTGGGGCTGTGGTGAGGGGCCCCAAGCTAAGAAAAGAGATGCATTCCTCTCTGCCTTGCTCCCCTCAAGGAGACCAGGGCGTACCCCAAGTTGTGGGCAAGCTCTTCCTCCAGGGCCTTAAAAATCTGCACGGACCCCAGTAGAAAGGAAGGGAGAGAGGCACAGACATAGTCTCTGTAGTCAATCTACCTGATTTTAGGGGTTTCCCCGAGCCCCCTTTTTAGGAAAAGCCCCTCTCTTTTTCATGTTCCCCCTCTCCTCTTATCTCACAATTCTCAGTGTGTTTTGTTTGGGGCCACACCCAGTGTTCAAGGCTTACTCCTCGCTCTGTGCTCAGGCATCACACCTAGCAGGATTTAGGGGCCAATGGGGTGTCAGAGATGGTACTTGGGTCTGCCACATGCTGGCAAGCACCCTAACCACTGTGCTATATCTCCAGCCCCACAATTTCCTATCTTTTGTGGAAACAAGATAATGTATTAAGCAATCATCTTTTGGCCATACTCGGCAATGCTTGAGGCTCTCTCTTAACTCTTGGGGTCCCCCGTGTGATGCTGAAGACGGAACCCGAGTTGGTTGCAGGTAGAGCCAGTGCCTGCCTTTCCCACTTTCCTATCTCCGGGTCCTCCTTGCTGCTACGTTTGGCCAACTCAGCTATGTAGATTATTGACAGAAAGGGACTCTGGCATTTGATTCCAAGACAAAGGTGCCACCTAGCTGAATAACCTTAGTCCCCACGTAGCTCGCTCTGTCATCTCCTGCATAAAACAGGGGCCCCTCACTGCCCTATATTCTCTCATGATGGCCAAGTGGAAAGGGAGTGAAAATTGGAGTCAGAATGTGACCCCTTCCGTGAGTGCCCACTGGAGAAAAGAAAGGACAGAGAAGGAGGCGAGGTGGAGCTAGAAACGGCGAGAGTTCCTCTGTTAGGAACCTACCTCTCTGATGCGGGGGGTTGAGGAACCCCTCGAGTTGCTCTGCCACTTCCGCTCTGTGGCGCAGGGCACCTGGACGGGCCTCGAGCGGGCTTCCCCAGCTGGGAGCTGGCCAGGCCTGGAGGCATTCACAGAATGCTATCAATGGATCTCACAGCTGCAGCGGTGTCACAGAACCACACATATGTACATGTTTACACACACACACACACACACACACACACACATGGGACACCATATGCATATACAGGATACCACATGCATTTACACACAGGACACCACACACATGCACACATTCATGACACATGGGACAGCACACACCTACTAAACATGCAAAGACACACATATGCTCACAAATACACTCCCATGCCTTCCCTCTACTATATTTCCTCACAGAGGAGGTCCCTCTTGGATCCTCTCCCCTCCCTGGGAATCCTTCAAGCTTGGAAGCAAGTAATGGATGCAATTCTTCTCCCCAGAGCTGAAGAAGGGCCAAATGTCCCTGGTGACACTTTGTGAAATGACAAAGGAACAAGGGAAGTCATACTAGGAGCCACCTGGTAGGGGAGTCCTTCTCTCTACTGGAAGTGCATCTGAGGCCTACTCAGAAAGTCTCGCAAGTGAATGGCACCCCAGATGCTGACAGAGACAGGGATGGAGCCAAGTGGGCATTGGCCATGTCAGGAAACAACCCAAGCCCCAAGCCATCTCCTCTCCTTTGGACCTAGAGTTTCCTGCTCTGGGCTTCAGGACCTGAAAGGGAGTGAGGAGGAAGAAAGCAAAGTTGTCTCCCAAAGAAAGCGACGAGAGCCAGACTCAGGGTTGAGGCAGACTGCTGTGGGAGCCCCAGAGGCTGAGGGGAGCCCAGAGCTTCCTGACCTTTGCTTGGTTCGAGTTCCTGGCACTGGCAGGCCCATCACTGCTAAGTTCCTGGCAGGCCAGACTCCCGGGCCACGGTCTGAGTAATCCTGTGATTACTCAACTTCCCTCCCACCCTGAGTTCCCACCAGTGGCTGCCTGCCTCCAGGGCCCGGGAGCTCCCTCCACAGATGTGAGACGGCTTGCTGGAACATTCTTGCTCAGTTCTGGGTAGAGAGCAGACAAGGGGGCACAGGTGGCAGGGAAGGAGAGAGGCAAAGGATATGAGGGCTTGAAAGTGCAGGCAACCAAATGGAAGGTTCAAGGACAGAGGTCAGGGTTAGCTTCACTTAGGGAAGATGGAAGAGCACAGAGTGCAGGCAAGACCAGGGATGGAGTGAGGGGGGGGGGGGGGTGCCAGGGAGCCAAGGAGAACTAAGATGGAGCTACTGGCAATGGGGAGGGTGGGGCTGTGTGTCCCAGTACCCACTATAGATATAGAAGTCCAGACCATTGATGCCATCATCAGGGGCCAGCTCACTTGTGCTTGAGTCTGAAGGACGAACCCCCAGAGCTTCATATCAGTGGTTTCTTTGTTGAACCCCCTAGAATCTCAACCCTTTTTCTGATTCTCTTCTAGTCCTTACAGAGCAGCAGGAGGCCTCCCCACAAGGAATACTGGTGGGGGACCTAGGCAGAGTTGAGGGTGCTTATCATTCTCAAAGATTTTCTGTTCCCTGCTCTTCTTGGCAGCAGGAACTGAAGGAGAGTTTGCCTCACCTCCATTTTATTCCCTCCGCACTATGGTCTGAGAAAGCAGCAGACTCCATTCTTCTAAGGGCTTTGCGTAGTCTAGCCCACTGCTTTCCCAATTTTGTGCCCCGAAACTATCACTCCTCAGGCTGTCTCTTCTAGGGGTACCTGGAAGCCTCCATCAGAACTCCATCGTTTCCTTACATGGTCAAACAAGTGAGATGGGAGAAGAGAGGGAAGTCTGGAAGAGAAAGAGAACCAAGGGATTGAATTGGGTACCTGGCAGAAGGTTGAGAGAGCACCCACAAATTTCAGCTTGTTCAGCTTCTTTGGTTATCTTTTGGTTCTGGGGCCACACCTGGCGGTGCTCAGGGATTACTCCTGGCTCTGCACTCGGGAATCGGGTTTGGGGGACTTTATTGGGTGTTGGGGATCCAACCCATGTTGGCTACATGTGAGGCAAATGCTCTATTCACTGTGCTATCAATCCGGTTGCTTTGCTCAGGTTATTTATGTCTCTGTGTCCTTGCCTGGGTCATCAGGGGGGATCAAAGTCGTGTGGCCTGTCCACGATGATGGATGCACATGGAACAATGTGACTTGTGCCCCACCTGAGCAGTGGAGCAAGACCATGAAGCTCACAGCTGCCCACGATCCTTGGTGGAAGTATTGGGAACTCACAGAGGCTGTCTTTGCCTCTCCCCCACCCTTTCCCCCCAGCCCTGGAAAGTTTTTCTTCTTGGTAACCCTAAGAGCAAAGAGGGGGGGAAACCAACCTGGGTCACCCCCCAAAAAGAAGCCGGGGGAGGAGATTAGGCCAAGCCGCAGTGGGAACTCAGCCTCCCAGCCAGCAGCCAACCACAGGCCTACGCCTGTTCCCATCTCCAGGACCCACATCCGTGTGCGTGCATGTAAGCACGCCGACCACATGCTGGCCTGGACTCTGGCTCTGTCCTACACCTGACCCATGGCCTGCAGCCTCGATGGCCAATGTGACCAGTCAGGGAGGGCCACCTGCCATTGTGGAGCTGTAGGAGGATCCTAAAATAGTGGTCTGGAGTCAGTCAGAAATTCCAAGACCAGAGAGATAACACAGTGGTAGTGCTTTGCCTTGAATGTGACAGGCCCAGGAGGGACCTGGTTTAATTCCAGGCATCCCATATGGTCCCGATCCTGCCAGGGGTGATTTCTGAACTCAGAGCCCTGGGTGCCTCTGGGTGTGGCCCAAGAACCAATCAACCTATCAATCAGTCAATCAATGAAGTTTAAAAACAATTTAAAAAAAGAAAGAAAGAAAGAAAGAAAGAAAGAAAGAAAGAAAGAAAGAAAGAAAGAAAGAAAGAAGAAAGAAGAAAGAAAGAGAAAGAAAGAAAGAAAGAAAGAAAGGAAGAAAGAAAGAAAGAAAGAGAGAGAAAGAAGAAAGAAGAAAGAAAGAGAAAGAAAGAAAGAAAGAAAGAAAGAAAGAAAGAAAGAAAGAAAGAGAGAGAAAGAAGAAAGAAGAAAGAAAGAAAGAAAGAAAGAAAGAAAGAAAGAAAGAAAGAAAGAAGAAAGAAAGAAAGAAGAAGAAGAAAGAAAGAAAGAAAGAAAGAAAGAAAGAAAGAAAGAAAGAAAGAAAGAAAGAAAGAAAGAAAGAAGAAGAAAGAAAGAAAGAAAGAAGAAAGAAAGAAAGAAGAAGAAAGAAAGAAAGAAAGAAAGAAGAAAGAAAGAAAGAAAGAAAGAAAGAAAGAAAGAAAGAAAGAAGAAAGAAAGAAGAAATGAAAGAAAGAAAGAAAGAAAGAAGAAAGAAAGAAAGAAAGAAAGAAAGAAAGAAAGAAGAAGAAAGAAAGAAAGAAAGAAAGAAAAGAAGAAAGAAAGAAAGAAAGAAAGAAAGAAAGAAAGAAAGAAAGAAAGAAAGAAAGAAAGAAAGAAAGAAAGAAAGAAAGAAAGAAATTCCATGGCTTCTGAGTTGTTTTGTGGCGATACTCAGGGATTACTCCCGGCTTTGTGCTCAGGGCTACTCCTGGCAGGTTTGAGGAACTACATAGGAGGCACGGAATCAAATCCAGTTTCTGAGTGAGGGGGAACGAAAGATCTGAGACAGACATTGTCAGCCAGCAGCGAAGGACAGGCCACCACACCTCTGGGAGAAGTGTTTTTTGGGAGGTTCGAGGCCAGAGGTTAGGGTCAGCTTTTCTTCCTTTCCGCTGGCCACCTGTTGGGGGTGTGCCATATCTTCTCACCAGTCCCTCAAGTCTTTGGGGGAGTGGAAGTGGGGGGGTGTAGAGGAAGCCCCAGTGGCGGGAAGCAGGTGTCTGAAAAGAGGGGCTCCCAGTCCCTCACGGTGGTAGGGAGGCGATTGGAGCTTTTCAACTTGCAGGTGTCTCCCAGCAGCTGCCTTTGCCGCCTGAAGAGCACTTGCAATTACTTCCCCCCACCAAGAAAACGGCCCCCACAAGAAAACTTGCCCCCCCCCCCAAGAAAAAGGCCCCCACCTTCCATTTTGCAAGAGGAAACCAGCAAGTAGGGGAGGAGAGTGTCCCCAAGTCCCCAAACCTAGCCCACAGGCCTCACTCTTTTTGTTTGTTTTTGTTTTTTGTTTTTGTTTGGGGGTCACACCCAGCAGCACTCAGGGGTTCCTCCTGGATCTGCGCTCAGAAATCGCTCCTGGCAGGCTCGGGGGAGACTATATGAGATGCCGGGGATCAAACCCAGTTACATCCTGGGTCAGCTGCGTGCAAGGCCAGAGCCCTACCACCATGCTATCTCTTTGGCCCCATAAGCCTCACTCTCGTTCCTTCTCTCTTGCAGCCCAAATTGAAGTGATCCCTTGCAAAATCTGTGGAGACAAGTCGTCTGGGATTCATTACGGGGTCATCACTTGTGAGGGGTGCAAGGTCAGTGCTGTATGCATGGTCAAAGTTGGGTTTGGTGGCCCTGGGAGACTGGAGCCCCATCATCGTGTGTGTGTGTGTGTGTGTGTGTGTGTGTGTGTGTGTGTGTGTGTGTGTGTGTGTGTGTGTGTGTGTGTGTGTCTGTCTGTCTGTCTGTCTGTCTGTCTGTCATGGGGCGGTGATTGCTATCAGATCACTGTGAAACGGTGCGACTGGCACAGGCAGGTGGGCCTCAGTTGAGGCTCCATGACGTGAGGTGTCCATTGCCCCCCACAGGGCTTCTTCCGCAGAAGCCAGCACTGCAACGTGGCCTACTCCTGCACGCGCCAGCAGAATTGCCCCATCGACCGAACCAGCCGCAACCGATGCCAGCATTGCCGCCTGCAAAAATGCCTGGCTCTGGGCATGTCCAGGGACGGTGAGGCCAAGGATGGGTCCTGGGGGCATTCCCAGGGTGAGAGTTCCCCCAAAGTTCTCGCCCCACTCCGACAGCCTGGAGTCACTTTCATCTCCTATTACCTTCAGGACAAGCCCTCTTCTTCTGTCTCTGGGCAGCCCCCTGCTTGGGGCTTTCTCTCCCCAAGGCCCCCCCCCAGATGACCTCTTAGACCTTCCTGCCTCTGCACCCCTCCATCTTTCCCCTCTGCCCACACCTTTCTGCTCCCGTTTTTATTTGGAAGTGGAGCTGAAGCTGGGGACCAGTGAGACAAACCAGGAGGCCTGCAAGAAGGCCTGAAAGGGGGACTGCGACCATCCTGATGCCTTCTCAACCCCCACACCCCCTTTCTTCCCCTCTCCTGGTGCAGCCTGCCCCCTACACCACCACAAAGGTGGGGTTGGGGGGAGGCATGAGGGGAGCCAGAATGAGGGAGTCAGCACTTTTGGGTGTCCAAAAATAACAAGAGTGAAAGGAAACACGCAGGGGCTGTGCACCCCACACCTGGGAGGAGGGTGGGGGACCCAAAAGGCAGGAAAGAGAGCAGAAGAGGATGTTAGGAGGCCGCGCAGGGTCTGGGTTGGGCTGTGGTGAGTATCTAGGTCAGCAGGATCTTGAGCCTGACCACAGGGAGACCTGTATGCTCAGCGTCCCTCTTCCTCCGGCCCTCCCAGGCTGCCGAGGTGACCCCAATACCTCTGGGGGACTCCCTAGGCGACCACCCCAAGCCCTCCTGGCAACAGGGGTGCAGAGGCTCAGCACAGACTTGCTGCCCTAGTTACGATTCTAGTGGGAATCGGTAGTTGGGGGACAGGGCTTGCGCTACGCACGACTGGGTCTTTGTCAGCACCCCTCGCCTGCCCCTTGGGCCTCCCACCCCACCCCTGCAACCTTCCTCTTGCAGCTGTCAAGTTCGGCCGTATGTCCAAGAAGCAAAGGGACAGTCTGCATGCCGAGGTGCAGAAGCAGTTGCAACAGCAACAAGAACAAGTGCACAAGACTTCCGAAGCAGCCCTCCAGGGAGCGGCCCCCATCGCCTGCACCCTGGGGATCCCCGATGGCCAGATGCCCCTGGGATCTTCTCCTGACCTCCCCGAGGCCTCTGCCTGTCCCCCGGGCCTCCTGAGGGCACCCAGCTCTGGGACTCTCTACGCCCACTGCTTGGTCAAGGCCGGGCTCAGTCGAGGTCCCTATTCCCCTGAGTACAGCCCCGAGCGGGCCAAGGCAGAGGCCAGGGAGCGTCTGTACGGTGGGGGCCACCAACTGTCCCCCGAAACTTGCCTGCCTCACTTTGAGGTGCCCAGACTGGCAAGGCACAGCGAGGCAGGGCAGAGCCCGGGGAGCTACTGCAGTGCCAACTTGCATAGTGCCCCAGAGGTGCCACTGGCCTCCTTGACTGAGATGGGTGAGTGGTGGGTGACCCTGCACAAAACCAGAGGGGACCCAAGGGGGTCGAGAGATGCTGGGTGGGGTGCCAGTGCGGAGGGGTCACAGGGGGCCCTGCAGGGTCTGGCCACCCCCTCTGTCCCCCTGCACAGAGCACTTGGTACAAAATGTTTGCAAGTCCTACCGGGAGACGTGCCAGCTGCGCCTAGAGGACCTGCTGCGACAGCGCCCCAATCTCTTCTCCAGAGAAGAAGTGGCCGGCTACCAGAGGCAGGTGAGGAACATAGGGGCCCAGGAGGGCCACCTCCACCCGTGTGTAGGCAGGAGAGGGGCACAGGAAGGGGCTCGGGGACACAAGTCTATGCCTACTTCTGAGTGTGTAGAGGGGTGGAAACTGAGCCCTGGAGGGTAGTTGGAGATTTCTTCTTCTTCTTCTTCTTCTTCTTCTTCTTCTTCTTCTTCTTCTTCTTCTTCTTCTTCTTCTTCTTCTTCTTCTTCTTCTTCTTCTTCTTCTTCTTTCTTCTTCTTCTTTCTTCTTCCTCTTCTTCTTTTCTTCCTCTTCTTCTTTTCTTCTTCTACTTCTTTTCTTCTCCTATTCTTCCTTCTCCTCCCCCTCCTCTTCTTCCTTCTTCTTCCTTCTATAATATCTCTCTTCTTCCTTCTTCTTCTTCTTTGTCTACTTCTTTTCTTCTTCTCCTTCTCCTCCTCCTCTTTCTTCTTTTCCTCCTCTTCCTTCTCTTCATCTTGTCCTCCTTCTTCCTCTTCTTTCTTCTTCTCTCCCTCTCCCTCCCCCCTCTCGCTCTTCCTCTCCTACTTCTCCTTCTCCTCTTCCTCTTCTTCACCTCCTCTTCCCTCTCCTCCTCCCTCTCCCTCTTTCTCTACTTTCTCCTCCTCTTCTCTTCCCTCTCCCTCTGCTCCTCCTCCTCCTTTTTTTTTTTTTTTTTTTTTTTTTTACGAGCACCCAGCAATGCTAAGGAATTACTCCTGGCTCTGTGCCCAAAGGACCCTATGGGATGCCAAGGATCAAACAACCCAGGTCCATCCCAGGTCAGCTGTGTGCAAGGCAAATGTCCTACTGCAAATGTCCTATTGCTCCAGCCCCCAGGAGCTTCATCTGGGTCCTCCTTCCCTCTTCCCCTTCCCCTCTTCCTTCTTCACCGCTTTCCCCTCCTCTGCCTTCTCCCTTCCCCTTCCTCAATCACCTCTCCCTCTCCCTCCTCCCCTTCCACAGACTTTCCCTTCTCCAATCTCTTCCCTACTCATCTTCCCCTTCCACATGTTTGTCCTCTTCTCCCTCCTTCCTTCTTCCTCCTCTTCTTCCTCCTTCTCCCCCACTCTTTTCCCCCTTCCTCCCCCTGCACAGTACTATATGAAATGATGCTAAATGCTTTATTTCAGTCATCCCCATCCTTAGGATTGCTAAGGCCTTACTTGCTTCTATTTCTTGTGCAGGGAAACTGAGTTGGGGTGGTTAGCATCAGACTGACCCTACCAGCTCCAGGGCTCTGGATCTTGACTCCCCACACACACTCGGAAGCCATGACCGGCCACCCCAAAAATGTGCTTGGCTTTGACCTTTTCTTCTTATGGGCTGAGGAGACTTCTTGGGTAGAAGAGTTCAATGGGTGGGGCCACCTCAGCAAGATGCAAACTTACTCTTTTAGAATTTGGGGGTTGGGGCCACACCCTGCAGTGCTCAGGGTTGACTCCTAGTTCTGTGGGCAAGGATCACCCATGGTGATTCAGGGGACCCCTGTGGGGTGCTGGGATGGAACCTGGGTCATATGGGTGCAAGGTAAGCATCTTCCCCACTGTCTGATCTATCTCTCCAACCCCAGTTGCAAAATTTGGGGGGCAAAGTTGACTCTCAAATGAGTTTTCCTCCACACACCAAACAGGTCACAGGGCTAGAGAGATAATTCAGTGGGTAGGACATTTATTTGCCTTGCATGTAGCTAACCCAGATTCAATTCCCAGGGTCCCCTAGGGTCCCCAAGCCAGCTGGAGTCATTCCTGAAATGCAAAGCCAGGAATAAATCCTGACTTGCACCAGTGTGGCCTCCAAAGAGAAACAAACAAACAAAACAGACTTCTAGCAGCCAGTCTCTGGGTGTGGACAGCTGGGGAGCCTCCAAGGCATGGGAGCCACAGCGGGGGGGCCTTCTTGCTTCTCTGCAGTCCATGTGGGAGATGTGGGAACGCTGTGCCCACCGACTCACCGAGGCCATCCAGTACGTTGTGGAGTTTGCCAAGAGGCTCACGGGTTTTATGGAACTCTGCCAGAACGACCAGATCGTGTTGCTCAAAGCAGGTGCTTAGTGGGCTGCAGAAGTTGGACTGGGCTGGGCTGGGCCAGGAGGGTGGCAAGAGGACACCAGGACCCCCCCCCCCGGGGTTGGGGCGCAGACATAGAGTCCTGGCTTGATCTCACAGGGGCCCCCCTTTTTTCACCCCTGCCCCCCAGGAGCCATGGAAGTGGTGCTGGTACGAATGAGTCGAGCCTACAATGCTGATAACCACACAGTCTTTTTCGAAGGCAAATACGGTGGCACGGAGCTGTTCCGAGCTTTGGGTGAGAGAGGGAGATGCATATGCCCAGCACTGACCACTGAGCACCCTCTGCTCAGGCAGAGGGTTTGAGATTGCCTCCGAGAAGTGGGGGTGTCTGGCACCCTGACCCAGCTCAGCATGCCTTTCTCCCCGGCAGGTTGCTGCGAGCTTATCAATGCCATATTCGACTTCTCTCAGTCCCTGAGTGCTTTGTGCTTCTCCGAAGATGAGATTGCTCTCTACACAGCCTTAGTCCTCATCAATGCCAGTGAGTGCCCTGGGGGAGACACCGGGATTGGGGACAGAGATAAATGGGGCTGTCCCAAGTGGTCAACTCTGGGGAATTGATTTAAAGGACACAAGGAGAACCTGGGGTGATAGTAGGTAGGGTCAGGGTAGGGCACTAGCCTTGCATTCCGCCAATCTGGGTTCCATTCCTGACATGCCATATCCCTGCCATACCATACCAAGCCCATACCATACCCAAGCCCTGCCAGGAGAGAGCACAGAGCACTAAGCATAACAGGATATGGCCACAAAACTTTTAAAAAAAATAAGTAAATAAATAAATAAATAATATAAAAGGAGGGGCCAGAGAGATAGCACAGTGGTAAGGCATTTGCCTTGCATGTGGCCAAACCAGGATGGACCCAGTTCAATTCCTGGCATATGGTCCCCTGAGTTTGTCAGGAGCTATTTCTGAGCACAGAGTCAAAAGTAACCCCTGCGCATTGCCGGGTGTGGCCCCAAAACCAATAAATATATAAACAAACAAAATTTTAAAAAGAAGCTCAATGGTTCTTCCACCTCCATCCAATATTGCTATAAAATGGAATTACATGGTCGGTCCAGAAGTACACAAGAGAGGAAAAGGGGTGCCTGGGGGCTGTGGAGAAGGGGCTTGAGGTGGGGGAGAAAGCCACTTCCCTGAGAGAAATGAGGTTCTGTATGAGACCAGGGCAGCAACTTCATCATGACATGGGGTGTCAATTGTGTCAAAAGCTTTCCCACAAATGTCATCTGTGTCCTGCTTCCACACGCTCAGAAATCGTCTTTTTTTGGGGGGGGGCACACTCATTTGCTGCTCAGGGGTTACTCCTGGCTAAGCGCTTAGAAATCGCCCCTGGCTTCGGGGGACCATATGGGATGCCGAGGGATCGAACCTCGGTCCTTCCTTGGCTAGCGCTTGCAAGGCAACCTTACCTCTAGCGCCACCTCACCGGCCCCCAGAGATCATCTTTCTGGGTGTCCCAGATCAGAGATCTTCACTGTCTGTTGCACAAGATGAAACATCCACGTAGGGGACTGATGCAGTGCATCATAAGATCGCTAGCTGGGTGGCTGGAGAGATAGCACAGCAGCATGGCGTTTGCCTTGCATGCAGCCAACCCAGGATGAGCAGTGGTTTGAATCCCGGCATCCCATATGGTCCCCTGAGCCTGCCAGGAATGATTTCTGAGTGCAGAGTCAGGAGTGATCCCTGAATGCCACTGGGTGTGACCCCCACAAAACAAAACAAAACAAAACAAAACAAAACAAAACAAAACAAAAAGATCCTTAGCTGGAAGTCCATAGTAATGGCATAGCCAATTAGAAACTTCCCTTGCAAAGTGCCAACCTACATTCAATCCTTATATCCTATATGGTCCATGAAGCTGTCTTTTTTTTTTTTTAATAATTATTACTTTATTCTCTGGTAATATTTATAAAAAAAGTTTTCTATGAAGTTTGTCTATTTTTTAATTTTTAAATATCTTTATTTAAGCACCTTGATCACAGACATGATTGTAGTTGGGTTTCAGTCATAAAAAGAACACCCCCCCTTCACCAGTGCAACCTTCCCACCACCAAGGTGCCCCATCTTTCTCCTCCCCCAACCCCACCTGTATTTGAGACAGGCTTCCTACTTCCCTCACTCATCGACATTGTTATGATAATTGTCAATGAGTTATTTCTTTTGTTTGTTTTTGGGTCACACTCGGCAGTGCTCAGGGGTTCCTCCTGGCTCCACGCTCAGAAATTGAAATTGCTCCTGGCAGGCTCGGGGGACCATATGGGATGCCGGGATTTGAACCAATGACCTTCTGCATGAAAGGCAAACGCCTTACCTCCATGCTATCTCTCCTGCTATCTCTCCGGCCCCCAGTGTAGTTATTTCTCTTTCTATGGTAAAGTCCTGAGGTCCAGCTTTTAATGGGCTTGTGAAATATCAGGTAGCAGGTTGAAGGAAATGTGGACTTGAAAGCTTGGAAAGAGTGAATTCTTCCTTTCTTCCCTAGCTTTCTTTGGGTTAGCCAAGCCCAAAGCACCCAAGAATCTGCTGTTATCAAACCAAGTTGCGCAGGCGCGCGCGCGCACACACACACACACACACACACACACACACACACACACACACACACACGCACGCACGCACGCACGCACGCACGTACAAACACCTACATATACACATGAGAAGTTTTCTATCTAGTTCAAATGTTCAAAAATGCACACCACTTGGCGATGTCCATCTTTTTTCTTCCTTCCTTCCTTCCTTCCTTCCTTCCTTCCTTCCTTCCTTCCTTCCTTCCTTCCTTTCTTTCTCTTTCTTTCTTTCATCTTCCTTTCTTTCTATTTCTTTCTTTTTTTCTCTTTCTCTTTCTTTTCATTTTCTTTTCTTCTTTCCTTCTTTCTTTCTTTCTCTTTTTCTTTCTTCCTCTCTTAGTCTTTTCTTTCTTTTTCTTGTTCTTCCTTCCTCCTTTTCTTTTTCTTTCTTTCTTTCTCTTTCTTTTTCTTCCTTCCTTTCTTTCTTTTTTTCTCCTTTTTTCTTTTTCTTTATTTTAATTCTTTCTTTTTCTTTCCTTCTTTCTTCCCCCCCCCCTTGGTTTTTGGCCCACACCTGGCAATTCTCAGGGATCATTCCCTGCAGTGAATTCACAGTGCCAGGGATAGAACCAGAGTCAACTGAGTACAAGGCAAGGGTCTTATAACCTATTTTATTTCTCTGCACCCCCCTCCCCATGGTTCTTTCTCATTCTCACAATGGTCCCATTCCCTCCCCAAGACCGCCCAGGACTCCAGGAGAAAAGCAAAGTGGAGCAGCTGCAATATAATCTGGAGCTGGCCTTTCACCATCACCTCTTCAAGACCCATCGCCAAGGCATCCTGGCAAAGGTAGGCACAGTCCCAGGGGTAGGAGAGGACAGACTCTGTGCCAGATTTGGGACACCAGGGCTTGTGCCTGCCAGGGTCTGAGGGTGCCAGGGGAAAGAGCTTTTGAGGTGCATTGTCAGCAAGCTCGCAACAGCAGTTGCAAGCGAGGGAATGATCAGTCATTTCCATGCACAGGGAGATGGAAAGTGAGGGAGCCCGAAATTGGGAGAACCTCCAGGGAACAATTCAGTTTAATATAGCCGACACTTAGCCGGCACCTGCTAGCACAGGCACTATGAATGGAAAACTACAGAGATGCACTCAGGGCCCACACCAAGTTTCGTCGGTGTTTTTGTTTTGTTTTCATATAGTAGGAAAAGAGACATTTAGCCCAATAATTTTATTATAGAGTGAACTGTGATAATGATGATATAACTCTAATGCAACTATCAAAGTGTGCTTGGGAACAGGAAATGGGGCTCCTAAGGCCGGAGCAGATGCTCTGTGTGAGGAAGTCCTGACTACACTAGCTGGCAGAGTTCCTCCCCCCCTCCAGTACTGCAGGCATGGCCCCAAAACAAACAAACAAAGAAGATGCTTTCATAAGAGATTCTTATCCTCAGGGAAAACTGTGAATAAGACAGACATCATTTCCTATAGCCATAAAGTAACTTAAATGCTTGTCCAAGTTTATGTGATTCTTACATGATAATAAATGCAAGATGTAATCCAAGTTGCTCTTTCTACTGCATCCCTGTGCCCAGAATACATAATATAGAAGATATGTGATATATCTTAATGTATGTGTAGAAGATATATTCATCTTAACACATTGCATATACATGTAACAGTTATGATCACAAATATTGAGGGAATATGACAAGTGCATAGAACAAGTTTTAAAAATAATTTAGGGGGACCAGAGAGATAGCATGGAGGTAGAGTGTTTGCCTTGCATGCAGAAGGATGGTGGTTCAAGTCCCAGCATTCCATATGGTCCCCCGAGCCTATAAGGAGCAATTTCTGAGCATATTGCCAGGAGTAACCCCTGAGCACTGCTGGGTATGACCCAAAACTCCCCCCTAAAAATTTTAGGGGGCTGGAGCAATAGCATAGCTGGGAGAGCAGTTGCCTTGCACACAGCCAATCAGGGTTCAATTCTTGGCATCCCAAATGGTCCCTCAGTGTCGTGTTGGTGGTATAGTGGTGAGCATAGCTGCCTTCCAAAGGGTCCCCCAAATGCCAGGCATGAGCCCTAACTTCAGATCTAGGAGCGCCACTGGGAGTGGCCCAAAGACAAAACAAAAATAATAATAAAAATAATTTGGGAGGTGAAAGTAGTTCAGCGTAAACACTTCCTAAATGTGGCATTTATAGCTGGCTATGAATCGTGCAAGAGTGTTAACCCTCATTCATCAGATGGGGCAACCACTCCTTTCCAGACATAATAGCAAATATCAGGAGGCAAACTGGTGCGAATGTGGAGCAGAGCTGCTGGTATACTGGGACTCAGGAGCAACTCAGAAGCAGGAAGAGCTTGAGGGCACAAGACATGCTTGAAAAATTAGGTCAGGTAGCAAATCAGAGAGGACTTTCAATGTCAGAGGAAAGAGTTAAGGCTTTATTTTTAAGTGACTGCAAGCCCCAAAGGTCTGAAGAGCAGTATCATGAGAGCTATTACACGAGGCAATTAAATTTGGTCGCAGGGTAAAGGAACCTTTTATGTAATCGCCCAAGCCTTGGACCCTTGCTGGGATCCAGAAGTCATTTAAACAGCTGCCTCCACCCTGAAGAGCTGTAGGCCTGGCAGGAAAACTTGGCAGGACACGCTTGGATTTACTTGGGAAAGTAGCTGGCAAGCTATTGGGGTTGGCCGTGTCTTCAGAATACCTCCCTCCCTCCCCACCGTCATCCCCACATTATAAGAGGGTCCTCAGTGAGCTTGGAGAGGCCTCCCGCCTAGCCCCTACCCCCTATATCTCTGCTGCTAATCAGATCTGGAGTGTGTCATAATTCTGGTCTCCTCTCACCTCTTCTTCCCTCTTCTCCTTCCAAGTCCCTCCGCCGCCTGGGCTGGCAGCCCTCAGCCCTCAAACTCTTTGTGTCTTGGGGTTTTTGTACCCTCTGTTCCAGCTCCCTGCAAGTTCTTTCTGCTTGTCCCAGTGGCACTCCATTTTGGAGGGGGTTTTCCTAACCACCCCAAGGCCAAAAACAAGCAAACTTACAAACCCAATAAATAAATAAACCGTCTATCTCTCACTCTGATTGATTTTTCTTTTTTCTTATTTTTTGTCTTTTATTTTGTTGTTGTTGTTGTTGTTTGTTTTGGGGCCACAGCCAATGATGCTCAGGGGGTTACTCCTGGCTCAGAAATCGCTCCTAGCTTGGGGGACCATATGGGACGCCAAGGAATCGAACTGCAGTCCGTCCTAGGTCAGATGCGTTCAAGGCAAACGCCCTACTGCTGCGCCATCGCTCTGGCCCCTTTTCTTTTTTGGGGGGTGAGGCATTCCCAGTAGTACTCAAGACATATTACTGGCTTTTTGTTCAGGGATTACTATTTGAGGTGCTCAAGGGACCATATAATGTGCTGGGGATCAAACCCAGGTGGACTATATACAAGGAAAGTGCCCTACCCACCTATCTCTTCATCGCCAATAAAGGCAGAGATTTTATTTTATTTACGAGTCCATCACGGAGCTAGTCAAATAATAGATATTCATGGAATGAAGGGTTGGATAAATGAACATGCGACATTAGCCCCAACTCAAAGTAATGCATGAAAAATGACAAGGAGTCAAATACAAGAGGTGGCAAGGAGTCCACCAATGTGCTGCTCCTCCCTGGTGATCCCCTTTCTTGCAAGCTCAGTTGGGGAGAAGTTCAGTGAGGCCTGGTCCTTTTATTTATGTGTTTATGTATTTGGTTTTTGTTCAGGACTTATTCCTGGCTCTGCGCTCAGGAATCACTCCTGGCAATGTTCAAGGGACCATATGGAGTGCAGGAAATTGAACTTGGGTCAGACACATGCAAGGCAAGTGCCCTAACCACTGTACTATTATTCTGGCCTGGAGCTGGGACTGTTTTTATTTTTTAATTTTTCTGTGTCTGGGAGTTTTTGTTTTTGTTTTTGGCCACACCTGGTGGAACTCGGAGGTTATTCCTGGTTCTGCATTCAAGGATCACTCTTGACTATGCTCACAAGACCATATAGGGTGCCTGGAATTAAACCCAAAGGTCAGTTGCCTGCAAATCAAATGCCCTACTCTGAACTGTTGCTCTGACCTCAGGTTTGGTCCTTTGTTGGTTGGTTGGTTTTGGGGCCACACTCAGTGATGCTCAGAGCTTACTACGCCTGGCTATGCACTCATGAATCACTCCTGGTGTTTCTCAGGGGATCATATGTGGTGCCAGGATCAAATCCAGGTCAAGTATATGCAAAGCAAGCCCCCTACCCACTGTACTATAGCTCCAACCCCAGACTTGGCCTTTTTTTTTTTAAATAAAATCTTTATTTAAGCACCATGATTACAAACCTGATTGTAGTTGGGTTTTAGTTATAAAAAGAACACCCCCCTTCACCTGTGCAACATTCCACCACCAATGCCGCCGCCTCCCTCCTTACCAACCCTTGCCTGGATTCGAGACAGGCATTCTACTTCTCTCTCTCATTAAAATTGTTGTGATACTTGCTAGTGTAGTTATTTTCCTAACTGCACTCACCACTCTTTGTGGGGAGCTTCAGATTGTGAACCGGTCCTTCTGGCCCTCATCTCTATTTTCTCTGGGAATTATTACAATAGTGTCCTTAATTTTTCTTAAAGCCCATAGATAAGTGAAACTATTCTGTGTCTATCTCTCTCCCTCTGACTTATTTCACTCAATATAATAGATTCCATGTACATCTATGTATAAGAAAATTTCATGACTTCATCTCTCCTGACGGCTGCATAATATTCCATTGTGTAGATGTACCACAGTTTCTTTAACATTCAACTGTTGAAGGGCATCTTAGTTGTTTCTGGAGTCTGCTTTTGTAAATAGTGCCGCAATGAATAGGCATTTTTTTGTTTTGTGTTTTTGTGTTCCTATCCCTAGGAGTGGTATAGCTGGATCATATGGGAGCTCAATTTCCAGTTTTTTTTAGAAATCTCCATTATGTTTTCCATAAGGACTGGACTAGACTAGACCTGGCCATTTTAAAGGGCCTTCATTCCTTTGCAATAGTCCAAATGGTCTTCTAGGTTTTCTCCACTAGCTCTGCCTCTATCTCCTATGGGTCTTTCAGCCGTTTTTATTCCCACTTGCCTAGGACTGCTTGACTACTTATCATAGCAAGTACTGAAGATTCAAGTTGCTTAGGTTATGATTATTGAATATTTTCAGGAGCCAAGTATTATGATGGGGCCTAGGGGAAGAGAGAGAGAATCTAGGGAGGAAAAGCAGCTGAAATAGGAGGGCTTCCTAAAATGGGGTTTAAGTGTAGGAAGCCTAGATATGGCCAAGGAGTTAAAGATACCCAGAGGAGGTAACACTGCAGGGAAGTCAGAAGAGGAAGCAAAAATAAATTGGAAAGATTAAAAGGTGCTGGAGCAATAGTATAGTGAATAGGGTGCTTACCTTGAACGCAGCTGATCACGGTTCAATCCCCCACACCCCATGTGGTCCCCTGAGCACTGCCATGAGTAATTCCAAAGCCAGGAGTAAGCCCCAAGGACCTCTGAGAGTAACCAAAAGGTATATATTTATTTTTATTTAAAAAGGATGGGGCTGGAGAGATAGCACAGTCGTAGGGCATTTGCCTTGCATATGGCAGACCCGGAGGGTCCCAGTTTGATTCCTGGCATCCCAGATGGTCCCTCAGCCTGCCAGGGGTGATTTGTGAGTGCAGAGCCAGGAGTAACCCCTGATAGCTGCTAGGTGTGACCCAGAAACCATCAATTAATCAATCAATAAAGTCTAAAAATAAAAATAAAATAAAATAAATTTAAAAGGGGTCAGAGCAATAGCACAGTGGGTAGGGTGTTTACCTTGTACATGGCCAACACAGGTTCAATCCTCAGCATCCCATATGGTCCCCCAAAGCTACCTGGAGTAACTTCTGAGTGCAGAGTCAGGAGTAACCCCTGAGTGCTGCTGTGTGTGGCCCCAAAACCTAAATAAATAAATAGTTTAAAAAACAGGAAGCAAGGATGAACTGGGAAGGTACAAGAATGAGAGAAAGAACGGCACTGGGCCTCTATACCTAGTGATAGTCTCAGAGCCTTGTATCACCACAACCCTGCAAGTGAGTGAGGGTACCTAATGGTGTGAATTTGAGATATAATGGGGTCCAGACTAGGGATGGGGATCATGTCCTTCCCTGACTCTGGTAGCTGAGTGCTCTTGGGGGGGGGGGGGAAGCAAATGAGTTGAGAAGAATCATGAACTGCACATAGCAAAGATGTCTTTGTTTTGGGGGGAACTGGAAGTGATTCCTGACCCTCCTTTTCCATGCGCCTATCTCCAGCTACCACCCAAGGGGCAGTTGAGGAGTCTGTGCAGCCAGCACGTGGAGAAGCTACAAACCTTCCAGCACCTTCACCCCATCATGGTCCAGATTGCTTTCCCGCCACTGTACAAGGAGCTCTTCAGCACTGAGACGGAGGCCCCCATAGCCTGTTCGGGGGACCGAGCGATGGAGTGACCCAGAAAAAGTCCCCTTTTCTTCCTTCCAGCCTTCTTGGACCACTTCAGCCCTGCCCAATCCTCATCCTCAATCTCCTTTCTTCTCTGTTCTGGAAACTGAGCCAAAGCTGTGCCTGGCTCTCTGCCCACAGGGGTGTCCGGCAGGGTGGGTATGTACCCCACTTGCTGCCTCAGTGCTGTCCAATTCCTGGGCTCAGCTCTTCCTCCACAGCTACAGAGTGGACAAAAGGGGACTGAAGAGGACTAAGGGACCCTCAAGAGGGGATCCAAGGAACCCCGGAGGAATAGAACTCAGCTCCGGACTCACAAGCTCAAAACTGGCCTTTGAAATACCTCATTGCATTTCCCTTGGGGGGCTGCGGCAAAGAAGGGACAAGGTGAGGGGGGGCAGATGCAGCTCAGAAACTGGTGCCTGGAGCCCAGAAAGACCTGGAATTCCTGCTATCTGGATCATCATGTCTGCCCTCCCCACCTCCCTCTGGGCTCAGCAAAGAGGTGACTGGGCACAAGGCCCATTTCTCAGTGTCTTAAAAAAAATAATCAAAAAAAAAGGAGGATAAGGAGGGGTGGGGGTGAGGAATTGGGAGTCATGTTTTTACAGTAGTGGGGTTATAACAAAAGGGTCCAGTAAAAGCTGAGGACATGCTAGACAGAGTACGAACTCAAAGCTCTCATGTGCACTTTAAAGACGGACTGGAGGGGCAAGGGGAAAGGGGGGGGCAAGGGAAAAATAACAGATGGACTAGACAGACAGATAGAACAGGGGATAGGGTGTTTGCTTTGCAGACAACCAACCTGTATGGAATCCCAGTGACCTAATGGGTCCCGGAGACCCAGCAGAATTGATTCCCGAGTGCAGAGTCAGAAGGATGCTGATGTGGCCCCAAATGCCAAATAAAGAAGGATTTGAGAAGTTTACCAACCCCAAACCAGGTCAAACACATCCACACATGTGGACCAAAGTCTTCGCAATGACAGTCTTCCTCTTCTTAAGGTCATGGGGTCACAGCAGCCTTGGGCTGTGGCACTGAAGGAACCTCTGTGTGGGGTGGTCTGTCCACCCATCTCACTCACAGGGGGTGGGAGTCCTAGCTCTATCCCCAAACCTGCAACTGGAACCCCAATAGCCTCTCAGGAGAGACAGACAGCTGCACAGACACGGGGCAGCTAAGCCTAGCCATCCTCCATGCAGATGGGGGTCCCATCTCTCTCTCTCTTGGCTTCTAAGTGTTGTGACCCCTCTTTGCAAGGATGAAGAATGGGGAATAGAGTGTCTTGTAAGGGTGCACATAAACCCTCCCCCAACTTATGCCATTCTTTATAAAGCAATTTTCAAGGCAAGAAGACCCTTGCATCTTGTTGGGGGGGGCACATTGGGGACCCGAAGTCTTAACTAGGACACCTGCAAGGATACTCCCTCCTGGAGACCCAGATCTCCAGCCCCTTTGCAGGCAGCAGAAGGCGCTGCAGCACCCCCATCCCTCCAGATCAGAGGCACCCCGGGGGGGGGGGGGGGCCTGAGCCGCAAACTCAAAGGGGAGAATGCTTTAAGAACTTTACCCATGCAGGTCCCCACGGGCACAGGTCCAGAGAGAGGTGGCAAGGGACTGCATGGTTTCTGGGGGTGAAAGGCATCTGGGGGGTGCCAGCACCAGGCTTCAGCCGCTACCCGCAATAGTCTCCTCCATCCTGGAGCCCCGGAACCGCGCTTGCTGCAGCCTGCCGGTGTCTTTTATTTATTTATTTTGCACCAACAGGGTTGCTGCAGACTCATTCTCAGCTGGTTTAAAAGCGAGGAGGGAGGCCAAAAAAAAAAAAATAGAGACACGCTTCCAGGCTCTTTGCCTTTCTGGCCCAGGGTCTTGCCAGCCGGTGGGGGTTCCTGGCAGGGGGTGGCCACAGAGGCCACAGAGGGGGAGACGTGGGGACCTGCAATGCCGCGGGAATGGGACCGTGGATGCTGCCCTCCAACTGGATGTCGCCCTCTGGCCCCTCCGGTAAGTGCGCCCCTCTCTCAGTGCTGGTTTGGGGGTACCCCAGTTTAGGCTGCTGTGGAGGCAGGGCCTGGGGACTTTGAAGGGACACAGTCCCAGACCCTCCCCTTGGGAAGAAAAGAGAAGGATCTCTCTCTCTCTCTCTCTCTCTCTCTCTCTCTCTCTCTCTCTCTCTCTCTCTCTCTCTCTCTCTCTCTCCCTCCTCTGTTTCAGGGGGGTATGCACCACCAGAATAGGAGGGAAAAGTCTTCCTGCAAAAGGGGGTACACCTACCTTCCCACAAGGGGCAAAAAAAAAGGAGGTCTGACTCTCTTTGGGCTTCCTATTAAGTGGCCTGTGACCATGGGGATAGGGATGGGAATGGACACGGGAAGTTTGTTGATTGCTGCATGAACCGCCTCATTAAATAGAAGCCATATGTCCCCCACTTCCCCTCCAAAATCTAGACATCCCCCCGCCCCATCACTGGGCCCACAAGTGCTGGGAACTAAGAGGAAGCTCGCAGGAGTGGGAAGGAGGCTGGTGGCTGGATGACATGAGAGCCGGTGACAGGGGAACTGAGTGTCAGGAAGTCTGGGCGAGTCGGGGGATGTGGGGGGCTGATGGGTGATAGGGACTGAGTGAGAGGGTAGCTGGTGACAGAAGCCTGGGCTACAGGGGGCTTAGTGGCAAGAGACTAGGTGACAGAGAGGTTGGTGGGTGCCATACCTGGGTGCCAGGTGTCATGGGGGATGATGAATGACTGGAGAGCTAGTGGGGGGCATGGTGGTCCCGGTGATAGGGGCTCAGCGACAGAGGACTGGGTGACAAGGAGGGGCCAGGTGATAGAAGCCTGGTGGGTGATGGGGCAGAGTCACTAAGGGGGCTGGTGACAGGAGAGCTGCCAAGCCAGAAGAATGAATTTGAACTGCAGCACAGTGAGAGCAAAATGCTAGGTGGACTTACTGGAAGAGACAGTGGGAGAATGGGGACACTGGGACATGTCTGGCACCGTCCCTTGACATTCTCAACTTGCTCCTTGGCCTGCTAAGAGGGACATCTCCTTCTTGTCCCCACTCCTCTCTTATTCGCCTCTCCTGGGGTGTGTGGTCTTTAGCTCCCAGTCAGCAGCCCTCTGAAGTCATTCCAGTTCTGTCATTCCATGACGATTCTATCCTTCTAGAATGGGTAGAACAGTGATCCCCAAACTATGGCCTATGGATCACAGATTATATTTGTTCTCATTTTATTTCTTCATTTTAAAATAAGATCTATGCAATATGCATAGATCACAGTTTTTGTTTTTACTAGAGTCCAGCCCTCCAACCATCTGAGGGAGAATGGACTGGCCCCCTGTTTAAAAAGTTTGAGGACCCCTGGTAGAGTTGCAGGGCAGGGGGAGAAACTCCCCACTGCTTCCACATACAACTTCTATGTATCTCATGTAGAGAGACACATGGCCTGAAACTTTGAGTCCTCTCCTTCAGGACATCAGGCAGGGGCACCTGCCTCTAGGGCAGTAGCTGGCCATGTGTGTCTCTCTTCTTGGGGGTCCTCAGGGGCATTAACTAGGGCAAGTCAAGGCACACACCCTGCAGACCCCAAGCCTTGGCACCTCAGAGATCTGCAGTGGTTAGCCAAGTAAGTGCTCTCTGGTGTCACCTAGGCGCCTGGAAGCCAGAAACTGACTTCAAGTTGACAGGCACTGTTCATTGCAGTGTCCATCCAAGTCCTCCTTGCACCCTACAATGGGTTCCCCCTCTGGCCTTACATACTGTTTGGGGATTTAGGCAACTGAAGACTAGGGGGTTCAAGTTGTACTTCAGATGGGTTTGGACTACAGTTCCCTGGAAAGAAAGGAGGGAGAAGCAGGCAGTGTAGACCTCGGGGCAAGACCAAAATCAGAACCTGGCAGCTCTGTGCATCTCTCACCCCCTGCAAACACTGAGGCTCTCTAAGGGACACTCGAATACCTTGTGCCAGTGCCACGACCGATAAAGCTAAGCTCTGGGACGCCTAAATGACAGCAACAGAGTGACAGGAAGTGGGGACTGAGGGCCAGAGCTGAGCTCTGCAGGTACCCCAGTTGGGTGACCCTGGGATATATAGTGTGTAGTCAGTCACAGGTGAATAATATAGGGGAGCAGGATTGAAGGGTGTGGGTGGGGTGTGACTGCAGCTGCCACGGAGAGGACTTAAGTTCCTAATCTCATTGGTTTAGGAAAAAACAAACCCTATTGAGGAGAGAGAAGTCACTTCTCCGCTACCTCCTGCCAAGTTCCCCCAAAACTCCCCACAGAAACCGGGTCAGGCCATACCCTGGCACATACTTGGCCTGTTTTTCAGGGCTAGAACAAGGAGAAGGGCTGAAGTTACTCAAGAAGGAGCCCCCAAAAGGTGTGGGGGAGTGGGTCCCCCAGAATACCCAACGGAGGGGCAGATCGATAATACATGCATGTGCCTTGTATGCAGCTGACTGGGGTTCAATTCCCACATCTTATATAGTTCCCTGAGCACTATCAGGAGTGATTCCTGAGTGCGGAGCCAGGAATAACCCCTGAGCACAGCCGCATGTGGCCCTCACACCAAAACAAGCCAGAATTCCCACTAGATAATGCATGTTCACCCAATCCTCCATCCTTCGAAGCCACTTATCCTACAAGATCCTGTCCCCATCTATTTCCAGGGTCCATGACAGGATGGCCCCTACTGCAGCCCTGAAACTAGCTTGGCCCCCGTGGCTGCTGCTTCTGCTTCTCCTTCCAACCCACGGCAGTGGCGGCTGCCCAGCAGTGTGTGACTGCGCCTCCCAGCCCCGGGCAGTGCTCTGTGCCCACCGACGCCTGGAGGCCGTGCCAGGGGGCCTCCCTCTGGACACTGAGCTTCTGGATCTGAGTGGAAACCGCCTTTGGGGCCTGCAGCGGGGCATGCTCTCCCGCCTGGGCCTGCTCCAAGAGCTGGATCTCAGCTACAACCAGCTGTCCACGCTCGAACCCGGGGCCTTCCATGGCCTGCAGAGCCTGGTCAGCCTCAAGTTGCAGGGTAATCGCCTGCGCATCATGGCTCCTGGGGTCTTTGCAGGCCTGTCTGCCCTGACACTCCTGGACCTGCGCCTCAATCAGATTGTCCTCTTCCTAGATGGGGCCTTCAGGGAGTTGGGGAGTCTCCAGCAGCTGGAAGTGGGCGACAATCACCTGGTGTTTGTGGCCCCGGGGGCCTTTGCAGGGCTGGCCAGACTCAGGAGCCTCACCCTGGAGCGTTGCAACCTCAGCACCGTGCCCGGCCTGGCGTTGGCACAGATGCCAGAGCTGGTAGCTCTGCGACTGAGAGAGCTGGATATCTGGAGGCTGCCAGCAGGTGCCCTCCGGGGTCTGGGCCAGCTCAAGGAGTTGGAGATACACCACTGGCCATCTCTGGAGGTTCTCGAGCCAGGCAGCCTGCAAGGACTTAATCTTAGCAGCCTGGCCATCACTCGCTGCAACCTGACCACGGTGCCCTTCCAGGCGTTGCATCACCTCAGTTTCCTCATCGTTCTAGATCTATCCCAGAACCCAATCTCTGCCATCCCTGCCCGCAGCCTCAGTCCCCTGGTGAGGCTCCAAGAGCTGCGTCTTTCGGGCGCTGGCCTCACCTCCATCGCGGCCCAGGCCTTCCACGGCTTAACAGCCTTCCACCTGCTGGACGTAGCTGACAATGCTTTGCAGACCTTGGAGGAAACGGCCTTCCCTTCTCCAGACAAGCTTGTCACACTTAGGCTGTCTGGCAACCCTCTCACCTGTGACTGTCGCCTTCTCTGGCTGCTCCGGCTGCGACAACGCCTGGACTTTGGCACGTCCCCTCCTGCCTGTGCTGGACCCCAACATGTCCAGGGGAAGAGCCTGAGGGACTTCTCTGACATCCTCCCTCCTGACCACTTCACCTGTCAACCGGCCCTGATCCGAAAGTCAGGGCCACGGTGGGTGACAGCCGAAGAGGGAAGCCTGGCTGTCTTTTCCTGCTCCGGAGATGGAGACCCCGCTCCCACTGTGTCTTGGAGGCGACTTCGGGGGGCCTGGCTGGGCCGGGCTGGGAGAGTTAGGGTCCTGGAAGATGGCACCCTGGAAATCCGCTCTGTGCAGCTTAGAGACCGGGGGGCCTACATCTGCATGGTAAGCAACGTGGCCGGCAATGACTCCTTGAGGACCTGGCTCGAAGTCATCCCTGTGGAGCCAATCAATGGCACACTGGACCCCAACATCACCATGCCAGAGATCCCCAGACCCTTCTTCCTGGATGGCAGAGGTGTGGCCATGGTGCTAGCTGTTGGCTTCTTGCCCTTCCTCACTTCAGTGACCCTCTGCTTTGGCCTCATTGCCCTCTGGAGCAAGGGCAAAGGCCGGGTCAAACATCATGTGACCTTCGACTTTGTGGCCCCTCGACCCTCTGGGGACAAGAATTCTGGGGGGAACCGGGTCACCGCCAAACTCTTCTGACCCAGCCAGACTCCCTTCAGGTCCTGAAGGCACAAGAAAGAATTGAGGGGAGCAGAAGCAAGACAGGCTGCACAGAGACCATCGTTGCCTGCCTGCTGGCTCGTCCCCTCCTGTCTATGACCTGTGCTTTGCAGTAGCATGATGATGGCTTTGCATCTCTCCGCTGTGAGGGACCCTCCAGAACTTGGGGGTTCACCCAGCCCCACACGGCTGCAAACAGACAACCCAGTGCTCCTTCACTCACCCCTTTGATCACCAACCCCAAGCCAGACACACTTCCAAGGGGGGATATGTCACTTCCATCTCTTCTGCTCGGCTCTAGGGGTTCAGGCTCAGAAGAGGAATGGGGGGGGGGGAAGGGGAGGGCAGGGCAGGGTATATACTTGTCTGCATGAGCCCCACCACCACCATTAAACCTGTGGCAGAAACACCCACAATCAAACAGAATTCGGGACTTTGACTTCCAATTTTTTCATTCTCACCTCTATCCAGTTTCCTCCTTCTTTCTGCCCTTTTCTGTCAGTACCTGACCCAGGTCCCCAAGAGACCTTGCCTGAATTTTGACAGCATGACCAAAGGAGGCTGGGGATATGGTCCAGGGAGATTAGCACACACAACCCCTTCTGTTTTGTCTGGGGCTGAAGGGGCTCAGCCATTGGGAAGAGGTCTCCTCCCAACCACCCTTTATCTCCTTTGCTCAGACCCTACAGGGACTAACTCGGGGCACCTGGCCTTGCTCTGGGGCCCCCACATCCGGGATACTCAGGGGGCCTGTGTTGATGCCAGTGGTGTTCCCCAGTTGAAGGAGCCTCAAGAAGGGAATCTGCCACTCGATCCAACTCTGCCACCTAGAAGAGCTGGGGAAATCCAGAACTGAAAAGGGGATGTTGTGAGCCTTTTCCTTGTAGGAAAAGAAAGTCAATTTTAGATTTTCCCCATGCCTTCTAGGTCTTTGGCCTTTCCCGCTCAGAAAAGAATATCAGAAGGAGCCAAGCAGTAAAGTAAAAATGGACTTTATTTGGAAATTCTAAGAGGAAAGAGAGAGAGGGTAATATGCTCAAGAGACTTGAAAGGGACTTCTCGAGCATGGAGTCAGAACCCCAGTACACAACCCAGAGTGAAAGTATGCAAAAGGCCGTGTCTCAAGAGTTGTGTCCTGGGCCCGGAGAGATAGCACAGTGGTGTTTGCCTTGCAAGCAGCCGATTCAGGACCAAAGGTGGTTGGTTCGAATCCCGGTGTCCCATATGGTCCCCCGTGCTTGCCAGGAGCTATTTCCGAGCAGACAGCCAGGAGTAACCCCTGAGCAATGCTGGGTGTGCCCCCCCCCCAAAAAAAAAGAGTTGTGTCCTATGGGGCTGGAGAGATAGCACAGCAGTAAGGCATTTGCCTTGCACGCAGTTGATCTGGGACGGACCCAAGTTTGATTCCCAACATCCCATATGGTCCCCCGAGCCTGTCAGAAGCAATTTCTGAGCACAGTGCCAGGAGTAACCTCTGAGTGCTGCCAGGTATGGCCCAAAAACAAAACAACAAAGAGAATTGTGTTCTGGCAACACATATGCACAAAAGGCACATGTATGTGCTTCCTTTGTTTTAAGCTCACTTATATAATATTTCTCCCAACCTGCCCTACATGGGGCTTTCTACTTAGGAAAAAGTCCCTTGTTGGTGGTTCCTTATGGCAAGGGCTGCAATGGTCTTTTTTGACCTTTCTTTCCAGGCCTTTGTTCCTGCTCAAATTTTTCTTATTAAGCCTTGGTTCCTGCTCGAATTTTTCTTATTAAGCCTTGGTTCCTGTATCCACAAAGTGGAACTTGGGAGTCTTAGAGCTAGTGACAGCAGTGATTTCTTCAAATTCCATCTCTTAGTTTTAGGGCATTCCAAGAACTCATTGCCATGGGGGGGCCCCTTCCCTATCTGCCTGTCTGCCAGCTTGAATGTGGTGCCACAGATTGAGAAGGGATGGCATCCATACCCCCTGTTTGACACCAACTCATTTAGGTCAGTCTTTTTCTTAGGGACAGGAGAGATAGCACAGTGAGTAGGGCATTTTTGTCTTCTTTTTATTTGTTTGTTTGTTTGTTTGTTTGTTTCTGGGCCACAGTTGGTGGCACTCAGGGGTTACTCCAGACTCTGTACTCAGAAATCACTCCTGGCGAGCTGGGGATCAAACCCTCAAGGCAAAGGATCTTCTCCAGGGCTACCACTCCAGCCTTAGGCATTTCTGTCTTTTGTTTTGTGGCCCAGATTTTAACCTGACATCCCATATAGTCTTCCGAGTATGGCTAATTCCATCCTGCATGCAGAACCAGGAGGGGCCTCTGAGCACTACCGAGTGTAGCTCCAAAACAAAACCAAAAATGTTATTCTTCATTTGAGGTGGGAGGGCAGGTATCTGCAGGAACCCAGTCTGGAAATGGGAAGCCACAAACCCTCCCTTTCTTTTTTGTTTTGTTTTGTTTTTCGGTGACACCCAAGGATGATCACGGACTTCTCTGCACTCAGGAATTACTCCTAGAGGGACTACATGGGATGTCAGGGATCAATCCTGGGTGAGCACATGCAAGGAAAGCATTTCACCCACTTATTGTTTCTTCAGTCCTTCTTTTTCTTTTTTTTTTTTTTTGCATCAGATTTCTGCACCCACAAGGGAAAGCAAGAAGGAAATGCCCAGGGATGGACCAAACAGAGCCAAACCCTACAGACCCCAAGACTAGAGAACCAGGCAGGCAGTCTTGCAGAGAGTGGGGGGGGGGGGGGGGAGGCACAGCCTGACTGCCAAGTGATTTTCCACTGGCTCCCCTATTCTGAAGCCAGCAGATTCTCACAAGATGTCATTCTCTGATGGAGACCACCCCCCCACAGTAGAGAGGGAGGAGGAACTGAGTGCAGTAAAGAGAGGGAACAGTAGAACCAGAAAAAGTGGATGCCAGAAGCTTAGGGGACAGGACAGCAGCAGAGTGGAAGGAGAGGCAGAGAAGGGGAGAGTCACGCGGCCCCGGGAAGCCAGGCTGCTGCAGTCTGCAGATCGCCCTCAGGTCCCCTTTAGAAGAGTGCCCCCCCCCACTTCTACTATCAGCAAGCAAAGGAATCCCGGCTCTCCTAGCACTTGCTGTCCTTGTCCAAGATGACTCCATTCATTCATTAGAAGCTCTCTGGTTCAAATTGAGCAGCGAGAGTAAATGGGCTTCAGGGCTGGCAAGCTGGGAGTGGGGATACAAGGGCAATGTGAGCCCAATGATTTGGAAAAGAGGCTGGAGAAATATAGGAACCCCAACAACCTTCTCCTGCATCCAGGCCCCAGAAAGGTTTCCCAGGGCACGGCTCACAGGCCCTCTCCAAAGTTTAAAACCAGCAGTTGATGATTTGATTGGGATTTGGGGGTCAGATGTTCGAGGCGAGGGTCTCACTCTAGTTGCTGACTGCAATGCAGAAAGGGGCCTGGCTGCTGGGGAACGGAAACTTCCAGCCAAGCCCCCCAGGAGGCAAGGAACAGATAGTGTCTCTGGAGCGGCATCTCCAGTGTGGCATTCACTGTCCAACAGGCATGGCATGAGACAGATACCCAGGTCTAGCATCTCATCAAGAGGACATAGAGACAGGGGACAGGTTCAGTGGGAGAGGTCCCGTGTTTCTGGGTTCCATCCACAGCCCCATGAAAAGAAAAGTCAAAAAGAAGCAAATACAGTGCAGGTTCATACTTTTATTTTGACCAATGGACTCTATTATTTACATATGTCAATATAAAATTGATCAGCAAGACAGTTGTGGTTTTTGTTTGTTTGTTTGTTTGTATTTTGGGTCACACCTGGCAGCACTCAGTGGTTACTCCTGGCTCTGCACTCAGAAATTGCCCGTAGCAGGCACAGGGGACCATATGGGATGATAGAAATCGAACCACCATCCGTCCTGAATCAGCTGTGTACAAGGCAAATGCCCTACTGCTGTGCTACCTCTCCCAGCAAGACAGTTTTAATAACTTTTGAATGCAGTGTGAAGTTTGCATTCACAGTATGCCTCAATTTGATCATGAAATTTTCACCAGGCATGTCTAACCTGCGTTCAGCTTTCACAAAATTCCATCCTGAAGCAACTGACCCACTCATCCAAGTAGTCTAAAATGTGAAGTGTTTTCTGTGCTGGTGTCATCATACAGAGAGTAAAAAGTGTTTGCCTCGAATGTGGCCTCCAAACAAAAACAAATGGCATCCATTTCAATTTCCAGAATACAAAGCTTAGCATAATTGCTCAAATCCCAACACTGCATATGTGGTTCTGAGAACCAGCAGGGATGGCCCCCCAAAAACAAACAAAAGTCCAATCTTAGGGATACTAGACTCCTTGGAAGTGTGGAATAGTCACATGTGGTTGTGGCTGCAATCAGGAGAGCAAAGATCCCAATTATTATGACCCTGGACTGGGGTTTCCTTGGCAGAGTTGGGCCAAGTATCCAAGAAGTTTCTTCAACCTATAGAAATGCTTGTAGGATGACCCCACTCTGCCTTCTTTATCCCTTCTTGGTTTTGTTTGGGGCCACACCCAACAGTGCATAGGAATTACTCCTGGCTCTGTGCTCATGGATGATTCCTGGAAAGTCTCAGGAATACGATAAAGAAATGGAACCCAGATTGGCCTCCTACAAGGCAAGTGCCTTCTCCATTGTACACAACTTTTTCAGAATTTAATTTTGAGGGGGTCAAGCTTATTAAACTAAGCTTACTGGAATGACCCCTCCATTTCCATCCAAGTCACCATGAAGGTATAGCTCAGGGGTAACTGTGTAGTCTGGTGTGAGTATATGTGTACAATAAAAGATACATGCAAATGGTACGTGTTCACATGTGGAGGATGTTTGAACCCCACAAAATTAGGGGTATTCTGATGGAGGTGAGTCCCAGAGTAAAACACAAGTGGAGAAAAAGGTTAAAAATCTTAGGGCTGGAGTGATGGCGCAGCAGTAGGGTGATTGCCTTGCACGCAGTTGACTCAGGACAGACCATGGTTCAATCCCCCAGTGTCCCATATGGTCCCCCAAGCCAAGAGTGATTTCTGAGCACAGAGCCAGGAGTAACCCCTGAGCGTCACCAAGTGTAGCCCAAAAAATAAAAAATAAATAAATAAAAGATTAAAAGTCTTGAGGCCATGTTCTTCTTAATTTTTTGGTTTTGAGGGTTTGTTTGTTTGGGGGTCACATCTGGTGATGCTCAGAGATTCCTCCTAGCTCTGCACTCATGAATCACTTCCGACAGGCTTGGGGACCACATGGGATGCCAGGAATTCAATCGTAGACAGCTGCTTGCAAGACAAGCTCCCTACCTGCTGTACTATCTCTTTGAACACTTGATGCCCTCCCTCTTCTATGTTCAAGTTTCATATACCTTAAATTCCTTCATCACTTGCTTTAATACTGTCTCTCCAGGGTCTCTGAAAAAAGGTCAGATCGAGGATGAGCCTCTGCTGAACACCTCAGAACACATATCAGGTTTCTCACTTGCCTTCATCAATCTATTGTCCCTGATTGAAGAGACAACAGGAAGCTGGTTAGGTCACTCCATCCCCTTGATCTCCCTTCATGTTTGTCTCTGCCCTCAAGGACTTGCATAAGGGAGAAAGAATCCCCAAAATCATATAGACCTAACTGCAATTTCTGGCTGCCAGGAGAAGCCTCTCATGAATGACAACAGAGTCTTCAAATTTCTTGGGACCTTTTAGGTCCTGTTTTGGTTTTTTTTTTTTTTAAAGTAATATCTTTATTTAAACACCATGATTACAAAAATGATTGTAGTTGGATTTCAGTCATAAAAGGAACACTCCTCTTCATCAGTGCAACATTTTCATCACCGATGCCCCCCCATCTTCCTCCACACCCACCCCCTGCCTGTATTCCAGACAGGCATTCTACTTCTCTCACTCACTGACATTGTCACCATAGTTGTCAGTGTAGTTGTTTCTCTAACTGCACTCACCACTCTACTTCACCGTCTTTCTGGTAAAGAGAGGCAGTTCAGGAATCTCAGGACCAGAACAACAACCCAGGAGCTGATTCCACTTGGGGGAAACTTTTGATTCTGCTACCCATACTCATTCAGTGCAAACCTGATCCAAAATCAGCCTGAACCAGCTGACAAGTTTTGAAACCAAAAATGCAAGCATGTCAGCTCACTGCATTCTGGTCTTGGTGATATTCTTTGGCTAGTTTCTTTATTCCCTATTAGGACCCTGATTGGGTTTTTGTTGTTGTTGTTGTTGGTTGTTTTGTTTGCTTATTTGGACCACACCCAGAGGTGCTCAAGGATTACTCCTAGCTCTGCACTCAGAAATCACCCCTGGCAGGCGTGGGGGTCTATATGGGATGCTGGGATTCGAACCACCATCTGTCCTGGATCGGCCACATGCAAGGCAAATGCCTTATTGCTGTGCTATCTCTACAATCCCTTGGACTCCAATTAAAGAGAGGGAGGAAAGTACCACAAATAAATTATCCTCTTTTTTTTTTTTTTTAAGTCTCAAATCCAAGAACTCCTCTGAAGGTAGAAAGTTCCTACATTGCCAACAGTCCTCCTGCAGCTCTCTCAGGTTCCACAGAATGAAGAACAAGATCTCTTGCAGGCCACGGTGATATTACAGCAGGGAGGGCATTGCTTTGCATCCCAGTATTCCATATGGTTCCTCAAGCATGGCCAGGAGTGATCTCTGAGCACAGGTTAGAAGTAAACCCTGAACACCACCACGTGTGGCTCCAATCACAAAATCCAAAAATCTCTGCCATGAGAAGTCTCAGGTGGTGAGGGGGGCAGCTGAAGGCACATATCTGTGTGTGTTGTGTGTGTATGTCTGTGTGTGTGTCCTTTTCCCCATTAGAAGCAACAAAACAGCAGGAAAAGAGTGAAGGAGAAGTTAGACTCTGGGAGCAAACACTCTCTTCGACCTCCTTCTCTCCTCCACTGTGTCCCCCCACAGCATCCAGCTCTCAAGGAAAGGTGGGGGAGTGAGGAGATTCTTGTTCTATGCAGTAAGTGAGGTCCCCGGTCCTCTTCATCCAAGAACTGGATGGGAACAACTGGAGAGATTTAGGAAAGTGTCTTGGGCTGCTAGCCACCATTCATCCATCAGTCTCACCATATGACTCAGCAGAGGCGCTGGATACAGATTTTTTTTTCTATTTTATACTTTCCTTTTTTTCCTGAACTCACCACTCTTTGTGGCAAGCTTGAAATCAAGGGCTGGACCTTCCAGCCCTCATCTCTATTGTCTCTGGGTGTTATTACAATAATGTCTCTTATTTTTCTTAAAACCCATAGATGAGTGTGACTATTCTGTGTCTATCTCTCTCCTCTGACTTATTTCACTCAGCATAATAGTTTCCATGACCATCCAAGTATAGGAAAATTTCATGACTTCATCTCTCCTGATGGCTGCATAATATTCCATTGTGTATATGTACCACAGTTTCTTTAGCCATTCATCTATTGAAGGGCATCTTGGTTGTTTCCAGAGTCTGGCTATTGTGAATAGCACTGCAATGAATATAGGTGTGCAGAAGGCATTTTTGTGTTGTGTTGGATAGAGATTTTTTTCCCTGAATGTGGGAGGCTCTGGGTTTGCTCCCCAGCATCAGTGTACATGTCATCATCAGTGTACACACAGACACAGACAAAAGGACTATGAAGAACAGCATCTGCCTCATCCCTTCCAGCAAGCCCATGTGACTCAGTTTATCTTAGAGATGAGAAAAGTGACGACAGAGGAAGGGGAGACACTTTTCTTTCATTTGTTTTTGGCTCATACCCAGCAACACTTGGGTTATTCCTGGCTCTGTGATCAGGAATCACTACTGGCAGGTTTGGGGGAAGGACCATATGGGATGCTGGGGATTGGACCTAGGTCAGCCATGTGCAAAGCAAATAAATGCCCTACTGCTGTGCTATATCTCTCCAGCCCCACAGAGGGTAAGTAAGAAATGAGTATTTTCCAGACACTTGGTTGTACAGCATTTGCATGGACTACAATTTGAATTCTTACACAGGGAACAGGGTGAATGGAGAAATCCCATTTCCAGGAGCCAGAGCGGTGGTACAGGGTGTAAGGCGTCTGCTTTGCCTGCGCTAGTCTGGGATAAACCACGGTTTGATCCCCCCGTGTCCCATTTGGTCCCCCAAGCCAGGAGCAATTTCTGAGCGCATAGCCAGGAGGAACCCCTGAGCGTCACTGGGTGTGGCCCAAAAACAAACAAACAAACAAACAAAAAAGAAATCCCATATCCATACTGAGTTCCAAATGACTTTAGAATGGTCTCCATGATGGGGCTGGAGATATAGCATGGAGGTAAGGCGTTTGCCTTGTAGGCAGAAGGACGCTGATTCGAATCCTGGCATCCCATATGGTCTCCCGAGCCTGCCAGGAGCGATTTCTGAGTGTAGAGCCAGGAGTGACCCCTGTGTGCTGCCAGGTGTGACCGCCCCCCCCAAAAAAATGGTCTCCATGTAAAGTTTCTGGAGCCAGAGGAGTAATACAGCAGGTAAGGCATTTTCACAGAGTCATTTTGGATATAATATCGGGCACCCCAAGTGGTCCCCAGCCCTGAACACTATCAGATATGGCCCCAAAACCACACCCATACAACAATAAAATCAAGAAATAGGTGTTTTCTATATTACATGAATGTTAAAATGTTTCAGTTTGGGGGCAGGGGTAGAACTTAATGGAAGAGTATATTTCCTAAATGCATTTTGATCCCCACCAAAAAAACTTTTCTATTTTTGCTGGAACATCCAAAACTTAAACACTTTTATAGAAAGATTCTATGTAGGGGCCGGAATGGTGATGTATCGGTTGGGTGTTTGCCTTGCAAGCGCTGACCTAGGACAGACCGAGGTTCGATCCCCCGGTGTCCCATATGATCCCCCAAGCCAGGAGCAATTTCTGAGCTCATAGTCAGGAGTAACCCCTGAGCATCACCGGGTGTGGCCCAAAAACCAAACCCAGAAAGATTCTATGTAATAAACATGAATGTCCCTGGAGTAACCTAAAATTATGTGATTTCAAATAAAATAACAAAATCTAATCAAAAGGTAAATTGTGTTGGGCTGGAGTGATAGCACAGCGGGAGGGTATTTGCCTTGCACACTACCGACCTGACTGGACCTGGTTCGATCCCTGGCATCCCATACGGTTCCTGAACTTGCCAGGAGTAATTTTACAGTATAGAGCCAGGAGTAACCCGAGCATCGCTGGGTATACCCCAAAAGTAAAAAAAAAAAAAAGTAAATTTTGGGGGCTTGGGATTTCATTCACCAATGTCTTGCATACATGAGGTCCAAATCTCAGAATCGTCAAAGCAAATGTTGACAAATTCAATTTTTCTACGTAAAAATAAAATATATTTTCAGTGCATAAAAAGAGTCACAAAGGGGCTGGGACAATAATTCAATGGAGGGCCCGGAGAGATAGCACAGCGCCGTTTGCCTTGCAAGCAGCCGACCCAGGACCAAAGGTGGTTGGTTCAAATCCCTGTGTCCCATATGGTCCCCCGTGCCTGCCAGGAGCTATTTCTGAGCAGACAGCCAGGAGTAACCCCTGAGCACCGCCAGGTGTGGCCCAAAACCAAAAATAATAATAATAATAATAATAATAATAATAATAATAAATAATTCAATGGATAGGATGCTTGCTTCATATGCAGCCAACTCAGGTTCAATCCCCAACATCCCTAGCAAGGCCAGTAATATTTCCTGAGTGCAGAGCCAGGAGTTACCCCTGCACATGGCCATGAGTAGCCCCAAAACTGAAGAAAAAAAAAAAAAAAAAAGAAAAAGAAAGAAAGAAAAAGAAAGAAAATCACCAAAAATGTAGAGAAGGCAGATGAACTGGGAAAAGGAACAAAAGGTTTAACTTATACACAAACCAATTAAATACTACAGAAAGACGAAACCAGTGACCAGAGCAATAGCACAACTGGAAGGGCATTTGCCTTACACACAGCCAACCTGGTTAAACCCCCAGAATCCCATTTGGTTCCTACCCCAAACCTGCCAGTAGTAAATCCTGAGCACAGAGCTAGGAATAACCCCTGAGTGTTGTCAGGTGTGGCCCATATGCCAAAAAGAAAAACTTAACCAATCAAAAGAATTTGAATATAAGTATATAAATATAAAATTTACAAATAACTGCCAGTTAAATATTAAATATGTTCAGTCTTATTTATAAAAAAAATAGTAGTTTGATAACACACTCCACTATGTCATCAAACAAGCCCTTTTCACTGTGCTAGTGGAAAACTTCAGCAGAAAATAATTAAAGCAATATTATACTGTGCTTAACAAAATCCCTATCAAACATGCAACTGGAACTGAAATGACAAGAATCTTCATGGGAGAAAGTAAATGTTCAGAATTGTGTCTATTCGAATTTTAAAAACAAACAATGCACACACATCTCTAATATTTTATTTGTCTTCCTATTTAATATTCAGCTATAGAAATGAGTACAGTGGATAGGTCTTGTCAATCCTGGTTTGATTCCTGACACCACATATGGTCTTCTGAGCCTCGCCAGGAGTGATCCCCTGAGCACAGTCAGGTGTGGCCCAAAAGTAAACAAAAAAAGCCAAATGAAACATACTTAGACATCAATATAATGTTAAAGGGCTAAACAGAGTTTTTATATTCCTCCAGCTTACTATGAAAATTTGCTGAGGCAAGTGTGTGTGTGTGTGTGTGTGTGTGTGTGTGTGTGTGTGTGTGTGTGTAACTAAGGAGAACTATACAGAAATTGCAAAGTAGCAAGTTGTCATAAATTTGTAAATATATGTTTGTCATAGTATCTTGTGGAAAATCCACAAGAATCTGATAGTCTCTGAGAGAAGAGACTTATTTTCTTGCTATGATGGGTTTTTGTTCCTTTGGCTTTGGAAGCTGTGCATGCACTGTTCATTTTCAATGTTTTGTTTGTTTGTTTGTTTTGTTTTGTTTTGTTTTGTTTTCGCATCACACCTGGCAGCGCTCAGGAGTTACTGCTGGTTCTGTGCTCAGAAATCGCTCCTGGCAGGCTCGGGGAACCATATGGGATGCCAAGATTTGAACCACCATCCTTCTGCACGCAAGGCAAACACCCTACCTCCATGCTATCTCTCTGGCCCTTCGATGTATTTCAATGAAATATAGTTTAGCTTTAAAGTCAAATTTTTAAAATAGGAAGAAAAACCCATGCACCTCCGGGTGGACTCCAAATACTCATCCAACAAACATTCACTGAGTCAGGCACTGTGTCTGTAGCTAGTACACAGAAGAGATAGTACCTCTCCTGAGGGCCTGTCACAGCCTGAGCAACCAAAAGATGAATTGTGGGGAAAAGTGACAGCTCATCCCTCCATCTAAAGCAGCATGTTTCAACCACTGTGCCACGGCATACTAGTGTCTCATGAGATCTTGTCTGGTGTGCTTTGGGGAAAAAAAAATTCCAATTTTATCCATAACATGCAGCTTTGGCTCACATATAGACCAATCATTATAGAAAAAAAAAAAACTTTGTTATCTCATAATAAAGTAATGATAAGATAATTTGTGTTTATTTGATTCCTATTCAAGAGAATTACTTTATATATAGTCAATATACTCCGAGTTAAAAAAAGAAGTTTAAGGTCTCAAATAACTTTTATTATGCATTACAATTTTTGATAAAAGAGAGGTAAAGTGTGGCCAGAAATGAGAGTTATTTTCATGTTTTATGCTTTTTGACCTCTTCAATACTTGACTTTGAGCAACACATTTTTTTTTGAGTCACCTTTCATCTTGATTTAATTAATTGTATCTGTTCATGGAAAAGTAGCTCTTACAATTGCTTTCTATAAATATTTTCCCATTCCTTTAGGTTTTATTAAAGCAATTAATTTGAAATAAATTTATTATACAGTCTGCCAAGGGGGTGGAAGGAACTTGTGGAAGAAAGGCGACATCGGTGGTGAGTTAGGTATTAGAACATTGTATGCTTGAAACAGCTCTATTATGAAAAACTTTGTAAATCATAATGTCTTTTTAAAAAGCTATAAATCTTAGAAGTCAAATATTTTAAATCTTCATTAAAATTAAGATTATTTGGGCCCGGAGAGATAGCACAGCGGCGTTTGCCTTGCAAGCAGCCGATCCAGGACTAAAGGTGGTTGGTTCTAGTCCCGGTGTCCCATATGGTCCCCCATGCCTGCCAGGAGCTATTTCTGAGCAGACAGCCAGGAGTAACCCCTGAGCACTGCCGGGTGTGACCCAAAAACAAAAACAAAACAAAAAAATTAAGATTATTTAAAAACAATAATGTTTAATATTTAAGCTATGTATCTTTAAGAGGGATAGCGAATAGTTGGCAAGTTACTAGTAGAGATTTAAAGATATTGACTATAAATCTACATGGTCCCAGACTTCTATTTTTAAAGAATCAGACTATTTGGATCTAGAAGGACCCAAGATTTCTTAGGTGTCAGCATGACTAGATATCTGTTCAAGAAACAGGTAAAAAAAAATTTAACATTTTCTAATGGTGGTGTGATTCTCTTTTCTTTTTTTGTTTTTGGTTTTGGGTCCTACCTGGCAGTGCTCAGGGGTTACTCCTGGCTCTGCACTCAGAAATTGCTCCTGGCAGGCACAGGGGGGATCATATGGGATGCTGGGATTTGAACCAACGTCCTTCTGCATGCAAGGCAAACACCCTACCTCCATGCTATGTGTGCCTTTGCACAAAAAAAGATTGAAAACCACTGATCTAAAGAGCTGGGGGAACCAATGGCTTTGTACAAAGGCAACCAACATGGTGCAAGCCAAGGATGCTGTAAGGATGACTCCAGCTCCGCCCACTTTTCTCCCCCGCGCATGCGCACACAGACACACGCTCACCCCGCCCACCTCGGGGGCGGGGCTTGTGGCAGCACTGAAGTCCCGTCGCTCAGCGCACGCCACGCCGCGGAGGGCTTTGACGCCGTCGCTCAAAGCCGATTGGTTGGTTTAGAAAAAACCGGGCGCTGATTGGTTGCTTACGCGCCTCGGGGCGGGGCTTGCGGCGGCAGAAGTCCCGTCTCTCAGCGCACGCCGCCGCGGAGGGATTTGACGCCGTTGCTCGAAGCTGATTGGCTGGCTTAGTAAAAAGCCAGGCGCTGATTGGTTGCTAACGAGCCTCGAGGGCGGGGCTTGCGCCGGCTGAAGTCCCGTCGCTCGGCGCACGTTGCGGAGCGAGTTGACGCCGTCGCTCGAAGCTGATTGGCTGGCTCGGGAAAAAAGCTGGGCGCTGATTGGTTGCTGCCGAGCTCGGGGCGGGGCTTTGCGGCGGCTAAAGTCTCGCGAGAGTGCGGCGGCGGAAGTGGAGGCAGAGGCGGCGGTGGCGGCGGGAGCGAAGCGCGAAACTGCACGTGCGGCTGGCTGCGGCGGCGGACGGAGGCGCGGTAATGGCGGGCGGGGAGCAGCGAGGGCGGAGTTTTGAGGAGACAAAGGGAGGGTGGTCGGGCAGCACGGCAGGAAGGAATGGAGAGGCTGCGGCGCCTCCACGGTGCGGGGGGGGGGGTCTCAGCATCCCCCGCGGGGGCCATGACCCAACCGCCGCCGGAAGTGACCCCCGCGCATGCGCAGTTGGAGCCGTCACAGGGGAAGTGGCCGTGCTGCGCATGCGCAATTGGAGCTGCATCCCCAAAATTTTGGAATTTGGGGTTCTGCTCCCCTCCAGCCAGTTCTGAGCTCAGCAGGCACGCTCCAGTGCCTGTATGCCCTCCTCTGGATGATGCCTGCGTCGAAGGAGGATCCTTGGCAAGGCATGAAATAGGGGTTCACCACCCCCCCATCTCTCCTCTCCTGGCTCCCCACCTGTCAACATCATCATCATCTTGCAGCACCCAAGCTGCAGAGTCTCCACGTCGCAGCTTCGCATGCAAGAGTCACCCCAAGTCTACCCCGACGTCCCCCTCACCCATTGGAGCAAGAAGGAGAGTCGAGAGTTGCTGTAATGCAGCACCCCTCTTGGGTTATGCCATTGCTGCTGCTTTGGGGTTGTAGGTTTGGCTCCTTGGTGGGACCTGGCTGGAAGGAAAGAAGAAAAGAGGGAGGGAGGGAAGAAAGGAAGGGGAAGGAGGGAAGGAAGGAAGGAAGGAAGGAAGGAAGGAAGGAAGGAAGGAAGGAAGGAAGGAAAAAAAGCTTGACCCAACGGAACCCAACAGGGGATGAAAGCAAGGGAGGAAGGAAGGAAAGAAAAAGAGGAAGAAGAGCTTGACCCACAGGAACCCAACGGGGGATGCTTGATTTGACTGCCAGCTGTTGAAAGGACATTAGAACCCAGCTTGAGGCTGCAGTGATTGGATTCTATTCCCTTATGGGAAGGGTTGTTTGTTGCCTTCCTGGAAAGCTCCTCCCATAGGGTCCCCTGGAGGGAGTGATTCCTGGGAGCTGAGCTAGAAGTAAGCCCTGAGCATTGCTGGAGTCGGTCTGTCTGTGTGTCTGTCTCTTTCCCTCTGCCCTCTCTCCTCTTTCTCCCTCACACACACCCCTTAATTCACACAGTTGTTTGCAACTGAAAGCCATTATCTTCACCCAGTTTTTCTGCTCCTTCACCTACACACATGGAGTCGGTCTGTCTGTGTGTCTGTCTCTTTCCCTCTGCCCTCTCTCCTCTTTCTCTCTCACACACACCCCTTAATTCACACAGTTGTTTGCAACTGAAAGCCATTATCTTCACCCAGTTTTTCTGCTCCTTCACCTACACACATTCTCCTTCTCCTTCCCCTCTTCTCTCCTCCTCCCCCCCCTTTCCCTACAATTGTTTGCAAATGAAAACCATTATCTTCATCCACTTTTCCTGCTGCTTCGCCTACACACCCACACACCTCCCCATCAATTCAGTTGTTTGCAGCTGAAAACCCATTATCTTCATCCACCTTTCCTGCTGCTTCGCCTCTCTGCCGACTTTTTTTTGTTTTTTTCTTTTTCTGAGACCACACCTAACAGTGCTCAGAGATTACTACTTGGCTCTGCACTCATGGTAGTGAGTAGTAAACATGGTAGTGCTGGGGGTACCAGGTGGGATGCCTGGCATCTGGGATCACACGCCCAGAGGTACTCGGGCCTTATTCAGGGATCATTCTTGGTGGTGCAAGCTGGGAGACCATGTGGGGTGCGGTTCAAATTTAGGCCCAGCCTCGGTCCTTCCCAGCTCTATCGCTCCTGCACCCAGTACTATCGCTTCTTCTCCAAGGTCTTTAATTTTAATCTCTTTTAATTCGATTGAAAAAACTACTAATAAAAACTAGCATTCGGTATTCTTGTTTCTGTGTTTTTTAATTTTTCTTATTTTTCTCAAAAGAATAGTGTGATTTGTAAATAGGTGAATTGTAAACAAACTATGCTAAGTAAATATTGTTTGTGACTGAATATCTTACATAAATATCAGCAGATAATTAGCACAACTTCAATTTCTTTTTTTTCGTTTCGTTTTGTTTTGTTTTGTTTTTGGGTCACACCCAGCAGCGCTCAGGGTTTACTCCTGGCTCCATGCTCAGAAATTGCCCCCCGGCAGGCTCAGGGGACCATATGGGATGCTGGGATTTGAACCCCCGTCCTTCTGCATGCTATCTCTCTGTCCCCACAGATTCAATTTCTGACGGCTCCGTAGTGTTTGGGAGGGTGGCAGCCACATCCAACGGCTCTCGGGTTGCTCCTGGCTCTGCGCTTAGAAATCACTCCTGGCAAGTTCGGGGGGCCTTATGGGATCCTGGGGATCAAACCATACCTACTGTTTTATCTCTGGCCCCTTAGTGCTGCATAGTAACAACTGCCCCTCCACCAAGTTTTCAGTGTTCTCTTGTTTAAACTCTCGACGCCAATGCTTAAATGAAAAACCTGTAGCCAGTTTCTTCCCAATTAATGAATTTCTCATAACTCAGTCCTTTGGTTTGCAGGTTATTTCGTGGGGGGGGTGCCCCCAATGGTGCGCTGGGGTCACTCCTGACTCTCTGCTCAGGAATCCTTCTTGGTAGGCTCCGAAGAGGGGCCAGCTCTTGGGCTTTACGTCTTCTACTAGATTAGAACTTCTATAAGAACTCTTGAGATTCGGGCCAGAGAAATGGTACAGGGCACTTGCTTTTTTGGGGGGAGGACAGCACTCAGGTCACTTCTGGTGGGCTTAGGGGTCTACAGGGGACCGTGCTGCGGAGGATCAAACTCAGGTTAGCAGTGCTGAAGGCAAATGCCCTACCCATTGTGCTATCACTCCGTCCCCAAGGCACTTGCTCTTGCAGCTGTTGAACCCTTGTTAGGTCCTCCAATACCGCCTATTGTTCGTCACCAGGTGTGTGATCCAAAAGCCAAGAGTAAATAAAACTTTAATCCATCTACCCTTTTTTCTTTTTCGGGGGGGGGGGGGGGGGGCTATGTGCTCAGAAATTACTCCTGGCAGGCTCAGGAAGCTATGTGGGATGCTGAGGAATGGACCTGGGTCGGCTGCGTGCAAGGCAAACCTACCTGCTGTGCTATTGCTCTGGCCTTTTTTATAGATATCATTGGCACCTGGCCTAGCATTTGAATTGGTCTTCCCACGCTTTTTTTTTTTTTTTTTTTTTTTTTGGGCTGCACCCAGTGACGCTCAGGGGTTCCTCCTGGCTCTGCACTCAGAAATTGCTCCTGGCTTAGGGGATCATATGGGACACAGGGGATCAAACCGCGGTCTGTGCTAGGTCAGTGCGTGCGAGACATGCCCTACCGCTCGTGTCTCCACTCCAGCCCTCCCACATCTTTGATACTAAAAACACACCCATAATTAAAGGGGTTTTTTTGTTGTTGTTTTGGGGCCACACCCGTTGGCACTCAGGGCTCTGCACTTAGAAATCGCTCCTGGCTTGGAGGACCATATGGGACGCTGGGGATTGAACCGCGGTCCGACCTAGGCTAGTCCTTGCAAAGCAGACGCCTTATGTCTGGCGCCACCGCTCTGGCCCCTCCCCAATTAAAGTTTTACAAGGAATACATGAGTTATCAAAGGAATTTTTGGATACTATGGAAGCCTGTAGGAGTAAAATTTAGTCCAGTATGGAGGGTCAGAATTGGAGTGGTGATTGTCTCAGAGACAAATACCAGATAACATTTGGTCTTATGCATTTGGGGAAGGGAGATTTTAATTTCCAAGTCTCCATTATGATATACCGTCACAAATTGTTCTTTGAACCAAAGCTACTTAAACTAGATGAATGTTGGGTTTGCAAAAATCCAGAATTATTCCTAGCAAAAAGACATGATGAGGGATTAGAGAGATAGTGCATGGATGGGGTGCTTGCCTTGCATGCTGACCAGGGTCCGAACATATACACAACCCTCAGACTGTACCAGGAATAAGCCCTGAGCATAGCAACAACAAAAGAAAAAAAGGTTTAGAGACTGATGGCACAATGAGTAGGGTGTTTGCCTTGCATGCAGGTTTGATCCCAGCATCCCCTATGGTCCCCCAAGTCTGCCAAGAGTAATTTCTGAGTGCAGAACCAGGAGTAACCCCTGAATGCCACCGGGTGTATTCCAAAAACCAAAAAAAAAAAAAGAAAAAACAACATAATTTTAAAAAGACGGGGTGGTCAGTGGAAAGAATTTAAGAAGCCTGACTTTTTTCGTTTCAAGTACAGTAGTAGTTTTAATGGGTATAAATAATGTGTTCCAAAGCAAGCAGTTAACCCGAATCCATTGGACCGGGTAAGTGGCTCTGGGGTAGATAGTTTGCCTTGCTTGTAAGAGGCCCTGGTTCAATCCCTGACATCAGAACCAGAAGTCCTGGAGCTAGAGAGGCCCTACTGCAGGTAGGGCCTTTGTTTTGCATGTGGCAGACCCAAGTTCAGGCCCTAGCACCCCAGGAGTAATTTCAGAGTGCAGAGCCAGAAGTAATCAGATGTGGCCCATGAAAATAAAAGTCCTGCTTTAAGTCTCGTTGCAAATTGTGTTGTATGGAAATCCCTATTACCATAAGCCTCAGTTTACCAGTTGGTACCTCGAGCCGTGAAATCAGGTTATCTCTGGGTTTTAAGCGTCAAGTTCTGAAACATCACTTTGCTCTTTAAGCACAGTTATTGCTTGAAGGTGGTAGTGAAAGCAGACAGTGTAAGATTCTGGATCATCTCCTGCTATTGTTGGTTCACAGTCGGTTTTGATCCCCAAGTCTTTAAAGCCTAATGACCTTCTCATCACGTTTACTAACCTCCTGACTGAAAGCTGATTGCTAGGTTTTCAAACTCTGGTCATCACCAGAGTAGCACACATTGGATAATCAACCAGTGCATTGAGTTTGTAAGATGAATGATCTGAATTTTACTTGTTGGTAATTGTGCCCTAAGTCTACTCCTGGTTCAGTGCCTATGGTTCTCTCTCTCTCTCTCTCTCTCTCTCTCTCTCTCTCTCTCTCTCTCTCTCTCTCTCCCCCTCTGTCTCCCTCCCTCCCTCTCTCTCTCCCCCTCCCTCCCCCTCCCCTCCCACCCTCCCTCTCTCCCTCTCCCCCTCCCTCCCTCCCCCTCTCTTCTTCCCTCCTTCCCTCCCTCTCTCCCTCTCTCTCTGTCTCTCCCTCCCTCTCCCCCTCTCCCCATCCCTCCCTCTCTTCCTCCTTCCCACCCTCCCTCTCTCCCTCTCTCTCTGTCTCTCTGTCTCTCCCTCTCTCTCTCCCCTCCCTCTCTCCCTCTCTCTCCCTCTCTCTCTGTCTCTCTGTCTCTCCCTCTCTCTCCCCTCCCTTTCTCCCTCTCTCTCCCTCTCTCTCTTTCCCTCCCCCTCCCCTCCCACCCTCCCTCTCTCCCTCTCCCCCTCCCTCCCTCCCCCTCTCTTCTTCCCTCCTTCCCTCCCTCTCTCCCTCTCTCTCTGTCTCTCCCTCCCTCTCCCCCTCTCCCCATCCCTCCCTCTCTTCCTCCTTCCCACCCTCCCTCTCTCCCTCTCTCTCTGTCTCTCTGTCTCTCCCTCTCTCTCTCCCCTCCCTCTCTCCCTCTCTCTCCCTCTCTCTCTGTCTCTCTGTCTCTCCCTCTCTCTCCCCTCCCTTTCTCCCTCTCTCTCCCTCTCTCTCTTTCCCTCCCCCTCTCCCCCTCCCTCCCTCTCTCCCTCCTCTCCCCATCCCTCCCTCTCTTCCTCCTTCCCACCCTCTCCCGCTCTCCCTCTCCCTCCCTCCCTCCCTCTCTCTCTCTCTCTCTCTCTCTCTCTCTCTCTCTCTCTCTCTGTCTCTCTCTCTCTCTGTCTCTCTGTCTGTCTCTCCCTCCCTCCCTCTCTCCCCTCTCTCCTGACATGGCAGTGCCAGGAATCCTCTCACCTATGCTTCCTGCATGCGATACCTGTGCTATCTTTTGATTTATATCTTGAGTTCTCAACGATCCCCTCTTTAAGAAGTCTTAATGTCTAGCTCTTCCAGGCTGTTGTACTTACCAAAGTTTATTTTGTTTCTCCGTTGTATAAATTGAGTGTTTGTCTTTCCTATTAGATTGAATTTCAGTCTTTGGTCTGAGTTTAAACACAGAATTTGAATTTGTTTTTGAGCCACACCTGATGGTGTGCAGGAATTTCTCCTGGCTCTGTGCTCAGAAATCGCTCCTAGCTTAGGGGAACATAGGGGGCGCCGGGGATCAAACTGCGGTCGTTCCTAGGTTAGCCACGTGCAAGGCAAACACCCTACCACTGTGCCACCGCTCTGGCCCAAATTTTTTAAATTCTTCATGCATTGACAATGACTAACTCAGGTTACAGGGATGAATATGGAACTCAAACTTTGGTGAAAGGTTTTATTTGCAGCTTGGGGAATGAAGTTCTGCTCAGGTGGTACAGTACATGATCCAGGCCGTGAGTTCTATTTCTGATGCTGCACGGAGCTCCTATCTGAAAAAGAAAGGGGATGGGGCTAGTACGGAGAGTAAAGGCGCTTGCTTTGTGTGGGGCTGACTCAGGTTCTATTCCTGCACTAATGTGGTCTCTTGAGCACAGAAGAAGGCATTGCCCCTGGGCACGTCCTCACTCCAGCCCAATTTTATCCAGCTTTTAATTCTACTTCAAAGCCCACCTGGGTTTTTTTCACCCAACTGAAAAGGAGAGGAAGGAGTTACGGCAGAGGGAGACCCATTTCCTAAGGTGATTTATATTCGTGTACTTAGTAACAGTGGTCCTAGAACAGTGATCCTCAAACTCTGGCCTGCTGAGGACATTGTCAGCTCTCAGGGTGTGTTGCCTCCACAAGCAGCCCTCTCTTCCCAGGCCCACAGTGCACATTCCCCTCTGCCAGTCAGATGGTGCTGGAGATGAGGCTCTTTTCCCCTCTTCTTTTCGCATTTCAGGATAGAGGTCAGAGCACTGCAGTTTGAAAATGCCCACCGAGCGGACTTCTTGGGCAAGCTTGTCCACCATTCAGAAAATCGCACTCCTCCTCGGGATTCCCGCCAGCGCCACAATCGCCTACATCCTATACCGCAGATTCAGAGAAAGCAGAGGTGTGTGAGCCCAGGGCTGATCCGCATGGAGCGTTCACCCAGACCTTGTTCCGTGTTAACTTGGAAACTTGCCTAGCTAGACTGGAAGGCTCGTTTGTAGGCTTGTTGATGGTTTTCTCTGAGGGATCTTGGGAACTGATTTTCTTTCTTTCTATCGCCTTAATGTACAGTACTTTTACAGACTCAATTGGTACCCTTCAGCATCGTCAGTGCTGTAATGTCCCTCCTGCCCCTAGTTTCTTTACTCATTATCTCCTTGTGTGATTTAAGTTGTTAAGAGATTAGCAATTGGGTTTCCTGATATTTTGGACCTTGGATATAGGACCCAAATAATTATTCAGAACGAGAACTTTTGAATCGCCTAATGAATGTATCCTCGGGCGCTACTTTTTTAGCCTCTCTCTTCTGTGCTTTTGGTGTCTTCCTTCTGTAAAAGGTATGTTCTGGAAGTTGTCATTTTCCCACCATCCAGAACCCCATCTTCCTAGAGCCAGGCGCCTTTTCCATTTTAGCATCTGAAGAAGTAGCTCGGAGATAATCCCCTTTCTCTGGGCCTGGAGGACCCAATCAGGCTCATCATTGTGGTTGAGATCCTCCGTTACCTCCTGGCGCAGTGTTTCTTTGCCAGATTCTAGGGAGGGCTAGTCATAGCTCTGGGCTGCTTAAGTCTGACCTGACGAACCATGAATCCATTGTGCAGACGAGCGGCTCACCTTCGTGGGAGAAGACGACATTGAGATCGAGATGCGAGTTCCCCAGGAGGCCGTGAAGCTTATCATTGGCCGGCAGGGAGCCAATATCAAGCAGGTGAGTGCGGTTCAGAATTCTGTGGGTCTTGACTCTGATGACTCCTGGTTTCCCTCTTGCACCCATCCCAGGAGACAGGCCCATACTGTGTGTGTGTATGTGTGTGCGCGCGCACTTCTACATACATGCAATACACATTTATAGCGGCGTAAAGGCACTTTTTAATTGACTGGGCTATTTCCCTTCTGTTTCCTAAAGGTGAGTCCTGCTTCCTAAAGAGAAACCAAAGTATAGCTTGAATTGACATTTTTGATTAAGTGCTTCTTAGCTTAGTCGAGTTTGAGTCATTCTGCGGTGAAATTCATGAGTTCTTATTAACACATAGTATTATATTGCTGTCTGGTTTCTCCTGTTTAGTTGGAAAGTCAATAAAACCATTTTTTTATTTTTTTGGTTTGGGGGCCACACCTGGTGGCGCTCAGGGGCGACTCCTGGCTCTGAGCTCAGAGCTCCTGGCAGGCTCTGGGGACCATGTGGGATGCCAGAAATCAAACCCAGGTCCGTCCTGGGTCAGCCACATGCAAGACAAACGGCCTATCACTGTGCTATCTCTACGGTCCCAAAATACTTCTATGATACAAATAAAATCAGGGGGAAAGAAGTTTTTGAGTAAATAATAATAATAAATAAATAATAAACAAATAAAATAATAAAAGTAATGCAAAACACAAATACCAGAACACCATGAGTTACCTAGTACTTGCAGCTAATCCCATCTGTGTGGGCGCTGGAGCAGTAGTGTAGGAAGGCATTGCCCTGTGGCCACCCCGTGTTCTAGCCCCAGCATTCCGCTTGGTCCCCTGAGCATCACCAGGACTAATTCCTGAGGGCAAAACCAGGAATAACCCCTGAGCACCCCTGGGCGTGACCCAAGCCCTTCCACCTACTTCCAGGGTTTGGTTTAGAAATCCCTGAGCTGTAAACGGAAGCTCTCTCAGCAAGCTGACCTGTGTCCTTTCCTCACAGCTGCGGAAGCAGACCGGCGCTCGGATCAACGTGGACACGGAAGATGTGGGCGATGAGCGAGTGTTGCTCATCAGCGGCTTTCCCGTGCAGGTGTGCAAGGCCAAGGCCGCGATCCATCAAATCCTGTCGGAGAACAGCACGGTGTCTGAGCAGCTCTCTGTTCCCCAGAGATCTGTGGGCAGGATCATAGGTATCAATGAGCAACTTCCTTTCTGTCGACCTTTCCCTTTATTTCAGACCTTCTCAAGGAGGTTTCCTGGCCTCTCTTCCCTTGCTGGGACATAAAAAAATAGACTCTGAAACTAGAGTTTTACTTGTAGTTCTGGTAAAGCAAGAACCCCCCTGGTTAGGGCCCAGGTGGGTACAGTGCATGTGGTGATCTGGGTTCCATCCCCAGCATCCCATATGGTCCCCAAACCACTGCCAGGAGTAACCCCTGAGCATGACTGGGTGTGGCTAAAGGAGAAAAATGGGGAGAAAAACCTCCGGTAAAACCAAACCCTTCACTGTAAGAAGTATATGATCTGAACCTTATAAATAGGTCACCTGAGGGTTCAGGTGAATATTTTTCCCACATGCTAGAGGTTTGATGGGAAGTTCCAAATCTTTGTTATCCCAGATCTTGAGAGCTAAGGTAACTGAGGGAGCCAGGGGGACTCCCTGAATATTCCAAGAGGGTCCAAGTGAAAAATTATATAAATGGCAGGGTGGGGGAAGCTCAACCATAGCGTGGAAGTAGGGTACCAACTAGGAGACACCAAGGGGGCAGGGATGGGAGGGTGGGCCACAAGAAGGAAACAAGATCAGAGGGGCCATGGACAAAAAGCGGTTGAGAAACAATGCTTCCAGGGAGACTTTCTAAGGACATTTCTCCACTGGTGGGAGAGGCAGGCAGAGGCCCTTCAGGCCAGGGTCTCCCACCTGAGGGAAGCGGAGTGGGTGGAGGAATCAACAGTGGGAACTCAGGTGTAGAATTGAAAGTGATCCCAACAGATGATACGGTATTGGAAGAACATCAGTAGCTCCTGCTTTCTGCTCACTGTCTTCTATCTGCTCAGTTTAGCAATGAAAACTGTCTCCTCCCATCTCTGATAGTAATTTCTCCAGTAGTGAAGGTGAGCTTCGAGGGAAGGCCAGACTTAGATTTGATCTATCTATCGTTCCATGCAGGAAGAGGCGGCGAGACAATCCGTTCTATCTGTAAGGCCTCCGGAGCTAAAATTACTTGCGACAAAGAATCAGAGGGGTCGTTACTGCTATCAAGACTTATCAAGATCTCAGGAACACAGAAGGAAGTGGCAGCGGCCAAGGCAAGTAACTGACAGACTTAGACTATCGAAGAGAAGACTCCGTGTCCCCACTGAACCTGGGCTCCAAATGCCTGGCCCTGGAGTGACATTTCTCCTCTTATTTCCCGTAGCATTTGATACTGGAGAAAGTTTCAGAAGACGAAGAACTTCGGAAAAGAATCGTTCATTCCGCAGAAACCAGAGTCCCCCGCAAACAGCCCATCAGTGTCAGAAGAGAGGACGTAGCCGAGGCTGGGGGAGCAGGAGAGCCGGTTCCCTGGAAAAACGTGATGCGGGTGTCAACGCCAGCTGGTCCTCCTCCCACCAGAAGCAGCGACTGTGTTGGCGTGGGTCCAGAAGAAGGGCCCTGGGAGAAACCCCGTGACGATCGCTCTCAAAAGCCTGCAGATGGGACCAGCTCAGAGACGTCCATGTTTGAAAGTATGTAACAGGGGACGTAGTAGCCGGTAGGAGATGGAAATACCGAGTTAGATAAGCCAAAATTGGATAGCTTCTATTTCCTTGCCAATACTTGTAAATAAGTCTTTGTATTTCAGATAAAATTTTATGGAAATATTTTATTTGGTAGTACTAAGTCATAAGCATAAATAATAATTTTTTTAGGGAAAAATAAAAACCTGTGTAGCCAGGGAGCTAACACAGGGCTTAAGGCATTTGCTTTGAAACTGGCAGACCCAAGTTTGATCCCAGAGCCCCTATGATTCCCCAAGTACCATTAGGAATGTTGCCAAAACAATGAAGTTTTAGGGATAGAGCAATAGTACAGTTGATAAGGGTCAACCTGAGTTTGATTCCCAGCATCCTGTATGGTCCCCTGAGCCCCCCAACAGTGATTCCTGAGTGCAGAGCCAGGAGTATCCCCTGAGCACCAGTATGTGTGGCTCAAAACAAAACAACTGAAGTTTGGGGGTGCTGGAGCTGATAGTACAGTGGGTAGAGTCCATGTCTTTCTTGTACATGGCTGACCTTGTTTGATCCCAAGCATGACTAGGAGTAATGCCTGAGTAGCACTGGATATGGCCCAAAAATTCCAAGTAAATCCAGAGATAAACAACTAGTGATGGAGAATGATAAAGAAGTAGGATAGGACCAGAGTGATAGTACTGGGGAGGGTGCTTGCCTGGCACATGACCAGCCCAAGTTTGGCCCCCAGAACCCCATGTGGTCCAGTGAGCCCTGCCAGGCATAACCCCAAAACAAGAGTACGCTAATTAACAGGGAACTAGTCTACATAGTTAAATCAAATACATGTATTTCAGCAAACATACTTGTTAGACAGAATATTCGATACTTTCCCTCCCGCCTCCATCCTTGCTTTAAAAATCTTTATTCAGGTGCTAGAAAGAGAACAATGAGTTGAGCATAGATGAGTTTGATCCCTGGCATTTCATATGGTCCCCCAAATTCTCCTGGGAGTAAACCTTGAGTGCAGCAGCTGATCATCTTTGGTAGAGCATGAGAACAGAAACGTGAAAAGCATGTGCGTGCATATATTGTACTGGGATGGTTAGAGCAAAGGAGGTCCCCGAAGAATTCAGACTAGTTCAGGGTCACCAGAGTCTGTGACAGACGAGGGTCTCGAGTAGGCAGGCCACTGTCACTGCTCCAAGACACAGTATATGGGGCTGATTTGAATACATGGCAAATAATTTAGAATGTAAACTCAGGGACCAGAGAGAGCACAGCAAGCAGTGGGGCGTTTGTCTTGCATGTGCGAACCCCCGACAGACCCCAGTTGAATTCCCAGCATCCCATATGGTCCCCCAACCCTGCCAGGAGTGATTTCTGAGTGCAGCACCAGGAGTAACCCCTGATCGCCACCAGGAGTCACCCAAAAACCAAAAAGAACATAAACTCCCTTGTTAATTGCATAGGACACAGAGCAAGGGCCAGAGCAATAAAAAAGTGATAGCCACCTGTCTTGTACATGCAACTAACCTGGGTTTGATCCCCAGCATCCTATATGGTCTCCTATGCCCTCCCAAACATGGTTTCTGAAGCAGAGCCCAGATTAGTCCTGATCAAATCCACACACCCATCCCAAAAAACGGGAGGCTGCAGAACATCCCTTTCCTCAGGATGTTTGGGTCTCTCCTGCAGCCATTTGGAATGGTCGTAGCTACTCCCGCATGTGGCTTCTCACTCCCAAGGGCTGGTCTCCCCGTTCTTACTAGACCTGCTTCTGCGAGGGTAATGAACCAGCGCTTATCTCTGTGATTAAGTCCCCAGCCCTGACTTCAGCTTCCACGCTGATGAGTTCTTGGAAGTGTATGTCTCTGCCTCGGAACATCCAAACCACTTCTGGATCCAGATCGTTGGCTCCCGCAGCCTGCAGTTGGACAAGCTCGTAAGCGAGATGACCCAGCACTATGAGAATAGCCTGGTACGTTCTCCTCGGAAGAGCGTGGGGTTACGGACAGGGGCCTTTGCCCTTTTATTATGCAACGTCCTTCCTGGGAACCAGCTCCCTCTTCCTCCTGGTATTCCCAGCTTAGGTTTTCGTTTGTCTGATTCTTTAACTGACCCTTTCCTGACTCTCCCGCTTCCTGACTTCTCATTCTTCCCACGCGTAGCCTGAAGACTTGACTGTGAATGTAGGTGACATCATAGCTGCGCCTTTACCTTCAAATGATTCCTGGTATCGAGCCCGGGTCCTTGGCACCTTGGAAAATGGAAACATGGACCTCTACTATGTTGACTTTGGAGATAACGGAGAATGCCCATTGGGGGACCTCAGGAAACTCAGGTCTGTAGAGAGGCCAGGGAAAATCAGGCTGGAGTCAGGGGCATGTGAAAACGAACGATCACATTCTCCAAGGCTGGCTGGTGCTATGTAGAAGGGAGGAATTTGTAAAGGCCGTTCCTACAACACTGGGGTTTTTTTTTGTTGTTTTTGTTTTGGGGCCACACCCGGCAGCACTGAGGGATTACTCCTGGCTCTATGCCCAGAAATCACTCCTGGCAGGCTTTGGGGACCATATGGGATGCCGTCCTTCTGCATGCGAGGCAAACACCCTACCTCCAAGCTATTTCTCCGGCCCTGGTTTTTTGTTTTTTTTTAACCATACCTAGAGCCACTCAGGTTACTCCTGGCTCTGCGCTCAGAAGTCGCTCCTGGCAGGCTCAGGGGACCATATGGGATGCCAGGGATCAGACCCGGGTCAGCCGCATACAAAGCAAATGCCCTCTCTACCTGCTGTGCTATCTATCACTCTGGCCCCTAGGATTCTAATTGCAATTTCTTCCACTTCAGGAGTGACTTCCTCAGCCTTCCATTTCAAGCAATCGAGTGTAGCTTGGCACAGATCGCCCCTGCAGGTAAATTGGTGACTTTATTGCCTTATTGACCTTGCTTCTAAGTACAGAAATGTTGTATGTAGTATACAGGAGAGATTCCACAGTCGCAGACTTTTTGTGGGGGCTTGGTTACCTTTTCCTCGCAAATTCTGGAAAGTAGCCAGAAATATACTAATATTGTCCAGAGCGATACACAGCAGATAAGTGTGTTTGCCTTGTACGCAGCCAAGCCAGGTCCGATCCCCTGCATCTCAGATGGTCCCCTGTGCCTGCCAGGCATAATTCCTGAGTGTAGGACCACTGACTGTCCCAAAACAAAATAACGAAAAGAACGTCTGACATCAGAGTCTCCTCGAGTGGAAAAAGAGAATTCTGGTGAGATGGCTCACGGGGCCTGAGTGCATGCTTTGAATGATGGAGCAATCCCCAGCTCTCCGTGGTTACCTGGTTACCGAGCACTGAGCCAGAAGTAGCCTGCGTATCGCCTCCAATCATAATTTCCGTCCCCCACCCCACCCCCGGGATATAATCCCGCCCCCAGCAGCACCAGTTCACACTTGGGCGTACTCTCATCTGTTGCCAGGCGGAAAGTGGGAAGAAGCAGCCCTGGACGAGTTCGAGAGACTGACGCACTGTGCGGACTGGAAGCCCTTGGTGGCCAAGATCTCTAGCTACGTCCAGTCTGGGGTCTCCACGTGGCCCAAGATCTACTTATACGATACCAGCAATGGAAAGGTGCCGTCACATGTGGTTCCCACTCTTCCTTTCCTTTTCCTCCTAGAAACCTGTGTCCAAGGTCGCTATCTTGTCAACTTCCGTTCACCTTCCCCCCAAGGAACCTTAACATTTCTTTGCTCTTCCACTGTTTCCTCGCTAGAGAAAATGCTTCCCTTTCCATTTTAATTCTCAGAATCTTGATATCGGGTTGGAATTGGTTCGTAAAGGATATGCCGTTGAGGTTCCTGAGGACGTGGAAGAAAGCAAAGCTGTCCGAGCTGTGTTGCAGGAAATGGTGAGTGCTCTTTTTTTTTTTTATCAGCAGGGACCATCGGGCCAGTCAGGTACCAGGAGAACCCAGAGGAGAGCCCAGGACAGGGAGGCATCTGGTCATGATACTTTCGTAGAGAGCTTCGCAAAGATTTCTGAATTGCTTTACTAGTTCTCATCAAAGGAGACAGTTGTCCTCTCCCCAGCCAACCTTCGCTGTTGTCAGACAGGTCCTCAGAACAGTTACACGTCAGCCTCTCCTTTCCACCAGCAACACTTTCTTCTTTTCATTCCTTCAGACCACAGAAGCAGACATATCTCACAGCAGCAGCATGCTCATTGACGCCATGAAGGGCCCCAGAGAGATCCCCAGAACTCTGTCCTGCTTCAGCCTCTCAGGTACAGACAGCAGTTCCCCCACCCACCTTGTCTCTGGAAGTTCTTGGTTCCCACCCAGTGTCCAAACTAGATCATCGTGGCCTATCAAGCCATCACTGAGAAGCCATCTTCCCCCAGACCCAGCAGTGTCTGCTAGAAGAGAACAATGCCTCTCACCCTCTCCTCCTTTCTCCCGAATAGAGGCTGCCTCGTTCTCGGGGGATGATGATCCGAAAGATGATTTCTAAGTCTGAAGCCGGCTTCAGCTCCCTCTGCCATCTGCCGTGAGTCAAGCGCATCTCTTGGTAGCCACATTCCAGGAAAGGAATGAGGGCACCAACAGGGACTGGGGTTTTGGACCTTCCCACAGCCTAGCTTACTGATGATGCTCCGCAATGCTCACACCCATTCCTGTTACTGTTTTGTGTCTTTGGCAGGATTTGGTGCCTACAGAAAGGAATCTGTGAGAGACCTGCGCAGTCCTTCCAGGATTATGGATGGGATTCACCTATCTATGATGTGAAGAGCATTTTCTCTTTCCAGCACTCTGCCTGAAAGTATGTGAGCAGGACCAGAAGTCATTTACAGACTTTGATCTCATCAGGGGACTGATTAAGGGCAGTTTTGGAGTGGTGAGCCTCAAGACTGTCCTCGTGTCAGAGGCAAAGGCAAAATTCCAGCATGGTTTTGTCCAGCCACCTCCAAAAGTCCAGCCTCCCAGTTTCAACTGCTGGTGTTAGTGGACATGACGTTTTGGGGAATGGTGGCTCTGGCTGTTTGCTATAAACTTTGGTTATATGTATACAGAGTGATCCTAAAACGCTACATACTACACTACACTCAAGAGAATGTTTCTTTCAATCATTTGTGTGGAGCCTTTGCTGAATAAAGTTCTCAGAATTATGTGAAGCCAAGATGGTGGGATGACTGGTGGAAGCCGGTCTTTGGGATGTCGTCTGAGCTGGCGAGAGTTGCAGAACAGACCTTCCCTAGAGGGATCGTTCCCCAAAATGTCATGTCCACTAACATGACGATTAGGATAGGATGGTCATATGCTTGCCGCATGTATATTGATCCCCAGAACTGCATGTAGTTCTCCAAGAAACAACAGGAGTGATTTTTTTTTTTTAATACAAGAGCAGGTCTTATTCTGGGGTACTAAAGCGGGAGGGAGGGGCTAAGTAAGTTGCAGGCTTCTCCAAAGCGGGAGGGAGCCCCAGTCCATAATCCAGAGTTGAGGGTCGAAAGTCTAGGAAAGGAGATGTGGACGACTTGATTTTGCAGGCAGCATGTTCACGTGCCCCAGGAGAACACATGCACCAGGGGTACAGCCCCTCGGCACTGTCCATTGTCTAGTGAAATACTTAGAGCTCGCCAAGAACAGAACCAGTTTTGGGTTAAGCTGTGTGAATAAGACCCTACATAACCTATTTGGAAGAAAAGGCCTGGACTGGGAGTCTACATACAAATATGGGTTTCAGGGCTGGAGAGAGAGCACAGAGGCAAGGCGTTTGCCTTACATGCGGAAGGATGGTGGTTCGAATCCCGGCATCCCATTTGGTCCCCCAAGCCTGCCAGGAGCGATTTCTGAGCGTAGAGCCAGGAGGAACCCTGAGCGCTGCCGGGTGTGACCCAAAAACCAAAAACAAATGCTGGTTTCAGGAATAGAATTTGTATGGTTCTTACAAGTCTTTGTTATTTCAAATTTGTTTCTTTATAATCTTGTGAGAGCACAATGATGGGTCACCTGAAAAAACATGTATGTACATTATATTTTGGGGGGGGGTTGTTTTTGTTTTTTTGGTTTTTCGGGCCACACCCCTTTGATGCTCAGAGGTTACTCCTGGCTAAGTGCTCAGAAATTGCCCCTGGCTTGGGGGGACCATATGGGATGCTGGGGGATTGAACCACCGTCCTTCCTTGGCTAGCGCTGGCAAGGCAAACACCTCTAGCGCCACCTCGCCGGCCCCTGTACATAGTATGCATATTTTTAATATATAATATCTATAAATATGTCTGATATGGGTGGTAGAATGGCAAACGAGCTAGGAGTAAGGCCCATCCCTGCTGTCCAGTCATATGAGAAGCGATCACCAAGGGATCCCTGAGGAGTGGCCTCTGAGCACCCAAAAGCACCCACCCCCTAAAATGTAAAACAAACCTTTGTTTTCGTTCCTGAAATGTGTATTCAATGAGTTTCTCTTGATAAGATTTATTTCCTACTTGCACTTCATTCTCCACCCCCCCCCCCAAAAAGGAAAAAGCACGGTGAACGCAGGATGGTTGCACTACCCTTTAATCGCTAGGATGGAAGGTGTTCCGAATCACATCCTTGGCCCCTGATTCCCAGTTATTCGGTGGCCGAGCCCACGTCCGCGTGTTCAGAGAGGGGGCTCAGGTCCCGTTCCAGGGGGTACACCATGAAGATGGCATTATCCCAGGGAGGGAGAGCAGGGTGATCTGGCCTGACGACTTCAAAGCCCATGTAGCTGAAGGCCCTGAGGAGGGCACCTGTGGAGGGAAGAGCCCGTTAGAACACACTCGGGAAGCTGCCAACTGAAGTTTCCCCAGGGAGTTAACTTCCATTCCACTCAAGAGCAGTGATGAGAAAGCACATTGCTTTGGAATCTAAAAACTTCGAAGCCCTCCAGGCTCTCACTTTGTGATGTTCTGTGAACTAATTCTAATGAATTTCTTTGTATGTGTTGAGTTAATACATTTGTCTTATCTTAAACTTGAAAATGTTTGAATTCCTTGGTGGAGGGTTTTGACAAATCCCTGAAATGCCCACAGGTGCGTATTTTAATATGGGGGGGGGGGGGGGCGGGGGGAAGGAGTCAGAGGGAAAGCTGCTGCTAACTGCTTCCACACTAAAGGCCAAAACTGTCTCTACCTCTGTCCTTTCGGTTGCTTTGGAAGTTTACAAACACGGAGTCCACGCCGGTCTTCTCCTCCACATACTCCAGGATTGCGATCAAACTGGGGGGTCAGAGGAAAACCATTGGTGAAATATTGCCCAAGATCCAGAAAGATCAACTGGGAGCAGAAGAAATCATTCGGGTTACTTTTCCCTTGAAAAGTTGCTAACTCATTTTGATGGCCTTTTCTGAAGCCATGAGTGGACCAGGCCGTAAAATGGGCCTAGGGACAAAGGGCTGTCCCAGAAAGCAGCCGGACTCCCTATTCTGACCTTCCATCGTATTTCTGAATCCAAGCATGACAACCTCCCCAGGGCAGTCCTGTGTATTTAAGACGCAATTTCAGTCGAGGCTTGGTGGTGAAACACGTCAAGCTCTGGGGCCTCCCCTCAGTTAACACACCCTCCGCCTCCTCGTGACAGCATGAGTGGAACCCCCACCTTTCCCTGTTGCCTTGGTCCACGACTTGATAGGGGATATCCAAGAAGAGGCGATGGTCACAGAGAAGGCCGTGCCAGTGGGCCGAAGTCTGGGGGGTGAGGCGGAAGTAGAAGTCTAACTGAACCGGGTGTTTATGGAGCAGGGGGTCAGTAGAAAGCACCGTTAAGTTCCCAGCCTGGAAAAACGAGCATAAATGGCAGTCACCTGCTCACAAGCTCATCTCATCACATGTCAAGATTGGCCAGGTGGCGTCTAGGCCAGAACTGGAGCCAAGAGCTTGGCTTTCTAACTCCATGTCTGTTCTAATATTCTTGAAAGCTAGACACTGCCTCACGATCTGAGTTCAGTGCCATGAATCTTTCATCAGATAATGGCATTTACACTAGAGGACTTATCAAGGAAAGTCGTACCATACCATCTATTTCCACCACAAGGGTACATTTCCCCATCTTTTTCTCTAAGTTCTCCCACTTCTCGTTTCAAATGCAATAGTTTATAATGATTTTTATGTTTTATTTAAGTTTTATGACTTAGGAGGTTCGATTTCTAACCCCAGTTAGCATCTAAACAGCACTACATCCCATCAGTTTTCCCCCTGCTTTCCCTTTCACCTAGTCTGTGACCTTGATTTAAGATTCTAGGCCAGTTTGATGGAGGGGTGGGGCAATTTGGGCCAAACTCAGGAGCACTTAGATTCCTCCTGGCTCTGCACCCAGAAATCACGGCTGGCTGGCTTGGGGGGGCACACCATGAGATGCCAGGGCTTGAACCCAAGTCGGTCACATACAAGGCATATGCCCTACCGGCTATGCTATCATTCTAGCATACTAGCCTGGGCTAGAATGGTCTATAAAGCAAAAGATTGGGGGGGTTTTGTTGTTGTTGTTGTTGTTTTTTGGTAATTCCAGAGATTGAAACATCACATTCATGAGCTCTAACCAGGGTGAACATTCCCAAGTCTCTGTCCCAAGTCATAGTCCACTTACTGAATAAAGTTCCTTGAATTCATCTTTTTCACCCTGCTCGGGACTTCCGCCCACCCGGAGTCCTGCTTGGGACTCAGGAGCACTGAAGGCAGCAGCGGGGCCGGAGTGTCAAGTCCTCCTCTTCCTTATAAGTGATACTAATGGGGTGGGGGGAGACGACCAAAAATTAGTTTCTGAGGTCATTATCCTGTTACAATGTCAATTTTCATTTCCCCAAGTCAACTTGAAGATAAAGCCTTCGGAAGAGAAGACATCATGCCAGCCTTCCAACCTGTGTTATAATTCATTCGCTCACTTGTCAAAATATTTTTCAAGCTTTTCCCAGAAGTCCTGTATCACCCACGACAGCTAGAAATCACCATTACCTCTTAGTACACGGCCAGCAAGGCATCATCTTTTCCCGGAGGGTGACCCGGTATTTGTAGCAGTAGAGGTAATAGGCGAATGGCGACCAGAGTGGATAGAGATAGTTCCGTGTTCTTCCCCTCTTGATAAAAGTGAGGGAGTAGGTGGAGGGGGACCTGAAACAAGGCAGTTTCTCAGCTCAGTGCCTCCCTGGGCAAAGTGAGCTTCAGAGGCCAGCAGCAGGGTTTTAGCTCAACTGGTACCATTGTGACTTCACTTGACAACTGTGACATGGACTGACATCACCCTGTGTCAGTAACCAACCCAAGCCCTGCCCTTCTCTATCCCCCTCCACCGAGTAGTTCAACTACTCACTTTATGGCTCTGCCATGGGGTGGAACAGCTTCCGTGCCTGTCGGTGAACAGTTACACCTGAACATTATTTATACGTAGCCCTCAGTCTGTAACTCAGTTTTTAAGGACTGCTTGCCATCCAATGAAGTCAGGAGGCACTCAAGGCCCCAGATCTTGCATTTAGCCTAAGTCCTTGGGTTTCTGCTTCCTCCCCGTAAGAAGACAGTTTCTCCCTGCAGCAAGGAGGTTCAGAGATCACTGGCAGGAATGTAGGCAAACTGATGCCATTGTGACCTAGACTGGCACTGTGACAAGCTGAGGTAAGCCTTGCCCCCACTTTACCCCCAAAAACCAAGGCATCTGTCCCATTTCTGGTCCCTTCATAGCTATGCCAGGGGTTAACACACTTCACAAGATGGTTGGTGACTTAAGTGTTGACATTTACCCAGTCTGGACTTCGTACACTTCCCCTAAAATTTATTTAAAGGTTTGGTTGCATTCCAGCAATGATGGGAGGCATCTGAGGCCCAGATTCACCATCTGACCCAAATGTCTCCTCATTCCTACTCATTTCATTGTACTATCCCAGTGGTCAGCAACCTTTTTTTTTTTTCAACAGCCAAATCTCGCCAAAACCACAATTGAAATTTATTTTGAGAGCCACATTCTTTTTTTTTTTTTTTTTTTTTTGGCAGCGCTCAGGGGTTACTCCTGGCTCCATGCTCAGAAATCGCTACTGGCAGGCTCAGGGGACCATATGGGATGCTGGAATTTGAACCACCGACCTTCTGCAGGAGAGGCAAGCTCCTTACCTCCATGCTATCTCTCCGGTCCCGAGAGCCACATTTTTAAAACCGAAAATACATAGGATGGTACACTGTTTTTAGTTTCAATAAGTTTTTATTGAGAATATTCTGCATGCAAGTATCCACATAGGTCGGGAGGATACAAATAACACAACTAATAAAACAAAAATTTTAGAACGATATTATTTATCGATAACGTTAAATTCCATAAAATTTGCCTTACAATGTAGAGGAAATTACATCCTGACAATGACTGACAAAGTCACAAACAATAATGTGAACATTGGCCTTGCATTTCTTTGGATAGTTTGAGTAAGTCAGGTATGTATGTTGTTGTTTTTAATTTTAGGCACGATTCCAGGTTCTCATCAATGAGACGGTTTCTCAATTTACTCTTGATAAGATTCATGCTTGAAAATAATTGTTCGCATAAATATATAGACCCGAACAAGGAAAGAACAGCAAACACTAGCTTTTTTAATTGATTATATGAGTCAAGAATACTATTTTAGGTGTTAAAAATCAACATATCTTCCTTCTCCAGGTCTTTCAAAGCAGACCACTTGTGCTGTGAACTAAGTTCACATTTGTGTTTCTCCAATCTTTCTAAATTAGTATAAAGACATTCAAATTTCAAGCTCCACAGTTCTTTGTTTTTTAAATCCAGAAATTGCATTTTAAAGTTGCCAATGTCGATATTAAAGGGAGAAAAATTTAGTTCCGTTACAGTGGCATCCAGAGGTTTGTTAACAAAGGCCAACGTAGCTTTGCTGGTTCTGAAATCCTGAAACCTCTTGAGAAAAGCTTCCCTCATATTTAAAAGTGCTGTTTTAAAATAGGTAATGTCAATATCAGAATTATTTTCTAGGTGATGTTTCAACAGGCTTGGAAGGTGAATCAAAGTTTCTCTGTCAAAATCTTGAGCAAAAACAGATAAGTTGTTTTCAAAAGAAATAACTTCTTCTAACATCGAAAAATTGTGTTTCCTTTCCCCTGTAGTTTATGATTAAGCTGATTTAGATGTGAAGTAACATCCATCATGAAACAGTGTTTGAATCCACTGATCGTTTGTTAATTCTGGATAGTGAACACCCTTCTTGAGGAAAAATGCTTTGATTTCTGATAATAAGGAAGCAAAACATTTCAAAATGTTTCCTCTTGATAACCAAAATGTGCTGAAAATTTGAAACCCTACTATACGGAGATGGAACAGGTAAAAGAGAAAAATCTTTTAACAATCTTTAAAAGCAAGGACAGCATTCCAGAGAAAAGTAGTGATTTCACTGAAAGGGAAAAAAAAATCTATTGACACTTTAGTGTGTGCTGCAAGAAACCAAACTAAAATACACACAGAAACAAAAATGGCACTTGTTAAAGGCATATGATATATCATAAAGGAATTATGATAGAGTGCCTGAAACATTTTAAAAATAAATTTTTATTTAAGCATATTTGTTACAAAATTATTCATACTTGAGTTTCATAGAATATACACCACCCTTCACCAGTGCACTTTCCCCATCAACAATGTCCCTTGTTTCCTTCCCCTTCCCCCTCCTCTGCCTATGTCAGGGGCAGGCATTTTGCTCTTTTCTCTCTATTGCTCTTTTCCTTTATGACACTGAGGCTTGCAAAATTTCCTTTATGACACCGTGGTTTGCAATATTGTTATTTAAAAGGTGCCATGCATGTGACTTATCCATTTTCAGCATCCAGTTCTTGTCCAGAGTGATATGTTCCAACTATCAATGTCATAATGTACCTTTCTCTATTCTAACTGAACTTACCACTTTTTATGGAAAGCTTCCTATCATGGACTAGTCCTCCTGTCCCTCATCCCTATTTTCTCTAGATATTATTACCATATTGCCATTTATTATTCTTAGATGCCACAGATGATTATGCTGTGTCTATACTTCTCCTTCTGACTCATTTCACTTAGAATAATAATCTGATGTATTGATGTACGTACAGATGATGCACTGTGCATGGCTCAGTGTTTTTGTGTAGTCACAAGAAACAGAAGTTGCACACCCGTACATTGTATCCACTCATTGTATGATAGACTGGATTCAAAAAAACTCCCTGCTGAACTAACTCTGTGACAGATGACACAGTAAAGATAAGTTGTGAAATTCACAATTGTGATCAAATCCAGACTACTCACCACCCTGGGTGAGAGTATGGATGCCCACTACTAGCATCTTCTCTATGAAGAAGTGAAGTGGCTGTTCAGGAGAAGGGTGCTCTCTCGCCTTGTTGGCAAGAGGGAAGAAACAATGCAGTTCCTGTGAGAGCAGAACTCTGACTTTGTACAGCCCCAGTTGGACAAGGAATGGGTAGCTAAGCTTGTGTATTTGGCAGACATTGTTCATTTCCTCTATAAACTTAATATTTCTCTGCATGGGAGTTTCACAAGCAGTTTTTACAGGGAGACATAAGATGGATGTGTTCAAAAAAGAATCTGATTCTGGGTAAGCTGTGTCTGAGGAGATATTAGAATGTTTCCACTCTTGCAAAAAAAATTCTGATTGGCACTTATATTATGCAGAAAGCCATAATCAATATGAAAAACAGCAGTTAAGGGCAATAGCTCACAACTTTAATTATGAGTACTCTGAACATGAGAATCCATGGAAAAGAAAACTCTGGGTTGAGAATTCCTTCATGGAAGATGCCCACTTTTGTGCAAAATAAAATATGTGTTTTAAGATCACTCCAGGCACTGTATTTCTAAACCCCACCCAACCTGGTCTGAAGAAGCAGGGTAGCAGGAAAGAAATAATAAACCAAGCTAGCCAGGAAAGGATGATCGTGGAGTCCATGGCCTTTTACCGTGTACACTCTGCCAAGAGCCCCAAAAGCTAGAACACCTCTTTATTAAAACCAATTCCCAGGAGGCTTCAGGTCAAGAGAGAGAGAGACAAAAGTACATATTCAGTGGGCTTTTGCATATCAAAGGAAGAGGTTTAAGAAAGGATGAAGTTGGGGAAACACCTTTGTTTGGGGTTGATACTGGGCATCATCTTACACTCTTGGAGCCTGTGCAGGGGCTGCACACAGGGCGAGCACTGACAGGCTAGGAGCAGAGTCCTGACTCCTGGAGCGGCCACCCGGCACACAGAAGAGCCAAATTCAAAGTGTAAAGAGCCACATGTGGCTCCTGAGCAGCAGGTTGCCGACCATTGTACTATCCTATTAACAAGAATGGAAAATACATAGATGAACTGCCTTTGTGGACAGTGGAAATCAGGGGAGCTGCTGAATGGGGTCACAGCAAAACAGCTCTATCTAAAAGCATTCCATCCCCTATCTCATTGCCATGTGAAAATTCATGGACTGAATCATGACATTTTCCATTATAATGGAAAGACATGTTTGTGGTTCAATTTTGCCTAAATTTCAAGGAAAGGTTGGATCCTAACAAAAAAATTTAAAATAATGATTGTAGGGCTGGAGCGGTAGCTCAGTGGGTAGTCTTTGCCTTGTACGCAGCAGACCTGGGTTCAATCCTTGGCATCCAATGATGGTCCCCCGAGTCTGCCAGGAGTAGTTTCTGTACACAGAATGATGCCAGGTGTGACCCAAAACCCAAAAATAATGATTAGAGGCTAGAACAATATTATATCAGGTAGGGCACTGGTTATTTGCCTTAAGGCCTGCCAAGAGTGATCTCTGAGCATCAGCCAACTGAGATCCAAAAACCAATAATACATATATATATAAAATGAGAGAAGATAATTTTCAAGAGACCATGAGAGACCATGTGGATACCAACACTTTCAGGTGCAAGGAGAATAGGAGGAGAGAATGGGCTGTGTATGACCTACTCAAAGGGAAAGGAGGGGTCAAGACATGTATGTATGCTACTCTTGGTTACATCCCTTGGCCTGAGTTACAACTGAAAAAAATAGAGGCTATTATAAATGGGAGAGAGTTAAGGAGATATTGGGAAGCTCACTGTAATCTAAGGAAAAAATAGTCCTACGTTGGCTTTTGGAAACAGTATGGAAGTCCAAAAAATAAGGGGTTTTTATTATCACAATTTTTTGTCTCTTAACTATGTAAACGCCATGGTTATAAGATTGTTTATAATACAACTTTTTTTTTTTTTTTTTTTTGGTTTTTTGGGCCACACCCAGCGGTGCTCAGGAGTTCCTCCTGGCTGTCTGCTCAGAAATAGCTCCTGGCAGGCACGGGGGACCATATGGGACACCGGGATTCGAACCAACCACCTTTGGTCCTGGATTGACTGCTTGCAAGGCAAACGCCACTGTGCTATCTCTCCGGGCCCCTACAACTTATTTTTTAACAGATAGATGTTCCTGATTGAGTGACTGTCATCCCTTGTCCAACAGCCTTCACCAGTGTGCATTTTCAGCCCCCAGTGTCCCCAGTGGCTTCTCCCTCTCCCCTTCCTGTCTCTGGGGCAAATATTTTTGTTTTCTCTGTGAACGTCTCTTTTTCTTTTGGGACAGGCAGTCGTGTTCAGGGCACTCAGGGAGTGTTGGAGATGTGATTTCTGGGAATCAAACCTGGAATCAAACTGTATCTTTGTGCAGGCGGGAGAAAGGCTTGTCACTGCTTTCTGGAAATGTGTTTTTGGGTCTCTTTTTGTTTTTGTAGGTGGTGCATGACTGCAGTAGCACTGTGCGCGTAAGGCATAATAATAAATAATATCAGAGTGGGTCCGGAGAGATAGCACAGCGGCGTTGCCTTGCAAGCAGCCGATCCAGGACCAAAGGTGGTTGGTTCGATCCCGGTGTCCCCTATGGTCCCCCGTGCCTGCCAGGAGCTATTTCTGAGCAGACAGCCAGGAGTAACCCCTGAGCATCGCCGGGTGTGGCCCAAAAACCAAACCAAAACAAAAATAATAATAATAATATCAGAGTATCATAAATAATATCATATTCAAGGCCGGAGAGCATGGAGGTAGGATGTTTGCCTTGCATGCAGAAGGACGGTGGTTCGAATCCCGGCATCCCATATAGTCCCCCGAACCTGCCAGGAGTGGTTTCTGAGCATAGAGCCAGGAGTGACCTCTGAGCGCTGCTGAGTGTGACCCAAAAACCAAACATATATATAATCACATAAATAGTATCATACTGTCAAATTGATATATCATCATTATACAATGATTAAAATTGATTGGTTTATGAATACAATGATAAATAAATATCCTAATGATTGCTATTCATCATTATGATCGAGCTCTGCAGTACAGCTTTGCAAGAGGAACCAGGTCGTATCCCCAAACACCTCCATCCCTCCCCACCCCATGAGCACATCCAGGTATTGCCCCCAGCCCCCCCAAAAAAGCAGTCTAAGTCTTGTTCTGTGTTGCCCCCCCCCATGAACACTAATTAATGGACTGATTAATTAATGGTTAATTCATCAGTCAGAAACGATCTATTAGCCCCCACGGAGCACGCAAACCATCAAAGAACCATCAGAATGGAAATCAGAAAAACCAAAACTGTTGGTTGGGGCAGTTTGGGGCTGCCCACACCATCCAAGAAAAAATAGCTTAATCAATTTTATTTATTAGATAGACATCTATATGTGTCTTTTCCTTGAGTGTCTGACCTAGATTGTAGTCTTGGTTTCATTTCTAGTAATATATAAAAATTTAATATTATAATATTTAAATATATATATAAATGTAATGTCACCAATGCTATTTTCATAAAACGTTTATTTCATTTAATGACTATTTCATGTTCCATCTTAATCCTTTAATAAAATGAATCATTTGATCGTTTCATGTCATAAAAAGTCTAGTTCATGTATGCATTTGAATTCAATCCCATGTTCATTCGACTTAATATTTCATGCCATGTTCCATTGTAATGAATCCTTTCATGAAGTCAATCATGAAAGGGTTGCATTTCATAGAAAATGATTATTTCATTTTTTATTTTCAAATTCAATGGAATGCTTATTTTATTTCATTTCATAAAATGTTGCTAATCCTTTTATCTGTTTAAATTCAATTTAATTTTGATTTCATGTCATAAACTGTGTCTAATTCTAGAAAAGAAAGAGAAAGCCCAAACAGGCAGCAGCTCTTGGAGGGTAGGGAAGGGAAGAGAGACAGAAGGGGCAGGAAGAGGAGGAGAAAGGGGAGGAGAGTGGGGAGGAAGGGGAGGAGACTTGGGGTGCTTTGCATTCTGCTGGTTCCGGCCTGGCCCTTCCCAGGGCAGAACATGGGGGCACCTGGCCTGGTTTGGGGCCTGATTCCGGGCCTGGGTGCCCTGGGCCGGCGTCTGCTCCCCCGGCCTGGCACCTCCCTGGTCCCAGATCGCAGGTTCGGCCTGTCAGTCCAGCGGGACACAGTGATCGTGGAACGCTGGTGGTCGGTACCGTTGGCCCAATTGGGCCGAACCCCAAGACTGCGCAGGAGACACCGGGTGTACCGGCTGCTGGAGGACACCAAGCACCGACCCCAGGAGCCCCTGCAGCTGCTGCTCACACAGTCCGTGGAAGGTGAGGCCGGGCTGGGAGTCGAACCCCCAAATCTCACTTGCATAGGGTTCCCCCAGATCCTCCCAGAACTAACCCCTTGAGGGAGTGCAGGCCAGGTGTAAGCCATGAGCACCTCCAGATATTGCCTCCACCCCCCAAAAAAAAGCAGTCTTAAGTCTTGTTCCATGTTGCCTCCCCATGACCCCTAATTAATTCCTTTAATTAGGAATGTTTGGTTAGCTCCCCAAGTCAGTAGAAATCCCCCCCCACATTTATGCTTTGGATCCACTGTCTCTTCTGGCAGAGCCCTCCAGGTATTGCCCTCCCCCCAAAAATAGCAGTCTTAAGTCTTGTTCCATGTTGCCCCCATGATCCCTAATTAATTAATTTAATTAGGAATGTTTTATCAGCCCCCCAAGTCAGTAGAAATCCCCCCCCATTTATGCTTTGGATCCACTGTCTCTTCTGGCAGAGCCCACCAGGTATTGCCCTCCCCCAAAAAATAGCAGTCTTAAGTCTTGTTCCATGTTGCCCCCCCATGACCCCTAATTAATTGATTGAATTAGGAATGTTTGATTAACCCCCCAAAGTCATTAGAACCCCCCCCCCCTTATGCTTTGGCTCCATTGTCTCTCCTATTCTCTCCTGGCAGAGCTCGGAGTCCGGGGTGATTTGGTGTCAGTGAAGAAATCCCTGGGCCGCAACCGGCTGCTGCCTCAAGGCCTGGCCGTCTACGCATCCCCCGAAAATAAGAAACTATTCGAAGAGGAAAGACGGGTGAGCTCTGAGGAACTATGAAAGAATAGGAATAAGATTAAATAAAATATGTAGAAAAGGTCATTGCTGCCAAGGCCTGGCTATCACAGAAGGTTGACAGCACAGAACCAGGAGTAACTCCAAACACAGTTGGATATGATCCACTTTTCCCCCCATAAAATTAAAAAATAAAATAAATAATGAATATTTTTTATTTATTTTTTGTTTTGTTTTGGGGCCACACCTGGCGGCACTCGGGTTACTCCTGGCTCTGCACTCAGAAATCGCTCCTGGCAGGCTTGGGGAGCCATACGGGATGCCTGAGTTCGAATAAACATCAGTCCTGAGTCAGCCACTTGCAAGGCAAATGCCCTTCTACTGCTGTACTATCTCTCTGTCCCCAGCTAATGAATATTTTTCTAGCACTTTCCTTTCATCTGATGAATACTTTGGAAGTGAAGTAGACACCAGAGTGGAAATCAATCCACAAGCCCAGCATAAAAACGTGGGTTGATTTTTTTTTTTATCATGGACTAAAAGAATCATTTTCTTTCATAACATTATTTTATTGTTCTAGATGAGACAAGAAGGAAAATTGGAGAAGCTGCAGACCAAGGCAGGAGAGGCGGTGAGTAAAATGTACAGAACATTTATTGGACTTTCTGCTAGTGCTTGAATGAGTTCATTGGTGATTCCATAATTTTCAAAAAATATACTTGCTACTTAACTTTTTCTTCTTTCCTTTCTCTTCCATATCTTTAGTTTTTCTTTTGATTTTCTATTTTTTTAAAATCCTGTTGCTTTTGGTCTTCCTAAAACATACGTATTATGATCAGTTATGTCAACTATGTGATGCATTTTCTTTAAATAAATTTTAAAAAATAGAATATTTATTGGAGGGCCCGGAGAGATAGCACAGCGGTGTTTGCCTTGTAAGCAGCCAATCCAGGACCTAAGGTGGTTGGTTCGAATCCCGATGTCCCATATGGTCCCCCGTGCCTGCCAGGAGCTATTTCTGAGCAGACAGCCAGGAGTAACCCCTGAGCATTGCCAGGTGTGGCCCAAAAAACAAAAAAAAAGAATATTTATTGGAAACCTATAGGACTCACAAGCTTCTTCCTGAGAGGCTTCCTGTTTGTTTTTGTGGGGGGCTATACCCAGCGACTTTCGGGGGTTTATCCTGGCTCTGCATTCAGGATCATTTGGAATTTGCTCTGGGGACCATATCAGGCACAAGAGATCAAACCTGTTGGCTACCTGCAAGGCCAACATCACATCAGGTACTATGGCTCTGGCATCCTGTTCCTGAGATGCTTTTTGAATTAGTTCTGATGGCACACCCAGAGTTCGAGGGCAAAGGAAGCACAGAGATGGCAGTCAGTGGTCTGTGAGGGAGATCCCAGTCTGGGCACCAGCTCTCAAGCAAAGGCGAAAATGGAAACTCTTATCTTCAGGGCCATTTACAGACATATTGGAGAGAACATAGACACATAAAAACCTGTGGATTAGGGGCTGGAGCGATAGCACAGCGGTAGGGCGTTTGCCTTGCATGTGGCTGACCCTGGACAGACCTGGGTTCGATCCCCAACATCCCATATGGTCTCCCAAGCCAGGAGCGATTTCTGAGCACATAGCCAGGAGTAACCCCTGAGTGTCACCGGGTGTGACCCAAAAACCAAAAAACTAAAAATAAAAAACAGTAAACCTATGAATTAGAAGGTGATGTTTGAGGCTCTAGACCAAAAAGTATGAATGACATGGACCAGAATAGACTAGGATGATTGAGAGGGTCTTTTCTCCATGGCACTAAATAGATGCACTGTGCTTTGGAGAAGTCTGGAAGATGGGAGAGTTTTCTCTTTTTTGAGGGGGTGTGTGTTTTGTTAACAAATAGGGCTGACTTCTGGCTTTGTGCTGGGGATCACTTCTGGCCCTTTTCAGATCATAGGGGTGTCAAGGATTAAAATAGGGTTGGCTCTATGTAAGGCAAGCATCTTCATTCTTCCATCTATTCAGCCTCAGGGAAAGGGTGTGGTTTTTTTTTTTTAAAGAAAGGAAAGTATATGTATGTTTAAGTATGTTCTTTTTTTGTTTTGGTTTTTGGGCCACACCTCTTACCCTACATTACTCTATTACCCCTATAACACCCCAGCAGCAGCCATAAGAGATCTGCTTCTTTTTAGAAGGACCTTAAAGGATCAGAGGAATAGCACAGCGGTAGAGCATTGCCTTGCACTAGGCCAACCCAGGAGACTGTGGTTTGAATCCCATATGGTCCCCTGAGCCTGCCAGGAGCGATTTCTGAGCGCAGAGCCAGGAGTAGCCCTTAAGCATCACTGGGTATAGCCCAAAAACGAAAAGAAAAAGAAGGTCCTTAACCAATTGTCATTGGCTGGCAGTTTGGAGGTATAAAACCCCATCCGAGTGAGGCTTGGTGGTGGATGTTGTGAAAGGCAGTTTGTGCAGCAGCCAGTTTCTATTCCTGGATGCAGCTTGCTTCTGGTTCCTACCTACTTCACCTGTTTGCTCCTGGATGGTTTATCCTTTTGCCTTGTTTACCTGGCCCTCCATCTGACCTTACCTTGTACCAAATGCAGCTCTTTGTCCTCCTTTCTCCCTCTCCCAGTATCATAAAGCCCCAGGCCTCTCTATCCTTCCTGTTTATTAAAAAACAGGCTTAAGGAAACATCATGGTCAGCCTCTGGCAGGTCTGGGGTTCCTCAGACTCTGGCACGCAGTTAGTGATGCTCAGGGGTGCCTCCTGATATGCTCGGTCAAAAACCTATGGGATGCTGGGGATTGAACCGGGGTTGACCACATTCAAGGCAAACACCCTATTCACTGTGCTATTGCTTCTGCCCCTGTTGAAGTATGGTTTTTTTTTTGTTTGTTTATTTTGGTTTTGGGGTTACACCTGGCAGCACTTAGGGTTTCCTCCTGGTTCTACGCTCAGAAATTGCTCCGGGCAGGCTCGGAGGAACATCTGGGATGCTGGGACTCGAACCACCGACCTTCTGCATGCAAGGCAAACACTTTACCTCCATGCTATCTCTCCAGCCCCATAATTTCCCTTTTGGATCTTGCTGCTTTTAGTATTCTTTATCTGTGGGACTTATCATTGTGTGTCTTGGGGTGTTTTCTTCGGGTCTTTTCTAGCCAGCATTCTTAGGGCATGCAGGATTTGATTGCATGCAGTCTTTAGCTCTGGGAGTTTTTCTGTGATGATGTTCTTAACTGTTGATGCTTCCTTGGGATCTACTTTCTGGGCCCTGGGACTCCAATGGTTCTCATGTTATTTCTGTTGAATTTATCAAAGACTTCTCTTTTCATCTGTTTGCATTCTTTGAGTATTTTTTTCGTTGTCTGATCATTTTATTTCATCTGCTGAGTTTTTCAGTCCCATTATTTCAGTTTGGAGTTTTCTGATTTCCATCTTTGTGGTCTGATCAAATCGATTTGTGCTTTCTTTGAATTCTAGGAACATCCTCCATATTTCTATTCTAAACTCCTTATCTGAGAGGTTCATTAAGTGGTTGGCATTATTTGGGTCATCAGAGCTGCCATCTTGATTGATTCTCTCTGCATGCTGTTGTCCTGCATTTTTTCCCCATTGCCACACTCGTAGTGTGTTTCTTACTACATGTTATGATGGGGTTCATATTCTAGAAGTGTGCAGCTGCGGCGCTCTTTTTTTTCCACTGAGGTATTCTTTGGTTGTCGCTCACCGGGAAGCTGGAAGCTGTCCTCCTCAGGTGAATTCTTCCTGTTGTGGGGATAGGATTGGAAGCCCACAGCGTTGGTGAAAATGGCTTCTGGCAGTCACTCCAGGGCTAGAGGGAGAGTCCAGGGTCAATAGCCAGGTTCAGTCACTGCGTGGTGCTCTGAGCACCTTCAAGAGCAAGCCCCAGCACATTATACAGAGTACTTCATGATAAGTACTGTTTGATAAGGCCCAAACAGGCCAGTCTCCTTCAGCAGAAAGAAAACTGCCTTGAGGGGCCAGAGCGGTGGCGCAGAGCGGTAAGGTCTGCCTTGCCATCACTAGCCTATGACTGACCATGGTTCGATCCCCCGGCATCCCATATGTTCCCCCAAGCCAGGAGCAATTTCTGAGCACATAGCCAGGAGTAACTCCTGAGGGTCCTGGTCCTCCTTTGGACCATGTGAGCCCAGCACAGTCCCCCAAGTCATTCTTGACTACTTGAGTTTTGGGATGGTTAGAATGTTCTCGCCCTTCCTTTCCTCTTCTCACTGATCCAATTCAAGACAGAAATTCTTTTCCTGTCCTTTGCCTCTTAATGGCATGTTTTCTCCTTGGGTTCCAATTCTTTTTTTTTAACTTTATTGATTGATTGATTGGTTGTTTGGTTTGGGGGCCACACCTAGAAGTGCTCAGGGGTTACTCCTGGCTGTGCACTCAGAAATCACTCCTGGCAGGCTGGGGGACCACATGGGATGACAGGAATCGAACCTGGTCCCTCCCAGGTCGGTCACATGCAATGCAAATGCCCTACCACTGTGCTATCCCTCTGGCCCCTTGATTCCAGTTCTTATTTTTCTTTATTTGGTTTTGGGCCATACCTGGTGGTGTTCAAGAATGACTCCTGGCAGTGCTTGGGGAGTCAGATGGGATGTTGGGGATTGAAACTGGATTGGCTGTGTGCAAGGCAAGTGCCCTGCCCACTGTACTATCACTCCAGCTCTTGGGTTCTAATTCTTTTTTTCTTTCTTTTTATTTTGGTTTTTGGGTCACACCCGGCAGCTCTCAGGGGTTACTCCTGGCTCTACGCTCAGAAATTGCTCTTTGGCAGGCACAGGGGACCCTATGGGATGCCGGGATTCGACCACTGTCCTTCTGCATGCAAGGCCAACGCCCTACCTCCATGCTATCTCTCCAGCCCTTGGGTTACAGTTCTAACCCGTCTTATACCTATTGTTTCTCTCAGACAGTGAAATTTCTAAAAAGTTGCCATCTGGAAGTGGGGATGAAGAACAACGTCAAGTGGGAACTAAATCCTGAAATAGTTGCCCGCCACTTCTTCAAAAATGTGAGTATCCCCCAAAAAATCACTAGACCCTTGGCCAGAACTGATACCCTTATTAGGGTCCAGGAAGTCATCTTGGTCAGTTCCAAGCATAGCAGGAATGAAATGGCTAAGGGTTAGGATCAAGAGTGGGCATACAGGGGCCGGAGAGATAGCACAACAGTAGGGCGTTTGCCTTGCATGCAGCCAACCCTGTGGAAGGACCTGGTTCGATTCCCAGCATCCCATATGGTCCCCCAGCCTGCCAGTGGTGATTTCTGAGTGCAGGGCGAGGAGTAGTCCCTGATCATCGCTGGGTGTGGCCCAATAACCAATCAATTAATCAATAAAGAATTAAAATAAAAAGAGTGGGCATACAGGGCCAGAATGAACACGTGTGTGACCCCAAAACAAAGAACAGAATAAAGAGTGACCGTATAAGTTTGGAGGTCCTTTATCTTTGTATTTCATTATGTTTTCTTTGCCTTTCTAAGAAATATTGCAATGTACACATATATAAATTTTAATTTCTATTATTAAGGAAATTATCCTAGGGAAGAGCAGTCTTTTATTTTTTCCTATCGAGGTACTAGGGTGTTTTGTTTTGTTTTGTTTTTTGTCTTTCCCCATTTGGGGACCACACCTGGCTGTGCACAGAGGTTTACTCTTGGCTCTGAACTCTGGAATCATTTCTGGTGGGCTCAGGGGACCATATAGGATGCCAGAGATTGAATCCAGGTCAGATGGATGCAAAACAAATTCCCTACCTACTGTACTGTTGTTCTGGGCATCTCCCTTCCATTCCCCAGGTACTGGATTTGTAAAAAAAAAATTTTTTTAACTTGATTGATTGGTTTTTGGGTCACCCCTGGTGGCGCTCAGAAGTTACTCCTGACTCTGCACTCAGAAATTGCCTCTGGCAGGCTGGAGAACCATATGGGAATCCAGGAATCAAACCAGGTCCATCCCAGGTCAGCCACATGCAAGGCAAACACCCCACCATTGTGTGATCTCTCTGTCCCCAGGATTTTTAATATTGTAAATGGCAGTTTCCCGGGACTGTTAGGTGTTTACCTTGTACACGGCAGACAAGATCATATTGTATCATACATCTCCTAACTTCACTCAGCATGGTAACCTTTCGTTCCATTCATGTTTCTGAAGATTGCTTTATTTTTGTTCTTATAGAAGCTGTATACTCTTCCATATCTTGGTTATTGTACCAATTGCTATGAACATAGGTGCATATACTTTTGAATTAATGTTTTGTGTTATGGGTATAGGTACCAAGAAATGGTATTGCTGGTTCCATGTGAATTTTATTGCTATTTTGTGTATAGATTGCTATTGCTTTTCCATAGAGCCTGAACCAGACATTCCTGCCAGCAGTGGCTGAAGGTTCCTTCTCCACATATTTTCAACAACACTGGTTATTTCTAGATTTATTGATATGTGCCATTCTCTCATGTGTGAGATAATGTATATCAGTGTTATCATTTTATTTTGGAGCCACATTCAGTGATCCTCAGGATGTACTCCTGGCTATATTCTGGAAGTACTCCTGATAATCTCAGAGGATCATACGGAGCACAGGGGTCGAAGCCAGGTTGGCTTCAAGCAAGCACCCTAAGCACTCAACTACCACTCTAACCCCTCAGCTATTTTGATTTGCATTTCCCTAATCAGGAGTGATGGCGAGCACTATTTTTTTTATATTGGGCACATAAATTTGAAAACTGACAGAAAAAATAGTTTTATTTCTTCTGTCATGAGGAACTGTGACTCACTGGCGGATTTTGATTTTAGTGGATGGATTACTTTGGCCATAGTTGCCTTTGTGAATCCAGCTTCCTTTATGAGGAGAAATTGGAACTGAGATCCTTTGCCACCAGTTATAGAGGGGTTTTTGGGGAGGGGGGGGTTATCACACCTAGCTGTGCTCAGGGGTTACTCATGGCTCTGCATTTCAGGAATTACTCCTACCTGGCCCACATGACCATGTGGGATGCTAGAAATTGAACCCAGGTCAGCAAATTCTAGAATCCAGGGGCTGGAGCAATGATACAGCAGGTGGGGTGCTTGTTTGCCTTGCACATAGCTGACCCAAGTTTGTTTCCTGGCATCACTTCTGGTCCCCTGAGCACAGTGCCAGGAGTAAACCCTGAGAACTGCTGGAGATGACACAAAACAAACTAAAAAAAAAATTTAGAATTGTCTTTTAAGGTCGCCTGCTGTGGCAGCCAGAGAAGCAGAACGACTCTTGGCTATTTTTTGCAGCTTGGTATAGTGGTCGCCCCACATGCATTGAAGTTACCAGAAGAGTCCATAACACGGTGGGGCGAGTATTGGTGTGACGTGACAGTAAGTGTGTGTACATGTATATATATGTTTTTGGTGGGATAGTCCCCAAGCAGCACTTGCTCCGGGGCATCTGGGGCCACCAGAGCCACCCCATCCCAGTGTTGTTTTGGGGACCATGCAGTGCTAAAAACCGAACTGTGTTTGTGTCCTTTTTATAACCGTAAAGAACCAAACTGAGGAGCCAGAGCGGTGGCACAAGTGGTACGGCGTTTGCGTGGCATTCTCTAATCTAGGACGGACAGTGGTTCAATCCCCCGGTGTCCCATATGGTCCCCCCAAGCCAGGAGTGATTTCTGAGTGCAGAGCCAGGAGTAACCCCTGAGCATCACTGGGTGTGACCCAAAAACCAAAAAAAAAAAAAGATTCGGTGCTGTTGACACCAATCTGTCGGATTTCTTCAAATCAAAACAAAACCAAATTTTGTTTTGTGTGCAGGTAAATGGAATTGACACCGTGAGGGTCCCTATGTCGGTGGTGAATTTTGAAAGGCCCAAAACGAAGCGATACAAGCACTGGTTAGCCCAGCAAGCTGCCAGAGGAGCTGCCCTGAACAGCTCCAGGTGACCTGAGCGTTCATTCTCATGGATGACGGTACAGGGACACAGACAGACCAGCACCCTGATTCCACCAAGCCCAGTCAACCCCCCAGGGACCTGCTTAAGTTCTCACATCATCTCTCAGCACAGTCAACCTTGCTAGGCCCGTGTTGCTTCAGCTACTGGGCTGTAGTTTGAATGAAGAGAAAAGCAGCAGAAGATCAAGATCTTATTTGTCTCTTCCTCTGTTGGAACTCACTGGAACATAGGAAGAAGTAGCCTTGTCTCCTTGTATCGAACTTGGCCCATCATTCACCGTCCAACTGAATTTTTCTCAGAAATAAAGATATAATATTCTTAGGCGGTGTTGACTGTGATTCTTGAATTGGGTGTAGGACAAATGGGGTGTCTTCTTGGTTCACTGAGGCTCCACTGCTAAAGAAGAGGTGGAAAGAAGATGCCTTGCACACAGTCAATCTGACATCCTATATTCTGAAAGGCCCCCCTGAGCACTATCAGTAGTAGTTCCTAAGTATGAGCCAGGAATAACCCTGAGCATTGCCAGGTGGCCCCCAAAAAAGAAAAGAACACAGGGTTAGAGCTTCGGCGCAGACAGTAAGGTGTTTGCCTTGCATGTGCTAACCTAGGATGGACTTCGGTTTGATCCCCAGGCATCCCATATGGTCCCACAAGCCAGGAGTGATTTCTGAGCGTATAGCCAGGAGGAACCCCTGAGCATCACTGGGTGTGTGTCCCCCCAAAAAAGAAAAGAATGTATTGGGCCAAAGAGAAGTATATATAGCAAAAAGGGCACTTGCCTTGCATACAGCCAGACCCAGGTTTGATTGCTAACATATGATTCCTTACAGTGATAGTACAGCAAGGATCTTGCTTTGCTTGTAGCCAGCCCAAATTCAATACCCAGTATCCTATCTGGTCCCTCCAGCCCACCAGGAATGATCCTTAAATGCAGAGCCACGAAGAAGCCCTGAGCACAGACCAGCTGTGGCCTCCTCAAAAAAAGAATTCTAATAAGCTCTATTTATGATAAAGTCACTGAATGGATTCCTTGTGGAACTCTAAGGCCTATGGTTAATCATTGGAGAAAATGAAGCTGCAATAAAAAGCCTCAATGCAAGATGTGTTTAAGGTTTGATTCCGCTCTGGGGCTATAATCGGTGGTGCTCAGGACTTATTCCTGGCTCTACACTCAAGAACCAATCCTGCCAGTGCTTGGGGGACTATATGGGATGCCCGGGACCAAACCCAGGTCAGCTGCATGTAAGGCTAGTACCCTACCTGCTGTATTATCACAGTCCCTGGGGAATTTGTTCTATTTGTAAATCATTTATAGAAATGTTGAAAAAGAAAAACATGGTTTCTATATCACAGGATTTGAGACTACTTATTGTTGGGTAGTTGTGAAATGGATGTCCAGACAGGCAATGAAGTAAAACTGTGTAGGCTTGTCCGTATAAAACAATTGTTATGGGGTGATGCCTTCCATGTGGCCAACCCAGGTTCGAACCCCAGTATCCCATATGGTCCCCCAAGCCTGCCAGGAGTGATTTCTGAGTGCAGAGCCAGAAATGACCCCTGAGGGTCCAGAGAGATAGCATGGAGGTAAGGCATTTGCCTTGCATGCATAAGGATGGTGGTTTGAATCCCAGCATCCCATATGGTCCCCCGAGCCTGCCAGGAGAGACTTCAGAGCCTAGAGCCAGGAGGAACCCCTGAGCGCTGCCGGGTGTGACCCCCCAAAAAAATAATAATAAAAAAATAATAACCCCTGGGCACTGCTAAGGGTGGCCCAAAACCCAGACAATAAATAAAAGAAACAATTGTTGACAAGTAGAAGTCCTGCAACTTTGGGAGGGTAAAACCAGCTTAGACATTGGTTTCTACTTTTTGGGGGGTGGGGGGCAAGAGGTTTGGTCCACACTCAGGGTTCTTTATTTTTTGTTTGTTTTGTTTTGGTTTGGTTTTGGTTTTTGGTTTTTGGGTCACACCCGGCAGTGCTCAGGGGTTACTCTTGGATGTCTGCTCAGAAATAGCTCCTGGCAGGCACAGGGGACCATATGGGACACCGGGATTCGAACCAACCACCTTTGGTCCTGGATCGGCTGCTTGCAAGGCAAATGCCACTGTGCTAAATCTCCGGGCCCGACACTCAGGGTTCTTTTTTTTTTTTTTTTTTGGTTTTTGGGCCACACCCGGCGGTGCTCAGGGGTTACTCCTGGCTGTCTGCTCAGAAATAGCTCCTGTGTTAAGAAATATTATAATGTGCTACAATCTGGGGACTTGAGGGACAAAGTAATTGCACATGGATTCTGTTTTATTTATCTTAACTTTCTTTGGTGAAAGTTCAAAGTTAAGATATCAGCAAGGGGACTTCTGATAATTATGTTATGGGTGATTGTCCTTCCACTGTAACTTTACCTTATCCTCTTTCTTTGCATCTTTTGTTCTCATAATTCATAATAAAAAAATTATCCTCAGAAAAAAAAAAAAAAAGAAATAGCTCCTGGCAGGCACAGGGGATCATATGGGACACCGGGATTCGAACCAACCACCTTTGGTCCTGGATTGGCTGCTTGCAAGGCAAACACCACTGTGCTATCTCTCCGGGCCCGTCACACTCAGGGTTCTTAATGCAGAGCCAGAAATAAGCCATGAACACTGCCTTGTGTGGCAGACTAGTGGGACCATATGGGCTTCGGGGGATTAAATCCAGCTCAATATTAATTAAGTAATATTAATATTAACTGATGAATAGACTAGCACCCTATCCACTGTGCTATCACTCCAGCCCCCATAAACACCAGTTTAAAAAAAAATGGGCCAGAGAGATAGTACAGCAGGTAGGGCACTAGCCTTGCTCACAGCCCACCCAGGTTCAGTCTCCAGCATCATATATGGCCAGGACTGGTTCTTGAGTGCAGAGCCAGGAGTAACCCCTGAGCATTACAGGTGTGATCCAAAATCCAAATCAATGGAATGAAGAGCAGACTATTGGAAGAAGAATCAATTGAATTGATTGATAAGGGACTGGAGAGATAGCATGAAGGTAGGGTGTTTGCCTTGCATGAAGAAGGACGGTGGTTCAAATCCCCGCATCCCCAAGCCTGCCAGGAGCAATTTCTGAGTAACCCCTGAGTGCTGCCGGGTGTGGCCCAAAAACAAACCCGAAAAAAGGATTGATAAGACAAATCGGTGGAGGCAGCTAGTACAGTGGGTAGGGCGCTGCCTTGCACACAAGAGACCCAGGTTCAATCCCTGGCACTGCAGATGGTTTCCCTGGGCTACTAAGAGTGATCCCTGAGCTCAGAGCAAGAAGTCAAACCTGGGCACAGCCACATGTGAACAAAAATAAATTGGAGCAATTAGGGTGTTGACTTTGCATGCAGCCAACCTGAGTTAGATCTTCAGCATCCCAAGTCCTTAGAAGTATTACACACACACACACACACACACACACACACACACACACACACACACACACACACACACACACACCACACACACACACACACACACACACACACCAAAAAAATCCACAAGCAACCCAATCTGAAAATAGAAGACATGACTATATTTCATCTAAAAGAATATTTTTAAAAATAAGATGCTGGGGCCAGAGAGATAGCACAGCAGTAGGGCATTTGCCTTGCATGCAGAAGGTTGGTGGTTCGAATCCCAGTATCCCATATGGTCCCCCGAGCCTGCCAGGAGCAATTTCTGAGTGTAGAGCCAGAAGGAACCCCTGAGCGCTGCCGGGTGTGACCCCAAAACCAAAAAAATAAAAAATAAGATGCTTAACAATCAGCCATCAAACTAATTAAAACCACAACAAGGGGCCAGCGATCGGAGAGTGGGTAGGGCATTTGCCTTGCACTCGACTGACCTGGTTTCCATCTCTAGCTTCCTCTATAGTCCCCGGAGTCTGCCAGGAGCGATTTCTGAGCTCGGAACCAGGAGTAACCCCTAAGCACCATCGGATGTGGCCCCAAAATTAAAAAAAATAAATAAAAACTCACAATGAAATAGCACTGTAAGCTATCAGAAGGACTAAAATAAAAATTATAACAATGTCAAATACTAAGAAGAATGCAGAGAAACTAGCTGGTAGGAATGTAGAAAGATTTGGCAATTCCTTACAAAGTGAGACAAAAACTATTTCAGGGAATTTGTACCTAAACATTTACTAAAGAGAATGAGAAGTTACTCATATGTTGATGATTACCTAACCTTTATTCCCCCAGTGATAACATCTGAATGCCTATTAACTGTTGTGTAAGCAATAGAATCATACTGAACAAAATAAAGACACAAAATAAGGACGAAATATTGATTAAAACATCATTCTGGGGCCGGGCGGTGGCGCTGGAGGTAAGGTGCCTGCCTTGCCTGCGCTAGCCTAGGACGGACCACGGTTCGATCCCCCAGCGTCCCATATGGTCCCCCAAGAAGCCAGGAGCAACTTCTGAGCGCATAGCCAGGAGTAACCCCTGATCGTCACAGGGTGTGGCCCAAAAAACAAAAAAAAAAAAACAAAAAAAAAAAAACAAAAAAAAACATCATTCCGTTCGGGTGACAGCAATAACAGTACAGCAAGTCTAGTGCTTGCCTCACACAGCTAACCTGGGTTCAACCCCTGGCACTCCATAGAGTTCACCGAGCACTACCAGGAATAAATTTTTATTTATTTATTTATTTATTTGGTTCTTGGGCCACACCCAACGGTGCTCAAGGGTTACTCCTGGCTGTCTGCTCAGAAATAGCTCCTGGCAGGCACGGGGGACCCTATGGGACACCCGGATTCGAACCAACCACGTTAGGTCCTGGATCGGCTGCTGGCAAGGCAAACGCCGCTGTGCTATCTCTCCGGGACCTACCAGGAATAAATTTACTCCTGAGTGCAAAGCCAGGAGTAGCACCTGAGCACTGCCAGGTATGAACTTCAAACAAAAATAACCCAAAACATTATTTCATTTATGTGAAATTCTTTGTTTTTTTTGGGGGGGGGGACACACCCAACAGTGCTCAGGGATTACTCCTGGCTTTGCTCTTAGAGGTTATTCCTGGTGATGCTCAAGGGACCATATGGGATGCCAGGGACTGAACCCAGGTCAGCCACATGCAAAGTAAAAACCCTTTGCACTGCTTTCTATGGGCGAGGGTCCCAGTACAATGGATAGGACACTTGTCTTGCACAGTGCCAACCTGGGTTCAATCCCCAGCAATGGCCCTTATGGTCCCCTGAGTCATGCCAGGAGTTTTCCATGATTATTGCCAGGTGTAATAATACCCAAAAAAAAAAAAAAAACAAGCAAAAATAATTTTTTTGTTTTGAGGCCACAGTCAACAAGCTTATTCTTGGCTCTGTGCTCAGGGATTGTTTTGTATGTAAACATATTAATGGGATTATTATGTTACTGACCCTACCCTGATCGGTGATTGTGTCCTACCCTAGGGTGGGACCTGGCATTCTGCTCCCATCCTAGGGTGGTACCTGATTCTGCTCCCACCATTGGGTGATACCTGATCACACCATTGGGTGGTCCCTGATTCTGGGAGATAAAAGCAAGGGTCTGTGGAAGGCAGGGGGCGCTTTTTTTCCTGGGCCTATTCTTAGGCCTTTGGGCTTCGGCCTCTTCACGGAATAAAGAGCTGTTTTCTTCGGAAGCCTGACTGCCTGTTGGCCTTCTTCCCGCCGCTTCACCTCAGAACCGTCGGCTGAACAGGGTAACTGTGGTCCGAACTGGAGGAGAAAGGCCTCATCCTCATTCCTCCATCAGTCAACCTCTTCAGGGGTTGACTTGCAACAAGGGATTATTCCTAGTAGATCTCAGGGAATCATATGTGGTGGCAGTAATCACACCCAGTTTTGGAGCATGCAAGGAAAGCGCCTCCCTGGGGCCAGAGCAGTGGCACAGGGCGTAAGGCATCTGCCTTGTGCATGCTAACCTAGGACGACCGTGATCTCCCAGAGTCCCATATGGTCCCCCAAGCCAGGGGCAATTTCTGAGCACAGAGCCAGGAGTAACCTCTGAGCGTCACCAGTGTGGCCCAAAAACCAAAAAAAGAAAAAAAAGAAAGTGCCTCACCCACTGTCCTATCTCTCTGGCTCCATCTCTCCTTTTGCCTCTAATTAATTAATTAATTAATTAAATCCCCTAACCTGCAGCGTATCTGCCTTGTACATGGCCAGCCCAGGTTTTAATATCTGCAGTTTCCTGAGCCCCACCAGGAGTGACCCCTGAATTCAGAGCACAGCCAGGTGTGCTCACACACCTGGAAACAGCAGCTGGGTTCATTCACCAAAGCTGAGAAGTGGTTCTTTTTTCACAGGGCTGTGAGAAGTTGTCCATGCAAAGCACATGTGGTTCTTTGGAAACATTCCCATGGATGCTGAATACCTCAGTGCGCACATGTGTTTATATGTATGTATGTAAGTGCGGTGTGTTTAGAGGCCAGCTGCTCTCAAGCAGACATTTCCTAGCATCTGTGCCTCAGTCACTTCCACGAGGCAGAGGTGATTATCAAACCACTTCGAGGCTGGAGAGATAGCATGGAGGTAAGGCATTTGCCTTTCATGCAGGAGGTCATCGGTTCGAATCCCGGCGTCCCATATGGTCCCCCGTGCCTGCCAGGAGCAATTTCTGAGCATGGAGCCAGGAATAACCCTTGAGCACTGCCAGGTGTGACCCAAAAACCACAAAAACAAACAAACAAACAAACAAAAAACACTTTCTTCTAGTGGCAGACCTAATGTCGACCATAGCCCTGAACTGTGTTCAAAACTGAGGCAAGAATGAGGGGGGGGTGCGGAGCAATGGCATCGCAGTATGGTGTTTGCCTTGCATTCGGCTGGCCCAGGACAGAAATGGGTTCAATCCCCGGCATCCCATATGGTCCCCCAAGCCAGGAGCGATTTCTGAGCACAGAGCCAGGAGTAACCCCTGAGCATCACCCCCCCCCAAAGAAAAAGAATGAGGGAGAACTTCTAGAAGGACTTTCCCCGGCAGATCCAAGAATAGCTGAGTGTGGCCCCAAAACAAACAAGAATGTCCTTTCAGATGTAATAATGTAATGATTAATTGATTAATATTGAATAATGGGGAGAAAAGGGATTAGATTAATAACTCGTGCCTACGATTCCCACATATACTCCCCATGTGGAGAAATGTTTTCTGATTCCTGCCGCCCCATCACCCATGTTGGTTGTTGTTGGGGTTGGTAAAGAGAGGGTTCTCCGCTAGGCTCGCATCTCCACATTTCACTCATGAGACGTGATGACCAGTCTCTGTTTCTGTGTGTGGGTTTTGCTTCACACCCAGGGATGCTCAGGGGTTATTCCTGACTCTGCACTTAGGGATCGCTCCAGGGGGAACCATATGGGGTGCCAGAAATCAAACCCAGGTCAACAGTAAGGAAAACACTCTACCCACTGTGCTATCCCTCCAGCCTCTGATTACAATACTTGGATGTCTTCATTCACTATAAGTTTCTTGAGGAAAGAATATGTTTTTATTTTGTTTTGTTTTTGTTTTTGATTGGCTTCTTTAGCTTTGGGGCCATACCATACCTGGTTGTGTTTTCATACTACTGACTGTGCTCAGGGGTCATTCCTGACAGAGTTGGTGGTGCCAACCCTGGTGGTGCCAGAGATTGAACCAGGTTACTTGCATGCCAGGCAAATGCCCTACCAACTGTACCTACCATCTCTGCACACTACTAGGAAAGACTAGGTCTTATTTCCAAAACTTTGCAACCTGATTATGCGTTCTAATAGTTGTTGACTCAACGAGTGACTACATCATTGATTCACCCTGCAACGTTTCTTTCTTCGCTTTATTTGGTTTGGGGGCCATAATCCGGGTGCTCAGAGGGACTGAATGCAAAGCCAGAGATCGAAGCAAGAAAGCACCTCAGCCGCTTCACTGATCTTGGGGCCCTCTTCAGGCACCTGCAAGAAGGAAACACACAAGGTGCTTAGGCTCAGGCCCTAGATTTTGTAACCCCTAAAAAAAATCTTGGTTACAGAAATCTAGATTTTTGTTAGTTTTATGGGTTTTGAATCATAAACTTAGGGGTTACTCCTGGTGACCTGAAGATCATATGGGATGCCGGGGATTGAACCCAGCTCCACAGCATGCCAAGCAACTGCTCTCCCTACTGTATTATCTGTCTCTCCCCAGGAATCTAAATTTGTGGCTGTTTCCATTCCTTCCACCTTCCTTTTCCCCCAGCTGAGACAGAATTTCTCATGCCCCATGAGGGGGCAGCAGAGGCCCAAGCTGTGGGGTTCTGGCCACAGCCTCCCTCTCCTGTCTAGGAACAGCAATCCTGGGGATGACGGGGTTGGCCCTGTGGTCCCCGATCCCAAGAGAGTAGGCCCACTCTCTACATTTCCAAGAAGCCCCTCATGTTGGCCTCAAAGTTAAACAGAGCCCAGTGATGGATGGAAAACAGCAAACATGTTTGGATATTCACTTGTCTCCTGTCCAGAAGCCCAGCACTGACTCAGTTTCCCCTTCTTGCTGTCCTTCCTCCAGACTCCAGAGGACATCGCCACCAGCTCTGGGCAAGCTCAACTCACAAATACTCCCATCTGCCAGAGAGATTGCACAGCAGTAGGGCATTTGCCATTCAAGCAGCCGACCCAAGACAGACAGGTGGTTTGAATCCCAGCATCCCATATGGTCCCTGGGGCTTGCCAGGAGCGATTTATGAGTACAGAACCAGGAGTAACCCCTGAGCACTGCAGGGTGTGATCCCAAAACAAACAAACAAACAGAGCAACAACAACAAATGCTCCCATCCAGTCTGACTTTTATCAGCCCAGCAGAGATGCACAGTTATTTTCCCGGGGGTTTCTAGTGCCCCCAGAACTCTAGGTTCTCGAACCTTCTTTCTTTCTGCTGCTAGGCCTAGAGGCCAGTAGAGGAGGTGGGGTCCAAGCTCTTTTGAAGACCCCCCATGATTTACAATACTGTTGAAGATTGGGTTTCCCGCATACAAACAAGGTGACAGCAGCAAGTTTAGAGCTCTCAGGAATGATGGGAGATATGTGGAATGTATCATAGCACCCCTACTTTCATCCTTTCCGGAGAATGTTCAGGAGACCCCTGGACACTCAACCTCACCCAGAGTCCACAGGTGAAGTCAGGTAGTAGTGAGGCGACAGCCCGTTAAGACCCCCCCCCCCTGGCATTATGCTGGCATTATTTGTTGTCCCTTGCCTATTGCCATTTATTGGATAAAAATCTCCTCTTTAGGGGCTGAAGAGCTTGCACAGCATTTGCCTTGGATGAGGCCAACCTGGGTTTGATCCCCGGCATCCCATCTAGTCCCCTGAGACTGCCAGGAGTAATTTCTTGCATTGTTTTGGTTTTTGTTTTGGGACCATAACCCACGGTGCTCAAGGGTTCCTCCTGGCTCTGCGCTCAGAAATGGCTCCTGGCTTGGGGGACCATGTGGGATGCCAGGGGATTGAACTGTGGTCTTTCCTAAGCTAGCTTAGGCAAGGCAGATGCCTTATGCCCTGCCCCACTGCCTCAGCCCCTCAGGGATTACTTCTTGTTTTTTTTTTGGGGGGGGGGGGTCACACCCGGCAACACTCAGGGGTTACTCCTGGCTCTATGCTCAGAAATCACTCCTGGCAGGCTCAGGGGACCATATGGGACGCCGGGATTCAAACCACCAACCTTCTGCATGCAAGGCAAACACTTTACCTCCATGCTATCTCTCTGGCCCCCAGGGATTACTTCTAATACAGACTTAGAAGACCATATGAAGTGGGAGGGATCAAATCTGGGTCTGCTGAGTCTAAGACAAACACTCTACCCACTGTACTATTATTGCTCCAGCCTCTCTTATTTATTTGACTTATTTTTATTTGTTTTATTTATTTATTTATTTTTGTTTGTGGGCCACACCTGGCGGCACTCAGGGGTTACTCCTGGTTCTGCACTCAGAAATCGCTCCTGGCAGGCTCAGGGAACCATATGGGATGCCGGATTTGAACCACCGTCCTTCTTGGGTTGGCTGTGTGCAAGGCAAACATCCTACCACTGTGCTATCTCTCCAGTCTGGTGGTTCGAATCCTGCATCCCATATGGTCCCCTGAGCCTGCCAGGAGTGATTTCTTTCTTTTTCTTTTTTTTTTTTCAGGAGCAATTTCTGAGTGCAGAGCCAGGAGTAACCCCTGAGCATCACCGGGTGTGACCACAGTCGTGGGGGTCACGAGTACAGCCACCTACACTGCAGTTCTCATTTCCACCAGGAACACCCCAGATCTCCCCCAGGATGAGTCATTGCACTCTCCACAGACTAAATCACCCCTCTTGAAAGCCACTCACTCCACTCCCTCCCAGCATTGTCGCGGGTCTGCCAGGCAAGATGCCACCACTTCGCAGCTGAGGTGTCTTTTGAGGTGCCATCCATTCAGATGTTCTAAACGGGGCGACCTCTTTGTCAGAGCTGTGGCTGCTAAAATATGATTTATTTTTATTTTTAAATTATTTTGGGGCCACGCCCGGTGACGCTCAGGGGTTCCTCCTGGCTGTGCTCAGAAATCACTCCTGGCTCAGGTGCATGGCAATACAAGAGGAGCCCGTGGGTAAAGGAGGGAAAAGGCGGGACATGATACAGGCAGCCTCCACCTCCAAGGCCTGGAGGACAACTGCGACCAACTGGCCCCCTGCTCAGCCTAAGTGAAAAAGCAGGTGGACAGACTGTTCCTGAGGTCCTCTAGTGGGGGACAAGGGAATGCTTTTGATTTTGTTTGATTTTGTTTTGGAGCCATACATGATGATGCTCAGGGGTTACTCCTGGCTAGATGCTCAGAAATCGCTCCTGGCTCGAGGGACCCTATGGGACATCGGGGATCGAACCAGGTCCATCCTGGGTCAGCTGTGTGAAAGGCAAATGCCCTACTACTATGCTATGGGGGATGCATTTGACTGGCATGTGATTGATCAACTCTCTTCAGGCCCCAATAACTAACACGGGGAGCTCATCCCAGCACAGAGCACCACCGAGTGTGGCCCCAAGGACCCAAGGACCTCGGGAAGGAATATTCCTCCGGAGACAAGGCCACAAAACCCCACTTGCCTATGAGACTCATGATTTGTGATTGCCACAAGCCCTAGTGGAAAATCCGTGGCTGATTATTCTCTTTCTCTCTCCTTTATCTATTTATCTTCTAGTTCTATTTCTGTGGAAATAAGTTTTTCTCCCCCTTGTGCTGTGGACCCAGGAGGAAGCTCAGAACACGAACACCAGGTGGTCCTGTGGCCTTGGCTAAATCCAGTGGGTGCCTCGAGGGTAGCTCGCTTCCATTCATGGGCCTGAGAGGGAACTGACTGAAGGCGCTAGTGGGGAGACAGGCCTTCAGCAGGGGGCTGAAGAGCCCCACTTTCTGAGTCACAGCCAAGCATGAGGGTCTGCTTAGTCTGAGTCACATCTGCTAAAGCCAACAGAGTCCAAGGCAGCACCAAAGCCAAGCTCATGGACACAGACCTGCTTGCTTCTGAAGGATCCTGCAAGGCAGAAGTGGTGCCATGAAGTCAGAAATGTGTCTTTCTCCGCCCAAAGAAAAATATCCAAGCAGGGCTGGTGCGGTGGCGCAAGTGGTAGGACGTTTGCCTTGCATGTACTGTCTTAGGACGGACCATGGTTTGATCCCATATGGTCCCCAAGCCAGGAGCAATTTCTGAGCGCCTAGCCAGGAGGAACCCCTGAGCATCACTGGGTGGGACCCAAAAACAAACAAACAAATCCAGCCAATCTTTGGAGTCCTTCAGAACTCTTCTGCCATGTGCAAGAGTTGGAAGGACAGGGGCCGGGCGGTGGCGCTAAAGGTAAGGTGCCTGCCTTACCTGTGCTAGCCTAGGACGGACCTCAGTTTGATCCCCCGGCGTCCCATATGGTCCCCCAAGCCAGGAGCGACTTCTGAGCACATAGCCAGGAGTAACCCCTGAGCGTCACCGGGTGTGGCCCAAAAACCAAAAAAAAAAAAAAAAAAAAAAAAGAGTTGGAAGGACAGAGACTGGCTGGAGAGCTCGAAGCATGGAGGAAAAGGGCACCTCTTCTTCCAGAAGCAATGGAACCCTCCTTTCCCCACTGGCCATTCCAAGGACACAGAAAAGGCCTCTGTAGTGTGTGCGCTACAGTGTGGGGTGCATAGCCAGCAGGCTTGTTTCCACTCTAGTATCTCTATAGGCCCTTGGCCTACTCCCTCCCTTTCTGATGTTGCTCCCTGGCTCCTCAGAGCTCTCTGCCTGCCCAGACATGCCAGACAGACTCTGGGCCTCTCTTCGCAGTCCCCAGTTCCCAAAATAGTGTCAAGAGAACAAAACACTTGCACGGATTTCTCTTTGGCTCCCCAGTCTGGCTTTGTTCACACCCCAGCTGAGAGCCAGAGCATCCTCTCACCAGAGAGAAGTAAGGCGCCTCTGCTGGGAAGGGAAAGGGAGGCGTCCACCGTCGAGGCCAGCTAGCTGTGGGGTTCTCAGCAGCCGCCGAGCGTCAAGATTCTGCTAATTAAGTCACTTTCTTCTCTTTCATTAGCTCCATCTGAATCTTATTGGGAAGTTCTGGATCCGTGAAATAGACTGGGATAAAAATTAAAAAAAGAAGCGACTGAAACGAAAGTACAGCAGGAAGGGCACTGGCCTTGCGTGTGACCACCCGGGTTCGATGCCTGGCATCCCATATGGACCCCTGAGCACTGCCCGGAGGAGTAATTCCCAAGTGCAGGGTTGGAGAACAGGGCCCTGAGCACCACCAGGTGGGAGCCCCCTCTCCAGCCCCCTGCCAAAAAATAGAAGCAAAGGGGCCGAAGAGATAGCACGGAGGTAGTGCATTTGCCTTGCAGGCAGCCCATCCGGGACGAACTCGGTTCGATTCCCGGCATCCCATATGGTCCCCCAGCCAGCCAGGGGCTATTTCTGAGCGCAAAGCCAGGAGTAACCCATGAGCGCTGCTGGGTATGGTCCCAAAACCAAGCAATCAGTAATAAATAAAGTTTAAAAAAATATAACTTGCTGTCCCCTGCTCTTTATAAATAAGATGATCAGACCGAGAAAGGGACCCTACCCTACCCTACCCTGCAGGACTGTAACTGGGGCCCATGTCCACGTGGGCTAGGGACATGTTCTGGCTTCTGAGCTGCAGCAGAGACTTTGCAAGCAGGATTTTAAACACTGGTCCTTTCCTCCCAGTACTCCAGGTCTAAGATAAGTGGCCCCATTGCTAGGCCAAGAGTCGCCAGCAAGGCTGGGGGACTCTCAGCTCCTACTCCAGCCCTTCAAGCTCCAGCCCTTCAGCCACTGGGGGCAGAGGCCCATTAGCCTCACCCTGGGAGCCTTTCTGAACTGCACCCCAGTAATGAAATACCCACCTGGGGGAGGAGTTTTGGCATTCTCCAACCCCCAACACACACACACACACACACACACACACACACACACACACACACACACACACACGCATTCCCTAAACATTCCCCTGGTGGTTTTAATGGGCAGCCAGGGTGGAAACTCGGCCTTGAAGATTTCTGCACAAATAGCTGCTAAGAGATCCTAGGGGAATCTCCACAGCCTTCATTCCACCACAGGAGGATGTTTGGCTTCATTGATCATCTTGCACGTCTGTCTGTCCTCATGGGCAGTGAGCAGAGCCCTAGAGCTCCTCGGGTGAAGAGGGGAGGGAATGAAGCTTGGGGTTCCCAGACTGAGCTTAGTCAAATCACTAGTTCGCTGGGACACAAAGATACTCACCAGCAGCAAACTCAGGGATGTTTTCTGGTCGTCTTTGCAGTATTTCTCTGGAAAACATCAAGGAATAAGGGGAAAGAGGGGGTTCTTTGGGGGGGGCCAGGAAGCAGTCAGTCTGGGGGCAACAGCCCACTGAGTTTCTAGCAGCAGGCCCCAAGGCTTTCATCCAGGGAATGCTTTCATGGAACTTAAGCATCAACGTAACAGTCAGATCCTGAGTGGTGGGCGAATCTCTGGAGAAATTTTGGTCCTGAAATGAGGTGAGGAGGACCCCCAAAAGGCTACTGAGCCTGCAGTCCAGGGACGGATCCTGGAGTCACCCCACCTCCTCAGTCCTAGCACCCCTGGAGATGTGAAAATACCACAGAGTATATGATTCATAAAGTCCATTCACAAATATTGTCTCAGTGAAAACACTGTTTTGTTTTGTTTTTGGTGTTTGGATCACACCCAGTGACACTCAGGGGTTACTCCTGGCTCTGAGCTCAGAAATCGCTCCTGGCTTGAGGAACCATATGGGATGTCAGGGATCGAACCAGGCCTGTCCTGGGTCAGCCGCATGCAAGGCAAATGCCCTACCACTGTGCCATCGCTCTGGCCCTGTGGAAACTAGACTTTTTGAAGTTAATTACTAGCTCAAGTTCCTAAATTGAGTCATTCTGTAAGTCATTCTATAAGCTTCCCAAGTGGCCATCCTGGAAACCTTGTGGGCCAAAGATGTTCTGCTTCTCTCATTTATTTTGCTTATAATTTAGCACAAATTCTATCGACTTATTGTACCAGGTAAGAGGGGAGGTTGATTTTGAAACCAAAGATATAAAATAACTGCACCTTGGAGCTGAAAAGGGAGTAAAGTGGGTCAGGTGCTTACCATGTACCAGGCAGAACAGGGTTCAATTCCTGATTCCCCAGTACTACCAGGAGTAATTCCTGAGTGATGATATAGGAACAAAGACCTGGGCTGGAGCACAAGCAGTGGGGCATTTGCGTTACGCGCACTAACCTGGGAACGAACCATGGTTCGATCCCCTAGAGTTCCATATGGTCCCCCAATTCAGAAGCAATTTCTGAGCACATAGCCAGGAGTAACTCCTGAGCATCACCGGGTGTGGCCCAAAAAGAAAAAATAAAAAAATAAATTAAAAAAAGGATAAAGGCCTGAGCACTGCTGATTATGACCCAAAAACCAACCGACCAAACAAATAAACAAAACCCTCACTTCAAAGAAATGACCAAGTTGTCAGATGCCCAAAAGGTCATGTCACTCCCAGGAAATGTTTGATATAAGAGGGGATTAAATTGGGCACCAGGGGGCCAGAGCAATAGCACAGCGGTAGGGTGTTTGCCTTGCACGCGGCTGACGCAGGATAGACCTGGGTTCGATCCCAGCATCTCATATGGTCCCCCAAGTCAGGAGCAATTTCTGAGTGCATCGCCAGGAGTAACCCCTGAGCATCACCAAAATCAAAAATAAAATAAAATAAAAATAAATTGGGCACCAGGAGATCCAAAGAGAATGATTTTTCTTTCCTTTTTCTTTCTTTTTTATTTTCATTTGTGTATTCATTTTGGAACCATATCTGCTGATACTCAGGTCTGAGCACTCAGAGGTGTCACCGGGCAGTGCTCAGGGGATCATCTGGGGGATCAGGAATTGAACTCAGGTTGGCCGTGTGCAAGGCCAATGCCCTCCCAGCTGTACTAAAGTGCAAAACCTCTGGAGTCTCCAAAGGGCTTGCATTCACTGGGACCCTGTGGTCCCACTGGGATGTCAGTAAATGACTGAGGGAGAACAATATTCCAAAACCAGAGAAGCAGGAAGAGCAAAGGGGCTACAGAGCAGGCTTTATCTTCTTCAACTGTCATAACACCAGGAGTGGGTGGGAAATAGTATGACAGTTATGGCTGGCGATAGTAAAAGGTTACTGAACCTTCCATGACCAAACGTTAATTCAAAACCAACTGCATCCCGAATTCAGGTGTTCCTGGCAGCACTCGTCCGCATTGCTTTGCTCAGGCAGAAAGGGGTCATGCTGTCAAGGTTCGTGATTGTGGACACCCACCCTTCTTGTTCCATTCCTTTGGGGGGGGGCTCAGAAATTGCTCCAAGCAGGCTTGAGGGGGATTTCCAGGAATTGAACCAGGTCCCTCCTGGGTCAATCGCATGCAAGGCAAATGCCCCTACGCTGTGCCATCTCTCCAGCCCCTGAAAAGCCATCTCTGATGTGTGGCTAAAACATTCTCCCCTCCTCCTGCATGCATGTGTGGGCGCGCGCGCGCGCGCGCACACACACACACACACACACACACACACACACACACACACACACACACACGTTCGAATTCTTTGTGAATAATGCAAAAAGAAATAAAATTCAACCTTTTAAGAGCTATCCCCAGGAGAGATAGCACAGCTTTAGGACGTTTGCCTTGCAAGCAGCCAACCCAGGACCAATGGTGGTTCGAATTCCGGCATCTTTTATGGTTCCCCGAGCCTGCCAGGAGCAATTTCTGAGCACAGAGCCAGGAGTAACCCCTGAGTGCCGCCAGGTGTGGCCCAAAATCAAAAACAAAAACATGAGCAATCCCCAACCTTCCACTGGAATCCTCCCTCACTTGGATAACCAGCTCCGCAGGAGAGGCACAAATCATCTTTTATTTCCCCCTAGAAGCTAAAACGCTGTCAATGATGGCCTGATTCTTATTGCACACAGGAAAGAGGAACCCTAAACTACCTTTGGCCCAAGCCAAACTCTGCAAGCCCAAATTTCACAGAGGATTTCTTGTATCCTCTTATTCTCAATTTATTTATTCTCTGAGACTCAGCTGCAACTTCGAAAAATGGCTAAAATGGATCAACAGTAGGAGTGGAGAGCAGATAGGGTGCTGGCCTTGCATGTTGACAATCTGGGTTCAACTCCTGGCACCCCAGATGGACCCCTAAGCCCTACCACGATTGGTTCCTGAGCATAGAGCCCTGAGTATCACCAAATAAATAAAATAATAATAATAATAATAATAATAATAATAATAATAAATTGAATTAAACTAAATGAGAAACAGTGAAAAGCAAGGAGGGAGAGGAATACAGTAGCAGGAAAAACTGGGAAACAGATCCCTCAGAGTCAACTTTAAGAAGAGGAGGTCAGGAAGCTCACCACAAAGAGTGATGAGTTTAGTTAGAGAAATAATTACATTTTGAACTGTCCTAATAATGAGAATGTATGAGGGAAATGGAGAGCCTGTTTAGAGTACAGGCAGGGGTCGGGTTGGGAGGAGGGAGACTTGGGACATTGGTGATGGGAACGTTGCACTGGTGATGGGTGGTGTTCTTTACATGACTGAAACCCAATCACAATCATGTATGTAATCAAGGTGTTTAAAAAACAAACAAACAAAAAACAAACCATGTTAGCACCTAAACTGATGCAATGTTGATACAAAAAAAAAAAAAGAAGAGGGTTTTGACCCTGAACCCCAGCTCCTCTGGGGTCCAATACAGATCCAGCTGCAAATCAGGGAAGGGGCTGGATCCTCGTTGGGCAACTTAAGAGGAGAAACTTGGCTGTGGGGACTTAACTTTTCCTTTTTGCTTTGCTTGGTTTCCTTTGGGGCCACACCCAGCTGTGGACTTAGCAACTCCTGGCTCTGCACTCAGCTGTCATGCCTGGTGGGCTCAGGGAGCCAAATGGGATGCCAGTGGAGCAGCAGTCCAGCAGGTAGGGATTCGTCTTGCACGAAGTTTGAGCCCGGTTCAATCCTTGGCATCCCATATGGTCCACCAGGAATGACCCCTGAGTGCAGAGCCAGGAGTGGCTCAAAAACCAAAGCAACAATAACAACAAAAAAGACTAAAGAATGCCCTTCCCTCCCTTCCTCCCTCCCTCCCTCCTTCCTCCTTCCTTCCTCCCTCCCTCCCTCCCTCCCTCCCTTCCTTCCTCCCTCCCTTCCCTCCCTCCCTCCCTTCCTTCCTCCCTCCCTCCCTCCCTTCCTTCCTCCCTCCCTCCCTTCCCTTCCTCCCTCCCTTCCTCCCTCCCCTCCCTCCCTTCCTTCTTTCCTCCCCTCCCTCCCTCCCTTCCTTCCTCCCTTTCTTCCTCCCTCCCTTCCTTCCTCCCTTCCTTTCTTCCTTCCTCCCTTCCTTCCTTCCTCCCTTCCTTTCTTCCTTCCTCCCTTCCTCCCTCCCTCCCTCCTTTCTTTCTTTCTCTCTCTTTCTTTCTTTCTTTCTTTCTTTCTTTCTTTCTTTCTTTCTTTCTTTCTTTCTTTCTTTCTTTCTTTCTTCTTTCTTTCTTTCTTCTTTCTTTCTTTCTTTCTTTCTTTCTCTTTCTTTCTTTCTTTCCTTTTTCCTTTTTCCTTTCCTTTTTCCTTTTTCCTTTTTCCTTTCCTTTTTCCTTTTCTTTTTCCTTTTTTCCTTTCCTTTTTCCTTTTTCCGTTCCTTTTTCCTTTTTCCTTTCCTTTTTCCTTTTTCCTTTTCTTTTTCCTTTTTCCTTTCCTTTTTCCTTTTTCCTTTCCTTTTTCCTTTTTCCTTTCCTTTTTCCTTTCCCCTTTCCTCTTTCCTTTTTCCTTTCCCCTTTCCTTTTTCCTTTCCCCTTTCCTTTTTCCTTTCCCCTTTCCTTTTTTCTTTCCCCTTTCCTTTTTCCTTTCCCCTTTCCTTTTTCCTTTCCCCTTTCCTTTTTCCTTTCCCCTTTCCTTTTTCCTTTCCCCTTTCCTTTCTCCTTTCCCCTTTCCTTTCTCCTTTCCCCTTTCCTTTCTCCTTTCCCCTTTCCTTTCTCCTTTCCCCTTTCCTTTCCCCTTTCCCCTTTCCTTTCCCCTTTCCCCTTTCCTTTCCCCTTTCCCCTTTCCTTTCCCCTTTCCCCTTTCCTTTTCCCTTTCCCCTTTCCTTTCCCCTTTCCCCTTTCCTTTCCCCTTTCCTTTCCCCTTTCCCCTTTCCTTTCCCCTTTCCCCTTTCCTTTCCCCTTTCCCCTTTCCTTTCCCCTTTCCCTTTCCCCTTTCCTTTCCCCTTTCCTTTCCCCTTTCCTTTCCCCTTTCCTTTCCCCTTTCCTTTCCCCTTTCCTTTTCCCTTCCCCTTTCCCTTCCCCTTTCCCTTCCCCTTTCCCTTCCCCTTTCCCCTTTCCTTTCCCCTTTCCTTTCCCCTTTCCTTTCCCCTTTCCTTTCCCCTTTCCTTTCCCCTTTCCTTTCCCCTTTCCCTTCCCCTTTTCCTTCCCCTTTCCCTTCCCCTTTCCCTTCCCCTTTCCCTTTTTCCCTTTCCCTTTTTCCCTTTCCCTTTCCCTTTCCCTTTCCCTTCCCTTCCCTTCCTTTCCTTTCCTTCCTTCCTTCCTTCCTTCCTTCCTTCCTTCCTTCCTTCCTTCCTTCCTTCCTTCCTTCCTTCCTTCTTTCTTTCTTTCTGTCGCTCTGTCTTTCTCTTTCTCTCTTTTTTCTGTCTGTCTCTTTCTCACTCTCTCTGTCTCGGTCTCTCTCTCCTCTCCTCTCTTCTTTTCTTCTTTTTTTTCTTTTCTTCTCTCTCTTTCTTTTTTTTTTTCTTTTCTTCTCTCTCTCTATCTCTTTCTTTCTTTTTTTTTTTTTTTTGCACCAGAGACACAAAAGTCTTCACCAGCTTTGAACTTTGATTCAGGGCAAGGAGAGAGAGAGAGAAAGAAGGGTAAATAATTAATGCAGGGCTGATTCAATATGGTATTGCAGGGTTGAGACCGAGGCAGTGCCCAGAAACAGAAACTATTGCTAGTTCAGGGGCTGGAGAGATAGCACAGTAGTAGGGCATTTGCATCTGATCCAGGACAGATGGTGGTTCGAATCCCAGCATCCCATAGGGTCCCCCGTACCTGCCAGGAGAAATTTCTGAGCACAGAGCCAGGAGTAACCCCTGAGTGTCACCGGGTTTGACAGAAAAATAAATAAATAAATAAAAGTTTTTTTTAAAAAAGAAACTATTGCTAGCTCAGTTTTACCTCCGTCTCTAGCCAACCAGCATCTAAGATGGAGTCTTCTAATCAATGGTGTTCCTGCCTTGAGTTTTTGGCCTTTCCTTCCTTTGGACAGTTTTCCATTCGCACAGCTGCCATACCGAAAGGCACTGGGGGGTAGGGGGAAGTGGTTGGTGAAGACTTAAGACCAGCCTGGAAAACCACCTACCTGAAGAAACCACTTATGAGCAGGTCCACCTCTTTGTGGGTTCTCAGGTACTTCTCGTTAGCGATCCGGGTCTGAATCTGGGGGTGGAGGGTGGGAGGCAAGAGCTAAGGGTCAGGCTGGCTCAAGAGGGCAACTGTGTGGCTAGAGTCCAGCGCCTGGCCTGGCACAAACATCCCACATGGTCTTCCAGCTTCGCCAGGAGTGATCCCTTAGTGCTTGCAGGGCCAGAAATAAGCCCTGGGCATAGTCCGGTGTGGCCCCCAACAAAATGGTGATGATGATGATGATGATGATGATGATGATGATGATGATGATGATGATGATAGGGAAAGAGCAATTTCAGGGGTCAAGGCTGGAAATGTGATTGGCTGTTCAATGGCAAGTCTGCCCATGTCTAACCCAGACCCTCAGATTGGCTTTTTTTCTGCCCTCCTGCAAGTTGTGAGGTGTTTGGAGGCTCCTGGCAACCTAGGGCTGGGCCTTGGGGCCTGGTCCCTTCCTCCTCCCTCACCTCTCAGTCCAGTGCTTCTACCCCGGGGAACCCCAAGAGCTGGAGGCAGACACCCCTCCCCACCCCACTCACCTTGAAGACCCGCAGCTCCTCCAGCTGCTGGCGGCTCAGGGGGACCGGCTCTGCCCTCCGCGCCATCCTGTACCCCGTTGGGTCGTCAAGGCGACGGGCCAGGCCAAGCCAGGCAGGCCCCAGCAGGTCCAACAGGCCCCAACAGGCCTGCCCTAGCATCACTAAGGAGGCCCAACCCTACCCTGGGCAGCCCAGGAACTTGGAGGTAGGCAGGGAAGGCTTGACTTTGGGGAGACCTCCTTCCTTCCCTCCTTCCCGCCATCCTTCTTTCCTTTCTTTCTTCCTTCCATCCTTCCTTCCCTCTGTCTTTCTTTCTTTCTTTCTTCCTTCCTTCCTTCCTTCCTTCCTTCCTTCCTTCCTTCCTTCCTTCCTTCCTTCCTTCCTTCCTTCCTTCCTTCCTTCCTTCCTCTTACACCCCTTCTCTCCATCTTTCCCTCCCTCCTTCCCTTTCCCTCCTTCCCTCCTTTTTTCTTTCCCTTTCCTTCCTTTCCTCCTTTCCCTCTTCTTTCCTTTCCTCCTTCCTTCTTTCTCTTCCTCCATTCTTTCTTCCTTCTTGCTTTCCTTTCTTCCTTTCTTCCCTCCTTCCTTTCCTCCCTCCATCCTTCCTTCTCTCCTTTCCTTCCCTTTTCCTCCTTTCTTTCCTCTTTCCTTCCTTCTTTCCTTTCTTTTTTTTTTTGGTTTTTGGGCCACACCCGGTGACGCTCAGGGGTTACTCCTGGCTATGCGCTCAGAAGTCGCTCCTGGCTTGGGGGACCATATGGGACGCCGGGAGATCGAACTGCGGTCCGTCCTAGGCTAGCGCAGGCAAGGCAGGCACCTTACCTCCAGCGCCACCGCCCGGCCTCACCTTCTTTCCTTTCTTCCCTCCCTCCATCCTTCCTTTCTTCTCTCCTTCCTTCCTTTTTATTTTTTCCTTCCTTCCTTCTTTCCCTCCCTCCATCCTTCCTTCCCTCCTTCCTTCCATCTCTCCTTCTTTCCTCCCTTCCCTCCTTCCCTTTTCCTCCTTCCTTTCTTCCTTCATTTTTCCCTCCTTCCTTCTTTCCCTCCCTCCCTCCTTCCTTCCCTCCTTTCTTCTATTTCTCCTTTCCTCCCTTCCCTCCTTCCCTTTCCCTCCTTTCTTCCTTTCTTTTTCTTTTTTCCCTCCTTCCTTCTTTCCCTCCCTCCATCCTTCCTTTTCTACTTTCTTCCCTCCTTTCCACCTTCCCTCTTTCCCTCCCTCCTTCCTTTTCTTTCTCCATCCTTCCTTTTCTCCTTCCTTCCCTCTTTCCTCCTTCCTTCCCCCTCCCTCCTTCCTTCCTTCTTTCCCTCCTTCCCTTCTTCCTTCTCTCCTTCCTTCCCTCCCGCTCTCCTTTTTCCCCTCCCTTCTGCCCTCCCATTCTCCCTTCTCTCTCCCTGCCCTCAGGGTTACTCCAGAGAGCATGTGGAAGGTGCCTGGAGACTATACCATACTGTCTCCTGCACATATATACATATATGACACATATGTGTCTCCAGTCCTGTGAGCATCTCACACACCCCAGTCTCGAGACCACTATACCCATGAGACTGGGCCTTACTCCTAGCTCTGCACTCACAAGTCACTCCAGGGGGGTCTAGGGAGAAGGATATTGGCCACGTACAAGGCAAGCACCCCTTCTGCCATCCTATCTCTCAGGCCTGGTTTGTGGGTCTTTTTCTTTTTTCAAAAGCAAAAGCACCTTACAGCATGTTGTCAACTGGGTCCTGCAAAGAAAAGAGAGTCTCCAGCCTAAAGAGGCTGGAAAGGACTAAATAGCGGGAATGCCCCAAGTATCTCCTTCTCATGGACTAGAATTGACTGGCTCCTCAAAGTCTACATAATTGGGGGGTGGTGTTTTTGTTTATTAGTAGGTCATGCCTGGTGGTGTTCAGGGGTTACTCCTGGCTCTGCACTCAGGCATCACTCCTGGCAGGCTTGGAGGATCATGTGGGGTGCTGGAGATCAAACCCAGGTCTGCTGCATGCAAAACAAGGCCTTGTATTCCTGTTGTACAACTGCTTGGTTCTCCTGGGCCAAGGGAGGGTTGGTTTGGGGGCCACATCTAGCAATACTCAGGGTTTGCTCCTGTCTTGACCCTTAGGAATAATTTCTGAGCATGCTCCAGCAACTACAGTATATGGGATGCCAGGGATCTAACCTGGGTGGATGCACGCAAGGCAAGTGCCCTGCCCACTGAACTATCTGTCCAACCCCAAGTTGAAATCATTCCTTCCATTGCTGAATCAGTCAAGGAGGGGAAAGGCAGTAAGGAAGTCTTTGGGAAAGGCAAGTTCTTCTAGGATCTAATCAAGAAGGGGAGTGAGACTTGAAGCCGGAGAACTGAAAATAGAATCGTGGAAAGGGCAAGAGGCTGGCATCAGACACGCGTGCCCAGCCTATACCACCTACACAGCCCACATCGCCAGGAGGGTGCCCTGCTGGGAAGGCTGAGAAAAGGTCATTGGAGAGATTGCTTTGCCAGTTCCTGCACCACCAAGAAACACAGGCCTGGCCTTGCGGGGACTTCACTGATGATCTCTGTCTGCAGCAAAGACTAAGAAATAACACTGCTAACAGTTCCCAGGCAGGACAAAAATCTGGATGATGTGGTGGAGAGCTAAAAGCCATGCAAGGTAGAAATCATTTGGTCTGGGCCCGGAGAGATAGCACAGCAGCGTTTGCCTTGCAAGCAGCCGATCCAGGACCAAAGGTGGTTGGTTCGAATCCTGGTGTCCCATATGGTCCCCCGTTCCTGCCAGGAGCTATTTCTGAGCAGCCAGCCAGGAGTAACCCCTGAGCACCGCCGGGTGTGGCCCAAAAACAAAAACAAAACAAAACAAAAAGAAATCATTTGGTCTATCATTTGTCTGGTTTTGATTCTCCGGCCCTAAAATTATTTATTTATTTGTTTGTTTGTTTGTTTGTTTGTTTTGGGGAACCACATCCAACAGTGCTCAGGATTTACTCCAGGTTCTACACTCAGGACTGAATTTACTCCTGGCAGTGCTCAGGAGATTGGGCCCAGGTCAGCTCACTCAGGACTGAATTTAATCCTGGCGGTACTCAGGAGATTGGGCCCAGGTCAGCTCCTTACAAGGCAGACCTGCAGAACTATCGTTCTGCCCTCCAAATACTTGTAGGTAGGTGTGTGTGTGTGTGTGTGTGTGTGTGTGTGTGTGTGTGTGTGTGTGTGTGTCTGTGTCTGTGTCTGTGTCTGTGTCTGTGTCTATGTGTCTGTGTGTGTCTGTGTGTGTGTTTATCTACCTGGCCCCTTTCCTTTATAGGGATGTTGGGTGGTCTACGCCCTGCTCGTGCAGACTTCTGAGTGGTGTGGGTGGAGAGAAGGAGAGAGAGAGGCTACCATCTGTCAGAAGTGATTTTTTTTTAAGCCAGGAACTGAAATGAGATGAATTCAAATGGATAGTTCCTGTTGGTCAACATCAATCACTTTTCACTCTGTCCAGTGTCCCCCACCCCAGAGCTGACCCTGAACAATGACCAGAAATGTCCTGGGACATGATTTCTGTCCCAGAAAAGAAGGAGGGTAGATGTGCCCTATGTGTGAAATACACACTGGATTTTAGAACTTAATTTGAGGGGGCCGGTGAGATAGCTTGGAGGTAGGGTGTTTGCCTTGCAAGCAGGACGGTGGTTCGAATCCCAGCATCCCATATGGTCCCCCAAGCCTGCCAGGAGCGATTTCTGAGCATAGAGCCAGAAGGAACCCCTGAGTGTTGCTGGGTGTGACCCCAAAACCAAAAAAAAAGAAGAAAAAAGAACTTAATTTGAAAATCGCAATGCATATTATCTCATTAAAGCCCTGAGCACTGTCAGGTGTGGCCCCAAGGCAAAGAACACAATCTCATTAATATATACGACATCTTTTTACAATTATATAATAAATTAGTGTGGTAATATTATTTTAATATAAAACAGTATATTATTATGATATATCAAAATTGTGTATTATTCTATTAAATATTGTTTTATATAAATATTATATATTTTTGTTTTGTTTTTGAGCCATACCCAGTGATACGCAGGGTCACTCCTGGCTCTGCACTTGGAAATTAAACCTAGCTGTGCTCAGAAGACTATCAGGGAATATTTGGGATTTGAGGGATTGGCCCTGCACCATGAATCAACTCAGGTTGAATTTGGATCAGCCACATGAAAGAAAGATAGGCCGCTTACCCGTTATACTATGGCTCAAGTCCCTTTTTCTTCTCTTCTTTTTTTAAAATTTTTACAGATCTATTTATTTAAATATTTATTTATTTTAATGATTTTTTTTTTCTGGGCCAAAGAGATGGCACAGTGTTAGGGCGTTTGCCTTGCATGTGGCCGACCTGGGAGGACCCAGCTAGATTCCCAGCATCCCATATAGTCCCCTGAGTCTGCCAGGAGTGACTTCTGAGCTCAGAGCCAGGAGTAACCCCTCAGTGCCACTGGATGTGGCCCCAAACCCAATCAATCAATCAATCAATAAAAATATGCTTTAAAATTTTTTGTCTTAACTTTTTTTTATTTTGATCATAATGGCTTACATATCTTTCACAGTAGTATTTTAGGTACATATCAACATTGAATCAGGGGAATACCCACCACCAAATTTGTCCTCCCCCATCCCAGTTCCCCTTCTGCAACCCATATACCCCACCATCACCCCCCAGACTGCTAGAGTAGGTGATCCCCTCTTTGTCCTGCTCACTATTAGTGATCATATATCTGTTTGGTCCTGGTACCTTTCCCTGTCTCCCCCTCTATTTATGAGGCGGAGCTAGATAAATCGAGTTATGTGGCTTTGTTTGAAGGAAAGAAAAGCAATAGATTGAGGTACAAAATAAGAGGAAAAAAAAAAGAAGTCAAGTATGCTGAAAACAGGCAGAGTCCTTCCAGAGGATTTCAACCTCAGTTTGAGAGAGGCTGTGAAAGAGGCGATTGAAACACCACCACAATACAGAAAGAAATATCAAATTAAATATCCAGTGAGCACCACAGCAATAAAGACAAGCACCACACAACAGTCTCGGTTCTGAAATCAACTCATGCCGGAGTGCAAAAGGAAAGAGAAAGAGAAGATAAAATAAAATAAAATAATATTGGAGACATCAACTTCAATCTCTACACTAATATAAAGACGTCAAAAAATCGATCAATCGATAAATAAATATGTGGAAAAATGATTTGTTTTGTGCTTTTTTTTTCCCCTTGTCTTATTCCCCCTGCATAGGCATAGTAACTATTGGGGATATTGTAGAGGGAATTCCCTTGGCCTAGGAGATACAGGTTTTCTCCCCCCTGAAGTGTACTGTCATGGGATTAACTATAGACTCCTTGCGTGATCATTTGCTCTCGCCTCGGTGCTTTTGTGGTGTCTTAACTTTTTTCTTAATCAACATGAGTTACAGAATTGGTCATGATTGGGTTTCCAGCCTACAGCGACCAACACCCATCCCTTCAGCAGTGCCCATTTCCCTCCATCAATGTCCTCAGTTTCCTTCCTGCCCTCCACCCTCTCTTCTATGACAGACATTTTTTCTCTCTATCTCTTTTTCTTTCTCTCTTTGTCTCTGCCTTCCTAATTTTTTTTCCCTTTAGACACTGTAGTTTGCAATGTTCTTACTTGAAAAGTATCTTGTACATCACTTTACCTCTTTCCATCACCCAGTTCTTGTCCAGAGATAGTATTTCCAACTCTCATTGTCATAGTGGTCCTTTCTCTCCCCTAGCTTCACTTCCCTACTATTTGTGACAAACTTCCTGGACCTCATCTCTATTGTCTTTGACTATTATTAATAGACTAGATTTTTTGGTAGATCATTAGATTTTATTTACATTTTTCTAATAATATCTTTAAGCACCATAGTTACAAACAAGTTCATTGTTGGAATTCAGCCATAAAATGCACAGCCCCTTTCATCAGTGCAACTTTCCACTTTTGTTTTTTATTTATTTTTTTTTTTGGTTTTTCAGGCCACACCCATTTGATGCTCAGGGGTTACTCCTGGCTAAGCGCTCAGAAATCGCCCCTGGCTTGTGGGGACCATATGGGACGCCGGGGGATCGAACCGCAGTCCTTCCTTGGCTAGTGCTTGCAAGGCAGACACCTTACCTCTAGTGCCACCTCGCCGGCCCCAGCCTTCCGCTTTTGTTTTGGGGTTTGGGGCCACACGTAGCAGTATTCAAGGGGTCAGTCCTGGCTCTGCACTCAGAAATGACTCCTGGCAGATTTAGGAGACCAAGACCATATGGCATGCTGTGGATGGAACCCAGGTTGGCCATGTGCAAGGCAAAGGCCCTACCCATGGTGCTATCACTCCAGTGTCCAACATAATATCTTTTTACTTTATTTTATATCTCACATATAAATGCAATAATTGTATGCCTATCCCTCTCTTTCTGTCTCATTTTGCTCAGCAAGATACTCTCCATATCCATTTACCTATAAGCAAATTTCACGACTTTATTTTTAGTAGCAGTTGCATAGTATTCCATTGTGTTTTGGGGTCCCTAGGTATATTCCCAGGAGCAGTATTACTGGGTCAAATGGGAGCTCAATTTCTAGATTTTTTGAGGAATGTCCAAATAGTTTTTTCAAAACTTTGGACCAGTCTACATTGCCTCAGCTTTCTCTCAACATTCACTCCAGCACTGGTAGGGTTTTTTTGTTTGTTTGTTTGTTTGTTTGTTTTTGTTTTTGGTGTTTGGGCCAGGCTCTGCACTCAGAAATTGTTCTTGGCTTAGAGGACCAAATTGGGATGCTGGGGATCAAACCCAGGGCTGTCCTGGGTCAGCCGCATGCAAGGCAAACGCCCTACTGCTATGCTATCGTTCCAGCCCCATATAGAGCATTTTTTTAATGGGCACTTTGGCCATTTGTATATGTTCTTTGAGGAAGTTTCTGTTCATCACTCTCACCTTTGGTGGAGCTAGGTGATTTTTTTTTTCCTTGTTAAGTTTTAACAAGTGTCTTATATAACTTAGATATTATAGCTATTTATCTTTTTTTAGGTGGGTATTGAGTGAACAGTTTCTCCCAATCCACAGGCAATCCACAGGCAGTCTTTGTTTCTGGTGACCTTTACTTTTGAGGTTCACAAGCTTCTTTGTTTGTTTTTGGGTCACACCCTGCAGCACTCAGGGGTTACTCCTGGCTCCATGCTCAGAAATCACTCCTGGCAGGCTCGGGGGACCATATGGGATGCCGGGATTTGAACCCATGACTTTCTGCATGAAAGGCAAACCCCTTACCTCCATGCTATCTCTCTGACCCTCACAAGCTTCTTGGCAGATGTCAGGGGTTACTCCTGGTTCTGGATCTGTTTTATACCATTTTCATGCTGTCAATACCAACCTCTTCATTTTGAAGTTGGGGAAAGGAATGTTTCCTAACTTCTTCCCAAAGACTGGTTTAGATATTTCTGGAAGTTTTTTGTTTTATATATGAATTTCATAAGTGTTTGGTCTATTTCTTTAAAATATGTCCTGAGTATTTTTTTTTTTTTTTTTTTTTGGTTTTTGGGCCACACCCGGCGGTGCTCAGGGGTTACTCCTGGCTGTCTGCTCAGAAATAGCTCCTGGCAGGCACGGGGGACCATATGGGACACTGGGATTCGAACCAACCACCTTTGGTCCTGGATCAGCTGCTTGCAAGGCAAACATCACTGTGCTATCTCTCCGGGCCCATCCTGAGTATTTTTATAGGAACTTCATAAAAACCTGTACAATGCTTCGGGGAATAGTATCACTTAATTATGTTAATCCTTCCAATCCATGAGCAGCAGGTGTGTTTCTATTTCCTTATGTCCTCATTTCTTTCTCTTTTTTTGGGGGGGGGTGGGCACACCGGTGATGCTCAGGGGTTACTCCTAGCTATGCACTCAGAAATCACTCCTGGCTTTGGGGGACCATCTGGGATGCCGCTGTCTGTCCTAGGCTAGCGCATACAAGGCAAATGCCCTATCATTGCGCCACTGCTCCAGATCCCATTTATTTCTTTTTATTCTTTTTATTTTATTTATTTTATTTTTTGGTTTGGGGGCCATACTTGGCAGCTCTCAGGGGTTACTCCTGGCTCTGCACTTATAAATTACTCCTGGAATACTTATGGAACTATATGGGATGCTGAAAACCAAACCCAGGTTGTCCGTGTTCAAGGCAAACACACCCTACCTGCTGTGCTATAGCTTCAGTCCCCCATTATTTTGTTTGTTTGCTTGTTTTTAGGCCACATCTGGCAGTTCTCAGGGGTTACTCCTGGCTCTGTGCTCAGAGAGTATATATATTCTGGGTGGCTCTGGGTGACACTGAGTGCCACCAGGTATGGTCCAAAACCCAAAAATAAATAAATTAATAAATCTAGGGCCAGAGAGATAGCACAGCAGTACGGCATTTGTCTTGCATTTGGCCAACCTGGGAGGGATCTGGTTTGATTCCCATCATCCCATATAGTCCCCGGGCCTACCAGGTGTGATTTCTGAGTGCAGAGTCAGGAGTAAATCCTGAGTGCCACCAGGTGTGGCCCAAACCAACCAAACAATCAATCAATAAATAAAGTTTTAAAAAATTAAGCAAATTTGGGGCCAGTGAGGTGGCGCTAGAGGTAAGGTGTCTGCCTTGCAAGCACTAGCCAAGGAAAGAACAAGGTTTGATCCCCGGCGTCCCATATGGTCCCCCCAAGCCAGGGGCGATTTCTGAGCGCTTAGCCAGGAGTAGCCCCTGAGCATCAAACTGGTGTGGCCCCAAAACCAAAAACAAAAAACAAACAAAATATTAAGCCAATTTAAATTATTACTGTGGCTGGAATACTAACTAGTATGGGTCTGGACTAGTAAAATGTGCAAGTTACAAACACAGGCAGAGAGACCCCACCCCTTCCCCAACCCTAGGCATGAGCTGACAGCCATTTTCCTGCCAGTTTCTCAAATTGGTGCTTTGAGCTTCAATTAAGTCATTCTTTCTTTTCTCTTTTATTTGGTGGTGGGGGGAATCTGTACCTGGCAGGGCTTAAGAGTTATTCCTGGCTCTGCACTTATGAATTATTCCTGGGGGCACAGGGGATCATATGGAATGACAGGGATCAAATCCAGGTCAGCCAGTTGCAAAGCAAATGCCCTACTCACCCAGTGAACTATCTCTCTTGCCAACCACTCAAAGTTTCCTTAACTGCCCAAGAACCAAAAAAAAAAAAAAAAAAAAAAAAAAAAAAAAAGATGGGGTGGAGAGATAGCATGGAGGTAAGGCATCTGCCTTACATGCAGAAGGACGATGGTTCGAATCCTGGCATCCCATATGGTCCCCCGAGCCTGCCAGGGCGACTTTTGAGCGTAGAGCCAGGAGTAACCCCTGAGCGCTGCTGGGTGGGATCCAAAAACCAAAAAACAAGTTTCCTTAACTGATTATATCCCATGGCCCAAATCTCAAACTCTTTCATGATATACAAGAGACATTCCTTTCCTTTCTTTTTTTTTTTAAATTGTCATCGAGATTTTTGTTTTCTTTTATTATTATTTTTGTTGTTGTTTTTTGCTCTTTTGGGCCACACCCCATGACACTCGGAGGCTACTCCTGGCTATGCGCTCAGAAATCGCTCCTGGCTTGGGGGATCATATGGGATTGAATTACGGTCCGTCCTAGGTTAGTATGTGCTAGGCAAACACCCTACCACTTGCGCCATCGCTCTGGCCCGTTTTCTTTTCTTTTATGTGTCAGTTATGGAGTGTTTTAGATTCAAACCTGAGAGCCCTGTAAGTGAAGTGTGTGTTCTCCCATCTGCTTTCCTCCCTCTTCTTCTCCCTCCACCCTCTTCTTTCTTTTTAAAATTTTGGTTTTGGCACCAGAGCAATAGCACAGCAGGTAGATTATTTGCCTTGACGTGACTGATCCGGTTTGATCTGACATCCATATAGTCTTCCAAGCCTGCCAGGAGCGATTTCTGAGCGCAGAGCCAGGAACAACTCCTGAGCACCATGGGTATGGCCCAAAAACCAAAAATAATAAAATAAAATTGCTGTTTGGTTTTGGGTCATATTGGCAGTACTCAGAATTTATACCTAATTCTGCTCAAGAGACCAGATGGGGGTGCTGGGGATTAAATTTGTGTCAGCCACCAAGTGCCCTAACCAATGTACTATCTTTCCAACCCCTTATTTATTTGTGAAGTACATAGCTGATTGTGCTCCCTATGGCAAAGCCTGGGGTTTCCAGTCTGCAGAACTAACATTCTAACCATCTCCCTGGCTACCTTTTTTTTTTTCCTTTTTGATTTTTGGGCTACACCCGGTGATGCTCAGGGGTTACTCCTGGCTCTGCGCTCAGAAATTGCTCCTGGCTCGGGGGACTCTATGGGACACCAGGGGATCAAACCACAGTCCATCCTAGGTTAGCCGCATGCAAGGCAAATGCCCTACCTCTTGGCCACTGCTCCAGCCCATGGTTGCCTATTTTTATTCCCATAATAACATTCCATGTTCACTTCTTGAGGCCTGGTTTGTTTTGTGTTGTTATTGTTTATCTTTTGAGGTGCCACACCCAGCAGTTACTCCTATCTCTGCACTCAGGAATTGCTCTGGCCAGTGCTTGGGGGACCACATGAGATGACCAGGATTGAACCTGGGTCTGACAAATGTAAGGCAAACACCCTATCGGCTGTTCCACATGTACCCCACAGCCTGTCTTACTGTGCCATTTGAGATAGAAGTCACTGGAGGGAAGGAAAGTTATATAAGCTGTTATTTGTCACGCTCAAAAATCCTGCTACAGATGTCTTTGCTTTATTTTTTCCTGATGAGGCCAGCAAGTATTTAGTGACGAGTCCTACTGCCCACACATACCAATCACCACTAAATTTTGTCCTTTCTGAAAAATAGCCTCCTTTTCCAGTGAAAATTCTTCATTTCTGAAGAATTCAGTTCTAAAGTGAATCATCTTTTCGTGGGGGTTGGGAAGAGGCATCAAGTGCATGCATGAACCCTGTTTTGTCTGGGGGAGATCTGAGATCCCTCCCTGGAATTGCATGTTCCCCCCAGCACTTCTAGAAGAATTTTTTGAGGGTGGAGAGATTGAGTCATACCTTGCAGTGTTCAGGGCTTACTCCTAACTCTGTGCTCAGGAACCCTGGGGAAACCTGTGGGCATGCCGGGAATCCAACCTAGCTCAAAGCTGGCAAGGCAAATGCCCTACTCGTTGTAGTTTCTCTTTGTCCCACCCTGACCCCAATCTTTTTCTTTTTCGTTTATTTTGATTTTTGGGTCACACACAGCAGCACTCAGGGGTTACTCCTGGCTCTGCGCTCAGAATCACCCCCTGGCAGGCTCAGGGAACCATATAGGATGCTGGGAATCAAATCACCGTCCATCCTGTCACCCCAATCTTTTTATGTACATTAACTTAGTGTTGAGTTTAGAAGACTAAGGAAGAATGTGGGGACCTGAGAAGTGACTCCATGCTAGAGTGCTTTCTTTTTTAAATACTTTATTGATTGATTGATTGATTGATTGACTGACGATTTTTTGGGCCACACCCCACAGTGCTCAGGGGTTACCCCTGGCTCTGCACTCAAAAATTGCAAGGCAAACGCCCCACCACTGTGCCATCTCTCTGGCCCCTAGAGTGCTTTTTTGGTGTGAGGCCCAGAATTCAGCACTGCAGCCAAGTGTCTCAGTCGAAACAACACTCTTCCTTCTGCTACAAAAGAGAACATAATTAGGGAGAGGAGCGAGGCAGGGCCTTGGAAGAACGAGGGCTTGTAGAATTAATTTTTCCTTTGGAGCAATTACCCAGAATGGGTGTCTTCCTGTTTTACTGCATTGGGAGACTCCATAGGATAACCTGAAGAAGAGAAAAAGACCTTTAATCGCACCATTGGGGGTTCCTATCTGTGTCCCTCTTCTCCCCTAGGCCCCAAATCTGCTGACCTGAAGATTTGCATCACAAACTAAGCCAAGGAGTAGTGGGATGTCTGCTGCCTGCAGCTGCCCCCCAAATTGCTGGCTGGAAGGAGGTGCAAGGGGTTCATTAGAATTTATTTTTGCTAATGTTTATTTTTATTTATTTTGGGGGCCACACCTGGGGACGCTAAGGGTTCCGAGCTGGTTCTGAGCTCAGAAATCACTCCTGGCTTGGGGTATATGGGATGCCGGGGATCGAACCAAGGCTTGTCCTGGGTCAGTTGCATGCAAGGCAAATCCCCTACTGCTTGTGCCACTGCTTCGCCCCCTGTTTTGTCTGTGTGTGTGTGTTTAATATTTCAATTAATATGATCAAGCCCAAGCAGAGCAGCAGGCAGTTCTGCTGACAAGAGAAGGAGTAATGAAATCAACTGGCTGCTGGGCCTTGGGGCCATGGGCTCTTCCTAGCCTCCCTCCTTACAGGCCCTGATCTGCTTAGCAGCTCTATAATACAAGTTGGGATTAGAAAACAGGGGATCTGTGGGGACAAGGTAGGAACAGAAAGTCACTTTCCACATGTGCTTGAGCCCTTTGTTCCTTGGCAATGCCAGTTCATGCCCTACACCACCCAACACACACAGACTATATATAGAAAGGCCTGGACCACCATAGAATCATGCAAATCACACAAATACAAAAATACAAACACAATGCACCAATACAAGCCAACATACACACCTATTAGAATCTGTCTGCATGCTGCAGATATTTGCTAAGACAAATCAAAATGGCGGCCATGGAGAAGCAAGCAGACTGGTTTTGGTGTGGAGTCCCAGCCAGAGGTGCCCAGAGCTTACTCCTGGCCTTGTTCTCAGGACTCGCTCTTAGTAGGGCTCTGGGGACTCCATTGGGTGCCAGGGATTGAACCCAGGTTGACCACATTTAAGGACAATGTTCTCACCACTGTTCCATCTCTCCAGTCTACAATAAAACAGTAGAGAAAGAACAGGTCAGAGAAGATACAGCGACAGCCATTGTGACTGAGACAGTGGCTAAGATGCTAGCCTGGCAGGGAATAACTCGAATCCAGAGCCCGAGCAAGCCCAGAGCTCTTTGGGGTGTGGCCAAAAAAGAAAATTAGAAAAGGAAGATTTACAGTAGGGCCTTTGCCTTGCATGTGGCCAACATGGGAAGGATGGTGGTTTGAATCCTGGCATCTCATATGGTTGTCTGAGCCTGCTAGGAGTAACTTCTGAGCGCAAAGCCAGGAGTAACCCCTGAGTGCCACAAGGTGTGACCCCCCAAAATAAAAGAAAGAAAAGAAAGATCTAAGGCCCAACTTAACCACCTCCCACTCCCCTAGTGACTGCGCTTTTGCTGCAAGAACTGAGTCTAGGGGCCAGAGAGATAGCATGGAGGTAAGGCCTTTCATGCAGAAGGTCATCGGTTCTAATTCCGGTGTCCCATACAATCCCCCGTGCCTGCCAGGAGCAATTTCTAAGCCTGGAGCCAGGAATAACCCCTGAGCACTGCGGGGTGTGACCCAAAAACCACACACACACACACACACACACACACACACACACACACACACAAACTGAGTCTATACACAGAAACTCAGCCATTGCATCCTACTGAGCTAAACTTTGCCCTAACTGTGTGGTCCAGGCCGATGGTGTGGTGTAGTCACTGGCTCTGTGTCTCGGTTTCCCCATCTTTATTCCAACACAATCTGAGGCTGAAGATTAGCTTGTCAGCCTCCATTTAAACCTAAGTTGGGGGGCCAGAACAGAGGTGCTAGAGGTAAGGCATCTGCCTTGCAAGTGCTAGCCTAGGACGGCCCGTGGTTTGATCCCCCAGCGTCCCATATAGACCCCCCAAGCCAGAAGCGATTTCTGAGCACATAGCCAGGAGTAACCCCTGAGCATCAGTGGGTGTGGCCCAAAATAACAAAACAAAACAAAACAAAAAAATCTAAGTTGAGGCCATGCATAATAAGGGACACAAGGTGCCATCTTACCCATTGCTATCACTTTCCAGAAGAGCCTGCCTGGTGGGTAGAGCAGCTGAGGAGTGGGGGGTTGCTGGGACATCAACAATAGACATTGCCCCATTTTTTGGGTGGAAGGGAATGTCAAAAAAAAAAAAAAAACAGCTGGGAGCACCTGCTGGAGGGGCGGAGCACCGGAGCCCGGAGGGGGGACCCCTCACCCTAAGCCAAGTTCCTTCCACAGAACAGAAGCATGCAGCAGGAGCCAAGGGAGGCTCGCTGGGTTTTCTCTGCCCACCCAGGGAGGGAAGTATGACAGCTGTGACTCTTCTTCGAAGAACTGGGGGTGCCCCTGCTGCTGGGCCTTAGAAGTTTGGCAATTCGGGATTCCCATGGGTGGGTGCAGGGCTGCTGGATACCTCGAGCCCTGAAATGCTGGCTTGAACCCTGAAATGCTGGGTTGAGCCCTGAACTCCTGGATTGAGCCCTGAGTTGCTGGACTGAGCCCTAAATAGCTGGATTGAGCCCTGAATAGCTGAACTAAGCCCTGAACCCCTTGATCTGATCCTGTGCTGTCGTGCTTGGGTGGGGGGGGAAGCCCAGATCGAGAGCCCCACAAGCCCAGGCATCCCCTGGGCTCAGCTTCCCCAGCTAGCCTGTGCCTTTCCCCCTGCAAGCAGCCCCTATACCCAGGCTCCCTATGCTTCCCCCCAGCATCTTCCCGGGGCCCCCCCACATTAGATCTCCCCAGATGCCTGACTCCCATCTCCTCTCCATCCTCCCCTGGTCCCCCTCTCCAGGTCTCTGCTCGCCTCCAGCACTAGGACAGCTCCAGCCCCCCGGAACAATGGGCCTCACCTTAGGGTTCGTCGCCAAATTCCCCATCCCAGTGCCAGCTGGGGAGGGGAGGAGGGGAGGGAGGACCGTTATCCCGGGTACCAGCTGGCTGCTGCTCCTGGGGGGCCGGGGAGGGAGGAGGAGGAAGGCGTGGCTGCTGCTGCCGGCGCCTGCGTCCCTCTCTGGGGTGGGGAATTTGTCCCCCACCCCTGAGACTGACATCACCGCTGCTGGGGGACCGGGGGTGGCAGTGGGGAAGGGGTGGGCAGGGGGGAAGGTTTTTGTTGAGCAGAGCTGGCCTGGGGAGCAGGGAGAGAGAGCTCCAGGACCAGGTGACCGGGAAGGCAGGAAGGCAGACATCCCCAGCACCCCAGGACCCCAGGACCAAGCCCTGGGGAGGGACCAGAGGGGGTCCAGGACCCTGCCGCCATCAGAGAGAGACAGAGAGAGCAACTGGCATCTTCACGCCCAGCAAGAGGACCAGCCACAGGGGAGGTGCCAACGCCAACACCACCTGCCCAGGAGTGCCCCCCAGAAGCCTTCCCTGACCCCCTGGGCCTCCTCCATCATCCTCACCCCTTCCCACCCCCACCCACCCCATCACCCTATCATCAACCTCTCCTCCAGCTCTCTCTGCTCAGCACCCCGAGATCCTGCTACCTGCCATCTAACTAGCCCCCCCAGGTCTGGCCACACTGGCCCCCCAGCTGGGAGACCTCCCAGTCTTCTCCCCCTTCGAGGGACACTGTGGCTTGGGCAATGTCCCCTGGTGGCATGGCCCCGTCCGCCTAGATCCCTGACCCCGGCCCCCACCCCCCTTTCTCCCCAACCCTTTGCCTTCTTTGTGTGCTGGCACCCCTCCGCTGAGTGCTGGGATTGGGGGTGACGGAGGCAGAGCCAGCCTAGGCTGGGCCCCCCCCAGCCCCCTTTCCACTCGCCTCCTGGCCTGCAAGTCTGTCCCCTTCCCCTCGGCCCCTCCTCCTGGGCCGCCTCGATGAAGGAGCCGGATGCCATCAAGCTGTTTGTGGGACAGATCCCCCGACATCTGGAAGAGAAGGACCTGAAACCCATCTTCGAGCAGTTCGGCCGCATCTTCGAGCTGAGTGTCATTAAAGACAAGTACACGGGTTTGCACAAGGGTGAGGGGCCCGGCCTGGCCGGAGTTGGGGGGCAGCAAGGGGCGGTGGGGCTGAGGGTGGGGGACACAGAGGGGGACACAGCTAGCCAGTGGTCTGGGTCTGGGGGAGAACCCTCTAGGCTGGCATAGGGTGCCCCAGGCAGAAAGAGAGCTAGAGACAAGGGGATTTTGGGGGGCAAGAGTGGGTGGGTGCCAAGAGGTGGAGGTGGGGTTGCCAGAGATAAGGGAAAAGTGAGGGGAGGCCAGAGGAAGCCAGATGGCTGGCCCCCAGATAAGAGGCCCGCCAGGTGTTTTTGTGTGTACACAGGAGTCTCCGTGCCTCGGGTGCCATGGGGATGGATGGCAGGCTGGCCGGAGTTGGGGCAAAAAGTCGGGGTTCGCCCTGGCAAGAGTGGCCTTGACTGGACAGAAAGGGGATCCCCGGGACAAGTGGGATTCCTGAAGGTGTAGGAAGCAGAGAAGTTGCCTCTGGGCCTCTTTCTGAGGACTGAAGCTAGCTCAGTTAGGCTGGTCAGCACTTGGGGAGCTCCAGGGCTCCCCCACATTGGCCCTTGGGCTTCTGCCTTTTCGTCCTCTTTCTCTCTGAGTAGGGAAAAGACTAGAAAATAGAACAACCGGGCAAGGAAGAAAAGGGGTGTTCATGACCAAAATGGTGGAGGAACCGCCCCACACCCACACTTACCGCCCTCTCCTCCAACCTCCACAGCCCACACCATGTCCCCCTCTACTTATCCCAAGATCTTGGGGGGGGGGCATATGCTCCCACTTCCCCAGGCAGGAGCAAAACCCCAGTGCTCTGTCCTGTCCTCAGTGTTTTGGGGCCGCTCAGAGAGGACCCCAGGATTTACCCCACCCGTGTCTGTACCCCGGCCCCCTCAGGATGTGCCTTCCTGACCTACTGTGCCCGCGATTCAGCCCTGAAGGCCCAGAGTGCCCTACACGAACAGAAGACGCTTCCAGGGGTGAGTGCCCAAGCCAGGCCTGCTCTGGGCTGGCCGCCTCCCCCACGCAGCCCGTCTTGCTTTCTCTTCCTTCTCCTCCTTGGGAAGGCCTCTGGCCGTCGAGCTGCTCTGCTCTCTGACATGCCTGCCATGCCTTACCTTCCTTCTCCCCAGGAGCACTGAAGGCAGAGTCCAGCTAGAAAGGCCCAGGGCATGGAAGTGGAGACTTGTGCTGGGACATAAAGTGGGTGGGGCACTCGGACCCTCTTTTAGGGAATGGCTGGAAGGTGCCCCTTGGACTAGCATTGTAATGGGGTCTGTTTGATTTTTTGTTTGTTTGTTTTGGTTTTTGGGCCACACCCGGTGACGCTCAAGGGTTCCTCCTGGTTATGCGCTCAGAAATCGCTCCTGGCTTGGGGGACCATATGGGATGCTGGGGATCGAACCCAGGTTCGTCCTAAGCTAGCACGTGCAAGGGAGATGCCTTACCTCTTGTGCCACCCCTCTGGCCCCAGGGTTTGTTTCTGAACAGTCTCGTGTCTCCTGGGCGAGCGGGAGCAAGGCTGTGGAGCATCAGAGGGGTGCAGGGCCTAGGCCGGGGATAAGGACTGGCTCCCTCAGCACCTCATGCAGAGAATCTCTGTCCCTCCTGCGAGACAGATCTCTTTGTCTCTTCCCACACAGTGTCCCTGGCCCAGGCAGGAGGCAGATTTTCAACCTGCTCCTTGAACCCACAAACTAAGAGGGAGGAAGTGAATTATCTTCTGCTTCCCACCTGTTCTGCTGCTCCTCTCATATCACAGAGCCCAAGAAAGCTTTCCTGAGGGACACCCCTTCCGGCTTCCACAAACTCAGAGTGTTCCAAAATACCCTGAAACAGAGCAGCAGCCCTGGCTGCCCCCACTTCTCCCAGGAAGTGGAGAAAAAGAGACAAAACATGGAGGAAAAGGCTAGAGAGGGCTAGAGAGGACAGCAGGAAAGGCACTTACCTTGCATGAAGCTGACCCAGGTTCAGTTCCCAGCACCCTCATATGGTCCTCTGAGCCTGCCAGGAGTTACCCCAAAGAACTTCCCCAAAAAGAAAAGAAAAATAGAATATAGGGTCAGAAAGATAGCACAGCGGTAGGGCGTTTGCCTTGCACGTGACTGACCTAGGATGGACCATGGTTCGATTCCCCGGTGTCCCATATGGCCCCCCAAACCAGGAGCAATTTCTGAGCTCAGAGCTAGGAGTAACCCCTGAGCATCACCGGGTGTGGGACCCCCCCCTAAAAAAAAAGGAAAACAGAATATAATAAAACAAGAGGTAAGGGACAGGAAAATTTGAACTGTTCTAATCACCTCCCACTTGACACCATCCAGAGGTCGGTGAACCCCAAGTTATGGTAAGAAGTCAAAGCAGCTGCCTTATACCCCCTGCACCTCCAGGAGCCCCCCTGGCCAGTCACTGCTTCAAATAACAGTCCACATGTGTGTGAGCAGGCAGGGAATTCCTCTGGTGCTATTTTTGTTGTTGTTGTTGTTGTTGTTTTAGGGTCACACTTGGCATTGCTCAGGCATCAGTCCTGTTTCTTCACTCCAAAATACTCCTGGCAGGGGCCAGAGCGGTGGCGCAGTTGTAGGGTGTTTACCTTGCATCCATGCTAACCTAGAAGGGATCTGGGTTCGATCCCCGGCATCCCATATGGACCCCCAAGCTAGGAGTGATTTCTGAGCACAAAGCCAGGAGTAACCCCTGAACGTCACTGGGTGTGGCCTCCCAGAAAAACAAAGTAAAACAAAACAATTACTCCAGGCATGCACTGGGACCACATGTGATGCCGGAGATCGAATCTGGGTTGGCTGCATGCGAGGCAAGCGCCCTACCTGCAGTGTTATTGCTCCAGCCCTTCTCCTGGTACTCTTGTACTCTGTCACCTCCCCATGCAGCTTGCTTTCTCTTCCCTTTTCTACACACAGGATATTCCCAAACTTACTGCTTCCTGTCATTGCTGCATCTGTCTGGCCCCCCTTTGGCTCTCTGAGAGGCTGAGACAACATGGGGAGAGGGGAAAGAAAAGGGGAGAGGGCAAGAGACTGGATGGGGCAGGGGTCATAGAGATGAGTCCTTGGACTGGCAGTGCCACCTGCTGCCTGGTGGAGAGAGGTTGCTCAGGACTCAGGGAGCGGCCTCCCTCCCCTGCTTCTAGGAAGTGAGGTTCAGTGATTCAGTGATTCAATGATTTCCTGGCCCTGGGGCAGGAGCAATAGTACAGTGGAGAGGGAACTTGCATCACACACGGCTGGCCTGGATTTGATCCCTCTCTGGCATCCCAAGATTCCCTGAGCAACCCCCAGGTGTGATTCCTGAGTGCAGAGCCAGGAGTAACCCCTGGGGATCACCTGGTGTGGCCCAATAAACAAACAAAAAATGTTCCTGGCTCTGCCCCCAATTCTTCATGGCCCTGTCCTTGCACGTTGGCCTTTGCCCCAAGATACAGAGAAGCCTTTTGGAACTAAGGGGTATTTCTATACTCGTGGGGGCTCTTGGGACTGAGAGAGAGCTGGGGAGTTGACCGGAGCAGAGAGGGGGGAGCTCAGCCAATTCCTTGCTCTGCAGCTCTGTTCTCTTGTCACCCATCTGGCAGCGTGTTTGCCCTCAGTCACGTGTGTCCGTGTGTGGGCCCATGTGTTCCTTCTGTGTGTGACGTAACGTGCCAGCTCAGTGGGAAATGCTTCCTCCTGCCAGTCCTCAGGCCTTCCTCCTGAAGGCTTGCGTTTATTTTTGTTTATTTGTTTGTTTGTTTGTTTGGGGGCTCCATCATCAGTGCTCAGGGCTTACTCTTGCCTCTGTGCTCAGGGCTCACTCCTGGTGGGCCTAGATGGTGTTGGGGATAGAATTCTAGAATTTGGGGCAGCTGAGTGCAAGGCCAACCGTTTCACCCCTATACTGTTTATTTATCAACCCACTAGAGGCTCATTTGCAAGGAAGGGAATTGAACCCTCTCTTTCCCCCACCCCATCTTGGCCAGTCACCATGTTGGTTGTGATGGTTGTGGTGGCGTTTGGGGTTGTAGGCAGAAAGAATGGGGGCTGGCTTCTGGCTGTGCAGTCTGTTTCCTTCCTGGCCTGAGTTTCCAGGTGTAGTGTGGCCACTCGGTTTCAGGTCCCCAAATGCCTCCTGTGATCTGTGATGAATCCAGGGTGTGATTTCTCAGAGGAAAGATGGCCTCCGAGTCAGCTGGTTGGGTGGGTTGGGTGGGTTCTGGCCCCGGGGGAAGAACTTGTGTGTGGTCTGGGATGCGAGATCCAATCTTGTCACCACCTCCCTCTGTCCCCCAGAGGGTGAGATTTGGGGGGAAGGATGAGCTTTTCAAGGAAGGGTTTTCCAAGAGACAGTCCTGGGGTTGTGGGGTGGGGTACACTCATTCTTGGTTGTAGTATAAATACTCCCCTTCTTTGGGAGGCCCTGGGGAAGGCTTATCACTTGTGGGTTGGTCTGCTGTAGCCAGGGCAGAGGCACCGGAGGTGGTTGCCAGGTAAACAGGGCCCAGATGCACTCATGGGAAGGGGCAGGTGTGCCCAGGTTTGCTAACAAAGCCTGAGATCCCCACAGGAAGTCCCGGCTGAGGAAAGGAGGGGGGAGGCTGGAAATGGGGTGCTGAGGTCATCGGGGAGGGAGGCTCTGCGAAGGGATGCCATGGGGCACCTGCCACCAGCTCGGTCTGCGCTGTGGCCCCGTCGCCATTGTCATTTGTGCAAATTTGTACCAGCTGCGGTATTTACTGAAGAGCTATTTTGGGGCTCGGAAGAAGAGGGAGGGAAGAGCCGAGCGTGCTTTCTCCCCGGGTCCCAGGTTCCCCATCCCAGCTAGAATAGCAAATCCCCCAGAGGGCCATTGGGAAGCAGTTATTGCCAAGTGGAGAATTCCCTGACAGCGTGGGTTCTGTTCCACTCCTAGGTGAGTGTAGGCTGGTTGTTGAGGTGACTATGGGGGACCCTCTCCTACTTGGCTGCTGGAGGACCAACTGGAAAGGAAGGTGAAAGGCCGAGGCCTGAGTCTGAGATCCCTTCCTTCTCTGCCACAGACACAGTCTGACATGTTCACACACACACACACACACACACACACACACACACACACATAGCCACACACACTTTCTCACGTACCACGCCTGTAGCCACCCACACCTCCTCTCATGTATGCTCTCCTACACCCATTTTCTCATACACACAACCACAAACTCTCTCATAACACACTCACACACGCCCTCACATACGATCATGTATACTCACGCACTCATATTCTCACATATACATGTATGTGCTTAAATGCATTCTCACACACACACCCGCGTGCGCGCATGGAGACTCACAATCAAACACACACAGTCCCCAGGAGAGCCTCTGGGGAGATCATCTCAGATTGGGCAGATTAGCTGGCAGGATTTGTGTGCTGCTGGCCCTTCCTCCCATCCAGATCTGGGGTGACTGAAGGGGGAATAGTGTGATCTGCATATCTGTGCGCTGATGTTGACACAAGATCTCCAGAAGCTTTCATACCAGAATTCTGAACAATTTCTCCGCCCCTATGTGCCCGTTCGACAGACCAGGAAGTGGAGGCTGGCAGGGAGAAGTGACTTGTCCAAGACCACTGGTTGGGGCATGTCCAGCTCTTGCCAGGTCTCCTGCCTCTCTCCTCCCTCCCTTCCTTCCTCCCTCCCTCCCTCACTTCCTTCCTTCCTCCTTTTCTTTCCTCCTCCCTCCCTCCCTTCCTTCTTTCCTTCCTTCCTTCCTAGCTTCCTTCCTCCTTTCCTCCCTCCCTTCCTTCTTTCCTTCCTTCCCTATTCCCTCCCTCCCTCCCTTCCTTCTTCCCTCTCTCCCTCCCTCCTTCCTTCCTTCCTTCCTCCCTTCCTTCCTTGCTCCCTTCCTCCTTTCCTCCCTCCCTTCCTTCCTTCCTCCCTTCCTTCCTTGCTCCCTTCCTCCTTTCCTCCCTCCCTTCCTTCCTCCCTCCTTCCTTCCCTTCCTTCCTTCCTCCCTCCTTTCCTTTCTTCCTTCTTTCCTTCCTCCCTTCCTTCCCTCCTTCATTCCTTGCTTCCTTCCTTTCTCCCTCCTTTCCTTCCTTCCTTCCTTCCCTCCCTCCTTTGTTCCTCCCTTCCTTCCTCCCTCCTTCCCCCTTCCTTCCTTCCTTCCTTCCCCCCTTCCTTCCTTCCCCCCTTCCTTCCTTCCCCCCCTTCCTTCCTTCCTTCCTTCCTTCCTCCCTCCCTCCCTTCCTTCCTTCCTTCCTTCCTTCCTTCCTTCCTTTCTTCCTTCCTTCCTTCCTCCCTTCCTTCCCTCCTTCCTACCTTGCTTCCTTCCTTCCTCCCTCCTTCCCTTTTCTCCTTCCTCCCTCCCTCCCTCCCTCCCTCCCTCCCTCCCTCCCTCCCTCCCTCCCTCCCTCCCTCCCTTCCTTCCTTCCTTCCTTCCTTCCTTCCTTCCTTCCTTCCTTCCTTCCTTCCTTCCTTCCTTCCTTCCTTCCTTCCTTCCTTCCTTCCTTCCTTCCTTCCTTCCTTCCTTCGCTGCTCTTCCCTACAATGCCCAATGATTTCTTGGATTGGTTTTTCGGTCACCGTGTGGTGGGGGACCCTCATGTCATGCTTGGCACCCAAATCCTAGCAACAGCAAACTGTTTGGGACTTCGAGTACCAAGGTCCCCCAAACCCCTTCGCCGTTGCTAAGCTGCTCCCTACCTAGTGAAGGAGACAAACCTGCAGGCAGGGGGGGGGGGGTGAGCCTGGGCCCCTCAACAGCTGTGATCTAGACCACCTTTGCACCGCAGGGAACAAAAGAGTCCCCCCCAGAAGGCAGGGTTGGCAAGGCCTGGGGGATACCCCCTTCAGGGTGGTCCAGGGGGGGACCCCTGGGACCAGAGGCAGCAAGCGGGGCTGGGTGGGGGGCTCCTGCCTGCAGGACTTGCTTCCTTCCCTCTGGCCCCTCCCCCAGCCCAGCCCCCCCACCCCATTCCCACCCCTCCGGCCCAGTGACGTCACACGGTCGCCAGGGCGACGGGGACGGATAAATCAGGCTGAGTGGGCGGTTGCCATGGCAGGCATTCTCCCGTTGCTATGGAGACGGGCATCTGCTCCCTTTGTGCTGCCCAAGAGCCTTGCCCGGGGTCAAGGGGTAGGCAGGAAAGGCAGACAGAGGCCCAGGGGTCAGCAGGGAGCCGGGCCTGGTGCCAGGTCACCTCCAGTCCAGAACCTTCCTCTGGGTGTCTTCATGGGGGTGTCTCCCGCCCCTGCTGCTCTCCCACTTGGTGGCATCCAGGCAGCGGGTCTGGAATGGCTCCGGGTTCTGGACAGTGAGAGAGAGAGAGAGACAGAGAGACAGACACAGAGAGAGACACAGAGAGAGACAGAGTGGAAAGAGACAGAGAAAGACAGGAAAGAGAAGAGAGAGGAGACAGAGACAGACAGAGAGGAGAGGAAAAGAGAGAGAGAGAAACAGAAAGACAGAGATAGAAAGGAGAAGAGATAGAGACAGAGACAGGAGACAGAGAGGAGAGGAAGAGAGAGAACAGAGACAGAGAGAGGGAGAGACAGAGAGACAAAGACAGAGAGAGAGACAGACAGACAGACAGAAAGGAGAGGAGAGAGACAGAAACAGAGGAGACAGAGAGACAGAGAGGAGAGGAAGAGAGAGACAGACAGAGATAGAAAGACAGAGAGAGAGACAGACAGACAGACAGAAAGGAGAGGAGAGAGACAGAAACAGAGGAGACAGAGAGACAGAGAGGAGAGGAAGAGAGAGACAGAGACAGAGAAACAGAGAAGAGAGAAAGAGGGAGAGAGAGAGAATAACAGCTGCCCCCGGCTCAGGCATCCATTCCCCTTCCAAACACAGCTGAGCCCATGAGTTCCCCTTTTTCTCCACCACCACCCCTAGCCCTTGCCAGTCAGTGAAGATGGGAGGCTCACCCTTTCCCGCCCCCTAGGGCTCAGAAGACCAACTGCCTTCCCTTCTTTCCTATAGATGAACAGGCCTATCCAGGTCAAGCCAGCCGACAGCGAGAGCCGAGGAGGTAAGTTCTGCTTCTGTGCCCGTGGGCTTGGCCTTCACCCCAATCGGAAGTTTGCGGGGGACCCCAGGGGAGGGTTCCCAGAAGAAGTGGGCCTAGGGCTCTGCACCACCAGCAAAGAGAAGACAAGAAGGGGGCCGGAGAGATAGCACATCGGTAAGGCGTTTGCCTTGCACGCAGCCGACCCTGGACAGACCAGAGCCAGGAGTAACCCCTGAGCACTGCTGGGTGTGACCCCCCAAAAAATAATAAGTGCCTTTTCTTGATCCTTGGAGCCCTGATGTAGCTGGACCCCACCCTCCAGAACCTCAGGCCCTCAGGTTGCTAAGAGCGTGGGTCCACCCAGGGAAAAACAAGGGTGACAGATCAAGCCGAGGGGACAACGGGGGGGGCCCTGAGCAGACCCCTCACCTGGTGCCCTCCCTCCTAGAAGACCGGAAGCTCTTTGTGGGGATGCTCGGAAAGCAGCAGACAGATGAGGATGTGAGGAAGATGTTTGAGCCTTTTGGGACCATAGACGAATGCACTGTGCTTCGGGGGCCCGACGGCACCAGCAAAGGTAGCCCCGTCTCCTTCCTGCCCACTCGGCCCTCCTGGCCAGCTTTCTTGGGGGGCTCATAGCCACTCACCTCGCCTTCTCTCTCCAGGCTGCGCCTTCGTGAAATTCCAGACCCATGCAGAGGCCCAGGCGGCCATCCACACGCTGCATAGCAGTCGGACACTCCCGGTGAGCCCCCGAACCATCCCGGTCCAGTAAACCCTACCTGGGGGGGCGGTGGTACTCCATCCCAGTGCGCAGGGCCACTGCCAGAGTAGCCCAGGCCTAGTAGATTCTTTTTTTGTTGTTTGTTTGTTTTTGGGCCACACCCGGCAGTGCTCAGGGGTTACTCCTGGCTGTCTGCTCAGAAATAGCTCCTGGCAGGCACTGGGGACGACCATATGGGACACCGGGATTCGAACCAACCACCTTTGGTTCGGATCGGCTGCTTGCACGGCAAATGCCGCTGTGCTATCTCTCTGGGCCCAGATTCTAACTTTTGAGCACTCTCTTTATCCCAATTCTTTGAGTCTTCCAGAAAGCCAGAACCCACCAGGAGTCACCTTCCCAGATCAAATAAGTGACAGTTGCCCCATGCCCTCGCCGTCCACTCCCCCTTTTCTGCCTGCTCTTCACCCCCCATGGCATCAGGACACAAGTTGGCAAGGGGCAGGCTTCACCCAGAAGGCTTGCAGCCTATGCTAAGTCTGAGGAGTTCTACTTGATGCAGTTCCTATGAGGCAGAGCTGTAGGAGGGGGATCCCCTGATAGGGGCCTGGATAGAGCTGGTTCTAGAAGGTTCCACAACAAGCGGAGAATAGAACTCTTGATGCCAGGACTCCATCATCTAGCCCTAGAGAACTTCCAATGTGATCGCAGTTCCACCGAGGCCAACACTCTTTGAGGCTTTCCCCTTTGTGCTTCTGGGCACACAACTGAGGCAGAGAGACGGGGTGCTGTCGCACAAACACCCAGCCTGAGGTGGAAGTTTCCAGAAGCTCTGAATTCTCAGGAAGCCAGCGGTGTTTCGCATCTGTAGGGTCTTTCCCTGCACCCCGAATCCCTTCCTCTCTCCCGTAGCCCCATTCCCAGCAATACCCTGCAAGGGAAAGTGGAGGGAAAGCAAAGCTTGTTATGACCTGATATAGTCATGTTGCTTCCCTCAAAAGGCCAATCCAGGAGGTCAGGACTTGGGGTACTATGAGGGAAGGTCTTTTCCTGTCCTTCTTACCTCTTTCGGGGGTCTGTGACCAGGGGGCGTCATCCAGCTTGGTGGTCAAGTTCGCAGACACGGAGAAGGAGCGAGGGCTGCGACGGATGCAGCAAGTGGCAACACAGTTGGGCATGTTCAGCCCCATTGCCCTCCACTTCGGAGCCTACAGTGCTTACACCCAGGCTGTGAGCAGCACCCAGCACCCGTTTCTACTCGCTTCCACCCTCCACACCCAGCCCTGCTCCCCCATATGCTGGGCCCTTCTCCCCAATGCCCCATGCTGTCCCTTCATGCATAGTGCCACTTCTTTCCTGCCTGGCCCTCTTCCTCCATGCTTGGCCTCATGCTAGCACCCATATTCAGCCCCCTCCAGCCTCCATGCCTGAACCCCCATGCCTAACCCTTCCCCCCATACCTGGCCCCCTCATCTCTCCTCAGCTGATGCAGCAACAGGCGGCCCTGGTGGCAGCCCACAGTGCCTACCTCAGCCCTATGGCCGCCATGGCTGCTGTACAAATGCAGCATATGGCCGCCATCAATGCCAATGGCCTCATAGCCACACCTATCACCCCATCCTCAGGTGAGAAGGTGGGTTGGATTGTAGGGGGGACAGAAGGGCCCAGGGGAGTCTGGCAGGGCTCAATCTCCTGCCCTCTGCCCTCATCCCCGCTGACTTGTCTGTGTGTGTCTGTATTTGTTTCACTGCGTTGTTGCCTTTTTGGTGTTCTGGCCCAGGAACCAGCACGCCTCCTGCCATCGCTGCCACGCCCGTCTCTGCCATCCCCGCTGCCCTGGGTGTCAACGGTTATAGCCCGGTGCCCACACAGCCCACTGGGCAGCCTGCCCCGGATGCTCTGTACCCCAATGGAGTGCACCCCTATCCAGGTGGGGTTCTCAACTCTTTGCGTCCTTCTCATCCCTAGTCTTGCCATCAGCTTGGGACTGCTTTTATTTTTTTTTAACTTTTATTTATTGATTGGTTGGTTTGGGGGCCACACCCAGTGGCGTTCAGGGGTTACTCCTGGCTCTGCTCTCAGAAATAGCCCGTGGCAGGCTGGGGGACCATATGGGGTGCTTGGAATTGAATTGGGTACTTCCCGGGTTGGCCGTATGCAAGGCAAACACCCTACCACTGTGCTATATCTCTGGCCCCTTGGGATTGCTTTTTGCCCAACCAGGGCTGCCAAAACCTGTCCTGAGGGCCCCCCAGATCCAGTCCCCCCCCCCATCAGCCCTGCTTTGTATTGCCACCTACTTGGTGGCACCCTGGTCTGGCTCACATTTACCCCCACTCTCCCTGCTTTTCCCAGCCCAGAGCCCTGCAGCCCCAATGGACCCCCTTCAGCAGGCTTATGCCGGGATGCAACACTATACAGGTAGGGGGTCCCGGACTTAGCCCTGTGCACCCCTCAGCCTGACCTGTGCAAGGCGGAGCAGAGATGGCACGGAAGACCCAGAGTTGCTCTCTCTTCTCCCCATCCCAGCAGCGTACCCGGCTGCCTACAGCCTGGTGGCCCCCGCGTTCCCACAGCCTCCTCCGGCCCTGGTGGCCCAGCAGCCACCGCCCCCACCCCCCCAGCAGCAGCCACAACAACAGCCACAGCAGCAGCAACGGGAAGGTGCTCCTGGGGTCCCCTCTCCCCATCCCTGGGTTCGAGCCCTGGCCTGGCCTGCCATGTGGGATGGTGGCTGCCTGCAGAAGAATGGAGGGTTGGGGTCCTCCCAGAGCTGGGGCCCCCAGTAGGCATTAGCTCCTGGCCCTGATCTCCCTCCTGTGTCCTGTGCCCCAGGCCCCGACGGCTGCAACATCTTCATCTACCACCTGCCCCAGGAGTTCACAGACTCTGAGATCCTGCAGATGTTCGTCCCCTTTGGCCACGTCATCTCAGCCAAAGTGTTTGTGGATAGGGCCACCAATCAGAGCAAGTGTTTTGGTAAGGACACAATGACAATACAAGTGACCTAATTGTATTTCCTACTATTTTGGGGGGGGGGGTAGGTGACACCTGGCAGCACTCAGGGGTCACTCCTGGCTCTGCACTCAGAATCCGCCCCTGGTAGGCTGGGGGGACCCTATGGGATGCCGGGATTCAAACCACCGTCCTCCTGCATGCAAGGCAAATGCCTGACCTCCATGCTATCTCTCCAGCCCCGTGCCTTCAAGTCTTTGAAGATGATAAAAGGGGATGTTTGTATCCTGCCTACCTCAGATGGAAGCACTTATATACTCAAGATATCTCTCTCTATATATATGTATATATTTATATGTTTATTTATGTATATTTATATGTAAATATATCTTACACACATTCTTTTCTCTCTCCTTCCCTTATCCCCTCCCTCCTTCGCTCTCTCTCTTTCCTCTTTTCCTTTTCCTTTGTTTGGGCCAGGGCACACCCAGCATTGCCTAGGGTTTCTGACTACACTCAGGGATCACCACTGGTGGGGCTCAAAAGACATATGGGGTGCTGGGGATAGAACCCAGGTTGACTGTGTGCAAGACAAATGCTCTATCTACTGTACTCTGGCCCTCTTTTCTTCTCTTTTGTCTCCCTTTCTTTCTTCCTTCCTTCCTTTCCTTCCTTTCTTCCTCCCTCCTTCCTTCTTTTCCTTCCCTCCTTTTCCTTCCTTCCTTTTTCTTCCTTCCTTCTTTCCCTCCTCCTTTCTTTCCTTTCCTTCTTCCTTCTTTTCCTCCTTCCTTTCCCTTCTTCCTTCCTTCCTTCCTTCCTTCCTTCCTTCCTTCCTTCCTTCCTTCCTTCCTTCCTTCCTTCCTTCCTTCCTCCCTCCCTTCTTCTTTTCTCCCTCCTGCCTTCTTTCACTCCTCCCCCCCTCCATTACTCTATTTCTCTTCCACATTCATAAATGCTCAAAGCTTATTCCTGGCTCTGTGCTCAGGCAAGGCCTATACGTGGTGTTAGGAATCAACCCTAGATTGGCTGTGTGCGAGGCCAGTGTCCTGCTTGCTGTCAACTGTTCCAGCCCCTCCAAATAGCGTTTTCAAGAAGCATGTTCCGAGCTGTCCTGGACTGTCCTTCCAAACTGCTGGAAATAGTAGCCTAGACTGGATGATGGGTTGGACTCAGTTTATTGGCCCAATCAGTCATCCACCATTTGGGACCGAAGGCCCGGGAGGCTTGCAGGGTCCTGGGAGACAGTTGGGTGATGCCACATGCCAAAGAGCAGGCCCTCGCCAGGCCTAGATGCACCGGGATTGAGCTGACCTGGGTCTCGTCCCCCTCTCTCTTCAGGCTTTGTGAGTTTTGACAATCCAGCTAGTGCCCAAGCTGCCATCCAGGCCATGAACGGCTTCCAGATTGGCATGAAGCGTCTCAAAGTCCAGCTAAAGCGGCCGAAGGATGCCAACAGGCCCTACTGAGGGTCCCCAGGTGGGTCGCACTCCAGCCCTACGCCCTACAACCTTAGCCGGGGCTTCCCTGCACAGCCCTCCCTCTCTTTTCCCTGCTTAGTGTTCCTTAGCTATAACCAGCCAACTCTCTGTCTCCAGATCTGTCAACCAGATCTGTGTCACTATGACACATTCATATCCCCTTACATATCCTCTCAAACACATTCTCTCACGCACTCTCCCATATAACTTCCATATATGCTCACACTTTCTCACACTCATACTTCCATATACTCTTACACACTCATAAGACATAAATTCTCACACGCATCCACTCATCTATACTCACAATTTGTCTCGCATCCTGTCTCTCACAAATACTTTCTCACATCTCTCTCTCTCTCTCTCTCTCTCACACACACACACACACACACACACACACACACACACACACATGCACACACACACACACACTTACAAAGCCAATTCTCAACCAGTACTGTGTCCACTCCTCAGACGTCCCTCATTCCTGCTCTGTCTGTCTGGCCAGTGTCTACGTCTTTTTCCAGTTTCTTACAGGTGGGAGTGGATGAAAGAAGAGTGTGGGGGATAGAGAGCTGGTTTAGGATGCTGGGGGATGAAGTATGGCAGGTTCCTAGTTCTGAAATGTGGCGACGATATTGGGTGACACCTAGGATATAGCCCAGATGCTGGTGTGGGGCTGGTGGGGACAAATGTTGGACACTGGGGGCCAGCTTTGGCTCAGGCAGAGGAGGCTGGAAGGCTGGTCTGCCTGCACCCATTAAAACTCCCAAGGGGCCAGAGAGATAGCATGGAGGTGGGGCGTTTGCCTTGTATGCAGAAGGATGGTGGTTCGAATCCCGGCATCCCATATGGTCCCCAGAGCCTGCCAGGAGTGATATCTGAGTGTAGAGTCAGGAGGAACCCCTGAGTGCTGAAAAACCAAAAAAAAGAAACCCCCCTGAACCACATGGCCACCCCTTTGCTCCTTATTTCTCAATCTATGAGCATTGATGACTTTTGTTGTCATTTCATTGCCCTTGAACCAAACACCTGAAAAGAATATAAACCAAGAACAATATCCACATTTCTATTTTGCTCCCTTTTCCCTCCAATCCCAGCTGTTGAACTCCCCCCATTATGGGGTCTCCCCAGTCCAGGTTCCATAATCATTGTTGGCTGAAGCTCCCATCCCATGTCCCCCGTAAGTTGCAGAGACCAAGCGTGTTGTCTCTGGAGCTGAGTGTTTGTCACCTGGGGAGGGATGCGACAGGTCATGGCCCCGGGCAGCTGGCCAGGATATGCTTGGTCCGAAGTGTTTGGGGACCCTGCTTTGTGTCTTGTGTGTCTCTTTTGCTCTCTGTCCTTGTCCCTAGAGAAAAAAGTGCATCAGAGAGGGTGGCTGCAGTCTGGTCCAGGCCACCCTTCCCTGGCTTTTGGGGGGGATATCTGCAATCTGGGACTCCTCATTGCCTGCCCATATAGCCACCTGCCCCTTCACTGTTAGTTCTCTCTCCCCCAGCTCTCTCAGAGGACCAGAGAATTTTATTTATTTTATTTTTATTTGGTTTTTGGGCCACATCTGGTGACACTCAGGGGTTACTCCTGGCTATGCGTTCAGAAATCACTCCTGGCTTGGGGGACCATATGGAACGCGGGGAATTGAACCCAGGTCTGTCCTGGGTCAGCCACGCGCAAGGCAAACGCCCTAACACTGTGCCACCACTCCACCCCATGACCAGGATTTTAGAGTTTGTTTTCCTGACAGCCATGATCCCACTGGACCAGACCTGGATCCTGCCCCGGTCTGTCCTCCATCCTGGCCTCTCTCCCAAGTACTCCTTTATCACCCCTGGCAGGTCAGGTCTGTGGTCCCTTAAAGCTGAGGTCTTCCTAACAACCCGTCTTTCTCAGGCTGCCTTGAATTTGCCTCCACTGTCGCGTCACCCAACATTGGCTTCACTCAACCCACATTTCTTCCTTCGTAGGCATGGAAGCACCAGAGAATGGGGCGTCTCACCCCTCTCCCCCTGGCTGGTTCCTGGCTGACCTCTCTGCACATCTGCCCTGGGCCTTGTTGGGGCTCTGGGGCCAAAGCTGCTTCCTGCCCCTGGGGACACAGGACACCGGCCACACCTACCACCTGCACCCCCTTTTGGCCTGTTTCTCCAGGCCCCCTTCTGGCCTTCCTGAGGACTCGCATGGAGACAAGCTTCGAGGCTTGAGGTGCTGCCTTCTGCTGGGGCTCTGTGAGAGCTTTGGTGCCCAGCACTTGTCCCTGTCCACTCCCCTCTCCCCCCCCTGTATGGGGGGCCTCCCTAAAACTCCCCACCCCATTTTCTCCCAGCCTCTCTCCCCTCTTTAGGGCTTCTTAGAAGCTGGCCCGCGTTCCCTGCACCCTCAGTTAGAGGTAGTTTTCCCCAATCCCTGGGCTCCCAGCCCGAACACTCACTGCCTCCCCCAAGGGCCCCCTCTATTGAGGGTGTGGGGAAGCCTGAGGGCCACAGAGACCCTCCTCCTTTCATGAGGAAATAACCTACCCGACCCCCCGAAAATGTTTACAGTCTCTGCTGGCCCCTCTGTAAATGCCGCCAGTACTGCTGGCCTGCCCGGACGCTCTTTCTGGGAGTTGGACAGTCTCCTTCGGAATTTTCTCTCAAGTTCTCCCTTTGCTTTGGGGTGTAATTGAGTCCATGGGGAGGTGGGAGGCAGGGAGGGCTGAAGGGGTTTATTATCTGATCATTTTCTTTAGGAAGAAGCTTTAGGGCAAAAAAATGGGGGGGTGGGAGTGGTGAGGGGAGATGGGGTCCGTTTCCGACGAGTCTCTCTGCTTAACTTATTTATTTATTGCATTTTACTTTCAAAGAGTTGGTCTTTTCTGTCTAAATAAAGAAAACAAAATAGTTTAAAGGCATCGCATATGAATCTTGAAAAGGGGGGGGAGCCAGAGAGATTGCACAGAGGTAGGGCATTTGCCTTGCACATAGCCAATCCAAGATGGGCAGACGGTGGTTCTAATCCCGGCATCCCACATGGTCCCCTGTGCCTGCCAGGAGTGATTTCTGGGCACAGACCCAGGAGTGATCCCTGAGCACTGCTGGGTGTAACCATAAACAAACAAACAAATGAATGAATAATAAATAATAGATAATTATTGAAGGTGGAAAGAAGAGGATGGGAGGCTGAAGCTAATACAAGCATATAGGGCATTTAGCTTGGATGTGGCTGACCCAGGTTTGATCCCCAGTATCCCATAAAGTCTCTGAGTAAATCCTCAGCTCAGGGCCAAAAGTAACCCCTGACCACTGTAGGGTGTGACCCCCAAACAAATAAAAAACCAAACAAACAAAAAGCAATGGGGAGATGAGGGGGAGGGAGGAGGAGCTTCAGGGGAGAGAATTGTAGAAGAAGGCCTAAAGCTTGCTTGGATGCAAGGTCCAGGCTAATCACAACATCGCAGCTTCTGTTTCTACTTCACCCTTTTCAAGGCTGAATTCTAGAATGTTCTACAGAGCTGAGCGCAGAGGGAAGAAAAGTCAATAGGCCACACACACACACACACACACACACACACACACACACACACACACACACGGAGCAGTGGCACAAGTGGTAAGGCTTTCGCCTTGTACTCGGATGACCTAGGACAGACCACGGTTTGATCCCCAGCGTCCCATATAGCCCCCAAGCCACGAGCAATTTTTGAGTGCAGAGCCAGGAGTAACCCCTGAGCGTTGTCAGGTGTGCACCCCCCCCCCAAAAAAAAAGCAGTTGGAAAAGTGACCTGCCACCTTTCGAAGGGGGAGTGCTTATGCCTATGAATTGCCCAGGACTCATCTCCTTTGCTGTGAGTTGGTTTAGGGCTGGGTTCAGGGGTTCCCCCATGGAATGGCCTCTGACTTCATACGCTAAAGACCCTTCTTAGAAACTTGGGGCCAGAGAGATAGCATGGAGGTAAGGCATTTGCCTTGCATTCAGAAGGTTGGTGGTTTGAATCCCGGCATCCCATAGGGTCCCCCAAGCCTGCCAGGAGCGATTTCTGAGCGTGGAGCCAGGAGGAACCCCTAAGCACTGCTGGGTGTGACCCAAAAACCAAAAAAAAAAAATTCTAAAAAAAAAAAACCCTCCGTCTCGGGCTCCTCCTTAGGCTAGAGTTGTTCTGAGCAAATCCCCACATCTCACTTCTCACCCACCCCAGGATTCTGTCTTTTTTATTTCTTTTTTCTGTCTTTTTTTTTTTTTTTTTTTTTTGGTTTTTGGGCCACACCCTGTGACGCTCAGGGGTTACTCCTGGCTATGTGCTCAGAAGTTGCTCCTGGCTTCTTGGGGGGACCATATGGGATGCCGGGGGATCGAACCGCGGTCCGTCCTAGGCTAGCGCAGGCAAGGCAGGCACCTTACCTCCAGCGCCACCGCCTGGCCCCTTTTCTGTCTTTTTTATTTCAATATATATTTTAAACTTTATTTATTTATTAAATTATTGATTAATTTGTTTCTGGCCACACCCAGCGGCGCTCTGGGGTTACTACTGGCTCTGTGCTCAGAAATTGCCCCTGGCAGGCTGGGGGACCATATGGAATGCCGGGAATCGAACCGGGTCCCTTCCGGGTCGGCCACATGCAAGGCAAACGCCCTACCGCTGTGTTATCTCTCCGGCCCCCCAGGATTCTGTCTTGTCTTCTCCTGCCCCACACTAAAAGAAGTGAACACGAGAAGCAATGTGTGTGGGGTTACAGAGGTTGGTGCAGGACCTCTGGTAGACTGAGACCAGAGATGGGACCTTCTTGGGAGCCAGTAGATAAAGCATTTGCCTTGCACTTAGCTAGCTTGGGTTCAACCCTCAGCATCCCATGTGATTTCCTGAGCACCATCAAGAGTGATTCCTGAGCGCAAAGCTAGGAGTAACTCCTGAGTATAGCTAGATGTGCCACCCCCCCCAAAAAAAAGTCCCAAACAAAAACAAGACCTGAAGCTCTTCAAAAGCTCTTCCTACACCGCCACTTCCATCATTACTTCCATTGCTGCCTTCCTGCCCTCCTGGCTGTGAACCAACTCTCCGGACAATGGGGAAGAAGGAGAGAAGCCTCTTCAGAGAATCAAACTTTGGGGCAGAGATTCCCCAAACTCTTTGACTGCAAAGCAGGAAGTGGACAGGCAAAGCTAAAAAGAAGTTTATCCCTGGGCCTGGAGAGATAGCACAGCGGTGTTTGCCTTGTAAGCAGCCGATCCAGGACCAAAGGTGGTTGGTTCGAATCCTGGTGTCCCATATGGTCCCCCGTGCCTGCCAGGAGCTATTTCTGAGCTGACAGCCAGCAGTAACTCCTGAGCACCACCGGGTGTGGCCCAAAAACAAAAACAAACAAACAAATAAACCAAAGAAAAAGTTTATCCCTGTGCCAGGAGGGACCCCTGAGCGCCACAAGGTGTGGGTCAGAAACCAATCAATCATTGAATAAATAAATAAAGTTTAAAATAAAAAGAAAGAAAGCATAAGAGTTAGATTCTGGAGTTCACTAAATAGCTCTTTAGCTGGGGCCAGAGAGATAACATGGAGGTGGGGTGTTTGCCTTGCATGCAGAAGGTTGGTGGTTCAAATCCCGGCATCCCATATGGTCCCCCAAGCCTGCCAGGAGCAATTTCTGAGCATAGAGCCAGGAGTAACCCCTGAGTGCTGCCAGGTGTGGCCCAAAAACAAACAAACAAACAAAAATCAGAAGATAAATAGCTCTTTAGCATAGAAGAGGCCTCAAGTTAAAACACAGGCCAGCTAGGGGCAGGAGAAATAAGACGTTATATGATACAATTTGCACTTGGCAGCTCTGGGTTCAATCTCAGGAACCACATACGGTCCCCAGAGTGAGCCCTGAGCACTGCCAGGGGTGCCTGTCCCTCCACATAAACAAACAAACAAACAAAATAAAAGCATGGGCCAGCTGAGGAAAATGGATCAGGCCATTTGAAGGTCCACATGCGTTTTTTCTGAAATAATCAGGTTTAAATGTCAGTGGCGCCACAAAGAGAAGGAAAATAACTTTTCAAGGCTGACAAGGTAAGAGCAGGGATCTGAAGAAGGCTTCCAGTTACGAAACTGGAAACATGTCACCCCCAAATCAGCCTCAGTTAGAGGGGCCATGGTGGGAAGAATACTTCAGGGGGAAGAAGGCCTGGACATCAATCCTGCCTGCATCCCTACCTGCTTACAGTGGCACTGCAATGTAGCAACACAAGGTGGCATCACTGCCTTTGGGGTGGCCTGTAGTGGGTGGGTGTGAGAATAATACACAGCTTGACTTTCGGGGGTTCCTTTGTCTTCTCCTTGGCTTTTTTTTTTTTTTTTTTTTTTTTGGTTTTTGGGCCACACCCAGCGTTGCTCAGGGGTTACTCCTGACTGTCTGCTCAGAAATAGCTCCTGGCAGGCACGGGGGCCATATGGGACACCAGGATTCAAACCAACCACCTTTGGTCCTGGATCAGCTGCTTGCAAGGCAAACGCCGCTGGCTGTGCTATCTCTCCGGGCCCCTTGGCTTTCTTTTCTTTTGGTGTTTGGGTCACACCCAGCAGCGCTCAGGGGTTCCTCCTGGCTCTCTATGCTCAGAAATAGCTCCTGGCAGGCTCTAGGAGGGGGCCATATGGGATGCAGGGATTCGAACCACCGACCTTCTGCATGCAAGGCAAACGCTTTACCTCCATGCTATCTCTACAGGCCCCAGCCTCAATTTCTTTTCTTTTTTTTTTTTTTTTGGTTTTTGGGCCACACCTGGCAGTGCTCAGGGGTTACTCCTGGCTGTCTGCTCAGAAATAGCTCCTGGCAGGCACAGGGGACCATATGGGACACTGGGATTCGAACCAACCACCTTTGGTCTTGGATCGGCTGCTTGCAAGGCAAACGCCACTGTGCTACCTCTCCGGGCCCCCCAGCCTCAATTTCTAAGACTTCCATAGTTGCAGCTTCTTGCTGGGACAGAAGGAAGGAGCCTCCTCCACGCAGGACCAGGCCCCACGCATCTTTCCAAGCTAGAGAATTTGAGTGATCTACACCCCAGTTCTTTGCCAAGTTCAGTCTCTTCTGGCCCCGACAGGCTTATTTCGAGAGCACTCAGCTTCCTCTTGTTCCTCATAAATAGGGGTTCTCTCTCTAATATGTTGCCTTTTTCTCCTCCTTGGGTTACACCTGGTAGTATAGTACTCAGATACCATATGGGATAACTGGTATAGAACCAGAGTTGACTGTACGCAAGACTAGTGCCCACCCTGTTGTACTTTTGCTTGCTCTTGATATTGCTTATTTATTTTTGGTTTTTGGGTCACACCCAGTGGTGCTCAGGGGTTACTCCTGGCTCTGTGCTCAGAAATCACTTCTGGCAGGCTCGGGGGAACATATGGGCTGCTGGGGATCGAATCCAGGTCCACCCCGGTCAGCAGCAAGCAGGGCAAATGCCCTATCCCTGTGCTATCTCTCTGGCCCCCTGATTATTCTATTTTGTCTTCATACATGCTGTTTTTTTTTTCATATTGGTCATTGATCTCCTCTCATTTCTATCCCCACTACCTCCCCACCAGGGCTGTCGAACCTGTCCTCTCTTCCTTTCCCCTCTTGTTTTTTCTCATCCTGTTTCTCTGGAAGCCAGTTATTGTCTCAAAATTTATGTGTTTTGTTTTGTTTTGGGGTCACACCCAGCAGCGCTCAGGGGTCACTCTGGCTCTACACTCAGAAATCACTCCTGGCAGGCTTGGGGGACCACATGGGATGCTGGGGTTGAGACCACTGTCCTTCTGAATGCAAGGCAAACACCTTACCTCCATGCTATCTCTCCGGCCCCATATCAAAATGTATGTGTAGCTATTTACTAAGCTTCTGTTTTGCCTTGTTTACCACTCTTTTCACTTTAGGGCTTACTCCTGGCAGGGCTCAGGAGACCCTGGGGATTGAACTGTGGTTGGCCACATGCAAGACTTTTCTGTTCTCTAAATCTCCATCATTTTTTTTTTTCGGGCCACACCCTTTTGATGCTCAGGGGTTACTCCTGGCTATGCGCTCAGAAATCGGCCCTGGCTTGGGGGGACCATATGGAACGCTGGGGAATCGAACCGTGGTCCTTTCCTTGGCTAGTGCTTGCAAAAGGCTTACCTCTAGCGCCACCTCGCCAGCCCCTAAATCTCCATCATTTAATTTTAACTTTTTTTATTTTGTTTTGGGGTCACACCCAGCGTCGTTCAGGAGTTACTCTAGGTTCTGTGATCAGAAATAGCTCTTGGCAGGCTCAGGGACCAGATGGGATGTCAGAAATTGAACCCAGGTCCATCCTGGGTAGGCTGCGTGCAAGGTAAATACACCCTAGTCCACTGACAATGGCAGCAGTTGTAGGATGGACCTGTTTGCAGCTGCCAGGGCTCCATCGGGCAGGGCAGAAAGAATTTCCCTGTCCCCTTCTGTGAGGGTTCCCAGAACCATTAGCTGCAAGTCTGACGTAACTTTGAGTGTTTGCTACTAGTTTCGCCTGTTGAAGAGTCTACGATGCTGGCTGATAAACAGACATGGCAATCCCCTCTAGATCATGGGTGTGGCTGCTTCGACTTTGGACATTTCTATCATTTTTAAATAGTGCCAGAGCATTTTAAAATGCTCAGTAATTCGAATACCCATTTCTGGATTTCTCCCCTTTGCCTAAATTCTCTTTTTTTGTGGGGGAGAGGAGGTGGGCCACACCTGGTGGTGCTCAGTACAGGACTAGGGATTAGATCTGGGACGGTGAAGTGCAAGGTCAAGTACCCTACCCGTTATCTTTTTTGGGGGGTGGGGTTGGGTCACACTGGGCAGCGCTCAGGAGTTATTCCTGACTCTATGCTCAGAAATCGCCCCTGGCAGGCTCAGGGGTCCATGTGGAATACCAGGAATCGAACCAGCATTCGTCTGGGGTTGGTCGCATGCAAGGCAAATGCCCTACTGCTGTGCTATCACTCTAGCACCCCATTGTTACCTCTGATTTTTGCCTAAATCCTTTTAAGGTTCAGAGTGATGGATTTTTCTCCTCCAGTTTCAACATTTTTTTTTGTTTTGTTTTGGGCCACTCCTGGCTATACACTCAAAAATTGCTCCTGGTTTGAGAGACCCTAGGGGATGCCAGGGATCGAACCCAGGTTCGTACTGGGTGAGTCCCGTGCAAGGCCTACCACTACCCTACCACTGTACTATCCCTCCGGCCCTTCTTTTTTCGACATTTTGTGGCACATACCTTCCACTCCTGTATATCAGTCAGTTAGTCATACAGCTCTCATTTCTCTGGAAAGCTGGAAGTTATAACTCTTTGCAGGGGCCAGAGTAGGGGTGCAAGGGGTAAGGTGTCTGCCTTCCCCACACTAGCCAAGGAAGGACCCTGGTTCGATCCCCGGCATCCCATATGGTCCCCCCAAGCCAGGAGTTATTTCTGAGTGCATAGCCAGGAGTAACCCCTGAGCGTCACCAGGTGTGGCCCCAAAAACCAAAAAAAAAAAAGGGACTTTTTGCTTTGGTATCTGTTGTAGGACCTAGCACCATGCCTGCAGAGTAGATATTCAATCAAGGATTTTAACTTGTCATTCTTCCTTATTTCTCCATAAACTCTTACCAAAAGGTTTTCCTGTAAGATTCCAAATAGTTAATGCTAATGGCTGAGCCTAAAACCCAAATGGTGCCTTTCCCCAAAAGGCCAAGCGAAAGGTCAAATGATTTCTTGCTGTTAAGGTCACCAATCAACAAACAAACACAGCCACAAGCTATTGTGGAGAGCAGCAGCTTCTGTCCAGAAGAGGCCACCAGGCCAAGGCCACGGCAACCAGATTCCTCTGCAAAAGTGAGGAGAGAAGGCGGCCTTATTCTCAGGAATATGGGCAGCAGAGGATGCAGAGCTGCAGAGAGCCCACTGCGGTCCTTTCAGGGAAGAAGGACCTTTCTTATGAGATCCGTGAAAAGTGAGAAAGGGCTGGGAAGATGGCTCAGTGGGCAGGATGCCTGGGTCCAAGCCCCAGCACCACATTATCTCCCAGGAGTGCTGGGGACAACTCCTCAGCACACAGACGTGCCCTGGGTTTTTTGTTTGTTTTTTAGGGGGCTCACATCTGGTGGTGCTCAGGGGTTCCTCCTGGCACTGCGCTCAGAAATCGCTCCTGACAGGCTGGGGCACCGTAAGGGATGCCGGGAATTGAACCAACGTCTGTCCTGGGTTGGCTGCGAGCAAGGCAAATGCCCTACCACTCTCTCCAGCCCCTCTGGTTCTGTTTTTTATTTTTGTTTTTGGGCCACACCTGGCGGTGCTCAGGGGTTACTCCTGGCTGTCTGCTCAGAAATAGCTCCTGGCAGGCACGGGGGACCATATGGGACACCGGGATTCGAACCAACCACCTTAGGTCCTGGATCAGCTGCTTGCAAGGCAAACGCCGCTGTGCTATCTCTCCGGGCCCTCTGTTTTTTAAATTAAAGAGAGCATATCCATGTTTCTGTGACTCTGCAGTGCTGAGCCCTGTTGCAGTTTTCTAGCAGTTTGAAGCAGAGGAGTCCCGTGGGTTTTCCTCTGGATTCCAGGCAGATTAGCGCCTCTGAACTCTGAGGGAGAAGGCAGCGTTTCCAAAGTTCCGCTTCTCGTTGGGAGCAGAACTTCGCCACAGGCTTCTCCTTCTTCCACCATTTCAATCTTCCGCTCTGAAAAAAAGAGCTTCGCAAGTCACCAAGCTTTAATGTCCTTTCCATTTTCAGGCTCATCCTGCTTTTTCTGTTTGGGGGCCACGTTGGGCGGTGCTTAAGGTTTACTCCTGGCTCTGCTCAGGAATCACTCCTAGTGGAGCGTAGGGGACCCCATGTGGTAGCTGAATCAGATTCAGGTTGGCCACATGCAAGGCAAAATGCCATCCAAGCTGCACTCTCAGCTCAGAGAGACTATTCTATTGCAAGGGGGGGGCAAACCCAGCAGCGCTCAGGGATTACTCCTGGCTCTGCGCTCAGAAATAGCTCCTGGCAGAAATACCTCCAGTACCACATGAGATGCTAAAGCTCGAACCCGGGTCCGTCCCGAGTTGGCCACGTCTAAGGCATACGCCCTACGGCTGTGCTATGGCTCCAGCCCCCAGCCCGACTATGCTATTCAAATCTCAGGTGTCTCTTTGCTTCTTCCCACACAACCCAAAGGATTTCTAGTCCGAGGAACCGACGGATAGTTTCATCAATAAATCAATTTATTTAAAAGAATATGTTACAATTAATTACACTAAGTGACATTTACCAAACAATTTTAGAGTGGTTAGCTCTAGAACAAGGATGAAAGAAACACTGTTAGCCATTATGTGTCTGTGTGTTTTTCTTTTCACATTTCTTAAGTCACAAATAAAAAATACAAGATACTGCAGTGAAAATACAAGTGGAGTTTCTTCCAAATAAATTAAAAGTGTGCATGGCCTAGGGAAAACGGAAGCCCAGCTCACTGGCTTAAAGGGTGGGGTGGGGTGGGGGGGCCTGGTATAAAACAAATGTCCAATTTCTCACGGTTGGCCAGCGCCTCTGATCCACGGTTCAAGCACCCCTCCTGGACTTGGCCCTACTCCGGAGCCCTCAGTTCCCCTCCTGGCTCCTGCGGCGAGCCTGGGCGAATATGTGCAGGGTCAGGAGAGGACAGTGGGAGGTGGGGCTGTCGGGTGCAGAGCCAGAACAGCACAGACCCCGTGTTCCCCTGAATGTTCTCGGCCCTTTTCCACCTCCCTCCAACGGAAGCGAAGAGGACAGGAGGAGCTGCAGAAGGGACCGGGCTATGTGCTACTCAGGTTCTACTCCCGAGTCAACCCAGACAGAGGACACGGTGGGAGAAAAAAGGAGGGCGCAGGGCCCCAAGTTTGCAGACTCTGCAAGTGAGAGAAAGAGACGCCTTACACTGCTGTACCAAGCGCTAGGCTTGCAGCTATGAGGAAACGGCCCAAGGCTATGGGTCTGGGGAACTGAAGGTGTCTCTAGCTGTGCCAGTGTGGGGATGGCAAAGTTGACTGGGTCCCCAAATTGCTCTGTCCAGACTGAGGGGCAGCCCTGCACACAGGAGTGCCCCTGTGCCAGGTTGAGGCAAGGCCAGGAGAGGGCAGGAACGTTACGGAGAGCCTAGAAGGTACATGACGAGACTTTTCCACAGGGGCACGCCACTCAAAGCCAGTCCTTCCTCCCGACTCGGGGACATTCTCAGCGAAAGAGATAGAAACTGGATGTGTGTGTGAGGGAAGGGGGGAGTGCAGTAGAAATGAGGATGTTCTGTCTGACTCCGGTGGGGCAAAGCAGAGGCACACACACCCCGCCCAACTTCCCAGAGACAAACTATAAAAGACAGACGACTGGGTAGAAGTGTCCCTAGGCAGGCCCAGGCCTGAGAAGGGAAACGGGGGCTGGGGGAGATGCAGAGGGAAAGGAGTTCACACTAACACGCTTCATGCAAAGGAGAGCCTGAAGCTCTGGAGCCCACGGCCACAGAGCAAAGAGGAGGGACGCGGGGCCCCGGGCTCCTGCCCTCCGCCTCCTCCTGCGGTCGTCAGCGGGGGCTTGCTTCACGTCCCAGCCCGGAGCAGAGGCGGTTTCTACCAAGATTCTGCTACCAGGCCCACAACCGAGGGGGGCCCTTACCCTGTGTCTCCGCAGCACCCACCAAACGCTATGCTTGAGAGGGACCGGAGCATCTATCTACCCTCCTGAGGGGCCCTGGCAGCATCTGCCCAGTGGTCAGCACCTGGCCAGCTGCACGGAGCCCAAAACTCGTTCACTGTCTCCCATGTGAGGAAGCGGGGCCAATGGCTGCTACGAGACCAGCCAAAAAGCAGGTGCCAAACGCCTCTGGCGCAGCTGGAAGCGGCAGATCAACATGTCTTCTTTCTAGGGTCCTTTGGCTCACCATGAAGTTCTCTTAAGCCAAGATGTTGACCTGTGTGTCAGGCCTACAGGTCAGGAATTGTTCTCTGCAACTTGTCAAGACTGCCATATTCTGGCGTCTCGAGCACTGTGACTCCTCCTGGCTTTGGAGAAAGGAAAGCCTGAGAGTCCAGGCTTCCCCCGTGGCGAGCAGTCTCGGAGAACAGAGTGAGAGAGAAAATATGGCCTCATAAAAGTCTACAAGAATAAATTACCAAAAAAAGGGGGAAACTTCAAGCCATAGTGAAGCTGCCCACAAGCCAACGGAGAGCTTCTGTTTAGAGGGTGGAGAAAGGAAAAAGCAGCAAAGGCTCAAAGCTGTGCTTCAGTTACATCAGACACTCTTGGGTTGGGCTGGAGCGAGAGCACAGCTGTAGGGTGTCTGCCTTGCAAGCAGCCAACACAGGATGGATGCCCGTTCAAATCCCAGCATCCCATATGGTCCCCTGAGTCTGCCAGGAGCAACTTCTGAGCGTAAAGCCAGGAGTAATTCCTGAGCACAGCCAGGTGTGACCCAAAAACAAAACAAAAAGAAAAAGAAAAGAAACTCTTGGGTAACATAACGCAAGGTTGCTCTTTTAGGAACAGAAAGGTTTAGTATTCACCTGACTGATAGTGGGACCACCCCAAATCAACCAGATTCCGACTGCTCCCTTTCTGGGTTCTCAGCTGGCTCAGAGGGGCTACGTTGGTACCAGCCGTGGTGGATACAGACTTCCGACCTGTGTCAAGTTTCCCCGAGGCCTTGGGACATTTATTTCTCTCAACACTGCTTGCTGTCTCAGGAAATCGCAGAGAATGGAGTAATTACAGATGTGGATTGGTCAGGAATGGAGCAGGGAAAAGTCTAAACGTATATAACATTTACTCCTTTCCCCAAACTGAGTCCGATCTTTGTGCCTAAAGGTATCTACTTGAACTCTGGTCCCTAATGTCCTACCCCTGCACCACAAAAGACGGGGGAGACCGGCCATTATGACCATATAGTGTTTCCCGGTTTTTTATGGCATCAACCTCCTGGGGCCCACCCTTCCCTTCTCTTCCCTTCCCTCCATTCCAGGCCAGTCAAGGGAGAGAGAGCATCAAGGGATCTTCAGGAAGCAGGAAGGAGAGGTGGATATGGCAGGAAGCCACGGCCAGGAGAGAAGTGAACCATGAACACGATCCGGGAAGGCAGAGATGAGCTTCTCCCTCCGAGCTGTGCAGCCGAACTGGCCTTGAGAAATACTTCCTCTGTCCGCCTAGCAGCCTCTTGGAAGATAAAGAAACTAGCTGCCCGCTCCTCAGACTCTAGTCTAGAGCAACCCATAAGCCAGAATCTTCACTCAATACAAAAAAGGAGAAAAAAAAACCCAAGCAGGTTGTAAACTTTTCGAGTCCTTCGTGAGGAGAGGTATTTTCCCTGTAAAATATTTTTTTTTCCTTTTTAGAGTTTGTTTCAAAATAAAGAGAGCAAGAGAGAAGTCATGAATCCTAGTGAAAGATGTGTAAAAACACAAGTTAAAAAAGGTACTGCCGTCGATATGAAATTTAAAAAGAAATATATATATGTATATACGTGCAGCTAATTAGCGTATATATAATTTTTACATACATACATATATATGTCCGAACAGTGCAAATGGATGGAGTTCATAGTTCCAGTTTTAAAAATCTAGTACAAGGAGCGTCCGTTGGGATGAGGTCCAGGCGAAAGGACAAAGATACCTTTGGCGAGTGGGTCGGGCTTTTGCTTCTTCCTTTTCCGGTCTCGACTCGGTTGACTCCTGGCGCTGACCAATCTGTTGTTGTCTACCAGCTCGATTCCCGCCATGGGAAACTCAGAGGGAGTATTAATAATATTTAGTGGAGGACTTTTTTTCGAATAAGACGACCTTTTCCTTTTTCTCTTCTTCTGTGTTAATGGTTACTCTATCTGACGTGGGAGACGAAAAGGCGATGGGAAGAAGGTGCGGGGAGGGGAGGGGCAGGAGAGGCTAGGTGGCCAGGTCCCTCTGCTGTGACCTCGCCATCTGGAAAATGTTCTGAAAGAGAGAAGAAAAAGGGAAGAAGGGTTACGGAGGCGGTTCTGGAATGCCCTCTCCTGTCTGTTGAACAATCTTTAAGACAGGACGGGATTGGGGGGGGAGACAGACGGAGACGGAGATAGAGAACATGGCGGTGACTGACTCATCATGGCGGCTTCTGTCCTACACAACTTCCCATGAAGAAGCACAAGAGGAGTGAAGGGGGGCATTTGCTGGCTGTAGCCCTAGTTCTGGCTCAGAGACTGATTGTGGGTTCCACTGGGCCAGCAGGCGCTGTAGCCCCTCTCTCCTCCCTCAGCAAACAATCACCGCCATATCTCAGCGCTCTCAATGACCTTCCTGTTTCTCAGCCTGAAATCTGAAAGCTGAAATCTGCTCTGAGATACGCTGTGCCCCAATCCACACGGGGAAACCAAGAGAGGGAAGAGAGGACCTGTGCCTGCTTCCAGAGCTCCATGTTCTTTTGACTATACTGGGAACAAAGACGTCACGTTGCTGATTGTCCCTTCTGAACCCTGGGAACATTTCCTTGGGGAGTCAGTAACGAGTCATCCTCAATCTTCCAAGTTCTGCTTGGACAGACCTGCAGGTCTAATAACTAGCAGCGAAGTGGTGGCCATCACTTCTGCACACACATTCTCTGGCTTAACCTGCGGAGGGTCCACTGAGTCTTCCCGCCAGCATGGCCAAAACTGAGGACAGGTGCCCTTCGGGTCAGAAACAACAGGGAGGGTACCTTGATAAATAGACTAACAGATTACAAACGGGCAAGGAAGGTGCCCATATGTCAGGAAGGACAAACGGCCTGTAGCTAATGGCTCTTCTGAGAAAGGGAAGCAGCCCCGCTAGAGACCCACAAATTTCCCTTGGGGTGAATATCCTGGTTGGAAGCTGGAGCAAGGACAGCGGTGAGTGCACTTGCCTCAAAAGTTCCATTCCTGGAACCTCAAACGACTCTCTGAGCACTACTGGGAATGATATCCCTGAGAAGATACAGGAGTAAGCCTGAAGCATAACTTGGGAGTGGCCCCCAAACCAAAAAGAGACAGAATGTAACCCTCTAGAAAAGCAGCAATGGGGATGAGGACAGAAGCCAGCACTTCCGAAAGAAAGCCAGAAGAAAAAAAACGAATGCAGAAACGGTTGAGAATTACCTCTTTTCTCCACTTGAGCTCGCAGAACACTCGCTCGAAACACTCGTGCATATAATTGAACTGAAAAACAAAGCGTGCGCCCTGATTTCTCAAAGCCGAGTCACCCCACCCCACAAAACCGCCCAATCTAGGAAACTACCCCCATCCCTCTGCTCTCGGCCCCCCAGCACTCTTTTGCCTCTTCTTCGGCTCCTTCTAGTGGCAACTCCTCGAGGCGGGACGTGCTCCCACTCAGGGAGAGGCAGGACTCAAGCAGATTCAGCTCTGCAAGCAAGTGCAACGCCCATGGCTCCCTCCTCGCACCTCTAGTCTAAGGGCAGCCTGCACGAACCCCGGCGGCTTTCCAGGCTGACAACTCACGTATGGGGTGAAGATTTTGACCCATCGTGGCTTCTTCTCTCCTCGCGCGTACTCGAAGCAGAAGGCCATGCCCTCCTCGTCCGTGTCCCACCGCTGCATTTCGTCCCATTCGAACGCTATGACCTGGTTCTGCCCAAGGGACAAGAGGACAAGAGTGAGCGGGCTGGTCACTGGGGCCAGCTGCTTCGGAACCCGCCTGCGGGGAAGGAAGGAGCTCCGGGGAGAGACAAAGACTGGGACTGAAGAATGAAAATCAATCACAGTGGGGCCGATAGAGCAATAGAGAACACAGCGGTAGGGCATTGGCCTTGCATACGACCGACCCAGGATGGACCCAGATTTGATCCCTGGCATCCTGTATGGTCCCCAAGTCTGCCAGGAGCGATTTCTGAGTACAGACCCAAGAGGAACCCGAGTGCCGCCGGATGTGCCTCTTCCTGCCCCCCAAAAAGAACTCTCTCACAGTGAATTCAATGTCTCTTTATCTATCCTGGTCAGTCCAATGTTCCCCTCGTTTTCCCTCAGAAAAGAGCCAAAAGGCCACCGAAAGAGCATCGAATTACCCCCACCCTGTCCCAGACTGTGCTCTCACCTCCAGCTGGCCTTCCTCGGTACAAGCATGGAGTTTAAAGTGCGTGATGCTGATGGCTGTGATGACGTGGCCCTTCCTCCTGGAGTCACAGGCACAGTGTGGGAAGTTGATCTCGTTGTAGCCCTCGCAGGTCCTCAGCATGTTGAGGTACTAGGAAAGTCGAGGATGGGCAAGAGCGGAGTCAGCATGGAAAGCCACGACGGAGAAGCGCTGATGCATGGCACAAGACAGAACGAAGAAGAGCTTCTCTCGGCGCACCCTTACCCCACACCCACTCCTGAAGCGGGAAAAGACTGTGAAGCGACCCAAAGCCACGTCCAGCTCCGACCCTAGGGTCTCACGGGGTCCCACGTCTGAGTTCGCAGAGTCGGGAAGTCACAAGCAGCACAGAGGCTCAGGCTGCCTGGGAGTGTGCATCAAGGAAGAGATGAAACCAGGCTCCAAGGAAAGAAGGGATCTCGTGCTTCCCCTGAGCTATTACTTGGTCAAAAGATCTGAGACTTGAGATCAGAACAATAGCACAGCAGGTAGAGCATTTATTTGCCTTGCACGTGGACGACCAGGTTTGAACTCCGGCATCCCATATGGGGCCCCGGGCCTGCCAGGAGTGAGTTCTGAGTGCAGAGCTAGGGGTAACCCTTGAGGGCCTCCAGGTGTGGCCCCCAAACCAAATAAATAAATAAATAAATAAATCTGGAACTGGAACAATAGCACGGTTGGGTAAGACGTTTGCTTTGCGTGCCGCTGACCCGGGTTTGATCTTTGGCATCCGATAAGGTCCCCTGAGCACTGCCAGGAATGATCCCCAAGTGAAGAGCCAGGATTGAACCCTGACCACTGCCAGATATGACCCCAAAACAAAACAAAACAAAACCAAAAGTCACAAAAATCTCAATGGTGAAAATTAAGCTACTCTGTATCCCAGGGAATAAAATATTTACAGTAAAATACACTTGGGGGGCACTTCAGGCAGTACTCGGAGCTAACTTGCGGCTCTACACACAGGGATCTCCCCTTGCAAGCTCAGAGGACAGAAAGCAGTGCCCAGGATTAAATCTGGGTTTGCTGAAGCAAAAGAAGCACCTGCATCTCTTCCTCTTCTCTTCGCTCTGCCTTTGATTTTTGATCCTCTCCTGGATTTGCACTCAGGAACCAATCTTGGTGGTTCTCAAGTGACTTTTTGGGGTGCCAAGAATAGAACCTGGGTTGGCCACATGCAAGGCAAGCGCTTTACCTGGTGTATTATTTCTCTGTCCAGGCCCAATGAAAAAAAAAAAAAAAGAAGTACAATGCCTTCCCAGAGGGTTGGTGGGAGGGAAGAAGGCCTTGGGAGGGAGAGAGAGAAATAAACTGTTGAACTGGTGGCAGGAAATGCACACTGGTGAAGGCTGTTATACAGCAGATGACTAACTGAATCGTGAACAACTTTATCAGTGGGAAAAAAACCAGTATGGACCATCTTGTAACCATGCTGTTTAAATAGAAGCAAATTCTACCCTACCTCTAAAAAGAAAAGCAAAGAAAGAAAGGCAGAAGACTGCAACGAGGCTTCTGACACTTGATCCAAGTCACCGTCCCAATACGCTCCCAGGTGATCTTCCGAGAGCTCACTACGCAGTACATTCTACTCAAAGACAAACGTGGGGGTCAGGGGAAAATAAAAGACTGCTGGTGTCTTTCATCCCAACATGCTAACAGAGAACAAGGTGCTTTCTTGGAGAGACACCACTGCTTTTATTTTCACAGATTTATTTTGGGTTTTGAACCAGGGTGCTGAGGAATCCGTCCCAGCAGTGCTTAGGGAATCACACGGTGCCAGGGATCATATCCAGGATCTCCTGCATGCAAAGCAAAGTAGCTAACTTGGCCTTCGGAGCCATTTCCCAGAAAACGCCCTCTCTTCCACCTTGACCAATGCTGTGGTTGGAACCAAGAGCCTTGCAAGTGTGGCGTACGTGTGTGGCGAGTGTTCGACTACCGAGTCACGCATCATTGACTTAGACGACAAACTGTGGCTATCACTTGGTTATCCAGGAAATTGGCACAAAGATTCCCTAAAACTACGGTGTGTTTTGTGAGCTGTCCTTGCGGGATACCGGGAAAATAAAAGAGAGCAGGCTGATGATAGCCAGGGACAACAGGGATGAGGACTAGGAGAACCAGTCCACGGTAGGAAGGAAGCGTGCCACAAAGAACATCAAGACTGAGAAGTGGTCGAACTGCTGAAGGGCTCACAGTGGTCTGGCAACTCGCCATAGTGGTCTGATTTCATCTTTGGTCTCTCACACACACACACACACACACACACACACACATACACACACACACACACATACACACTTCATTATTACAGAAGTGGTACCAAGGTATCTGGCCTCTACGGAGTTCTTGTCAGCTCTATGCAAGGCAAACATCTCACTCGCTGAACTCTCTTGGATCCATAAACCGGCTGATTTCTTGGGTACCTTGTACTGTGCCTAGCGTACATTTTTTAAGGAGCTTTGGGGCCATAACTGGCAGGGTTTACTCCTACCTCTGGACTCAAGGATCACTCCTGGTGGAGTTTAAGAAGCTGGAGCGATAGCACAGAAGGCAGGGCATTTGCCTTGCATGCGGCCCACTCGGGACAGTCTTGTGTTCATCCCTGGCATCCCCTATGGTCCCCTGAGCCTGTCAAGAGCAATTTCTAAGAGCCAGGAGTAACCCCTGAGCAATGCCGGGTGTGACCCAGAAACCAAAAAAAAATTTTTTTATCTTTGGGGACCAGAGAGATAGCACAGCGGTAGTGCGTTTGCCTGGCACACAGCCAATCCAGGACTGACGGTGGCTTGAAACTCGGCATCCCAAATGGTCCCAAGTGCCTGCCAGGAGTGATTTCTGAGCACGTATCCAGGAGTAACCCCTGAACGTTGCTGGGTGTGGCCCAAAAACAAAGAATCTTATCTCTGGACTAAAGAAGCAGTATAGTGACACAGCTGACCCAGATTCAATTTGTAGCATCTTATACAGTCCACTGAGCCCTGCCAAGAGTGATTTTCACAAACAGATGGGTAAGACCCCCACACACACACTGGGGAAAAAAAGAATTTTATCTTCATCATATTTAATGTTTGGCAAAATTTTTATAACGCTTTTATGAAAAACAAGATTATCATTTGGTTGTTTCAATAGTCATGTACTCGTAAGTTGCATAATGAAGTTATACAGCTTAGAGCGATATAAACTTTTCTGAGTTGAGGAACACGATTGATTTACATGAAGGTCTAGGATCCATCCTTATTATAATTTTACATTAAATCAAAAATCAGGTTGTAACTTTTTTTCAAAATGCCTGGCTGAAATAACACGCTTAAGAGGCATAAAGGGACATTTCATACATAGATCATGAAGACACAACCTACCGGGGGCCGGAGAGATAGCATGGAGGTAAGGCGTTTGCCTTTCATGCAGGAGGTCATCGGTTCGAATCCCGGCGCCCCATATGGTCCCCCGTGCCTGCCAGGAGCAATTTCTGAGCCTGGAGCCAGGAGTAACCCCTGAGCACTGCCGGGTGTGACCCAAAAACCACAAAAAAAAAAAAAAAAAAAAACCAAAAAAAAAACACAACCTACCATAACCATTTTCCTTTGTTCGTACAGCTTCTGTAACTGGTAAGACTTCTCTTCAGCTTTGATGTAGCCTTTCTTCACGTCATCCACAGCCTGTGACCAGAACAAAAGCAGGGAAGAAAGGTATGTAAAAATTGTTATCCGGTATATTCTAGATGAAAAAATAAGGCACAAATTTATGTTCAGAATAACTTATTTATCTGGACCATCATCATACATTAAATTTCCTTATGAGGTTTTGTAAAATCAGTAGCGTTTAAAAAATTTATCTGAAAAATAAAATAGTTATCTGGCGGGGCTGGAGAGATAGATGGAGGTAAGGCGTTTGCCTTGCAAGCAGAAGGTCGGTGGTTCGAATCCTGGCATCCCATAGGGTCCCGAGAGCCTGCCAGGAACAATTTCTGAGCGTAGAGCCAGGAGGAACCCCTGAGAGCTACCAGGTGTGGCCCAAAACAAAACAAAACAAAAAGTTATCTGGCAGGGCAACCAGATTGAGAGCACAGCGGGTAAGGTTTTTGCCCTGCATGTGGCAGACTCAGGTTTGATCCTCAGCATCCCATATGGTCCCCTAAACCTGCTAGGAATAATTTCTGAAGTAATCAGGAGTAACCCCTGAGCATTGCCAGGTATGGGTAAAACCAAAAACCAAAACCAACAAACAAAAATGCATCTGACATATGCTCGAGAACTGTTTTCTAAACACAAAAAAATATCTTGTTTCTGGCGTTAAAGAACTTGAATTTGGGTTAATGTATTTATATGAAACAGAGGGCATGGATAAAATACAACATGAATTAAGGGCAACATAAAGGGTAGTCGAAATACACAATATACTGAATAAGTGGTATATGCAGTTGGCACTTAAAGAACTTACTGCTATTATAGTTATCAGGAAAGCCTTGGCTGGGAGCCCAGGGGTGGGTAAGTAGAAAAACTCTAACTCAGGAAAAAAAAAACACGAATCTGAATTTACATTTAGGCAATTTAAGGCACGTGTCTGACATGAAGGAAGAATAGATGTTAGGGGACAATAAAATAGGGGATAATGCTGAATGAAAAGGTTAACACAACTATGATTCATCCTAAAAATACAAGCAGTTTTGGAAACGGGTCAGAGAGAGGAGAGCTGGCACTTCAGATGGTCACTGAAAGACTGCCAGGTTTAATTCCTGAGTGCAAAGCCAGGAGTAACCCTTAAAAGAGACTCTTAAAAAAAAAAAAAAAAAAAAAGAAGAGGGCCCGGAGAGATAGCACAGCGGTGTTTGCCTTGCAAGCAGCCAATCCAGGACCAAAGGTGGTTGGTTCGAGTCCCGGTGTCCCATATGGCCCCCGTGCCTGCCAGGAGCTATTTCTGAGCACACAGCCAGGAGTAACCCCTGAGCATCGCCGGGTATGGCCCAAAAACCAAAAAACAAACAAACAAACAAACAAACAAAAAAAAAAAAAAAGAGGGGCCAGGGTGGTGGTGCAAGGGGTAAGGCATCTATCTGCCTTGCCCGCACTAGCCTAGGACGGACCATGGTTCAATCCCCCGGCCTCCCATATGGTCCCCCAAGCTAGGAGCAATTTCTGAGCCCCACTGGGTGTGGGCCAAAAACAACAACAACAAAAAATCACAAACAAACAAAAACCAGGGCTGGGGCAATAGCACAGAGGATAGGGCATTTGCCTTGTACACAACTGACCCCTTTGAATCCCCAGCATTCCCAGCATAGTCCCCCAAGACTGCCAGAGTAATTCTGAGCACAGAGCCTAGAGTAACCGAGTGCTGCCAGGTTTGGCCCAAACAAACAAACAAACAAAATAAAGCACCCAGCAGAGATGAAATCAAATACTGTGATATTAAAAAATGTTAAAGACTTGTGTACACAAAAGGATTATGAGGTAATTGCCAGAAGAGATGAAATCTTACAATTTGCTGCAAAACAGATGAAACTGGAGGATATCGTATTAAGCAAAATAAATCAGGAGAAAAGAAGAGTGCCTAAATAATCTGACTCGCATAAAGAACAAAAACAAAAACAAAAACACAAAGAAATAATCATTTGGTAACAGTGACAAACCACTTACAGTATTGAGGGTCACCCATAAATTCTGGGAGTGGGGAGGGGGAGACAGAAAGAAATAGATTAGGAAAGACAGAAAAGGACAGCAGTGGAGGGTCTTGGGCACTCTGGTGGTGATGGAAGATGGAGTCATTTTGAACATCACAACCATCAATATGAACACGCTGTATCCATGTTAGCTAAATATTAAAAAAAATTTAAGCAATTACAGAAATTCAGACTTCAATACTAGAGGGGAGTTTACTGTCTTAAAGGGTCAAGTGCCTCGCACGCAGCGAACCCCAGGTATGCCTCCCTTCCCCCATGAAGACAGTAATGTGTGTTAGGCAAACAGTTCAAAAGGATGACTGCGTGTGTTGGATGTGGGAGGTCGGGGCTTGCTGCCCAGCACCACACGGTCTCTGGAGAAGAGCCTGGAACAAACTCCTGAGCACTGCTAGGTGTGACTTAATCCATCTCCTCTAAAGGCAATAAAGTACTAAATTAACATTTTTGTTTGTTTGGGGGCCACACCCAGTGATGCTCAGGGTTTACTCCTGGCTATGTGTGTGTGCTCAGGAATTAGCCCTGATAGTTTTTGGGGACCCTCTAGGATGCTGGGGATCAAACCTAAAATGGCACGTGCAAGGCAACTGTCCTACTGGTTGTGTTACTTCTCCGGCCCTAAACTAAATCTCTAAAAAGGTAATGCTGGAGCCAGAGAGATAGCATGGAGGTAGGGTGTTTGCCTTGCGTGCAGGACAGTGGTTCGAATCCCGGCATCCCATATGGTCCCCTGAGCCTGCCGGGGGCAATGTCTGAGCGTGGGGCCAGGAGTAACCCAGAGCACTGCCGGTGTGACCCAAAAACAAATTAAATTAAATAAAATTAAAAAGGTGGGGCCGGCGTGGTGGCGCTAGAGGTAAGGTGCCTGCCTTGCCTGCGCTAGCCTAGGATAGACTGCGGTTCGATCCCCCGGCGTCCCCTAGGGTTCCCCAAGCCAGGAGCAACTTCTGAGCGCATAGCCAGGAGTAACCCCTGAGCGTCACCAGGTGTGGCCCAAAAACCAAAAATATAAAAAATAAAAAATAAAAATAAAAAAAGGTAATACTGATTCGTATATAAATATCAAACGAGGTGAGCTAAAGGAGAGAATAAAATGAGAATTAATCATGTCATAGTATTTTATTTAATGTGTTTTTGTTTTTTTGTTTTTTTGTTTTTTTTGGTTTTTAGGCCACACCCGGCGGTGCTCAGGGGTTACTCCTGGCTGTCTGCTCAGAAATAGCTCCTGGCAGGTACAGGGGACCATGAGACACCGGGATTCGAACCAACCACCTTTGGTCCTGGATCGGCTACTTGCAAGGCAAACGCCGCTGTGCTATCTCTCCGGGCCCTTAATGCGTGTTTTTTTTTCTTGCCACACCCAGTGGGCTCGGGGGACCAAATCGAACCCAGGCTGACGATGTGCAGAGGCGAATGCTCTCCCTGCTGCACTCTCCCTCCAATCCCAATGTCACAGGTTTCCAAGCATGAAGAGAAGCAAGGTCTTAGAGTGGGAGCAATATGGAGAGAGGAAGTGACAAATTGTCCACCGGGAAGAGGAAAAGAAGTCCAAGCGGGACTTGACACAGGGAATATCCTCATAGAATAATTTCCCAAAGCATTCTGAATCTAACTTCAGAGAGTTAAGACACAGACATTAGGCAGGGGCCCACGTATCAAAAGGCTGGCAGGTAAGGTCAAAAACGATCTGCCTTTGTCTTCTGTTTTGCGACGGGGAACCCAGGGCATGACACAGGCAAGGCAGACATGTGCTCAGTCGTGGAGTCACAAACCTACATTCTAACACTCTGTCGATCTTTTAAGAAAAAAAGCTTGCAGAACAGAATGAATTTGGGATTGAAGAAAGCGACGAGTGAGAGACAGTGAGAGAGAGAGAGAAGAGAGAGAGGAGAGAGAGGGGGAAGAGAGAGAGAAGAGAGAGAGAGGAGAGAAAGAGAAAGAAAAAGAGAGAGAGATGCTTTCCATAGAGGAGGAGGAAATAAGAGTGGCTTAACAGTCACAGAGTTTGAGTTTTTGAAAGAGGAAACATGTCCGGCAACCTGTAGCACAGGGACACGAACAGGGGCTGGGAAAATAGTACAGTACAGAGGGTAGGACGCTGGCCAACCAGTAGGACCCCCAGCGTCCCACATGATTCCCTGAGCACTGCTAGGAGTGATGCCTGGGTGCCGAGTCAGGAGTCACCCCCAGAATCACCACATCAAGAACTAAACATAACGAAAAGAATGTGAAATGTTATTTAACGGGCCCAGAGAGATAGCACAGCGGCGTTTGCCTTGCAAACAGCCGATCCAGAACCTAAGGTGGTTGGTTCGAATCCCAGTGTCCCATATGGTCCCCCCGTGCCTGCCAGGAGCTATTTCTGAGCAGACAGCCAGGAGTAACCCCTGAGCACCGCCGGGTGTGGCCCAAAAACCAAAAAAAAAAAAAAAAAAAAAAAAAAAAAGAAAGAAATGTTATTTAACATCACTGAACCATACACTGTAAAATGTTCAGGGCGGCACTGAAGAGCCAGAACAGGGTGACTTGCTTTGCACACGGCTCACCTCAACTTTAGTCCCGGCACATGACATCCTGAGCACTGCCAGGATGGCCTTGAGTTCAGACCTCACTCCTGGGTGCCAGGTGTGGCCCACCCCCCACGAAAATGCTGATACCCCTTCTTTTAAGAAAGGGAGGGAGGGTAATAGATCTATTAACCTTTACCAGTTCAGCAAAATATGCTGAGTATTAACCAGATGTAGAGTTTGGGCTTGAACCAGCCAGTATGCTTTGAGGTTAGTGAATTTTCCACTTCACAAAACAAAGAAAAATACTCTCATAATGATAAAATATATATACACATAATATCTGGGGATTAATTTAAGGGGGCAGTATTATCAAACTAAACTCAGAACTAAATTAGGCAAGAGTTGAATAAAATAAAATCATTCTAGAAGTAAGAAATAGTTCAGGTGAGGGCCTGCCAGGAGCGATCCTTTAGCACAGTCAGGAAGGAATCAGCCCTGGACATCACCTGGTATGGCTCTAAAACAAAACTTGTCCATTGGGAATACCGTATTTCATTAAAATGATTTTTCTTCAGTTAAATCATAAATTAAGGACCAGAGAAATAGCTCAATAGCCTAAGTGCATGTTTTGTATGCAAGAGACCCAATTTCGACCCCCAGCATAGCATGATCACCAAGAGCAGGCCAGGAATAATCTATGAGCACTGCTCAGTGCAGAAAAATATTTGTAACTTCATTTATTTTTGTATTTTTGTGGCTTTTGGGTCACACCCAACAGCACTCAGAGGTTACTCCTGGCTCTACGCTCAGCAATCACTCCTGGCAGGCTCAGGGAACCCTATGAGATGGCACATGGGATTCAAACCACTGTCCTTCTGCATGCAAGGCAAACACCCTACCTCCATGCTATCTCTCCGGACCCAAATATTTATAACTTTAACCAAAATACAATTAGAATAATAATGGACACTTTATAAAGTATTATAAAAAGGTGTCAATATTTATATGATTCCTGTATAGTTGCAGAGTAGTAATCTAAAATGACAGTAATTTGACTATATTAAAAAGTTTGAGGTGAAGAATACAGGCATACAGGAAAAAGAGGAAAGGAAAGAACTAATACACCCTTATTCTCTGTAGTGGAAAATTAAAAAATAATGCTTGAGACAGCAAAATAAATTAAGAGAAATATAGCCAAGTTATGAAAGATATAATCTACCAACATAGCATATTAAGAATATATTAAGACCATTTGACTATAATAGCCAAGAGGATGGAATTCAATATAAAACAAAACAAGTTGGCAATGCTAAAAAGCTACAAGAAGGGGTTACCAAGTGGAGGCTGAGCTGTTTTTCATAGCCATCAATCTAGGAGTTTGGTGCTTTTGACTCTGTAATTTTGTTTTAAAAAAAAACTTTGGGGGCCGGGCGGTGGCGCTGGAGGTAAGGTGCCTGCCTTGCCTGCGCTAGCCTAGGACGGACCGCGGTTCGATCCCCCGGCGTCCCATATGGTCCCCCAAGAAGCCAGGAGCAACTTCTGAGCGCATAGCCAGGAGTAACCCCTGAGCGTCACAGGGTGTGGCCCAAAAACCAAAAAAAAAAAAAAAACTTTGAAAATGTGGTCATTATGCTCATTTTCTGCTTAAAGTAACAGTAAGTGTATCAAAACCCCAGAATATCTGTTTTTAAATGTACTTTCTTGAAAGAGCCCATTCTTGACTTAATCTTATCAAGCCACCAAGCCACCAAATTTGTTTCACATCTGTAAATCCCAGACTGCACGGCCACTTGACAGCTCAAAATTGTTTAGTGTTAGCCCAGTAGGATCACAAGAAGTCTAATGGGAAAGTTCCCAGTAATCTACCAAGGTCAGTGAGCATAAACAAACAGTAAGGCTCAATTATCAATTAGGCCAGTAAGTCCTTAGACAACGACTTCAGGGAACATCACGGAGAGACAGAATCATCACTGTGAAGCCGGAGCAATAGCACAGTGGTAAGTCATTTGCCTTGCACGTGGCCGACACAGGGCAGACCCCAGTTCAAATCCCAGTATCCCGTGTTGTCCCCTGAGCCTGGCAGCAGAGCTAGGATGGACGAAACCCTGAGCGTGGCCGGATGTGACCCAAAAACCAAAGGAAAAAAAGAAAAGAACCATCATGGTGAACTGATCCGTGTTGATCTAAGTTTCGAGAATTTCATTCGCCTTCGTGTTATGACAAGCGATCTGAAGTAAAATTTGTGTTTGCAATGTAGCAGCCTAGAATGATGGATGATAAAATGGGGACACCGGTCAGATGAAGGGGGTACTCTGCTGGAGGGATTGCCTGGAGCGACCAGATGATAAACAAGTTGGAGAATCACAGTGCTAGGATATCAATGGAGACAGGACACTTCGAAGATTCACTTGGAAGCAAGACACCGACGTTCCAAAGAACCCACTAGGGACCAGCCATGACCCATCACCACGTACAAACGGAGAAACGGGTCTTTCGAGAGACATTTCACTCACCTGATGAAAGAAATAGGTGACGGCGAGGTCGTTGTCATTCAGGAGAATCTCCTCTTCCGTGGTGAAAAGCCATTTTCGAATGGTCAGGCAGGTGCCCGGCACAGCGGATGTGTAATTCTGGACGTAGAGTTTATGAGGAAATTCGTTGGGTGCCAGCTTACGTACTGGAGAGGAAAGGAGAGAACACAGAAAAGAGAAATAAGAAATCTTCCGGGGATAAACTGTCAAACAGATGGAGAATGACAGGTCCTCATGAGCCAGAAACGGCCTCTGATCTTTCAGGGGACCACAAAATAATCGTCTAGTTAGCCAAATCTATCACACGGCCAGTTAAAGTCTAAAATTCACTGAGATCCATCATCTGATTAGCTCTTACTACAAATTTTGTGAAAAATACCCTAGACATTATCTGGGAAGTGGCAGCGATGTCAGTGAAAATCTTTAGAGAAAGCCTCTCCTCTTATTCAGTTACGGTGCATTAGGGGGCTGATGCTGTAATTCTCAATAAACTGTTTTCTGTTCTCTTTGTTAAGAGCTGCGAGATGCTCTCCCATTGCACCACTGCAACCCTAAGGCAATTCATCAAAGTGAAAAATCTCTTGAGTAGCATTATTTCATAAGCAGGGAAAACAAAAATCAATTTTAATATCTAAAAATATTTTAGAGCTCAGTTTTCTTCTCTTGGTGTTGACTTGGGCCTTTCACGCTGCAAAACTAAATTTACCGTTTCCCATAGAATTTTTTTAAACTCTATTCATTGATTGATTGTGGTTTCTGGGCCACACCCAGCGGTGTCCAGCGGCCACTCCCAGCCCTGCACTCAGAAATCACCCCCCCCCCCTGCAAGCCAGGGGACCACATGGGATGCCAGGAATCGAACCGGGTCCCTCCCCGGGTCAGCGGCATGCAAGGCAAATGCCCCACCTCTGCGCCATCTCTCCAGCCCCATCCCATACAATTTAAAAATTAAAGTTTAGTTCAGAAAAGAATTAAGACAAGAATTCAAGGATACCAATTCCCCAGCAGTCTTTGTCAGTTTTCCTTCTTACTCCTTCCTATAGGGAGTCAAGAAGAGAATACACAGAAAAATGGCTGTTTCAGGGAGAATTTAAAGTCGACCTTGATTTGGGAGAACACAGTGACCCAATCAACCGTGTCCCCTCTGTGGAACGAGGAAGAGGTAATTACTATTAACTCTCATTCAGGCCTCGATTGAGTAATCCGTCAGTCCTTCCTGATTCCAGAGAGGGAAAGAATTTAGGAAAAGCTCTTGTGGTCTTTCTGGTAAGAAAAATAAATCACTTCTCTTTCTCCTTTGATCTCTCCCCTCTCAAGAAGCTTGTGTATTGGTTTTTTGTCAAGGCATGCAGCACGCATGTCTCCATTATTAGAGAAGCATGCACCAGACGTGCCTTTTGGCTTTCCTGGTGCAGTGCCTGATTTCCCCCCAAGAAATGTATTTCAGCCAGAAGGCCCATTGGAGAAGTCAATCATAACCCCTGCGTGGATTATTGGCTATATTTCTGACATGGCTGTGACATTATATACCTCTTTACTTTTATTTATTTTGACTTTGTCTCCTTTGCATAACTAGAAATTCGGCCTTAGTTATCCTGCAATCTTACAGAAATTTTCAGCGCCAAAGACTGCTAAATTCCCCACTGGCTAGTATATTTGCAACCCAAAGGTGGAGCCAAGCAACTTGCCTTTTCCTGCTTTCAACTTCATGGTGCTAACAATAGCTTCTGCCTTTCTTGAATACTACTTTCTGGAGGCTGGGAACTTCTTGCAAACCAGAACACCTCCATCTCAAGTTTCGCCTTACTTCTAGCAGGGCTCTTTCTCACCTACATGGCTAGTTGTTTAGATATGCATATTCTAGGGCTTGGTATCATTGTCTTCCTTCTCCTAAGATCCTCTGCCCTTTGTTCCCCTGAAAATACCTTGCACACCAGAGTTGTGCTTAAAGTGTCATCAGCTGAAAAGTAAAGTTTGTCTCTGGTCTCATAGAAGTGGGTCCCCATACAATGCATTTTGTGTGGTCTCAATTATTTCATATTTCATATTCGTCCGCTCGCGTACCCGCTTTCCTCTCGTGAAAGTACTGTGACCCACGAGAATTGCTGAGACGCATCACGTCCACAGCTGTTTTTATTTCTATATTATCTCCAGTCCCCCTTTATGGTCTTAACACAACCAGTGTGAACATCACCCTTAGCTTTTGTTGTTGGGGGGCCCCACACCTAATTATTCAGAGGTTGGTCCTGGTTCTGCAGGAATCACTCCTGGCAGTGTTCAGAGACTGGAACCAAGATGGCGCACATAAGGCTCCCCCTTAGCTTGGATGAAATAAAACTTAGGGATTTCCTGCTATCATGCAATCAAATGTTCTAGAAGTGACCTGTTGATAAACACTTATATACTTCTATATATGCATAAACACGTATACACAAACCTATGTATTTACTATTAAAACAAAGAGTGCAAGTCTCTTTCTAACTCCTGAAAACAAAAAAATATATGCTTAGAAAAGAAAATAACGGTTGCCAATACTTTCCAGGGAGTCAAGACCCTGTGGAAGTCTTAGAAAGGAGCAGGGGCAGCGGTAGAAAGTTTGCCTTGCACACGGCCGACCTGGGATGGATCCAGTTCGATTTCTGGCATCCCATATGGTACCCTGAGCTTGCCAGGAGTGATTTCTGAGTGCAGAGCCAGGAGTAACGCAATCCCTGAGCATCGCCACCAATTAATCGATAAACTGTTTTAAAAAAAAAAAGATGGAGCAGATTCCCCTTTCTGCATGAACACCCCATACTGTTCCAAAAGAAATGGCCTAGGCCTTATCATACTTCCAAGCCACCTGATCTGTTCAGATCTAGAAATCCTGGAGCCCGCAATTATGTACAACTTCAATAGTCCATTGTAGTATCCGCCCAGTAATATCACAGGAATCTGATGGGAAAGTTACCGAGCGACCTACCAAGCTCAGTGGGTCTCAAGAATACAGAAGGTGCAAAAAATACCAACCACAGCCTAGTAAATCTTTTGATACAGACTTTAGTAACAACATGGAGAGATAGAACAACCATTTCAAACTGACCCATGTTGACTAGGTTCTGATCATTTTATTTGACTTTGGGTTGCAACAATATAAAATAAATTGGTTTGTGTCTGGGCCAGCGCCATAGCACAGCAGGAAGGCATTTGCCTTGCATGCGGCTGAGCCAGGACGGAACCAGGTTCAATTCCCATATGACCCCCCCCCCCCCCGACCCTGCCAGGGGTGATTTCTGAGCGCAAAGCCAGGAGTAAACCCCCAAGTGTCGCCAGTTGTGGCCCAACCACCCCAAAAAAAATTTGTGTCTGCAAGGGGGCAGACTAGGGTGAAGGGTAGGAAATTGGGGACACTGATGAAGATAGGTCATAATGGAGGTGTGATTGGCGTTTGAACATTTAACACCTAGAATGACTGACTATATTCTGAACTTGGTAGGCCACTGTTACTATAAAAATTAGAAAAGGGGGCCGGAGAGATAGCATGGAGGTAAGGAGTCTGCCTTTCATGCAGGTCATTGGTTTGAAACCCAGCATCCCACATGGTCCCCCGAGCCTGCCAGGAGGGATTTCTGAGTGTGGAGCCAGGAGTAACCCCTGAGCGCTGCCGGGTGTGACCCCCCCAAAAAAAAATTAGAAAAGAAAAGAAAACAAAAGGTTCTTAAAAACCTACAGAAAGATTGGGAACCTATTTGCCAAGACAATACATGCAGCACCACTGTAAACACATTACATTAACTGTAATAAAGTTTTAACTACTTAAAGGAGGCATCAAGTTCACTGACTAAGTTACGGCTAGATGGAACACCTATTCTCTTGTGATCTATATTTCACTGAAATTTTAAATAAATTTTAAGTAAATTTAAATAAAATTTAAATCCCTGATTTAAAATAATCTCCCTAAAATGCCTGCTTCAGAGCCATGCTTCCGTTAACTAATAAATCCACAAAAGAGCCAACAGAATCAACAGTGATGAAATACATTCTGACTTGGGTTTCGTGTGATCTGTTGTCTTCTTGTTGGAGACTTTAATAAACGAGCTCTCTTGTCTGCACGTTCTTCTTTAGGCAAATTATTTCAACCTCACAGCTTTTGGGGGCCTTGTTTTGACAGTATTAAAATAAGATACTGAGGGATAAAAGGGCTGTAGCTCAGGGAAAGAGCAGATGCAGGCCTGAGGTCCTGACACCAGGAAAAAAAAGCAAAATGTATTTTAAGAAATGCTTCCAAACAAAACAACATAAGCCATTGGCCGCTGTTTATGATGTCAGGTTAGCTACTTACCAAAGGAATGATTGATCACTTCGAATAAGGCAAAATAATTCACGGTTGTACTGTCCATGCCAACTTTTGCTGCAATGGCCTACAGTAGAAACAGGATAGATTAAAGTCAAACAAAGTTCATTTAAGAGTGTGGCCTCGGGCCTGGAGAGATAGCACAACAGCGTTTGCCTTACAAGCAGCTGATCCAGGACCAAAGGTGGTTGGTTCGAATCCCGGTGTCCCATATGGTCCCCCGTGCCCGCCAGGAGCTATTTCTGAGCAGACAGCCAGGAGTGACCCCTGAGCACCGTGTGACCCAAAAACAAAAACAAAAAGAGTGTGGCCTCAGGGGCCGGGAAGGTGGCGCTAGAGGTAAGGTGTCTGCCTTGCAAGCGCTAGCATAGGAAGGACCATAGTTCAATCCCCCGGCGTCCCATATGGTTCCCCCAAGCCAGGAGCGATTTCTGAGTGCATAGTCAGGAGTAACCCCTGAACGTCAAACAGGTGTGGCCCCAAAACCAAAAACAAACAAACAAACAAACAAAACAAAAAAAGAGTGTGGCCTCCACAGAGTACGTGAACAAGCATAACTGAAGGTGCACAGGTTTGGCAAAACGTTTAAGCACTGCAACCTGATGTTGGCAAGCACCACAAATGATGGTGTCCGAGCACCAAGGCCAGACACGCATGTAACGCCTTGGTACGGCAAAAAACAAAATCATTAACAACCATGGTAAGGGGAAAGTGGCTGAAGAAAGAAACAAAATGTTAACGAATAAAAGAAGGCGTGTGCTGATTTCGACCATCATAATGCAGTACTTTCACCTTAATGTTCAGACTGTCCATTTAATAAGTCTATTGTGTGCCAGATACTTGAAGCTTTTTTTTTTTTTGGACCACACCCGGCGGGGGGTGCTCAGGGGTTACTCCTGGCTGTCTGCTCAAAAATAGCTCCTGGCAGGCACGGGGGACCATATGGGACACTGGGATTTGAACCAACCACCTTTGGTCCTGGATCGGCTGCTTGTAAGGCAAACGCCACTGTGCTATCTCTCCGGGCCCTACTTGAAGCATTTTAATCCAGCCTATTCTCCACAGCTTTACACCATCAAATGTCAAGCCTGTTTATTCAAGTTTCATTTACCTGATAAACGTGGTCTGTAGTACTGTTCTTTTTAACCCTGACTGTCACTGTGGATCCATCTGGCAACGCTACTCGCAGCTCTACGTCGGACACACCATTGTAGTTCTGGAGAGAGAGAAAGAAAGAATTTCAGACCCAGACTATCCTCACTCTCCTTTTAATGAGCTAGCTGAACAACAACCTATGGTGACAGAAAGCAAGTTCCAAGAAAAAGTGAAAACACATCTTAAAAGTAAATATGGGAGGGGCTGGAGAGATAGCATGGAGGTAAGGCGTTTGCCTTTCATGCAAGAGGTCATCTGTTCGAATCCCAGCGTCCCATATGGTCCCCCATGCCTGCCAGGAGCAATTTCTGAGCATGGAGCCAGGAGTAACCCCTGAGCACTGCCGGGTGTGACCCAAAAACCACAAAAAAAAAAAAAAAGTAAATATGGGGAGCAAATATAGCAAGGCAAACGCCGATCCAGGACCAAAGGTGGTTGGTTCGAATTCCGGTGTCCCATATGGTCCCCCGTGCCTGCCAGGAGCTATTTCTGAGCAGAGAGCCAGGAGTAACCCCTGAGCAACGCCGGGTGTGGCCCAAAAAACAAAACAAAAAAAAGTAAATATGGGGTGGCATAGTGATGATGCAATGGTAGTTGCACATAGCTGACCTAGGATGAACCTGGGTTCAATTCCCGGTGTCCCACATGGTCCCCCAAGCCAGGGGTAACCTCTGAGCATCACTGGAGTGGTAACACAGTGGGTAGGGTATCTGTCTTGCACATGATCAACCTGGTTCAATCCTCAGCATCCCATATGGTCCCAAGCCTGCCAAGAGTAATTCTTTTTTGGTGGGGGGGCCACACCCAGTGGCACTCAGGGGTTACTCCTTGCTCTGCACTCAGGAATCACTCCTGGCAGGCTTGGGGGAACCGTGGGATGCCGGGGGTCGAACCCAGGTCAGCCTCGTGCAAGGCAAAAGCTGTCCTCGTCCTCGCTGTGCAATCACTCTGGCCCCTACCAGGATTAATTTCTGTGCACAAGAGCCAGGAGTAACCCAAGCATCAACAAGATGAGTCCTCTTTCTCAAAAAAAAAAAGTAAGTAAGTTGGGGGCTGGAAGAGTAGCACAGTGGGTCGGGTGATTGCTTGGCGTGTGGCAGGCCTGGGTTTGATCCTCAGCATCCCACATGGCCTCCTGAGAACAGAGCCATGAGTAATACCTGATCATTGCCATGTGTGGTCCAAAACCCCTCAAAAAAAAAAAAAAAAAAAGTGGGGCCGGAGAGATAGCATGGAGGCAGGGCGTTTGCCTTACATGCAGAAGGATGGTGGTTCGAATCTCCACATCCCATGTGGTCCCCCGAGCCTGCCAGAAGCGATTTCTGAGTGTAGAGCTAGGAGTAGCTCCTGAGTGCAGCCGGGTATGACCCAAAAACCAAAAAAAGAAAAAGTGCACTCATTTTCATAAAGCTGACTTGCTTCTGCAGCACAAGTTCATTGATCTTGAAGATGGATAAGAGAAACGGGGAAGTCACAGTTTTGCATTTCAAGACAGAAAACTTGAATGAAATTGTCTCAGTCCCCCATTCCCATTTCTGGCTTAGTTTCAAAAACTCAAGACTCAAAAAAATGAGAAAAGAAAACAACTGGGAGCAGTAATTTCAGAAACTGTTCTCTGGTTTCAAATGGTTTCAAGTGTGCTACATTGGTTTATGCAAGACCCCAACTCTATTGTGCGGCCTGAACTAAGATTGATGCGGAACTCAGGAAACTGAGTTAGTCTGGTATCATTGAATTCTGGCAAAAGAAGAAGCAATTCTCATGAACCTTAAAAGATACCTTTCTCTCATTATTTTGTTTTTGTTTTTTGGGCCACACCCAGCTGCGCTCAGGGGTTCCTCCTGGCTCTAGGCTCAGAAATCGCTCCTGGCAGGCTGGAGGACCATAGAGGATGCCGGGATTCGAACCACCATCCCTCCTGGACCAGCTGCATTCAAGGCAAAAGCCCTTCCGCTGTGCTATGTCTTCAGCCCCTCTCTCATTACTTTTGATGACTAACACATTCCTAAAATTTTTTTTTATTTTTTATTTTTTTTTGGTTTTTGGGCCACACCCGGCGATGCTCAGGGGTGACTCCTGGCTGTCTGCTCAGAAATAGCTCCTGGCAGGTACGGGGGACCATATGGGACACCGGGATTCGAACCAACCACCTTAGGTCCTGGATCGGCTGCTTGTAAGGCAAACGCCGCTGTGCTATCTCTCCGGGCCCACATTCCTAAAATTTTTATGACCAAACCAAACCAAAATAACCCAAGTATGTCTTCATTCACCACTTTAAAAAAAAAGAACTGTTCATTCCATAAAACCATTACTCATAATCGAAGTTGCGAAAACAAGATATAATATAATATTACTGAGTAAGTAAGATTACACACATGATTTTATTCAATTCCTATTTATTAACCATGCACCTGGAAATAATTTGTTCTTGTGGTAAGGCACTAGGTATTTAATGATACATTAGGGGCTGGAGTGCTAGCACAGCAGAAGGGCATTTGCCTTGCACACAGTCAACCCAGGCGAGATCTCGGTTCAATTCCTGGCATCCTGTATTACAGGTCCCTCAAGCCTGCCAGGAGCAATTTATTTCTTTCTTTCTTTTCTTTTCTTTTCTTTTCTTTCTTTTGTTCTTTCCTTTCTTTCTTTTCTTTTCTTTCTTTCTTTCTTTCTTTCTTTCCTCCCTCCCTCCCTCCCTCCCTCCCTCCTTCCTTCCTTCCTTTCTCTTTCTCTTTCTTTCTCTCTTTCTTTCTTTCTCTCTTTCTTTCTCTTTCTCTCTCTTTCTTTCTCTCTTTCTCTTTCTCTTTCTCTCTTTCTTTCTTTCTTTCTTTCTCTCTCTCTCTTTCTTTCTCTTTCCTTTCTTTCTTTCTCTTTTTCTTTCTCTCTCTCCTTCCCTCCCTCCCTCCTTCCTTCCCTCCCTCTCTCTCTCTCTCTCTCTCTCTCTCTCTCTCTCTCTCTCTCTCTCTTTCTTTCTTTTGGTTTTTCGGGCCACACCGTTTGATGTTCAGGGGTTACTCCTGGCTAAGTGCTCAGAAATTGCCCCTAGCTTGGGGGGACCATATGGGACGCCACAGTGGTCCTTCCTTGGCTAGCGCTTGCAAGGCAGACACCTTACCTCTAGCGCCACCTTGCCAGCCTCTTTTTTTTTTTTTGGTTTTTGGGCCACACCCGGCAGTGCTCAGGGGTTACTCCTGGCTGTCTGCTCAGAAATAGCTCCTGGCAGGCACGGGGGACCATATGGGACACCGGGATTCGAACCAATCACCTTTGGTCCTGGATCAGCTGTTTGCAAGGCAAACGCCACTGTGCTATCTCTCCGGGCCCGCCAGCCTCTTTTTAAGGATTTTATGGTAGTTCAACTCATATGAATTATTTTGTAAATCAATTTGTGCTAGGTAACTTGAAGCTTTTCCCTTAAGAGGCAGAGAGGACTACTACGGGGGACAGTCACCTACCTCATCTGATTCCGACAGGAATTCCTGCATGATGTCACTCTCACCAATAACTCGTATTGAGCACACTGTAAAAAAAAAAAAAAATCTGGGATGAGATCCTAAAGTCAAGACTGAAGAAAACATATCAGGGTTAGAGTCAATCATCAGTGGCAGGCAATCATGTCAAACTTACATGACATTTGGGAAGGGGAAACGGAAGTTTTGGGGTCAGATCTGGCTGTGTGGAAGAGCTCTTCCTAGCTCTGTACTCAGAGATGCTCTTTGGCAGTGCTCAGTGGACCAAATGCAGGAGTGGAGATTAAACATGGAGTACACAGGGATTGGCTGTGTACACGTAAGCAACTTAGCCTCAGTACTATCTCTTCAGCCCAGTTTGGCATGTGATATTTAAAGCACAACAAACAATATATAACAATATATCCAAGAAAAGAATGAAAAATACTATGTTCGTTAAAAAATAAAAATACTCGGGGCCGGAGAGATAGCATGGAGGTAAGGCGTTTGCCTTGCCTGCAGAAGGATAGTGATGCGAATCCCGGCATCCCACATGGTCCCCCGAGACTGCCAGGAGCCATTTCTGAGCATAGAGCCAGGAGGAACCCACGAGTGCTGCCAGGTGTGACCCAAAAACCAAAAAACAATAAAATAAAAAAATAATCGGGGCCGGAGAGATAGGGTAGGACATTTGCCTTGCAAGCGGCCGACCCAGGACGAACGGTGGTTCGAATCCCTGAATCCCATATGGTCCCCCATGCCTGCCCGGAGCGATCTCTGAGCGTGGAGCCAGGAGTAACCCGAGTGCTACAGGGTATGACCCAAAAACCAAAAAGAGAAAAGACTATATTTGTTAAAAAATAAAATTTTATTCATTTTTTAAATAAAAAAATGGAGGCGTTGGAGAGAGAGTACAGAGGGTAGGGCATTTGCCTTGCATGTAGCCCACCTGAGTTCAATCTCCAGCATACCTTACCCGAACCTGCCAGGAGCAATTTCTGAGCACAGAGCAGGAGTAACCCCTGAGCACAGCTGGATGTGGCCCAAAAACTAAACTGCAACAAAATTTAAAAAAAGAACAAGGAGGGATCGGAGCGGTGGTGCAAGTGCTAAGGCGTCTGTCTGCCTTGCACACACTAGCCTAGGACGGACATGGTTCGATCCCCCGGTGCCCTATATGGTCCCCCAAGCCAGGAGAGATTTCTGAGCGCATAGCCAGGAGTAACCCCTAAAAAACAAAAACAAACAAGCAAAAAAAAAAAGAACAAGGGCCAGCAAATAGTATAGGCAGAAGTTACATTTTAGCCAGTGAACTTAAAACCATTTTATTCTGACCTACTTTAAAATTAGTATTTAGTTTTTGTCTTTGGGCCATGCCAGCATCGCTGAGGCTAGCCCTACCTAGTCTGGTTTCGGTTACTCCAAGAGGGGCTGGAGACTAGAAAACGCAAGGGGCCAACCAGAGACTCCAGCATAATACAAAACACACAGTCCAGTGCCTGGAACTATCTCCCTAGTCCGAGTTGAAAAATTATTTCAATTAAAATGTCTGGAAAACTGCCCATGTGGTTCCCAAGTCAGCATACTGATGTCTGTCTAAAAGAGTTTGCGGGTAAGAAGTGCAGCCTGTAGATGAAGGTTTTTCAGTCACGGAAAACTAGTTATACATTTGTGGGGGATGTGGGGGGAAGCCACGCATGGCTGTGTTCAGGAGTCACCCCTGACTGTGCACTCAGGAATTACTTCTGGCAGCGTCAGGGAAACAGAAGGGGTGTGCCAGAGACCGAATCTGGGCTGGCTGGTGGGCAAGACAAGCACCCTATCTGCTATACTAGTGCTCTGGCCCCTGTACAGCACTTTTCTATTCCTTTTTATTTCTCAGCAAACCAATAAAACAGGCTACTAGGAGCTGTACTGAACAGAACTGATTTTAAAAGTAAGGTCGGTCAACAACTTTTGGCAGAAACGAATTTACTTTTCACTCTTGAAAACACAAACTCGATTAGGCAGTGTGGGAGTAACAATAGACAATCAAGTCCTTGTCCACTGAGGTCAGAGAAATTTATAGAGCAGGGGCCGGAGGGATAGCACAGCGGCGGGACATTTGCCTGGCATGCAGTCAACCCGGGAGGGACCCAGTTTGATTCCCGGTGTCCCATATGGTCTCCCAGCCTGCCAGGGGTGATTTCTGAGTGCAGAGACAGGAGTAACCCCTGAGCGTCGCTGGGTGTGGCCCCAAAACCAATCAATCAATCAATCAATCATTAAAAAAAAAAAAAGCTTACCTTTTTCTAGATATTCTTCCAACCCCCGACGCCGGGCATCTAACTGCTGTTCTGATAAAGAGAAGGGCCATTTCCCTGGAAGTCGGGGAAATGTAAAGTTAGCAAACTCTCTCTTCAGGTTCTGGTGAAGGATGGCAAATTCCCGGTACCGTTTAGAACACAGCTGCCTGCCTGCCATGTAAACGTTGTACACCTGGCGAGGGAGAAGAAAAGGCCTTGCTTACTACGAGTTGAAGTCACACATCCTCACAAACCAAGCTGATTCGTAGATACTGGTGTGAGGTCTGCCACCATCTCCTCACTGGAGAATACATGCAAGATCACTCACTCTATGACCTATTATGTAGTTAAAAAGGCCAGAAATGACACGTGCAAGAGAGTGCTCTTCTTTCAAGGGGCTTGGGATATTACTTTGTTATGGAAATTATTTTTCTAGCCTTGGATTACTAAATTCATATTACCAAGAAAAAAGAAAAAAGAGAAATAAATAGGTGGACTAGAGGTGACATAGGGACAACAGTGGAGGGTATTAGGTATCTTGGGGGAGGAGGGGGTGCACAAGTTTTGTGTTGTTTTGTTTTTCATCAAAATCATCAATGTGGAGGGAGCCACAGTGATAGCACAGCAAAAGGCACAACGTGCCTTGCATGCAGCTGACCTGGGTTCGAGCCCCAGCATCCCTTACGGTCTCCCAAACATCACCAGGAATGCCCCCTGAGCACAGAGCTAGGAATAAGGCCTGAGTACTACCAGGTGTGGCCCAAAAACCAAAAAATCATAAGCGCTAGCATTAGTGTAAACATATTACCCAGACTATAATAAAAATTATCTATAAATAAATAGTGGCTAGAGGGTTAAGGTTGGTTGCCTTGCATACAGCTGACCTGAGTTCAATTGCTGACATCCTGCACAGTTCCCCAGAGCCTGTCAGGAGTGATTCCTGAGTGTAGAGCCAGGAATAACCCCTGAGCATTGCTGGGAATGACTCAAAAAAAAAAAAAAAAAACGGAAGGGCAAGAGAGATAGCATGGAGGTAAGGCGTTTGTTTGCCTTGTATGCAGAAGGATGATGGTTTGAATCCCGGCATCCCATATGGCCCTCCGAGCCTGCCAGGGGAGATTTCTGAGCGTAGAGCCAGGAGTAACACCTGAGCACTGCAGGTATAAACACCCCCCTCAAAAAAAGAAAATGAAAAAGTCAGTTAAAAATAAAATAAAATTAGGAGTCAGAGTGATAGCATAGCAAGTAGGACATTTGTCTTGAATCCAACCAGACTTGGATTCGATTCCTGGTATCCCATATGATCCCACAGCCTGCGAAGAGTGATTTCTTTGCTTTTTATTTCTAGTCTATTTGTATATTATTTCCTCTACTAATTTTGAGATTAATTTGTTCCTTCTCAACGTGTTTAAGAAGCCTGTTTAGATTATTAATCTGAACTTTTTCTTTTTTTTATAGTATCTTTATTTAAGCACCATGATTACAAATATGTTTGCAGTTGGGTTTCAGTCATAAAAAAGAACACTCCCCCTTTCGCCAAAAGTAATTTCTGAGCAGAGCCAGAAATAACCCTGGAGCGCTGCCCGGTGTGCTGGAAAACCAAAAATAAAAAACTTCTAATGTAGGGATTTTTATTTTTATTTATTTTTTTGTTTTGTTTTGTTTTTGGGTCCCACCTGGCAGCACTCAGGGGTTACTCCTGGCTCTATGCTCAGAACTCGCCCCTGGCAGGCTCAGGGGACAATATGGGATGCCAGGATTCGAACCACCGTCCTTCTGTAAGCAAGGCAAACGCCCTACCTCCATGCTATCTCTCTGGCCCCGGGATTTTTATTTTGTTTTGGGTTCATACCTGGCAGAGTATGGGGGACTGAATCTAGATCTGGGTCTGTTGATAGCTAAGGGTTAAAACAGATTAAAAGTTAAAAGGAGGGGCCCAGAGAGATAGCACAGCGGTGTTTGCCTTGCAAGCAGCCGGTCCAGGACCAAAGGTGGTTGGTTCGAATCCCGGTGTCCCATATGGTCCCCCGTGCCTGCCAGGAGCTATTTCTGAGCAGACAGCCAGGAGTAACCCCTGAGCATCGCTGGGTGTGGCCCCCTCCCCAAAATAACTAAAATTCTATCCAAAAGTTAAAGGTTTTTTTTTTTTTTTTTGGGGGGGGGGGGGGGGGGTTGGGTCACACCTGGCAGCACTCAGGGATTACTCCTGGCTCTATGCTCAGAAATTGCTCCTGGCAGGCTCAGGGGACCCTATGGGATGCCGGGATTGGAACCACCATCCTTCTGCATGCAAGGCAAACGCTTTACCTCCATGCTATCTCTCCAGCCCCAGAAGCTAAAGTTCTTAAATTCCAAACTAAGTCTCTGGGGTGGAGAAATATTACAGCAAGTAGGGTGTTTACCTTGCATAAGGCCCACCCAGCTCCAATCACTGACACCCCACATGGTCCCCTGAACCCTGCCAAGAATGAGTAATCCCTGAGCACTGTTGGGTGTAGCCTCCCAAAACAAAACAAAGCAAAACAAAAGAAAGCCTAAAGGCAACCATATGTTCTTGAATAATCTGGGTGTATTGGGTATGGCTGTGCACTTTCCCTAAAGTGAGTCATGAATGACCTCTGTTACGTTTTCTGTTTCTATCTTAGATGTACAGAGTGGAACTAATCATAACCCTTGATTCCTAAATTATTTGAATATTTGTTCTAAAATTTTACAAGTGAAATAAAAGTGAAGACTGGGACCATTTATTTCTAACTACAGAGCCTTTGTCTCCCATCGCCCTGCTTACCAATCAGTTTGGACCATATTCTCCTTTCTCTTGGTTTTCTCTTCAGTAATTTTCCTTCTATAAAATTGTTAGGTCGGAATTTTATTTGGGGTCCACAACCTGATTCCGCACTCGGGTTATCACTCCTGGCAGTGCCTGAGGTCTATACAGGTTGCCGGGGATCAACCCTCGTTGACCACAAGGCAAGCACCTTTACACAGTACCTTCTCTCCGGCCTCTGGAACGCAATTTTTAGTTTACAAATTTGCGTGTCATCCTTGCGCAGGGGCCATGCTAATCTTCTCTGTATCGTTCCAATTTTAGCCTATGTGTGCAAAGCCAGTTGATGAGTGTGAACACACACACACACACACACACACACACACACACGAAGTTGCATCACTTTCATCCTTTTCAGTGCTGTATAAATAGATCCCAAAATTTTGTCAATGGAATCATGAGATGTCTTACTATGCACATTTTTCTAATTATAATGCTGCTGAGCATCTTTTCATGTATTTTTTCACGATGCAAATGACTATCTGTAAAACATCCACTGTTCTGCCTGCTAAATTTTTGTCTTGTAGCATTGCTCTGTAGAGATAAAGAGTAAAGGCAACATAACAGTTGTTTATATTTATAATAATAAAAAAATACTGTTTTTGTTATTGTTGGGGAGGGTTGTTAGCAGGGTCACACCCAATAATGCTGAGAAGCAAAAAATGTGGCGCCAGGGATTCAAATACAGGGCCTTGCCCATGCAACGCAAATCCCTGGCCCCACACACTCTTGATTTTTTTGTTGTTGTTTTTCTGCCACACCCGGTGGTTCCTACTCAGGGGTTGCTCCTGGCTCTGCACTCAGAAATCGCTCCTGGAAGGCTCAGGGGATGATATGGGATGCCAGGATTCAAACCACCATCCATCCTGGAACGGCTGCGTGCAAGGCAAACACCCTACCGCTGTGCTATCTCTCTGGCCGCACCCCACATACTTACTCTTTGAGACAGACAGATATTACCTCTTTTGTTTGTATATAATATATATACAAACTCTTCTTACTGTGTAATTTTTTAAATTTTATTTAAAACATCATGTGCACACTCAGAGGTGCTCAGGGTAACAAGCAGTGACCAGGGATCAAACTTGAGCCTCCTCCTGTAAGCAAAACATGTAGCTCCTGCTGGTTCAGCTAACTCTCCACCTGCATTTGGGGATCTTGAGCTAAGATTTTCAAGACAGAGCACAGAAAGTCGAGAAAGTTGAAAAACAACACAAGCACCAGAAATCTATAAATGCCCTTAAACTCAGGCTGACACTAAAGCGAGCCATGCCGAGTCTGGAATCACTGATGCTCTTCCAAGTAGGAAAGACTTCCCGGAAAGGACATGTCATTCAGAAGACTGGAGCTGACTCAATTTCAGAGTAAAAGCCATTTTAATGAAAAGCGTTTAAAAGCCACCAATGTCAGAGTAGGGCAAGGGATTCACTTAATGGCAAAACAACGACAACGACGGCTTACAAGGTTGAAACCTGGAGTTAGATCCTCACAGATTCATCTACCTGGACAGTCCTCCCCATCCCAGCCCACCAAGAACAATTATTGAATGCAGAGCCAAGAGGGAGCCCAAGCAGCATTGATCAAAAAAGCTTTTCTTTGGGGCCAGAGCAGTGGCACAAGTGGTAAGGCGTCTGCTTTGCCCATGGTAGCCTAGGACAGACCGCAGCATCCCATATGGTCCCCCAAGCCAGGAGCAATTTCTGAGTGCAGAACCAGGAGTAACCCCTGAGCGTCACCAGGTGTGGCCCCAAAACCGAAAGAAAAAAAAAAAAAAAAGCTTTTCTTTAAATAGCAAGACTAGGGCCTGAGAGATAGCACAGTGACAGAGTGTTTGCCTTGCACACGGCCAACCTGGATGGACCCAGTTTGACCCCCGGAATCCCATATGGTCCCCCGAGCCAGCCAGGGGAGATTTCTGAGTGTAGAGTCAGGAGTAACCCCTGAGCACTGTCAGGTTCGATCCCCTAGTGCCCCATATGGTCCCCAAGCCACGAGTGATTTCTGAACGCAGAGTCAGGAGTAACCCAAGTGTCACCAGGTGTGGCCCAAAAACAAAACAAAAACAAAAAACTACAAAAAATGAACAAAAAGAAAAAATAAAACAGAATAGGGGCTGGAGTGGTGATACAAGCGGTAAGGCGTCTGCCTTGCCCGCGCTAGCCTAGGACGAACTGCGGTGGCCGGCGTTCCATATGGTCCCCCAAGCCAGGAGCGATTTCTGAGCGCATAGCCAGGAGTAACCAGAATAAAGCACCTGAAAAGTCTGTAGTACAATATTAAAATCTAAATCCACATATAACTGGAATCAAGAACAAGAGAAAAAGAATGGGAGCTAAATACTTGATGACATAGACAGAAACTCTCCCCAAACTAATCAAAATAACATACCATACATATATGAAAAGTTTAGAAAACTCTAAACAGATAAACAGCAATAATCACCCTCCTAAGCTTATAAATATGAAATGTATAAAAACCAAAGAACAAAAGGGGCCAAAACAATAGAATAGTGGGTAGGGCACTTGCTTGGGCTGACAATATGGTGCCCAGAGCTACCAGCAGTGATCCTAAACACTGCTGGGTGTGGCCCAAAAAAACAAACAAACAAACAAAAACAAAGACCAAGAGTTCTGAAGTAGCTAGAGGTATTCATTATTGTTCCTTTTGGGCCACAGCTGGCAGTTCTCAGGATTTACTCCTAGCTCTGCACTAAGGAATTACTCCTGGCAGGGGTTGGGGGATCCTATGGGTGCCAAGGATTGAATTTGGGTCTGCCACGTGCAAGGTAAATGCCATATATATTTACTATATCCCCACGCCCAAGAGGTGTAAATATTACAGAGGTCCAAAAATGTAAATAAATGGGCTTCTTTTACTGTATGTCTGGGTGTTATGTTTAGAAAAGTGAAAGAAAAGAACATATCAACCCAGAATTTTTTTTTGTTGTTTCTGGGCCACACCCGGTGTTGCTCAGGGGTTACTCCTGGCTGTCTGCTCAGAAATAGCTCCTGGCAGGCACGGGGGACCATATGGGACACCGGGATTCGAACCAACCACCTTTGGTCCTGGATCGGCTGCTTGCAAGGCAAACGCCGCTGTGCTATCTCTCCGGGCCCAACCCAGAAATTCTTGCTGGGGAACACTACTATGTGGTGCCAGGGATGAAACTGCGTCAGATGCATGTAAGGCAAGTTCCTTGCCCTCTACTTCTCTGGCCCTCAACTCAGATATTTATAAAATAAAAAGTAAAAAATCTTCTAATATAGAAAGAAAATATTTTTTCAGACCAACAATAGCTAAGAGAATTCACCAACCGGATGCACATAAATTTTCAGAATATTAAAGGAAATTCTTCACATAGAAGGAACTAGATGAAAAAAAAATATTTACACAGTGACTGAAGGACCAAAGAGCACGCAAGAAGGTAAAAATATAAAATGACGCCCAGGGAGGGTTTTATGGAAGTGGGGGAAAGGCTGAGTGAGGGGCCGGGCGGTGGCGCTGGAGGTAAGGTGCCTGCCTTGCCTGCGCTAACCTAGGACGGACCTCGGTTCGATCCCCCGGCGTCCCATATGGTCCCCCAAGCCAGGAGCGACTTCTGAGCGCATAGCCAGGAGTAACCCCTGAGCGTCACCGGGTGTGGCCCAAAAACCAAAAAAAAAGAAAGGCTGAGTGAGATACACGAGGCCGTGCTCAAGGGACCAACTGCAGAGCCCAAGACTGAACAGGACCAAACACATGCCAGGCAAGTCCCTCAGTCCCTGTGCTGTTGTCACTGACTCCGGCCTCTGTAGTTGCAGGGGATGGAGGAACAGCAGTGGCTTAGGGAACGGTCGTGAGCATCAATCCCAGACCCCCGAGTTGACAGCAGTCCCAGCAACACGGCTGCTGGAGGCCGGCAGCTTTGAGTCTGTGCTCGCTACATATAAAAGCGGTCTCCAGCTGCCGTGCGCCCAAGTCTGCGTACGTACTACAAAAAGAGAGCAGCCTTTGATGAGAAGCACAACAACAGAGGCAAGCATGGGGCTAGGAAGAGCGGAGTAGGTTGGAGCTTCCGCCTGGCATGCTGGGGTTCGAGTTGATCTGACACCACAAGGTCCACTGAGCTCACAGGACGACGGCAGCCCCAATTCCCCAGGCATCCAACTGCCTGTCCACACACGGATGGAGCCAGGCCCCTCTGTCCATGGCTAAATGAGAGCCTCAGGAGTCTGTAGGCATGAGTCCAACTTTAAGGGATGAATCTTAGGGAGCAGTATATGGCACATACAAGCCACAGCTCAGCTGGGCACAGGGGGAATGCGTGCCCGGCAGTCGTCACAGCCACAAGGGACAGGACCGGGGAAGAGGAAATAGAAATGTTTCAACAAAAGAGCCAGTAAGAACCCAACTGACAAAGACCTTGGCGTCTTTCCAGCTGGAAGAAAACAAAGAATTCTGTACAACCATGAGTGTCACCCAATGAAGGGAGAACAGAAAACTAGAGAACGGATCTTACTTCGTGAACGAAGTACGTACGTATCTCAGGTTGGTCTGGCCCTAAGCGAGAATAATGCAGGACACACTCAAAAGTAGCACAGTTGTGGCTGAAGGAATCTGAGACCAAGTACAGCCCATATGTGATGCAGTCCACAGCTAACTGCCAGGTGAAACAAAACAAAACACATTCAGCATTCCGCAAGAGTGGGGAGTACATTATCACAAAACCCAGAGGCTATCCAGTGCAACATTAAACAAATCCAGGATAGGGCCAAAGAAATAGCACAGGGGTGAAGTGCTTGCCTTGGCCGACCGAAATTCAATCCCAAGCACCACATACATGCAGTTTGGAGTAAGCCCTGAGCATCACTAATGTGGCCACAGGACAGAACAAAAGACAAAAATCAAGGCTACAATCAAAAAAATACTCAGTGTTGGGACCGGAGAGATAGCACAGTGGCATGTGCCTTGCAAGCAGCCGATCCAGGACCTAAGGTGGTTGGTTCGAATCCCCGAGTTCCATACGGTCCCCCGTGCCTGCCAGGAGCTATTTCTGAGCAGACAGCCAGGAGTAACCCCTGAGAGCTGCCAGGTGTGGCCCAAAAACCAAAACAAACAAACAAACAAACTCAGTGGGAGCTGGATCAATAGCACAGTGGTAGGGCGTTTGCCTTGCACTCAGCCAACACAGGATGGACTCCGGTTGAATTCCCGGCATCCCAGATGGTCTCCCGAGCCTGCCAGGTGCAATTTCTGAGTGCAGAGCCAGGAGTAACCCAAGTGCCACCAGGTATGGCCCAAAACCCAAAAAACCTACAAAATACTGCTTCAAGAAATAAAAGAGGGCACAGGAAATGGAAACACATATACTCTGTTCACTAATTGAAAGGATTAATTAACATCATTAAAATGACAAGACCGTACCAAGGCATTGTAAAGATTTAACGATACCCATGACATTTTTCAAAGAGTGAATCAAACGCTCTTAGAGATCATTTGCAATATCACATTAACTAAATCAATCCTTGGGAAAGTGAAGACGGGAGGTATCTTTAAATTTTAAATCGTACTATATAGCAGTACTGCTTTATACACTGGACTTTAATACAGACAGACCTCAGATCAATGGAACAGACTTTAGTATTCTGAGACCGACTCCCAGGTGTACAGTCAATTAATCTTTGCTAAGGGACATAAATACAAAGTGGGTCGAGGAAAGAATTCCTCATCAACAAGTGGCATTGGGAAAACTGGTCAACTGCAAGCAGAAAAGTGAACTCAGAGAGCCAGAGAGATAGCAGAGCGGTAGGGTGTTTGCCTTGCATGCAGAAGGATGGTGGTTCAAATCCCGGCAGTCCATGTGGTCCCCAAGCCTGCCAGGGGTGACTTCTGAGCATTAGAGCCAGGAGTAGCCCCTGAGAGTTGCCGGGTGAGCCCCACCCACCCCCCAAAAAAAACCCAAAAACAAAAGCAAAAAGTGAACTCAGACCTCTCTTTAACACTACTGATGAATATCAAATCAAAATAGATTAAAGACCCTGATAGCAGGCCTATAACCAAAAGGCAGGTACATGGAGGAAAATCGAGGCAGAACACTCCATGACACTGAAGCTAAAAACATCTTCAAGGCCACTAGCCAAACAAGCCCACTGCGGAGAAATCTGCCACTTTGCTCAAAGTGCAGCACCTCATCTAAAAAAAAATAATAATTTTAAAAAATTCTTGCAAAAAAAAAAAAAAAAAGATAGGGGCCAGAGCAGTGACACAAGCAGTAGGGTGTTTGCCTTGCTAACTTAGGATGGACTTCGAGCCCATCCCCTGGCATCCCATATGACCCCTCGAGCCAGGAGCGATATTTGAGCGCATAGCCAGGAGTAACAGCCCCTGAGCACATCGGGTGTGCCCAAAAAACAAACAAACAAAAAAGATAAATAACCCATTATTTTGACAACTTTCCAGCAGATATCAGGAGAAAAGAGAGGGCCAATGGCCCCACTCTGCCAAAGCCACGCCTACTGCCTCCATCACCCAAAATCACCATTTTCCCAATGGCCCCGCCTCATCAACCCTCTATCCCTTAAGCCAGGGGTCTCAAACTCAATTTACCTGGGGGCCGCAGGAGGCAAAGTCGGGGTAATCCTTGAGTGCAAAGTCAGTAGTAAGCCTTGAACATTGGGGGGGGGGGGTGTGTGACCCAAACAACTAAAACAAAACAAAACAAAACAAAAAAAGCTTTCTCTAGGGCAGGGCCACAAAATGTTGTACAGAGTTTGTGGTCCACGCCCGCGAGTTTAAGACCCCTGCATAAGGGCCCGGAGAGATAGCACAGCGCTTTGCCTTGCAAGCAGCCGATCCAGGACCAAAGGTGGTTGGTTCGAATCCCGGTGTCCCATATGGTCCCCCGTGCCTGCCAGGAGCTATTTCTGAGCAGACAGCCAGGAGTAACCCCTGAGCACTGCCGGGTGTGACCCAAAAAACAAAAAACAAAAAAACAAAAAAAAAATGGGGCCGGAGAGATAGCATGGAGGTAAGGCGTTTGCCTTTCATGCAGGAGGTCATTGGTTCGAATCCCGGCGCCCCATATGGTCCCCTGTGCCTGCCAGGAGCAATTTCTGAGCCTGGAGCCAGAAATAACCCCTGAGCACTGCCGGATGTGACCCAAAACACACACACACACACACACACACACACACACACACACACACACACACACACAAAAGACCCCTGCATAAGGCTTAAGGGACACTAAACTTACCAAACTTCAAGTATGTTGGTTTGGGGCTGATATCACCAGGATTTTTAGAGTGAATGCAGGCACCCTCCTGCTTTTTCCAAGCTGAGTACATGCCCTAAAATTCGCAGTATCAGTGATAGTGCTTAGAATTTCTGGATAACTTCATATAGGAACAGGCCCACAGAAAAGAATGGATAGCTCACATCAAGAGTTTAAAACCGGCGGGGTCAGAGAGATAGCACAGCTGTGTTTGCCTTGCAAGCAGCCAATCCAGGACTTAAAGTGGTTGGTTCAAATCCCGGTGTCCCATATGGTCCCCCATGCCTGCCAGGAGCGATTTCTGAGCATAGAGCCAAGAGGAACCTCTGAGTGCTGCCGGGTGTGGCCCAAAAACCAAAAAAAAAAAAAAAAAAAAAAAAATCCAGAACACAAACTTAAAAGTTGAAATCAAAGGAGAAGTCCAACAAAAGATGTGTGGAACAAGAAGATTACTAAAGGACTAAAAGGAAAGATGCAATCATGCAATTTGCTGCAATGTGGATGGAACTGGAAGATATTATATTAAGTAAGTCAAAAGGAGGATAAATATAGAATGGCTATCACTTATATGTGATATTTAGAATAACAGCATGAAAGCATTTAATGGTTTAAATGGGGCTATAAATACCCAAGATGCATCTCAGGCCCATCCTAGGTATTCATTCTCAAAGGCTTCAAGCAATAGATGAAGTGAACGTAGCTAGAACACTGGATGATTTGATGGACAGTCAATACCAGCCTATTTCACGTGGATCTTCTGCTTCCAAAAATTTTAATTTTAATGTTGGTATTTTCAGGAACAGCTAATATGTGTATAGAGGTTCTTTTTAAAGTTTGGGTACAAAAATAAAGTTTGGAGACATTGGGGAAAAATAATAAAATAAATGGGGGTTGTCTGGAACACTCCTGACCCCAGAGCATAGTGAGAAGAAAGAAATAGAGTGCGGAGGAAGAAAGACAGATGTGAAATAACGGGGTCAGAGGTTAAGGGAATTCAGGGACATTGGTGACGTTAAGGAAAGACAGAACTAAATATCCAAACCACAGCGTCAAAGGTGGAATAACAAGACCCAAACCTTAACAACCAAATTTTAAAAGGTGCCTATTAAAATGACAGGCTGGTGATAGAGGTCTGGAAGGACTCTGGGAACACTGGTGGAGGGAGTTTGAGAATGGTGGTGGAACTGCTTGGTATTGAAATATTACATGTCTAAAACTCAACTATGAATAACTTTGTAAATCACAATGCTTTAAATTAAAAAAAAATTTTTTTTAATTTTTGAGCCACATCTGGGGGCGCTCAGAGGTTAACTCTGCCGGGAATTGAACCAGGGCCCGTCCAGGTTTGGCCGCATGCAAGGCAAATGCCCTACCGCTGTGCTATCACTCCGGCCCCAGTGTTTTACATCATAGCGTGAACCCATCATCCTGCTGGACAAGCTGACCTCGACAGGAGCCATTCACTGCAGTGATCCAAGAAATAGCACAGATGATTGACCTGGGCAAACAAGAGCTCAGTGTGTGAGGATCGACTCGGGACACTTACCACAAACTTCTCGCCGTTCTGCTCCACATGTTTGTACGTGGGGACCGAGATGGGCACCGCCTGCTTGTCTGTGTAATCGTACAGTGATTGTCCCAGCGCGTCGTCGCTTGGGTCGAGGTTATCTGCCTCGTGGGGGGGCACAGACAACACCGTCAGGATCAGTTCCTTCTCGCCTGCTCGGATGAGATCCACCACCTGCTTGTGGGTGGCCCCCTCGACGTTCACACCGTTCCTGGGGAGAAAGGGGACAGGACAATCTGTAAGCCAGACGGGTTCCAACAACTTCTGTCTCCACCGGCTCCAGTCTCACAGGGTTGGGACCATACAAGCCCACGCTTCATTTGGTTCCAGAGGGGGGTTATGTTTTCACAGACCATAGAGTGGAGAATTCAACATGAAGAAATGGCAGGAGGGGACATGGCAACAGGGGAGGGGACCCAGGCTCCCACATACGGTGTCAGGAAAAGACGTGGCGAAGAGGCTGAAGTGGAGGCGAAGACAAGGCTTAGACAGCTGAAGACTGATTCCCTCATGCTAAAGAAGCATGTACACAACAGAATCAAAGTGGCTTTTAAATAATTCAGGCGACTGGACTGTATTCTAGATAATCATATCGAAAATTGTTTCAAGAATTATATCCCCTTAATATGTAAAGACTCAAAACGGTTAAAGCTTGTGCTCTTTTTACTTTAGTTTTATATCTCATTTCATCTCAAGTGCATCTTGAGTCCACCTTTCTTTCTCATCGAGTTTCAGCACCGTGGGAGTTAAATGGTATTTCTCTCCACATATGCTGGGTCCTTTCTGCACCATCTTTTTTTTTAAAGAAAAGGAGACAACCTGAAACTCTATACTGGCAATATCCAAAGGAGACTTAACTTTCTTTGTTCTCCCAGTCACTTTAGTCTCTTCTATCTTTTTTTTCTCTGTTGTATTCTCTCTGTCTGTCTGTCTGTCTGTGTCTGTCTTGCTTAGAGCTCTGTAAAATTAACTTAAAGTAAAAAAATACAGGAACTTTTGGGCTAGGGATGAGCCTGACTTGTGTAAGGCTCTGGGTTCTATGCCCAGTATCACTAGAAAGTGTATCTGTACGTATACATGTGTACAGATATACATGTAGACATAAACACATATATAAATACACATACACACTTTTATATAAATGGGCCAGAATAACAGTACAGTAGGTAGGAGCTTGTCTTGCCCGTGACAGACTCAGGTTTGATCCTGGAGTCCCATATGGCGTCCCCCGAGCACTGCCAAGAGTAGTTCCTAATTACAAGCCAGGAGTAAACCCTGAATACTGCTAGGTATGACCAAAGAGAAAAGAAATAAAATTAAATTAAAAAAAAAAAAAAATATGTATATATATATATATATATATATATATATATATATATATATATATTGGGCCAGAGAGAGCGTGTACAGGAGGCAAGGGGCTTTTCTTGCAAACAGCTGACTCTGGATCAATTAGCACCACAGAGTCTTCCGAGTAACACCATAGTGATTCCAGAGCAGACTCAGACATGACCACTGGCAGGTGCAGCCCAAAACCATCTCCCCCACCAACACATGCATGCACGCACGCACATACACACATACATACACACACACACACACACTCACATGGACACATATACCAATTAGCTATCCCTAAAGTTATTGAATAAATCAACCTACTCATTCTCCTTCCTGTTTCACTGGGTATAGAAAGGCTGCAATTAGAAAAATGTTCAAGGCTTGAAAGAGCAAAACTCTTGTCCAGAAATATGCTGAGTCTCCTCAAGCTCCGTTAGCAACCCAACCGCCTTCCCAGAATGCTGAGCCGGCCGATGGCGTCAGCAAAACTTGGGAGGCAGCTGGGTGACTGGAGGTCCTCTCCCAGAATCCCGAGACAGAGCTAAGAGCTACACCCATGGCCTTTAGTCAGTATTAAAAAAAGCTTATCAACCACTTAGAGTTAAATTTTTTTTCAGTCTTGTTCCAAAACATTGGGTTTTTCCACTTCCTGAAAGCGAGGCTAAGTTTAGTGACAAGCCCTCAACACTCTTCAGTCACTGGAACTATCTGTCAGAGACTGGTGTCTAAACAACAGGTAGGAGGAGATCGCCCCACTCGCCTCCTTCCTTTTTCTGACTCTAGTAATCGAGTCGAAACTCAGCACTTTGGTAATTTACTCTCGTGGGTCCTAATTTACACGTGGAAAAAAACTTCAATCCATTCATAATTCACTAGTTATTGGAGATAATAAAAAGCCTCTTTCGGGGCCGGAGAGATAGCATGAAGGTACGGAGTTTGCCTTTCATGCAGGAGGACGGTGGTTCGAATCCTGGCATCCCATATGGTCCCCCGTGCCTGCCAGGGGCGATTTCTGAGCATAGAGCCAGGAGGAACCCCTGAGTGCTGCTGGGTGTGAAACCCCCCCCCAAAAAAAAGACCTCTTTCACTGACAGAAACTGAAATCAGGTCAGACGAATGATGGAAACTGGAATGAAGTCTGATAAATGATCTAAAAAAAAAAAAGAGGCTGGGACTGGAGTGATAACACAGCGGGTGGGGTGCTTGCCTTGAACATGGCTGACCCGGGAAAGAACCCTGGCATCCCCGATGGTCCCTTGAGCCTTAAACCAGCCAGGAGTGAGTTCTGACTGCAGAGCCAGGAATAGCCCCTGAGCTATTTGGGCCGCAGGGTGAGGCCCAAAACAAACAAAAAGACCATGTTGTACAAAAAGAGGTTAGTTATAGGGAAAAAGTCTAGCCCACAACACACATATGATTGGTTAAGGCACTAGCATCTACTTTGTGGCATCTAACCAAGGTTTCTGGGTTTACTTGTCTTGTTTTGTTTTGCTACACACGTTGGCACTCAGGGGTGACGCCCGGCAGGCTTAGGGAGACCAATATGGGATGCTGCGGATTGAACGCAGGTCAGCCACTTGCAAAGCAAATGCTCTAGCGAATGTGCTATTGCTCCAGCCCCTAACCATGGTTTTGTAAGATGCTACTGGGACCAGAACGATAGTATAGCTGGGCAGGGGTTTGCCTTGCTTGTTGTCAACACAGATGCAATCCCTGTAACCTCTTATGGTCCCCCGAGTCCCACCAAAAAAAGATTCTTGAGCACAGAAGTACACCAAAAATTATATAAGTAAGTAAATAAATAAGGGGCCAGAGTGCTAGCACAGCGAGAGAGTGTTTGCCTTGCACACAGCAGATCTAGGACGGATGGTGGTTGGAATCCCGGCATCCATTTGGTGGCCCGTGCCTGCCAGGGGCGATTTCTAAAGGCAGAGCCAGGAGGAAACCCTTAGCACCGCCAGGTGTGAACACCCCCACCCCAAAAACAAAACCAAAAAAAGTTTGGTTTTAGGATATATCCAGCACTCTGGGCTTCCTGCTGAGACTGTGCTCAGGGGTCCCTCCAGTGGGATTCAGGGCACTTGAAGAGCCTCATTATCTCTCATTAAGTGATAGAAATGTTCTTTAAGTTGACTGGAAGGGCTCTGTTAGCTCAACGGCTCCACACTTAAAATCGATTTGGGATTTCACTAGGGAGACATTTCTGGTGGGAGAGAAGGCAAGTGTATTCCAGGCCTTAAGTTCCATCCTCCGCTCTGCCAGTTCCTCAATTCCCTCAGGACAACCACGGGTGGCTCCAATGTCAATCACTGGGCATAGCACCAGTCAAATACCGCCTGACCAAGGAGTAACCGCACCCCACCCCAGATGCCACACTCCTGGGTGTGGTCCCCATTTTTCAGAAGTGTACATTTGACTCTACAGGAAATAAATTTCCATGAAGTTAACCTTAAAATAAGACTTATTGGGGGGGTGGCAAAAGCGACAGTACAATGGGTAGGGAGGGCATCTGCCATGCATGTGACCAACCCAGGTTCGATCCCTGGAAGCCCTGTATCTCACCAGGAGTGATCTCTGAGCCTAGAGCAGGAAGGACTAAGACCTGAGTACTGCCAGGTGTGGCCCCCAAATATTTTTTAAAAAGAAAATTGACTCAGGGGCTGGAAAGATAGAATGGAGGTAAAGCATTTGCCGTGCACGCAGAGGGACAGTGGTTCAAATCCTGGCATCCCATAGGGTCCCCCAAGCCCGCCAGGAGTGACTTCTGAGTGTAGAGCCAGGAGGAACCCCTGAGTGCTGCCAAATGTGACCCAAAAACAAACAAAACAAAACAATACAAAAAATAAAACAAAAACAAAATATATGTAATGAAGCCTGGATACAATTTCTTACCCTGAAAAAATAAAAAGTTCATATATAGACTACATGAAAATTCGTGATTCTTTGTTATAGAGAATGCAAAATACAAAGAGACAACAAATGTTTTGAGAATTAAAAAAAAAAAAACTCAGGCAGAACAGGGTACAGCGGATAAGGCACTTCACCTGCATGCTGACACAGGCTTGATCCTCAGCACCACATAAGCACCCCCAAGCCCACCAGACGAAATCCCTGAACACAGCTAGGTGTAGTCCAAATAAATAAATAAATAAAACATAGGGCCAGAGAGATAGCACAGCAGTAGGCAGAGCCAGGGGGAACCACTGAGTGCTGCCAGGTGTGACCCAAAAAACAAACAAACAAAAAGCTTCAAGGGGCTGACGTATGGACATGCCCCCCACATCGCTGCAGGATGTGGCGCCCAGCGTTAGAATGTATGGTTCCCTATCAAAAACCGGTTGTTTATAAGCAGGTAAAAATTCTTGCCTACAAATATGGCACAATACATAAAATACAGAGCCAACTGAATTTCGGTGACTAGACTATATGGAATTTGTTTGACTGGGGGCCACACCCAGCAATGCATTCAGAAATCATTCCTGGAGGGGCTTAGGGAACACACGGGCTGCCAATTTGGGAACCTGCAAAACAAGTGCCCTACCCACTGCACTATCTCTCTAAACCAAAACCATGTGGGGTATTTGGGGGGGGGGGGTTGGGCCACACCTGGCAGTACTCAGGAGTTACTCCTTGCTCTGCTTTCTTTTCTTAGGGGGGCCACTACATCTACCAGTGCTCAAAGATTACTCCTGGCTTTTTGTTCAGAAATCACACCTGGCAGGATTCGGGAACCATGTAGGTTGCCAGGGAGAGAACCCAGGCAGGCCAGTGCAAGGCAGTCCATCTACAGAGGTTTTTCTGTTTGGGGATTTTTTTTTTTTTTGGTTTTTGGGTCACAACCAGCAGCGCTCAGGGGTTCCTCCTGGCTCTTCGCTCAGAAATCACTCCCAGCATATGGGATGCCAGGGTTCAAACCACCATCTGTCCTGGGTAAGCCACGTGCAGGGCAAAAGCCCTACCGCTGTGCTATCTCTGAGCCCTACAGAGCTTCTTTTAACAAGATCCCTCCCTACATTTTCCACAATACATTTTCCTAGAAACTGAGTGGCAAGTATACAAGTTGGAGAAAAACAGATCCCTGGACACCAGGAGTGATTTCTGTCAACTTTTCACTGGGTTGTTGGGTACAGCTATGTTAGATGCATTCGAATATATAGACAAAGTACTTTTCTGAAATTAGATTTTTTTCCCTTCCAGTTCTTCAACAGGTTGGCCTCTTTTCATCTAACTCTGCCTACTTGCTAATCTGAAGGCAAATGAACATGTCAGAGATCATTACTGACTAAGTATTTTAGCAGTCTGCTGTACTTTGACCTCTTGAGCTGTGAGATCCAGCTTATAAGAAACGAGAAAATGAACTTTGAACATGCATGCGCAAGATTATCTTTCTTGACGCGTTATCAAAACTGGGAGGGGGGAAAACGGAGCAATAGCACAGCGGGTAGGGTAGATGCCTTGCACACAGATGACCCAGGTTCAAACCCCCGGCATCCCATACAGTCCCCCAAGCCTGCCAGCAGTGATTTCTGAGCGTGGAGTCGAGGGTAACCTGACTGCCACTGGTGTGACCCAAAAGCAAACAAACAAGATTTGGGGGGAGATTTTGTTTCTGAAATAACTTTTATTTTTTTATCTTGCATCTTGGAACATCACCTATTTGGTGGGGGGGGGGCACACCCGGTGACTCTCAGGGCAGGGGTTACTCCTGGCTCTGCGCTCAGAAATCGCTCCTGGCTTGGGGGACCATATGGGATGCCCGGGAATCAAACCATGGTCCGTCCTAGGCTAGCGCAGGCAAGGCAAATGCCTTACCACTTGCACCACCACTCCCGCGCCACCTATTTGTTTGTTTTGATTTGTTTTGGCCGAATTTGGTGATGTCCTGGGTGATGTCCTCGGTGAGCTCAGGAGACCATCTGGGATGCGAGGGACTGAACCCGGGTCCGTCGTGAGGAAGGCAAGCACCTTTCCCGCTGTAGTGACCTCTCCAGCCCCATTAATCCAATTTACTATTTGGATAAGAAACGGGACGACCTGGCTCCCAACCACTGGAGCACAAGTCTGGCTGGCACACACACAAGGCCCACGTTTGATCCAGGTCATTGCACGGCAATTTGAGCGCCTCCAAGCACAGCACTGCCGGATGGGAGGAATACTGAAGTATCTGGCCGCAAAGTTGGGCTTGGAGTACAAGGAGAAGAAATTCTGAGCCTGCAAGGTTCCCAAAAAAAAAAAAAAACAGGGGAGAGGAGAAAGGACAAGAGAAAGCAAGTCATCAAAAGCTTGGGCATTTTCTTTTATGTTGCTTGAGTCTTTTCTAATAAAAGCAGGTGTGGTTTTAGATCATTTTAGAAGTACAAACTTCACTGCTAACAATGACCTCGATAAAAATTAATCCAAAAATTTAATTAAAAAAATTAAACAGGGAACTGGAGCAATGATAGTACAGTGTGCTGGGTGTTTGCCTCGCACACGGGCAACCTGGATTCAATACTCGGCCACCCTATATGGCCCTCCAAGCACACCATGAGTGGCTCCTGAGGAATCCCTGAGCATCATTTAATGCCCTGAATGAGCTCATTCATATGAAGTGCATAAATAAATAAAGCAAAGAAATGGACACTGTCCAATAAAAGCAAATCCTCCGATTCTAACTACAGAAGTGAGGAGACAGAGTGGGTGGGGGGAATGAAGACGGTAAGATCACAAGGCTGGATCAATAATACAGCGGCAGGTAGGGCACTTGCCTTGTATGTGGTTCACCCAGCTTCCATCTCCAGCATCCCACAGAGTCACGAGTCTGCCAGGAGTGATCCCTGAGCACTCAGAACCAAAGAGTATTACCAAATGTGGACCAAAAACCAAATCAGGGCTGGAGCGGTGGCACAAGCAAGAGGTAAGGTGTTGGCCTTGCTCAACGCTAGTCTATGACGGACCGTGGTTCGATCACCCGACGTCCCGTATGGTACCCCAAGCCAGGAGCAATTTCTGAGTGGAGAGCCGGGAATAACCCCTGAGCGTCTCCGGGTGTGGCCCAAAAACCAAAACCAAAAAAAAAAAAAAAAAAAAAAAGAAATGTATGGGAGCCGGAGCAATAGTATAGTGGATAGGGCACTCGCCGTGCATGGAGTCAAGCCACGCTCAATCCTCAAAACCAATATGATTCTCCAAACCAGGGCAAGGATGACCTCTGAGCCAGGTACAGCCTCTGAGCACCATCATATATAGTCCAAAACAAACAAAAATTAAGATTACGAATTATACAAAATAGATCCTTTCCAACTTCATAAAAGAGGACATATCTAGGCCAGAGAGACAGCATAGCAGACAAGGTGATTGTCCTGATGCTACTGCCTGAGACCAACCCCTGACACAACATCTGGTCTCCTAAGTACCATACCACCAGGAGTGACCCCTGCCCAGTCTGAGCACCTTGAAGGATGGCTCCGAACCGAAAAACGAAGATGGGCAAACTTCTAAAAGTAGTTGTTAGGGTGAGAAGATAACAGGTGACCTCATTTCCCTAACCTTCACCTCCACATTGATTCATTCATTCTTTCTTCCTTTCTTTCTTTTCTTTCTTTCCTTTCTTTTCTCCTCTCTCAACAACGTTTATACTTTAGGTCGGGGTCTCAAACTCTCGGCCCACGGGCCATTTGTGGTCCTCCGTACATTTCGTGGCCCTGCCCTAGAGGAATCTTTTTGCTTTGTTTTTAGTTTTTTGGGTCACACCCCCCAATGTTCAAGGCTTACTACTGACTTTGCACTCAAGGATCACCCCGACTTTGCCTCCTGTGGCCCCAGGTAAATTGAGTCTGAGACCCGTGCTTCAGGTATATAAAGGTACTATGCCTTCACTACCACCAAATATGTCTTCTAAGTGAAAACATATATTTATATACTTACATAAACATATATACTTATATGATATACTTTTAAGATTTGTCAAAACCCAAAACACTAAGAATATCAAGCGCTGGCGAGGGTGTGAGGTAACGGGAACTCTTTCGCTGTTGCTGGGAATGCGAAATTGGGCAGCTGCTCTGAAGACAGGTGAAAAAAAGAACATTTCTCTTACCACCTAATCTGCTATAGCTCCTTAGTGTTCAGCCAAAGAAACTGGAAACTTCTGTTCACACAAAAACCTGCACACAGATGTTCAGAGCAGTTTTTTATTTAACTGCCGAGGCTTGGCAGCCAAGATGTTCTTCAGAAGAGGAAAAACAGTGCTCACTTCAGACAGTGGATTACTAGTCAACAAAACCAAAATGAACTATCAAGTCAGAAAAGACATGAAAGAAACTAAGTCTATGGAGAAAAGATTAAACGATGGACCTCGCTTGCCGCCGGGAGTCTCTAGCCAGGTTTAATTCTACCACCTCAGGGTCCTCCAGGCATCGCTGAGTGCAGCCCTGGAGGCCAGCACCACAAGATTGAACCTGGGGGATCAGCCACATGCACGGCAGATAACCTAGCTACTGTACTATCTTTCTGGTACCTGAAATATATGTTTTATTTTCAGATTTCTTTTTTTTTCTTTTTTTTTCTTTTTTGGTTTTTGGGCCACACCCAGCGGTGCTCAGGGGTTACTCCTGGCTGTCTGCTCAGAAATAGCTCCTGGCAGGCACGGGGGACCATATGGGACACCGGGATTCGAACCAACCACCTTGGGTCCTGGATCGGCTGCTTGCAAGGCAAACGCCGCTGTGCTATCTCTCCGGGCCCTTATTTTCAGATTTCTTCTTTGAAGCAAAAGGTTCAATATTATTAAAAACACAAATATGCTCATCTATATTTATCTACTTATCTATCTAAAACACACATTCTCTCCACATGTCAGCGCCCATTCATGGTTTGCAAATGGGAATATAGATTCCCCTTAAACCACAAGTTCCTTTACAACCACTGTTATAAAATTTATATAAAATAGTTATTAACAGGGGCCGGAGAAATAGCACAGCCGTAGGGCGTTGGCCTGGCATGCAGCCGACCTAGGATTGACGGTGGTTCAAATCCCGCGTCTCATATGGTCCCCCGTGCCTGCCAGGGCAATTTCTGAGCACAGAGCCAGGAGGAACCCGAGTGCTGCCGGGTATGACCCAAAAACCAAAAAAAAAAAAAAAAGTTACTAACAGGCCGGAGCAGTGTTGCAAGAGGTAAGGCGTCTGCCTTGCCTATGCTAGCCTAGGACGGACCCCGGTTCGATCCCCCCAGTGTCCCATATGGTCCCCCAAGCCAGGAGGGATTTCTGAGCGCATAACCAGGAGTAACCCCTGATCGACACTGGGTGTGGCCCAAAATGAAAAAAAAAAAAGAAGAAAAGAAGAAAAGAAGAAAGAAAGAAAGAAAGAAAGAAAGAAAGAAAGAAAGAAAGAAAGAAAGAAAGAAAGAAAGAAAGAAAGAAAGAAAGAAAGAAAGAAAGAAAGAAAGAAAGAAAGAAAGAAAGAAAAAGAAAGAAGTATAAAAATAGTATGCAAGTTCTGCTTCACACTTCAGTTTTAGGGCTGGAGAGATGGCACGGCGGTAGGGTGTTTGCCTTGCAAGCAGCCAACCCAGGACTGACGGTGGTTCGAATCCCGGCAACCCATATGGTCCGGTTCCCCGAGCCAGCCAGGAGCGATTTCTGAGCGCAGAGCCAGGAGGAACCCCTAAGCGCCGCCAGGTATGACCCAAAAACCAAAATGAAAAACACCAACCAACGAACTTCAATAGTAATGGTAATTTTGTTTTCTAATATAGGAGGCAGTAGGTTCTACTGAAACCATACCTGGTTTTAACAATGAATTCTTTCTTTTTGTTTACTTGTTTGCTTTTATTTTGGGGCCATACCCAGTGACATCTGCAGTTACTCCTGGCTCTGTACTTAAGAATGACTCCTAGCACTTCTGGGGGGGGGGGGGGGATACAGAATTCCAGAAATCAAACCTGGGTTGGCCAAGTGCAAGCTAAGTGTCCTACCTGCTTAACTACCTCTCTCTGGCTTCAACAATGAGTTACTTCTTCATACTATGGGTTATTTCTTTATACTGTGTGATAATAAAGTAAGAAAGATAACAGCCACAATAGTTTCCCTAACCTGACTCATCTCCCTCTTTTATACTATTTTGAGGGCCCTGAGCTGAATTTTTCACCAGCAAAACCATCTATCCCAAGTCAAAGCCAGCAACAGTTGTCAGGTTGCCTACAAGAGCACTTCAAGACAAAACCCAAGTCAAAGTTGGCTAAGGAATAAACGCGACTAGATTTATCAACGACCTGACTTGGCAAATCAGGTAGAGTACCAACGAAGGAACCTTTAAAGATTCATTTCATAATTTCTAGATCATTGCATAGTGCCATGAATTAAAGCATGACTTCGACTTCTCATGTGATCTGGCTGAGTTGTTTCTGAAATGACCAAATGCACCCTGAATCTTTATATTAATCTCCTAAATACGTAGTCACAAACGGTACTGACGTGTGAATCTATTACTACTACGTTTGTTTTGTTTTTGTTGTTACTGTTTCAGAATTTGGACCACACCTAGCGGTGCTCAGAAATCACTCCTGGCAGGCAGGGGACCATGTGAGATGCCAGGATAGAACCCGGGTTAGCCATGTGCAAGGCAAATGCCCCACCCGCTATGCTATCACTCTGGCCCCGTTACTACTGCTTTCTAAAAAGAGCTTAAAATGCATTCACTTATGAAAGTAACCTTTAAAAATAACATGCTTTTGAATGGGCATGACATTCAAGCAAATATGCTTGAATCCAGATTAAATTTGGGCCATTTCTTTAAGCATCTAAGCAATACGACCTGTTTCTCTGAACAATAGCACATTTCAACACCTAGAACAAAGTGTATTTCTGCATTAAATAAATACAACGTTTTCTGACGCAGCTAAAGAATAACTGGGAGTGAGCCCGGAATAGTGGAAGTGACAGCGAGCGTACCTACAGGAGCTGAAGAAGGGAAGCCGGAGAGCAGGTAGGGCACTTGCCTTGCATGTAGACAACACAACTTCAATTCCCAGCCCTGTAAGGAGTGACCTGAGCACAGGTCCAGGAGTAAACTGGATGTGGTCCAAAAAGAAAAGGAAAGAAGCATGCCTAAGGTCCAGCAAGGTACGGTTCCCCAAAATGTCACCAGCAGGCAAAGCACCTCCACCTTATTCCAGCACCCCTGGGTGTAATGGCTGTAGCCCTCTATTGGTGCGAGAGTAAAGGCACTACCTTGAGGGGCAGAACAATTGTACAGCTGTAGATCCAGATGTGATCCCACCTCCACCCCATATGGTACCCAAAGCTCTCCAGAAGTAATTCCTGAGCATCCCTGAGTGTGGCCCCAAAAAACATTTTTTTTAAATGGTGATTGCCTCCATGCAGCCAATCCTAGTTTAATTCCTGAGTTGCCTAAAAAAGGAACTAAAGCAACCAACATAGTATATTCAGAAGACAAACCGCATATCAAATCATGTAACCAAATCATATGTCAATCATGTATCAAAAGGAAAACACCCTACCCACTGTACTATCACTCTGGCCCAAAGAAACTCAAGCTTTTTTGTTTGTTTGATTTGTTCGTTGGTTTTTGGGCCACACCCGGCAGTGCTCAGGGGTTACTCCTGGCTGTCTGCTCAGAAATAGCTCCTGACAGGCACGGGGGACCAAATGAGACACCGGATTCGAACCAACCACCTTAGGTCCTGGGTCGGCTGCTTGCCAGGCAAACGCTGCTGTGCTATTTCTTCGGCCCCAAAACTAAGCATTTTTAAATAAATGTTATTAATAGAAATTCAATGAAGAGGGGCCGGAGAGATAGCATGGAGGTAAGGCGTTTGCCTTTCATGCAGGAAGTCATCAGTTCGAAGCCCGGTGTCCCATATGGTCCCACATGCCTGCCAGGAGCAATTTCTGAGCCTGGAGCCAGGAGTAACCCCTGAACACTGCCGGGTGTGACCTAAAACACACACACACACACACAGAAATTCAATGAAGAAAATACACCTAAGAGTACTTATTTCTATAAGGACAATGCAATAGTACAAAGGGAAGAGCATTTGATCTGGCAGCACACCCAGGATAGATTCCTAGCACCCCATATGGTCCCCCGAGTAACACACCAGGAATAATTCCTGAGTGCACAGCCAGGAGTAAGCCCTGAGTACTACCATGTTTGGCCCCAAAACAAAAGCAAACAAACATAAGAGTACTTATTTCTAAGTACACACACTGGAAAACTTCCTTACTTTGTGATTTTACTACCTGGCAGATAAGAATATTTTTCATGGGGCCACATAGACAGCACAGTGAGTAGGGTGTTTGCCTTGCATGTGGCCGACACAAGTTCGATCTCTGGCATCCCGCATGATCCCTGAGCCTGCCAGGAATGATGTCTGAGTGCAGAGCTAGAAGTAACCCAAGCGCCACCAGGTGTGGGCCAAAATCCTACACACACACACACACACACACACACACACACACACACACACACACACACACACACACACACTTTGTAGCAGGAAGTAATTAAAGAAAAATATTTAAAATAAACTATACAAGGGGCCGCAGCGATAGCACAGTGGGGAGAGTGTTTGCCTTGCATATGGCAGACCAGGGTTCGATCTCTGGCTGAGCAGAGCCAGGTGTACCCCAAAACCTAAAATAAATAAATAAGTAATAAAAATACCAATAAGGTATTCATTAAAATAAATAGATATTATGGGGCCAGAAAGATAGCACAGCCAGTAGTAAGTAGGGCATTTTCCTCGCATGCAGCTGACCCAAGACAGACAATGGCTCGAATCCCGTGCCCTCTAGGAGCGATTTCTGAATGCAGAGCCAGGGGTAACCCCTGAGCGCTGCCGAGTGTGGCCCAGAAAACAAAAATAAAATAAATTGACTTTACATATGTCTTCATTTTAAAAAGACAAAGTTCATGGGCCTATCATATGATCTTGTTTCTATCAGAGGGCCAGGTACACTCTTTGCCTTGCATAAATATGTCCTAGCGTTCCATGCTTGAAAGCCAATCTCGGGAACTGGTGATTATTAAAGACTATCTCGGGGTCAAGGTTGTAACTTGTAACTAAGAGTCAAGTATGTGCCTCTCTATCCACAATAAAGACCACTCATATAAATCACAAAGAGATACCGAGAGACAACAAAATATCTCAGAAACATAAAAATGTCATGTCCAAATCCAGTTGTACACATACCACTCATAAACAAGAGACACCAAAGAGAACAAGTTAGCCAAGAGACAAGAAGCCGTCTCAGAAACATAAATAATGCCACACCCAAATCCAATGTGCACATATCCTAAGGCCGTCTCAAGTAATCAAGAGGCCCGAGAGAAAGCAGAGCAGACAGGGAGTATGCAGTTTGCAGCAGACCCGGATTTGAGATGATCCCTCCCAGGACTGCCAAGAGCGATCCCTAAACAGTATCAGGAACGAGCCCTTTGTACCACAAGGAGTGGCCCCAGAACTAATCAAGAGGGATCTGAGCAACAGTAAGGCCATTAGGGGATTTGTCTTGCATGTGGCAAACCAGGCACCACATATGGTGTCCCCCAAGCCAACCAGGAATGAGCCCTGAAGACAGAGCCAGGAGTAGGCCCTGAGCACAGCCAGGTGTGGCCCCCAAACCAAATAAAAGACAGTCAAGAACTTTAAGAAGTACTTCTAAGAGTCAGGAAAATTAAGAACTTCACGTCCTATATATATAGTTAGTGCAAAGCTATACTGATGTTGGTTCTCTCTGATTAAAAACGTCCTTCTTCACTGGTCACATATCCAACAGAGAAGACACTCAAAATACATTACTCTTGGAAAAGAAGCTGGGGTCTGACTCTGCTGATCAAGAAAACTTTCCATATGCAATCAAATTTACTAGTCGGGGCTGGTATCAAATCGTGTTACGTGATTATTTTCCCAAATAGTTATAACTAGTCCACTTTGAAGGGAGAAACTGGACCAAACTGAATTATTTTGTCGCATCGAAGTAATGCTTGGAGCCAACTCCCAGGTCTGTGCTAAGGGACTGCTCCCAGCAAGCACTCAGAGGACCATGAGGTGCCAGGGATCAAACCAGGATCAGATCCGCCACACACAAGGCTAATGCAATGCCTTAATCCTGGCACCATCTCTGCCAATCATGGCAGTTCTAAGATTCGCTGAGGACAGGATTTGGTAAGCAGACTTTAAAAGAAACACAAATTAGGGCTCTTCTTTCTTTTTTAATTTAATTATTTTGGGAGGTTTTGGGTCACACCCGGCAGCACTCAGGGATCACTCCTGGTTCTATGCTCAGAAATTGCTCCTGGCAGGCTCAAGGGACCATATGGGATGCTGGGATTTGAACCACCATCCTTCTGCATGAAAGGCAAATGCCTGACCTCCATGCTATCTCTCCAGCCCCAGGGCTCTTCCTTCAGTCCAAGCTTGTATTCCCTTAAAACTCAAGTTATGGGACCAGAGATAGCGCAATGGGCTGAATACACACTTGACATGCAGAGAAGCCCAGGCTTGGCCCCCCACACCGTAAGTACCCTGAGCACTTGCAGGAGAGACACCCCAGCACTGCAGGGGAAGTTACTCTGGACTTTCACATCTCTTGTCCATTATTCAATCAACTGCCATATAAAAAAAACTGGAATAAGAGGCTAGAGAGATGCTATAGGGGTTAAGGTGCTTGCCTTGTACCCAGCTACCCTGAAAACTGGAATAAAATAATGTTTACATGGAAGGAAAAAACTCTAAAATGGGAAAGTACTAAACTGTAACGAGTCTCACGGTTAGGACAGCCGCCATACATAGGAGCCATAAGCACACAAGAATCATCTTCCTATGCCTGGCCCTGACTCAGAGTCTGACACGTCAATATGGAAAGCTTTTCTGCAACAGGAAAAAAAAATCAAAGAATTTGAATGAGAGACACAGAAAGGCTCTAAAGAGAATATTTAGGGAAATGAGGCTCAATCTAAAAAAGATCAAAACCAGTGTCACAGACGTCCCTTCAGAGTTATGACTAATGGGTGATTTCCTCCTCTGGCTCAAAAACCTAATGGAGGTTGCAAGTTAGAAAGGAAGGACAGAAAAGGAAGAAAAAGAAAAAGAAAAAGAAAAAGAAAGGAAGGATAGAAAAGATAAATGTGGGGGCCGGAGAGATAGCATGGAGTTAAGGCGTTGTCTTGCATGCAGGACGGTGGTTCAATCCCCGGCATCCCATATGGTCCCCAGAGCCTGCCAGGAGCGATTTCTGAGCATAGAGCCAGGAGGAACCCCTGAGCACTGCCTGGTGTGACCCAAAAACGGGGGAAAAAAAAAAAAAACAGAAAAGATAATGTGGAGTTCTTTACTCTGCCCTGTCGCAACGATCAGCAGCAGAGAGGCTTCAGAGATTTTGAAAACCAAAACACAGTCAGAAGATAAGAAACCAAGGCCAAGAAGTCCGATAAGCATTACAAATCCGCAGAGAAAACTTCCCCCAGCAGTGTTCATTGCTTCCCTCGCCCACTAATGAATAGAGTTCTCTCTTCACCTTCTGAAGATGCACCAAAAATGCAAGAGCTTTTTCTCTGGGAGATAAGAGCTTAGACCAGACTCTGGACCCAAGGCAGTGCTTCTCAACTATTTTGTCATGCCC